>NC_143253.1:6309285-6991428 GCF_984573655.1 Nuphar pumila | reverse complement strand
TATTTGCATCGCTGTAGTCAGCGATGACAAACAATCGCTGTATTTGTCTTCGCCAATACTTTGCGCGCTATTCTTTCGAGGCGAAGACAAATACAGCGATTGCGAAGACAAAGATCTCTGTAATAGTAATTTCAATTGTAATCATTGCATTTTTGGAAAAATGAGAAGCTTGACTTCCGAACAAAGATCTACGTTTACAAACAAATCTTTTCAACTTGTGCACTCGGATTTATGTTGCGATGCCACAGATCGTTGTCCGACTCAAAGCACGAAGTATCCAGCGATGGCAACAAATCCTTTCCTTATCTATTGATTATTTGCATCGCTGTAATCAGCGATGGCAAACAATCGTTGTATTTGTCTTCGCCAATACTTTGCGCGCTATTCTTTCGAGGCGAAGACACCCGTAGTATCTAAGGGAGGATTTGCTTACTATGTTATTTTTTTTATGATTATTCAAGATTTTGTTGGATATACTACCTTAAACATAAGCATGAAGTATTTGCATCGTTTAAGACATAACATATGATGATTAAAAATCAATTTAATGATAATTTAAAAATCTTTAGAGTTGATTCCGGAGGAGAGTATCTTTCAAATGATTTTAAAAACTATCTTGAAAACCATAGAATAGTTCATCATAGATCTTGTCCAAAAACACCACAACAAAACAGTCTAGCTGAAAGAAAACATAGGTATATTATTGAAACAACTAGAACAACTAGAAGCAAAAACCCGCTATCTATCGATTTTAACAAATTCAACCACGAACCGCAAGTCGTCAATGACAAACGACTATAAACTCTCCAAAAACCCGGCATTGTGGAGATCGGGTCATGCAAAGAGGCATGCCAACTAAGTTAATAGCCCACACGAGATTCCTGTGTCCCAAACCAATCGGTCGACTGCATCGTAGCCTGTCATGAAAGAGAAAATATTAGACACTGAATTAAGTTTCACAAGAAATGCCTACCTCCTCGCAACATCGATGACATACCAAATGCCTTGTAAAACTGTAGCGATCGTTGCCGGAAATCTGGTCGGGAGGAATGTAGGTTTAAACGTTTGCCGGTACTTCTGCAAGGTATTACTGCATGATGGACATTACACGACTTAGCTATTTGACAAGCTTCACGCAATGGGGAGCAATATAATGTTTTACATACCTGTTCATTTGAAGGGCTTTGTTATTTTTTATTACAGGTTGGTTGTTTCTTAGTCCTTTTCTTGCCAACCAATTCTAGTGCACCCTTTGCCCTCCGACGACTGCGATCAGAGGCAGGTTTTCTTTTGATACCCTTTGCTTCATGAATATGTCCATCATAATCAACAATGTTCACTACTGACTTGTTGAAGATAATGTTTACGCTTCGGCGCAACTTCTCGGGAGTGTCAAACGAGACATGATTTTGACCTACGTTGTTCGATCCCATTATCTTCGGCTGGTATTCATTCGCTGCAAAAGACTTAATGTGAATTAACTCCACGTTTTCAAGTAACTCCGTTGCAGCTTTTCTCGCACATGCATAGCCTTCTTCGCTTCTCGATGCCAAATCAGCAACATGCATGAATGACCTACACAGTTGTTGGTAACGGGAGGCTATGTGGCACTTCTCGTCAACACCAGATTTACTCGCATTGTCCATAACGAGCATTTCAATCTTCGCGCGTCTCGTCCATCTTCGCATTACGTAAGACTCAGGTATTTCTTGTATCTTCTCTTGATTGAGTGCCTTTAATGCATGACAGCATAGGATACCTTTGAATTCATACATTTTGCACGAACATTCTACCCTTCCGTTGTCGACATTGTACGTGACATGCGCTTCTTGCCTTTCCTGATGCTTTTCGCCCTGACAAAAAATATGGTATTTGTGCATATTCTCGGTTTGCACCAGTTCTTCTATTCTGCAATTCATGACATGAAACACCTCTTTCTTGATCCATTCAAATACAGTTAGTGTATACAGAGCTGCAGGTCGCATCAATATTTTCATGCCAAAAGTTAGAGGTCGTGTATTGAAGCATTTCACGTCTTGTTCAAGCTCATTCTGTCTTAGACCGTCTACAAATAATTCATATTGTTCCATGAAATGAAACATTGTTAAACATGAATACAGGGTTTTCTTCAGCGTGGCATGCATAGATTCGGCTCTTTGTGTGCTTATCATACCTGCACAAAAGTATTGTCTTCCATATGCCAATGCCCACTTCTCTTTTTCTGTATATAAATTTTGTAACCACAGACAGTCAGCAAGGTCGTATGTCTTAATCATTTTGTCCCAATCTGACTTAAAGGTGACCTCGTCTATGCTATGAAGTACACACCTTGTAAAATGTTTGTCAAACCCTGTATTCTGATTAAATATGTGTCCTATGTTCTTTGCTGCATTTTGAAAGATATGCCACAAACACAGGCGATGATGTGTATCTGGCCACACATGAAGCACTGCAGCCGCAATTGCGTGATCACCATCTGTGAGTACAGTTTCAAGATGCTTCCTGTTCATTGCCTGTGTAAATACTCTGAACAACCACTCAAAGGTTTCCTTGGTCTGGTCATACACAAAAGCACCGCCTAATATACAACTCTGTGCGTGATGGTTCACTCCCACAAACTGCGCAAATGGCCACTGTTCAGTGTTAATCTTTACTGTAGTATCAAACACAAGCACATCATTGAAGCATTCATAATCTAATCTAGACCTTGAATCTGACCAAAACATATTCACGGCATATCCATCTGCGTCCACTTGCATTGCACTAAAGAAACCATGTTAATTGCTTGATTTATTCTGTAAGTAACGAACCAAACAACATATTTCTCCGTTCTTCATGTTATCTGTCCTCTTCCTGCTCAAGTGGTTTCTAAGATCCAAAGGTGTGAATGGCACATTTTCGCGACCACCATCTATGCGGGTAAACAAATTATATGTCTTCCTTGGTGCAGTGCCGGCGCTATCGGCTATTTCAGCCATTGCAGCATGAGCTATAGTTACTTTACGATGTGACCTTAGCATAGGAGTCATAAATGATGCAGATAAATCATGATTATGATCACTGATTAAAGTACGCACGACAAATTTCCCATTCGGATGTCTTCTCAAAACCAATCTCGCCTGACATCCACATCTTGATTCTGGCGTGCTCCTAGTTGGATTTCCCATTGATTTCTTCCAACCTTGCTTGGAACAGACATATGTCTTTCTAACCAAGACACCCTGTGCATTTTTTGACCAAGAAAACCTTCTCACACTGAAGCCAACTTTTAAGGCATAATCATTGTAAAATTTATATGCATCTTCTTCGTTATTAAAATGCATTCCTTCTACAGGAACATAGTCAAGTGCAATTCCATGTACATTCCCAGTTCCTACGGTTTTCTTAAGTGTACAGACATCAAAATCAGGATCATTACTGAATTGCATTTCTTCTCCTGGAACATTGAAGTCAGGTGTACTTCTGTGTACATTCCCGGTGCATACACTTTTATTATGTGCGCTGTCATGGTAGTCTACCTCATCATTGAATTGCATTTCTTCCACTGGAACATTCAAGTCAATAGTGGGTCTAATGCCTGCACCTTTCTTTTCATGTGCATCGTTAGTGCAGATGTTCAATTCTTCAGTTGGGTCATAAGTATAGATATTCAATTCTCCAGATCTTTCTATTGATTGAGCTACATCGTCTTTATTACAACCTGATGATAAGCTCAATAATGTTTTAAGCAATATATCAATTTGTGTTTGCAGTAACATGGCAAACTAGTTGATATTATCTCACAAAAACGAGAGTATGTTACTAATACAGCGATTTGAGATACAATGCATATGATGAGTGAATGTAGGATACCTGATGGGGTAGAGGCCCTTCCTAGCATCTGCAAACAAGCATTCATGTCAACAGGTCCCAGCGTCTTACAAATATCGATAAGTTTCCAACCTTCGTAAGAACAAGATCTACCTGCAATAACCAAACAAAGCCTTAATGACACACAAGACGACATGCCTTCTTCATCGATAGCATGATGCTGGGAAGCTACTCACGCCGCCTTGATGGAACTGGTTGGAATGTTTGTGCATCATTTCTTTCTTCCTTAATGCCTAACAACAACAACAAATAAAAGAAGACAGTGGAATGTTTTGTAAGCAATATATCAATTTCTGTTAGCAAGCGGCATAGGTTTACTACGATTTAATCAGGATGCATATAAGAACGGATACCACTAGGGTTACGCAAGTCAAAGCAACAATTTAATGAATGAAAGTATCAAAGCAAGTGCGGTTTGATGTTTGCTTGTGCTGAGCATCGACGTGTCGCTTACCATGCCAATAAAATAAACATGTCGTACATGTGTGTTGACGATAACACTCTCATAATATCCACGAGGCTCTAAAGCGAGTTCAATAGAAGTCGCTGAGAGAGCAACGATATGCATGCGAAAATCGCCCCGCCATGCGTGTCAAGATGTGTTTCTGCACCCAAACGTTTTCAAAGTCTGTGTACAAATATCTTACAAATACATATTACAAAACATATAATATCTTACAAAACGATATGTATAGCGATTTGTCAGATATTGAAAATCGATACAGCAGTTCAGTTTTTATAACTTATAACTTGACGATACAAAAACATACTATCTAAAAGGTCGATAAATATATCGCACAATAAATTACAAATCGATAAGGAAGAACTTGAACATAATAGCAAACAAATCGATATTAACTAACAAAAATGTATCTCACAAAAACGAGAGTCTTACTAATACAGCGGTTTGAGATACAATGCATATGATGAGTGACTGTAGGATACCTGATGGGGTAGAGGCCCTTCCTAGAATCTGCAAACAAGCGTTCTTGTCAACAGGTCCCAGCGTCTTACAAATATCGATAAGTTTCCAACCTTCGTAATAACATGATCTACCTGCAATAACCAAACAATGCCTTAATGGCACACAAGACGACGTGCCTTCTTCATCGATAGCATGATAAGATGAAAAGCTACTCACTGTGCCTTGATGGCACTGGTTGGAATGTTTGTGAATCATTGCTTTCTTTCATGATGCCTAACGACAGCAGTAATGAAGAGAAGACACTGGAATGTTTTGTAACACTGGAACGTTGATAATGGGAGCACCGTTACAGCAGATGGCGCAGGCGAACGTCTCCACTTTAAATGGTTAACATCAAACTTTCTGGAATTTCTGCTTTTTTGTCCTTTTCCCCACCCGTCGTTTCACAACTTTTGAATGGAGGATATTTTTGTCATTTCCTCGAACCGTCATTTCAGGGCAAGAAAAGCAAGTAAGGGTGATTAAGTCTTTGCAACATCACCAGAGTCCGATGCAAAGTTATGTCAACATACACGGGAATACGAGCCCCATGTGCATGAATACGTGGCGCTCATTCGATCCCCCGAACACGGACGTGGGATTCAGTGAATCATCGGGGGCGAACATACACAACCCTCTCCTCACCCCCACCAAGTTGAACAAACTGGGTCTTGTGAAAGTCGTTTGAGCAAACTCAATCAAAACTTCCATTTTCATAGAACACTTTGTGTGTTTGATGATACACTTATCTCGCAACAAGCTTGAAATTCTATTATTTTTAACTTTGGAACATTAGATTTTTTTTTATTCCATAAACAAATCAGCTCAAGCTTGGCTGGATAGGTACTTTCAGTCTTGAAACATCATTTTATTTTGTAAATGAGTCGGCCCGAGCTTGCCTCATTTAGCTCAGTCTTGTCACCAGCTCCCTTGAACATGTTGCTAGCGTCAACTAAATTCAAACACTTAACCTCGGTTTTTTTTCATGAAGGATGGAAAAATCACCCTCAAGATCAGAGACCTAATCATGCTGGCTAAGCTTGTTGTAATTACAATTGTTGCCTGTAGTGCATCCCTTGCCATCATTAATGCAAGGGGTTGACCCTCAAAGGAATGAAACCCTAACCACTCGCTTAGTGGCCAAGGCCTCCTCCACTGTGCCATACCCATCCTCGCTGCTAGATCAAAGATGGGAATAGTCTCTAGTGGGTAGGATAGACCTGGAAGCTGAGGTTAGAAAGACCCCTACCAGGGCTTGGGGGGAGGGGGTGATCCTTCCATGACTGGTGGATACCTCCCCTAGCTAATCTAGCAAAAAAAAATTCTATATTATTCGACGTATATCTGACTTTAGACACTGTAAGTTTGTTAAATCTATACAAAGTGTCCCACAGTAGGGTAGTCACGGTACTTGAGCTTCGTCATCCCTCAATAAGGTTGACAGTGGACACTATGTCCACTTTGCTTGAATTTATATTAGATTTTGGATCCAGCTTCTCAAGAAAATGTATCCATCGACACCACTCACTGTACTCTAAACTCTAAAGAGGCTTTTATGGAGAAACATTCAACCAAAAGGAACCAACCAAAATTATCCCTAACAGAGAATCTAAAATGCCATTGGTTGTGATATAATCTACAATAGTTGACTTGTAACCAGCCCGACATGGGAGGGAGCCATGTTGATAGTCTGCGCCACCGAGAAGCAGTGGGACTGGTAGAGTTGCGAAGTACATGCAGAACTTGTTCTCTCACAGTGAGTCTGTCTTTCGCCTGATAACTCACCATATTGGGTGCTTTGTTATTGAAGATGACCTGATTTTGATAGATCAATGTGAACCCGACCAGGATATGAAAAATCCTTTCCCAGCACCACTTTTCGCGTTTGTCAATTATTTTAACACTGCACCATGACACGAGACAAACTCTGATATTACCAATAAGAGACCATCTGATACCAAACATCTCTGTCACTTGAGACCATATTCCTCTGTTGAACTTGCACATTAGGAACAGGTCATCGACATCTTCACTATCCGCAGCACATAGGGCCATCTATTGGGAAGATGATGCTCGAGAGTCAAAACAACATGGGGGTGATAGAGTTTGGTCCATATAAGTTGCATAATCGAGAGCTTCTGATGGCAAGACTGAATCACATTCCATATTGCTTTGACTCCATGACAGATCTTGGAATGGGCAACACAAAACTCCTATAGATGCATTTGAGGCTTATGGATGAGACAATGTAATCTCGAACTTTAATATGTCGAAGGCTGTTGTAGAGTAATTTGTTGGAGTTAGAAGGTAAATGGTGAATCAAAATACCTTGGCTATACCAAGGATCAAACCAAAACTTTGCTTGATCCCCTGCTCCTATGATCTATCAGATGTGATCCCAAATGTTGTTGTCACCTATTTTGATGCTCTTTTATCCATGTGAGCCTTTGTTTTGGAGAAGAGGGGCCCATAGAGATTCATGTTTTAAATATTTTTTTGGATATTGAGAATTAGACGAACCTGTGTATGCATTTTTTCAGCATGAAAGTGATGGAAGCAGGTAAGTGTTAGGAAAACCACGAGCAAAAAACAACCAAGAGGAAACAAAGAACAAGAACAATCTAACGAAACACAAGAAGAACACAGATTTACGTGAAAAAACCTCTCCTCAAATCCGAGAGAGAGTAAAAAACCACGGCCGCCCAGAGAGAAATCTTATTACTCTTATCAGACAATTACAAGCTAGGGAAAGAAAAGCGAGAATATAAACAAGGCAAGGGCGACAACCCTAACCCTAACCAAATCGGGTCGGATCCACTGAAAACCGGGTCCCAAACATAAGTCCAAAAAAAACCGGGAGCCGCGCCGGGGGGAGCCCCCAGACCCCGTTTCCGTTCGTGCAAGGGAAAAAACAGTGAATCAAGCTCCACAACTCATCAGTAAGGTAGATGCACCTAGCCAGTAAGATGAGATAGATTGGAGAACTGATTTAATAAGGATGATTTGACTCACCATTGACAACTGCTTGTCAGACCAAGAGTCAAGTCTATCTCTAAACTTTGTTAACATGGGTTTACAAAAAGATTTCTTTAGTTTGCCTATAAAAAGAGAAAGACCTAGATAGGAGATTGAGAGTTTTTTTGCTTTCCAACCGCATGTCCTTGCTATCTCTTCTTTCTTCTGGTAAGATAGATTGAAGAAAAATAAGGATAGACTTTTCTTTACTAATTTGTAGGCCTGACATTTTTTCAAAATTGCCCATAGCTCAAAAAAAACCCCGGATAGAAAAGTTGGAGTCTGACGAAGAATAAGGCATCATTTGCATAAAAGGAGTGGTGATGTTGTTGGCTTTCCAGTTTGACTAGTTGCAGTTTTTCCTTTTCAACTTCCTGATTTGCATATCTTGTCAACCTTTCCATAACTAATAAGAATATATAGGGAGGGATAGGGTTCTCTGTCCTGATTTCTCTCCTGCCCCAAAACTGTTTGTTTGTTTCACCATTAACAATCATTGTATAAGATGGCGATTGCATGCATGTCATAATCAATTGGGTCAGTTTTCTATCAAAGCCAAAGTATTCCAAGAATTCATAAAGAAAGGTTCAATTCACCTTGTCATAGGCCTTGGCCAAATCTATCTTGAAGATAACATTTGTCTTTTTGCTATTGTGCATGGAGTCGGCTAGTTCATGGGCCAAAAGAATATTGTCATCGATGCTCCATCCTTTTAGAAAAGCTTGTTGATTATGGTTGATGATATGATCTAAGATAGAATGCATTCTATTGACTATTATCTTAGATATGATTTTATAAAGAAAATTACACAGATCAATAGGTCTGAAACGTGATAAGGTGGTTGCACCTTCACACTTCTAACTAGGGATGGCAGTGGACCGGGGGAAAGCGTGGCCCCGCCCCGCCTCGCCCCGTTCCGTTTGGACCGGGGATGAAGGGTATGAAATAGGGATGGAGGCAGGGACGAAGGTTAAAATCCATCCCCGTCCGGGGGTGGAGGCGGGAATGAACGTGCACTTTTCCCCGCCCCGCCCCGTCCCCGCCCTGATCCCCGCCTCATCCCCGCCCCGACCACTTTTCCCCGCAATATCCCCGCCCCGCCTCATCCCCGTTTGAACCGGGGATGAAGGCGGGGGTGGAGGATAAAATCCATCCCCGCCAGGGAGGCGGGGCGGGGGTGGAGGATAAAATGTTGAGGCGGGGGTGGAGACCTTGTCCCCCGCCCCGCCCCACTGCCATCCCTACTTCTAACTATGAGTTGTATTAGTACAATTAATTCTCCTTAGCAACATACCTATCTGAAAAAAAAATTATGACTTTTCCAACATCTTGACCCACAATATTCCAATATTGTTAGAAAAAGCACCTAGGAAAACCATTTGAGCAAGGAACACTGAAGCCTTTCATCTAAAAAATTGTGGCCTTTACTTCCTCATAGAGGTTGCAACCAATAACCTTCTATTCTCCTCAACTCCAACTTTAGGACCCTCTAAGTTTTTTAACTGGTACGGTTAGCAGATGATTTTTTAAATAACTCGGTAAAAAACCGTACTGCTTACGCTTGGATTTCCTTTTTCTCCTGGATAATTACACCATTATCTAAGGTTAAGGAGTTGATGTTATTCTGTTTGATATTTTCCTTCATCGGCGAATGAAAGAATGAGGAGTTACAGTCTCCCTCTTTCAACTATTTACATCGGGACCTCTGCCTCCAAGCTTCTTCTTTCATTTCTTAAAGAGTATTCAGTTCATCTAGGAAAAGAAGTTCTTTCAAAATTCCTTCTTCATTCATACTAGCCAGCCAGATATTCTTAATTATTTTGCAACTCCTTCCTGATGAACTTAATGCGACCCACAATATTGTCAATAGCTGACTTCCCTCATTTGGAAAGATTCTTCTTAACCATTACCAGCTTTGAGACCATCACAAACATCGGGCAACCCTTTTATTACTGTACTCTAGCTTACCCTGATAATCTCTTCACATTCTTCTTTTAAAGACCATACTTTCAGAAATTTGGTCATTTTGGGCTTTAAAGTTGGAATAACTGAAATCAGCAGCCCATTGCGAGCAGAGATTGACTTTGGGATAAAAGATCCTGATGAGTTGGAGAAGATATCTACCCAGTGCTTATTAACCAAACATTTGTCAAGTCGTCCAGACTTAAATTTGGCTCCAACTTGCCAGGTGAAATTAGCATGAAGAATATTCAGCTCTGACAACCTGCATTGAATAATCATAGAGTTGAAGAGATCACTGCTGGTATGCCTAAATTGAGAGTCAAATCTTTCGGTCACACTTCTGGTACAATTCCAATCACCTGCTAACATGGAAAGAAAGTCTTACAGATGCACCAAAATTTGAGACCATAGAGAGGTGCGGTTCCAGGCCTCATTATACCCATAGACTCCTAAGACTAAGCATAGAGAATTACCCTCCTCTAACAAGCACCGTGAGCATTTGGAGAGATTTGTACATGACATCAACTTTGATCACGGTTGGATCCCAAACACAGACAATTCTTGTGTTAGGGTCCTCCTCATGGTTTTCTTGCAACTTCATTCCAATAAACTCGCACTCCATGTTCTCAATTTTAGAGCCGACATATTTAGTTTCCAAAAGGAATGTTAAATTAACATTGTTTCTTCTCATGACTTTAAAAATTTTCTGTCAAGCCCATACGCGACCCAGACCTCTAATGTTCCAAAAAAGAAACTTCGTTGAAAACAAATGGGAGATAAGAAAAGGAGCCCAACTCACATGACTTTGCAGCTTTCGATCTCGCCGCGTCCTTCGTTTCCTTCTGAAGGTTACGGAATATCACCTTCATCTCTGTTAGATTTGGTTCGTCAAATGCATAGCTTGATTGCTCTAATGATGTGGAATCTTCGATTTCTCCGCGCAATCCCTTGCTGATGGCAAGACTTTTCCTTTTATATGCTGATGATTTGGAAGCTCGAAGGTTTTATCAAGCAAAGACCAGGCAATTTGCTCTCGGTCGATGAGAGAGAGATGTAAGTATATAATCGTAGTTGTCCCATGTTAAGTGACAAAATTGCATTCAGCTTTAGCCTAGAAGGTAGGACACTTGTGGGCACCTTCTTTATACCACTAGTTGGACTTAAAAGGAAAAAAAAACTCTTGACAATTAGGGACGCACATGGGTGGTGGGATCTAGGATGGGGTGGGGGTTGGAATTTTTAGCTGTTCTAAATCCCATTTTGATCTGAATTCCTATGTATTTAGTTGTTCCAGATCCCAGCTGTTTGCATCCCTATTGACAACCAATAGCTGCCCTTGCCTGATCCATCCCCAACATAGATCCCTCTTCACTTATCTAGAAGCTAGAATTGAATTGTTATCATTCACCAAAATATAGAGTGCAATATCCTGATTTATCCTAGTCTTTCATGTAAGCTCGAGCATCAAGATCAAACTCCACCCTTTAGAGTTCATCATAGTTAGCAAAAGTCTAACCACATCAAGCCTAAGCCTTATAATCCAAATATTGAATAAGCACATCACCTCCATCAACCATCAAACCTCACAGATTTTTTTATCACAGGCCCACCATCATAATCCAAAGCCATTTGGCACAAAAGCATAGTTATTGATAATCTAAAATAGCTTGATTTTTCAAAACCAAATGGTCCAACATCCCCAAATCATGTGCTCAAGTAGCCATCACTCCACGTATCGGTTATCGTTATTTCGCATGATCTGGTTGATATTATTTTATGGCAAGTACTTATAAACCATGCTTTTGACTAAAAAGACTTGAAGGCAAATCCAATTTTTAAATGCCTAGAACACCCTTCAAGATCTGCTCCTTTCAAGAATCCATCACATCGCAATTGTCATTGTCTCTGCACTCGTAAAATCACTCTCCCCAGTCCCCCCACCAACACACTCCCCTAGAAAAACACAAAAAGGAGAAAGAATTGCAGTATAGAGAGAGAGAGAGAGAGAGAGATATGAAGGGTGGAGGCCTTCAAGAAGGGACACGCAAGGAAGAAAAGACCCAATTTTGCTGAGGGAATGGAGAAGCAGGAGGGGTTGAGGAGGGAAGGGGTTGGACAATTAAAGGTGGGTGGCGGTGAAAGCAAAGAGAAAGTTGAGGTGGAAGCAGAAAAGCCGGAGTTTTTGGGCATAAAGTTGAGGAGGGGGATCTTGTTGAGCAGGAAAGGAGGGCCCATGACTCCTGTGCCCACATGGAAGATGGAGTTGAATGATGAAAAGGGTGAGGGTGAGGTTTATTGTGGTGATGGTGAGAAGGGCCACAGAGTTTCTGCTAGGAAGCTTGGTGCTATCCTCTGGGAGCTTCAGTGGACTATGCCACCAACACCAACACCACAACCAACACCCTCATATTCCACTAAGAAAATGAAGAGAGATGTCAAGAAAGTTAGGCAGAGTAGGGAGAAAGGTCTTGATTTGCACCCTCATCTGGCTGATCCTTCTCATAGTCCACCTCACCATCAGGTAACTCCTTTTCCCTACTCTTTTTTATTCTTTTCTCAAATGATTCTGTTGTTGTCTTCTCTTAGATTGATTTGGTTAGGACTTGGGGGTTTTCTATATGGGGATGAATGATTACTGTGGGGTTTTATTAAGTGGGTGTTGTTTTATTGATGGTTGTTTCTTGGTCTCTGTTTAAGGGTTGTAATTCTACTTCAAATTCTGATGTCTATTTTGGTCAGTGAATGATGGACATACCTGATAACTAATTTTTTATTTGTCTTTTCTAATCTCAGTTGTTTGTTTTCTAATTGTAAGCAGTTATGGCCATTCTTAATCTTGTTAGTTTTTAGTGTTAATTGTTTGCTTTCTTTGGTTTTGAGGCATCCTTTTTTGTTCTCTGTTTTGGAGTTATTCTGATTTTCGGCATACAAGACAACATGCTTGTGTGAGCATTCCTTTCTTCGTTTGTGTTTTTTGGTATGCTAGATGAACTTCAATTTGCGTTTGTTTTCTGTGCGTTTGTGGCTTATCTTTTCGTTTTTCTCCTTACCTTGAGAGGCATAACTAACTTGAGGTTTTTGACGTGATGAGCTCTCTAGTTCAATCTCTGGCCCAGAATTTTCTACTTTAATAATTCCTTTTTTTATCTGCTTCTTCTGATCATACGTTGGCAGAGCAGTGGTTTTTCTTTGTATTATTTTTCTTTATATGTTTCTTAGGATTAGTTCAATCTCTGGCCCAGAATTTTCTACTTTGATCATTTCTTTTTATCTTCTTCTTCTGATCATACGTTGGCAGAGCAGTGGTTTTTCTTTGTATTATTTCTCTATATAGTTTATGTGTTTCTTAGGATTAGTTCAATCTCTAGGCCCAGAATTTTCTGCTTTGGTAATTTCTTTTTATCTGCTTCTTCTGATCATACGTTGGCAGAGCAGTGGTTTTTCTTTGTATTATTTTCTTTATATAGTCTACTTTTACTGTCGGTTCTTCCTGTGATGCTGATCGTTTGGGTAGAGGAATTGGTCGTCAGGGTCATTTATCCTTCTTTCATTAAGGAGGGCGTGTCTGGAGAAAGGTGAAGAAGGAAGTCGCTTAACCAACTTCGTGTTGAGAGGAAGTTGCTTAGCATACGTTTAACCAACTTCGTGTTGAGTCAACTTCCATAAAATCTTCTTAAAACAAACCAACAGTTGGGTGAACCTTAGGACAGTAGCCAAAGGAGCCTTCTAGCTATGAGAGCCGCGTAATCACAGACTTACTTCATACTCCATGGATTGGATAACCCAGCATAACTGGCTTTCTCCAGCAATAGTTACTTGTAGATCTATAGCAATAATCCTTGATGTGTATCACCTGCGTTTGGTTTTGCAGTCTTTTATTCAACATGGTTGTGATTGAATATTTGTCTTCCTTTCCATTTCCTGCAAGTTTTTTAAAGTAATGTTAATTCACTGTTTGGTTTCCTACCATCGTTTTTATTCAGCATCTCCATTATCTGTTTTGTGTTCTTGCTTACTAAATTGACATGTTAATTTGGCTTAGTTCTTTCGAAAATTCTCAATCTAGAGTCTGGACTGAATTTTTCCATTCATTTGTGAAGCTGTAGGTACTTGGATTTAGATGTCCATGAGAATCTGAAAGTCTTGCTTTCAAAATGGATAGACACCCACTTTTAAATTAGTCATTGCCTGGGAGGATCTTTTTGTTTTTGGTCTGCTTAGGTGGTTGATTTTACTGACTTTCACAAGGGTGTCACTTTAGTTTGCATTCAGCAGCTTTGATGTTTGTGTTACCTTCATTTGCTTTCAGACAGTTCTTTTCGTCCCTGTACTTAGTGATTAATACATGCACCAGTGTTTTTCTTTGGTACTCTAGCAATATTTAAGCAGTGTTCTAGGATTTGAATTTCTTTGCACCACCCTTTGTCTCAGATATATATCATGTACTAAAGTCTCTCTCTCTCTCTCTCTCTCTCTCTCTCTCTCTCACACACACACACACACACACACACACACACAAACACGTACCTGCACATGTGCATGTATACATGTGTCATATTGTATGTTCTTTAATGTCACTCCTTTCTGTCGCATGCTTGTATATGTGTTAGGCTAGAATTAATATGTATTCTGCTCATGAATGCTTTCCATTAGGCAGATTTTACTGATTTGAACATAATGTGTCTTTCCTCATATTGTAACTTTTGTTCCATCCAGCCACCAAGTACTGGTCGCTTGAGGAGGCAGGTTGCAGCATCATTGATTCAACACCACAAATTAGTTGATGGGAATGGCCAGGCTTTGCAGCCTGTATCTCCTTCAAGTTTTAGTGGTTCAATTGAGGTAGGCATCATGTCTGCTAGCATCTTTACCATTCTTTGTTTAGCTTGAAGAAAACATTTTTATTCTGTTGTTTTATGTTTTTTGTTTTCATTTGACATCCATAGTGTTGAACAAGACCACTTCTAAGAGTTTGTTTGTGGTGCAATGATTGCTGTCCTTAAGTGCATGGACAGCCCCAACTGCATCATGTAACATGCAAGTTTTAACCTTTAGTATTTATTTTTCACAGATTGCAACTTATAATCAAGCTATTACTCCAACTAGTTCATTGGATATCAACGGTAGGCCTGGAGAACTGGGTTATAATCTTAAAACATCAACAGAGTTATTGAAAGTACTAAACAGAATTTGGATCCTAGAAGAACAGCATGCATCCAATATGTCTCTGATTAAGACACTGAAACTTGAGAGAGATCGTGCAAGGGCTCGCGTTCAAGAACTAATACAAGTCCAGGAAGCAGATAATCATGTAATGGATGGTCTTATTAAACAGTTCACAGAGGAAAAGCTCGTTAGAAAGAGTAAAGAGCATGAAAGGATTAAAGCAGCAGTGCAGTCGGTCAGGGAAGAGCTTGAAGATGAGAGGAAGTTGAGGAGAAGGTCAGAGAGCCTACACCGGAAGCTGGCAAGAGAGTTAGCTGATGCAAAGTTGGTTCTTTCAAAGTCTGTGAAAGAGTTGGAAAGGGAGCGGAAAACAAGACTGCTTCTAGAAGATATTTGCGATGAATTTGCAAGGGGAGTAGGAGATTATGAGCAAGAGGTGCGTGGTCTGAAACTGAAGCATGAAAAAGAATGGGCTGAGAGAGATGGCAGATTGATCTTACATATTGCTGAAGCATGGCTGGATGAGAGGGTACAGATGAAACTAGCAGAGGCAAAGCACGATCCTGAAGAGAAGAATATGATAGTGGATAGATTACAGCGTGAAATTGAAACCTTCCTTCGAGCTAAACAATACAGTGACTCAAAGGTTGACATCCATTTCCAAGAAGATATGAAAGACGATTGGCTCCGCTGCCGCTCCCTTGAATCTGTTCCCTTAAATGAGGCTGCTAGTGGACCTCAATATGCTGGAGATGAAGATTCAGTGGCAAGTGACCTGCATTGTTTTAATATAAACAAGAACAGTGAAGATGTTGAGAAGGGTGACCGACAGAACGCTTATGGAAGCAAAACTATTGCAGACCTGGAAGCAATGATCAAACCTAATTATCGTAAGCCAAAAGTTGCTTCTCAGGAAAGAATCGTGGGTCAAAATTATTCTAGCTTTCAGGTACAATTTGAGGACAAAATAAATAGTTCCAGATCAGGAAGCAGAGGGCATTTCACAGATGGGCTAATGGTTACTCATACTGACAATATAGATGAGGATGTAGCTGACAAATCCAATCAGATTGAAATTCCCATTTGTCCAAAGTTTGAAAACTGTGAAACACAAAAAGGCTTTCAAGACTGGAAATTAGCGCGGAATTCTGTCCAGAAAACAAACCACATAACTGGTAACCTAGTCAGAAACCAGTCACGGATTTCTGATGGCAATAGGGTCCGGTCTGAAATTAATCACAAGGAAGACTCTTGTTCGCAGAAGGCTTATTCTGTTGTTGGTGATAGGGACAGAGCTTTAGGCAGTGTGCATGAGATATCAAGCCCGACGAAGAAGTGGGGATGTCAACAGAGGTCTCCAGATCTGGAATTATCTGAAAGTTCTACAAAATTGCCCTGGAGCTTAAAGGAAAACACACTGAAGGCAAAATTGCTTGAAGCAAGGCTAGAAGGGCAGCAGGCTCGGTTAAGATTAACAAAAGGTTCATGAGTTGCAGGAGCATTTGTATCATATTTGATAGAGTTAATTTGCTTTTTTTCATCAGCTATAGCTTGTGTTGTTCTGGTCATAGACCTGTGTGTTTTATAGTGGCAGCAGAGGTTGCAAATTCTGTAAAGCATTTTGGTGTTCACTTGTCAGTCTTGCTTGAATCATAGTATCTAACTTGGAATAAACTGGTGTTTGTAGATAAGGAGCGGGGAGCCAAATATTTTTTGTTTCTGTTTTTGTTTTTTGTTTTATAGAAGCATAAAATGTTCATAAATCTCCAACTTGCACTATCTCTTGCTACTGCTGCTTCTCGCTTTTTTTATCCTTTTGGTCCTTTCCCTAGAGTGCATGCTTTCTGAACCACTTCTGAAGATTTATATTTGGGCTGCCAACAGGAAGAGCTCGGGTGTTTTACCACCAAAATACTTAATTAGGTTTTGGATTGTTTCACCCAAGTATTGTTGTATAACCATTGTATTGAATGAAGTCACCCGAGTTTGCGCTGCATTTTACAAACTCTGTTACAACTATCTCCATTATTTTGAAAACTTCACAATATATGCAGCGCCGCTGCATGGTGGACATGCAGTGACCTTCCTGACAGCCATCCATCTTGGCATTTCTCGAGATGGGTGTAGTGTCCATCTTGCAAAATGTTGAGATGGATTTCCCGTTAGGGGATCTGCATGCCAAGCATGCAGCACCACTGCATAAAAAAATGACATCTATTTTGAACATATTGCAATATTTTTACTAAGGTTTTTTAAAATGAGAATATCTAAGATCACAGTTAAAAAAAAAGGAGTATCTAAGATTGTAATATTATTCAAAATTTTATCATATTTACGTAATGTCACAAGACCATGTTTGAGCAATCCTAGTAGTTAAAAAAAAAATCTTTTTTCTTTTCTTGTTCCTTTCTCAACAGGACCTCTGATGTTTATAATTCAGAATGGAGTGAGTAATCCTGGTAGTTAAAAAAAAAAACTCTTCTTTTCTTGTTCCTTTCTCAATAGGACCTCTGGCGTTTACTATTCAAAACCTTGTGGAAGAAGGGCAGAGATTCTGGAACAAAGAAACAGATCTATTTCTTTTGGAAAAACTAAATAATGAGCTGCATGAGATAAAAAACTCATGTACGGTTTCCTAGATGGACAGTAAGAGTGATTTATCTATCAAATTTTCCACTATAGCCTCCCAAAATCAATGACGTGTTCATGCTTATATTCAATTGCTTGAATTGTACTGAAGCTAATGAAAAGCCACTTCGTGAAGCATGAAAACATGTTCTATGAAGATTTGCTTTCCAGCTTGGGCAACAAAACAAGCACCATCTTTATGAATGCCGTGGTCTGTTGGTCTTTGGTGCTCTCTTTAGAGGGCATTTGTATGTGGTGGAAGAAGATGCTGGCTGCTGCCGGCGGTGTCTTCTTCCAGGCAAAGAGGCCCCTCACATTCCATGCCTTGGGCAGCACTGCGTTCTCTACAGCATAACATAGATGCTGTTTGAAATTCTTACTGAGAATGTTACTGTTTTAAGGCTCTGTTTGGGAGCCGTTGTTGGGAGCGGTGATGAAATCGGTGGATTTGGCAACAATATCCTCATGAGGAGGAAGCTTTTGAAATCCACCCATTTATAACAAAATCTCCCCTCTCAACACGGCTCCCATCTCTGGCTCCCCTCCCAAAAGGTGACTCCAATCAATGGAGACGCTTGGGATTTGGTGAATCCCCCCATCGCCGCTCCCAACTACAGCTCCCAAACAGAGACTAAAATGACTTGTGAAATCATTCCCGCTGCTTCAATTGCATCTAAATTTTGCCATAGGATAAAATGTACTTGGATAAACATAGAATCCTGGAGTATATAAGCTAAAGACTTGGTGAAGGAGATCCATGACCTCTCAGTTGATACTCTCTCTCTCTGAAATTTTCATCAAGGCTCATTTATGTGGTTCATGTATACCCTGTCCAATTTCTATACCCAAGTGTCAAGCACTCTTGTTTTGGTTAATATCATCTTTGGAACGAATACCATTAAGCTAAAATTTGGGCTATTGAATGTTACAAACAAGCAAACTGTTACGTGAGTGATAATCTGATGCACCTATAACAAAAATGAGTTGCAGATAGTACATGTTTTTACCCAATATGTTTTCTGACAGCAATATCATTGGACAAATATTAGTCTTTCCACATGATGGTATTTCTATATGACGTTACATGATTATGCATCTCCCACTGGGGACCATCTTCGGTTGAGTTCATAGTTGTATGCCATTCATATTGTCGTGTATTATATCCTATAGTTTTCTGCAGTCACTGACTCATTGTTTACAGAGAGAACCATCAATATGTAGCTGTTCTTGGACTCCCTTTGAATTTGAATGTGTTTTTACTCTTTGGCTCTTTTGTACATTTATAAGTCAGCCTACCATGAACCGCATGTAATTGGTGCCAGCAGCTTGCTGTAGAACTTGCAAACATTACTAGAAGATAGGATGAACATAAAAAACATATGCAATAAGGTACCTATGTAGATTGTCATTTTCTCGTAAGCATTTGAAATTACCTCAATAGCGGAAGCTGCTTTCAAAGTTCATTGGTATTCCTCTCACCTCGCTCCAAAAGTGACCAAAATTAAAATTTATTTATCACTAGTTTGGCCTCCTAATTAAATCACTTTTTGAAGAAGGTTTAGAAGTAGTGTCTCCTCAGTGTCAAGAAAAGATGACTCAAGGACGCTAGCCCATTGGACGCGTAACATTCCTTCATCCTGTGTCAAAGTTTTGGTGTAAAGATTATGTTAAAAATTAGCTCTCTGTAGACACTCAAGTTGCATGTTGCAGACCTTAAACTAGCACACGGTAATCACTGGGTGTGTAGGCTGTTGTTTTTTCCCCCTTTTTTCCCGCATAGCCCAGCTAGGGGATAATCTCTATGGGATCAAACCCTAAACAACCAAAGGAAGATCAGGGGAAATGTGATTGCACACTTGTAGTGTGCTGCTGCACCTTATCACCCTCCATCTGCTGTTGGGCTCCAAGCTGACGGGCTGTATCCCCAAGGTGTGCTGTTGCACCTGATGACTAGGGATGCACATGAGCCAAGGGCTGTTCGAATTAGGCTTGGTTCAAAATTACTTTGTCCAAGCTGGGCTTGAGCTTGTAAGGCATTGTCAGAACTCAACTCAGTTCTGAGCTCGAGCTGAGCTTAAACAAGCTATAGTAAAATCAAAATTTGTGGGAGAGATTTGAACCCCAAACCTCTTTAACAATAACCAAATGACTAACCATTAAGCCAAAGCAGTCTTTTGACTATTATTACTGAAAAAATCATATACATACTAAAAATTCTCAGTGAAAAAAGGCTAAAAAAACAAAAGATTTAAACCCAACACGTTCTGAAGAAAGACTAACGCCCTAACCATTAGGGTAACAATGCACCTTTGAATTTATTTGCAAAAATATATATATATTGGGTTCGCAAGCTTTTGGTTCAAGCTCGGCTCATTTACAAAGCAGACGAGCCCAAGCCAAGCTTTAAGCGAGACGAGCCCGAGCCAACTCGGTTCGCTATGCATCCCTACCGATCACCCTCCATCTAGGCCCCACAGTTGATAGGCTGTATCCTAGAGGGTGATCAGGTGCAGCAGCACACTAAAAGTGTGCAATCACATTGCACCCTACCTAAGCATCCAACTATCTCATTCGACCACAGGTGTGATTCGTCATGTAAAGTCCAGGGGAAAAAAGAAAAGGCTTGATTAAGGTCAGACTTAAGGGTTGGTCGAACAGAGCTGTATCATCTCAACCCAGGGAACTGGTGCTCGAAACCCACCTAGTTCTTGAATGATTTAAGCAGTTATGCATTCTTTAGTAATGTCTTAGACTCTTAATATGACCATACTATTTTGAAGTGACACGTAGAAAGAATGTCGGTTGGTACACATGCTGCTTATGGATTGTTCAATATATCTAACAAACATGGACGTGTTGGTGGAAAACATAATGTATGTGGATCAGATCCGGTTCTTTTTTTTGGCCATCAAACTCTTACCTATTAACTATCTAGTTCTTTTCTCAATGGACTTTTTTGGTGCATGCCTTGCAAGATTGCATCAATAGATTCAAAACACAAAATATTTCCATCCATGCCTTATAGAACCAGAGCATACATATCCCTTCCATCTTTTGATTTTGCTTTAATCCGTTGTTTGAGGCCATAAGAGGTAGAATGATTGCAACTATTTGTCAGCATTATCTTTTGGGCTTAAGAGTGTCAACATAACAATGGAGTTTGTGACATTGCATCCAGAAATGAGAAGGTAAATTCTTCTTTTAAATCCATTTTTCTTCCTAGAACAACATGAAGAGACAGGTTACTGAGTAAAGAAAATATAGATACAAGGGCTAGGGTCAAGTGGACAAGGTCTAGTCCAAGAAATGTCTTTATCAGGAAATACACAGCTAGATGTGTTTTTTAATGTCAATTTGTAAGTGAATTATGAATGGTTAGAGTAAGGGATCCATCATGAGAATTTTTTACACATGCATGTGAAAAACAAATGCTTATTCAGACAGAAATGATTTGAAGTAGCTGGATTTTAATGTTTACATTACAAATTTATATCAAAAGATGGTTCTTAGTTTCTGCATGAAAGAGGAAAAGAGATCATGTAACTATCCTGAATATATGTGTAATATTCCTCTGGTTGCAAAGAAATTGGATGAAGTATGACATGAAAAAATGAAGGGAATCGAAAGTAAATAAGCAAATAAGTAATTGATGATCATGAACTTAAAACAGAAAAGAAATTAGACAGTAGTTGTTATATTGAGAAATATCTGCAAGTCATACAACTTTTTTGTGAAAATTACCTCAGAAGTAAAATCCGGTTAAAATGTTTATACAGGTTTTCAAGTAATGAAACTCGTTTATGCCACTTCAGATTCCAACAACCAACCACAAACTCGATCAATGTAAGCAAGTGAAATTCAGAATTTCCTTCAGCAGATTTTCCAATACATCTGTGTTGTATATCAAGAGCACTTATTTGTGAAACCCCTTCAGGAATCCTTAAAATGTTAAAATGGCAAAGGCTCAAGATCTGCAAATCTGGCAACTCAGCTTCTTGATAGAGAGATAAATGCAGTTCAGAACTGCTAAATTTTCTATTAAATCTGACCAATGGCAGATGCAACAAGCAATTGAGTCTAACATCCTTGAACATCTAAAACTGTTAAGGAGCAAACAATTGAAAACCAGTGATGTGATGCAACAACAATCTCTGCAGATGCCTTATTTATGCCTCAAAAGAACATTGCTTACATATTAGCAAAAAGAATGCATGTGATGAGACATCCTCTCCAACTTTAGAAAAACCACACCCAACTTCACGTCTTACTTAATGGGAAAAAGTCATATGCAAGATCATGTTACTGGTAAACCGATATGTTATTGGTCTATTCAGATTGCAGCAGCCACAACCATCTGATATTCTCAAATTACCTTTCCAGCCCAAACATCCATGTCCTCTTTGCCATCTTCTAAAACAACCCTTCTGCCATCCATAGGGCAAGCTATCAATCTCTGTATTTTATTATTTGCAGATCTGTGAATGTCCCTACCTCCTAAAATTTTCCAATTCTCCTCTAGAACACTGTTGTGAAGAGTTACTCAGTCTTTGCTTAAGACTCAGCAGAACATTAGTAAGGAAGAATATGACAAATTGGTAATCAAACAGTTGATAGATGAGTTTCCTGATGGGAAAGAGAGCAATACTGCCCTAAACAAAGGGGACTTGGAAAGATTATCCTTGTATAGAAGGCCTACAACATCTACAGTATAAGAGAAAGTTTTGAAAAATCCATGTAGGTTTGTGTGTCAAAGAAACCAAATTTGTTGAAGATATATAAAAAAAATCAAGAGAGATTGCTGGAAGAAGTAAAGCTATTTGCATTTAATAATAAATAAGCAGATACAAAGAAAAGAGGCTTCTGCTCGTTCTTAATGATGTCTGAAACAACGTAGAATGAGCGGAATGGTCTTTTATAAGTCCATGGATCAGGAAGTAGTATATTGATCACCACTAGAACAAAGAAGGGTGCAAGGAAACCAACTCAACCCACTGATCACAGCTCTGTATTTTCAAGTACAATCCCTGCAGCCTTCTCGTTTCTAGTGGTGATGAAGACCCCACTTCCTCATGCACCGACGTACAAAAGACCGTTCAACTCGTTCCACCCATCATAGTTCCATACGCCATCTAAAACAAGTAAAAATTTATTTTCCTTCACATATATGCAAATAACCTAGTCCATTGTCATTAATGCTAACACTCAACAAATCGAGTGTTTCTGATACACAAGACTAAGCGGGGTTTCCTAAATGCTCTCTTATATCATAGCTGTTGTAGATCTTCATTGCAAGGATAGCCTTCTCAACTCCTTCCATCCCAAACAATTGTGCAGTGGTAGCATCTCCCTCTCACATTGGACGACTCATCTGCGAACCATTTGATTACCAATGTTTCATTTTTTCCTTCCATTGCCAAGATGTTCAGCTCCTCAACGAGCAAACCGGTTTTGTTGGTCTCCATACAACTTCTCTATGCGTTACCACCAAGATCAACCCCCTCCTGCAACGAAAACAAGGCCATAACAATCTTCCATATCTCAAAAAAAAAAACAACAAAAAAAAAAGAAAAAGAAAAACTTCCTCCATACAGAATTTTTCATGATCTTCTTGATCACATTGCCAGATTTCGTAAAGAAAAGAGGGTTGGGCTAGTGAAGAAAAGTGGGAAAAAAAACTGCATAGCTTGGTGTACTGGGGGATTTACCGGCCATTCTGTTGGATCTTGATTCTATTTTTATAGAGGGTCGATCATCATGAGAAGCATCAGCGAGTTTCAGCATCTGGTCGTTTGTGATAGGCGTCTTGGCTGCAGCAACTCTGCCCTAGACAGAGTTCACCCAAAAAAACTCAGACCTAGGAGAGAGAAAGAGAGAGAGTAAACGAAGAAAATTTCTTCGGCCTTTCCTCAAACCAATAATTATTGAACACGTGTACGGTTGTCCTCCCAATTTCCTCCATAATCCAAGAGACAGGATCAGGTTGCTTTCGATGCCGACTGCAACCCAAACGCCATGGTTGGAGACTGGTTTACCTCATATCGGTTCCACAAAAATTTCCAGAACCATTCATCTACAAAATGAATGTCATGAAAAATCACAATCTAAACTAAGCAATCACAAGATAACGAAAAGAAAAGATACAGATTTACGTGGTTCGGTAATTAGGGTTACGTTCATGGAAGAAAACCAGGAGCAAAAATCCACTGACAAGTTGTGAAAAAAATACAGAGACGAGACAGAGCTCTCAAAACCCTAATCCTCAATACACCTCAAACTCTCATGCCCATATCTCAAAAAGACATTTATATACAAAACAAAAGGCATAAAACTTTAACAGATACAAGAGAGAAAATTACAAAACTAAACAGATCCATATGATAGGGGTGAATCCCCGCACCCCCAAAGAGGTTTGAAGTGAGCTCCGATCTCAAACCACCACAAACCTCATGTGATCTCAGATTTACAAGAAAATCCTACCAAAACTATGAACTAACTAGAAAAAAACAGTACTTTCAAGAAAAGTTCGAAGGAAATGCAGGAAATAAGTAAAAAGACAGAAAATTAACTGAAGGGTAAAAAATATATAATTGATATTTATTTCAACTGCCCCAAAATCCTAGACTTCTCATCCGTTTATACACGAGGAATTACAATGGTAAATATGAAATATACTAAATATGATAAATTCTGACTAAGATGACTTTCTAATATGATAAACTTCATAATTAAATATAGATCCATCATTTGGACCCAATATCTAAATATAAACTAAAAAAATTATCTAAAATGAACGCTTATGAACCTGGTTCTTCTATTCCCTCTCCTGCATCATAAAATCTCCAATGACTCCAGTGGACATGATGACTTCAAGGGTTTAGGGGCGGAGATGGGAGCCGTTCTCTTAGCCTAGCTCAAAAACTAAAAGGGTTTTATTAAGGGGGCGCCTATAATTGCTCTAGCAAAACCTACTTTTTTTTTCATTTTTCTAGGTAAATGTAACTTCATAGATGTGATCTACATGCTCCTTTAATAGGAATCAGCTTTTGACTTGCTGAAATCCGACATGTTAAAATTGGTCAGAATCGGTTGATTCAGATAGAGTCCGCCCGAAGCCGATTCAATTAATTTTTAAATATTTTTAAGGGGGTTAACATTCTTTTTTAATATTTTTTTATTTTTTAATGACACATTATCTGATGGTAAAAAGTTGATTGATTCTATTTGATTAGATTCGATTCTTTTTTTTTGTATTTCTCTAAGAAACTGATTCACCTAGTGAACTGATTTTAACAATATTGATAATTGCCATCAAGACCAATATCTCTGATATTTTAAATCACTGATACGCATGTACTTGTGTTCAATTGCTTGAATTGCATTGAACCTACTGGAATAAAGTTCGTTCCTGAGTCACTTCTTGAAATGCAAAAACATGTTATATGAAGATTGCTTCCTAACGAGCAACAAAACAAGCACCAATCTTCATGAATTCTATGGTTAGTCAGTCTCTGGTAATCTTTTTAAAGCCTAAAGGCAGAATTGCTTTCTCACAGCAGGGGTATTTTTGATGAATTCTTAGTGACAGTATTAGTGCTGGAAAATGACTTGGGAAATGCACTTGACAATTCTGATAACTTCAAGACTTCGCATTAAATGCAGTGTCATTGCATGCCACCATGCAGCGACCTGCTTGACAGCCATTCATCTTGGCATTTCTCCAGATGGGTGTGGTGTTCATCTTGTGGAATGTTGAGATAATGCTCAGCACTCGGCAGTAACAGAGCTGCATGCTAGGCACGCAATGCCGCTGCATAAAAAATGACCTCTAACAGAAATTGTATCTAAAATTTGGCCATAGGAATCAACGCATTTGGTTAAAAATAGATCCATGACCTCTAATTAAGTTGAAAAGCATTATCTCTAAACATCTTCCTCAATGCTCATTTTTATGGTTTGTGTTAGGGATGACAATGGATTGGATGTATATTCAGCCAAAATGACTTCCAATTAGTAGGATTCGGGACATCAGATAAAATCCGATTAATAATCAGATTCGGATTTGGCTGCATGGGTATTTTTCATCGAACATGATGCATATCTGAATCCGATTACATGTAAAAGGACGGATTCAGTACTGCCTTTTCCATCCGAAGTTGAAGAGCTGCTATCCAATTAGCTCACATTCACAAAAGGGTACATCCGAACTGTTTATATCCCTGGTTTGTGTATACCATGTACAAGTTTCTATACGTAAGTCGTTCAGCCCCTGTATTTTGAACTGATATCATCTTTTGAACCAACACTATCAAGCAAAACTTTGGCATATTGGCTATTTACAAACAAGCAAAATGAGTTAAAGAACCCGATTGTGCATGTTTTTACCCAATATGTTCTGTCAGCAATATGATTGGATAAATATTACATTCTTCCACATGACGGTATTTCAATATAACATTACGAGGATATGTATTTTCTGTGATCTATTGGAGGCCCATCTTCGGTTAAGATCCATAGATGTATGCCGTTTATATTGTCTTGTACTAGACCTTACATCAGTGTTTTTTTGCAGTTGCATCCATTTTCTCCTGTATGAAAACAGTGCATTTGTTTTGTTTTGTCAAGTCTTTGTTTACACAAAACCATCAATATGTAGCCGGTATTGTTGGAAGCCCTTTGATTTTGAATGTGCTTTCGCTTTGGCTCTTTTGCATATTTTATTTTTTCTTGACATCGGGAAGCAGGTCACTTAATGGGACTGCCTGCAGCCTGGAAATGAAATTGTTCAGAAACCTTTCACACACACCCTGCTAGCCTCTTTTGTGTATTTTCAAGTCAGTCTATACCATGAATAACATGTAATTGGTTTGAGCAGTTTGCTGCAGATCTTGCCAACACTAAAAGTAAGATAGGTTGAACATAAAACACAGAGAAACCAGCAACTTTGCAGATTGTCCTCCTGAAATTATCTGAATAGCGAAGCTGCTTTTGAAAGCTCATTGGTTTTCTTCTTTCACTTCACTCTCCGAATGATACTCAAAAGAGAAGTGATCTATCACTAATTTGGCCTCCAATAATTATCTCTTTTTTAAAGAAAGGTAGAGAAGGAATGCCTTGTCATTGCCAAGAAAGGAACTACTCATGCCTTAAAAGGACATTAACCCATTAAAGAAGGCCTATCTGTCCTTTATCCTGGTCTGCAAATTTTGGTGTAAAATTACCTTTGAAGATAGCTTTTCTAGACAGTTTATCGTATAATATACCAAAAAAAAATACTTATCAAAACTTTTGTTGGTTGAGCAAAAGGGATACTCTCAGACAAGTGTATGTTGCAGACTTCACAGTAGCACACTAGCTCTAGGTGTGCTTTAGGATTGGTAACAACAGGGGCTAACCCTACACCTCTCAATTGGATTCTTTGTTGCATGCCTTGCACCAAAACACAACTACTTGACAATATTTCTATTCATAACTTCTAGAACCAGAGGATACATAGTACTTCAGTGACTTATGAAAGCAAGAATGAATTCCAATGAACATACTATAGCACCTGATCAACTTGGTCAACCAAAAAAAGCGGACAAAGAAACCTTTCATAAAAAATAATCTTCTAACACAATATCAATGTATCTATAAAATTTTTCAGACCACAAGAACCACAAAATGGTAAGCCATCTGCAAACAGCCTTCAACCTCTTCCCATGGCCTTTGATTTGGGATGACAATAGTGATCCTTAGCAGAAATTACCAGAGTTTCAGCTGTTGTATAATAATGTATGCTCAGCATTACATACCTCCATTGTCCTGATGACGTAGTTTACACATCCATCATCAGTAAAAACAATAAATGCCTAATTCAGATACAATTTCAAAAGTGAAAAAGCAAAATATCTAATTAAGAATCTCAGATACAAATGATTTGGGGTAACGGGTTTCTAAGGTTTATATTACAAATGCATATCAAGAGATGGTTCATAGTTTCTGCAGGAAAAGGGAACGAGATCACGTGATTATCCTGAATATATGAATAATATTCCACAGTTGTGAAGAAGAAAAGAAAGTGACTTGATGGAAAAGCAGATAGAACAAACTGCCAAAGGCTTAAGACAAGCATTTTATTAAATGATGTTTGTAGAACAATGACATATAGACACCTTCGACAAGAATTAATGCATGAGAGGACTATTAGCTCAAAAACCTTGTGGATGAAAGGAAATGAAATGAATTAGGATTTGTTATGTCGTTGTATCATTCTTAAACTTGATTATAAAATTGACTAAAAAAAAGATTCTGGGAGAGAGAGACAGTACCTGGATTCCACAACTTGTTTGGTGAACTATTGTGTGCTAATGCAAATATACAGTTGGAATGTGAGAGATCTTATGCCAATCTTCCCTTTTGCATCGCTCTACTAACAGAGAACAATTGGAGATATGCAAGGTTTTAAGTGTTGGAAGGCATTGCACCCAATCTGGTAGAGAAGTCAGATTCGGACATGAATGGATATACAACCGCTTGAGTTCATCAAGTGTTTGCATTCCATCAGGTAGGCTCCTTAACTCAGGCAGGTCAACAAGATCCAGCCTTCTAAGCTTGCGGAAGTTATTCACCCATTCTGGCAAATGAGTCAGCCTGGGACTTGCTGTAATCTTCAAACTTGCTAGTTGGTGTAGATGTTGTAGCCATTCTGGTAGCAAATTTAGGTCATGCAACACTGAAATCACTATATCATTTACCCTGCTCCAGTAACATAACCCAGTTAGTCTATCACTCATTTCTAGAGAATCAATGACTAGAGAACAAGTAACACAGTTTCTTCCCTTGCAAATATTCTTTTCAGAGTTGGACAGGCAGCTAAAACATGCAAGCTGAAGCTTGGGGAGGTGATTATGCTTGATCATATCTGTGACAGAAGCCACTAACTTAGGACAATCCTCTATAACTATCTCTTCAATCTGTTTCATGTTCTCCTTGAGTGATTCTAGCTCCTGAAAACCATTGATCTTCAGTCTTCTGAGTATTGTGGTTTTTAAGTATTTTAGGAGCCCCTGTTGTTCAAAACTGAGCTTGGGACATCCACCCATGTACAGTTTCTCAAGTCTTGTCATGTTCTCTAGCAAAGTTAGAGGCAAATAAACCAGTAGGGGCAGATTGCAGATTGTCAGTTTCTTGAGTTTTGTGAGGAGTTGCAACCCATCAGGTAGTGAAGTCAACATGGGGCAATCCCTGATTTCAAGAGATTCAAGATTGATCAAGCATGACAGACCTTCAGTGGGCACTGAAGTGAGTTCTTTCAAACCAACAATTATCAACACTAAGAGGTTCTGAAGCCCATGGCAATGGGCAGGCAAACTCACATTTCGACAATGATGCACCTCCATATATTCAAGTTTAGAAGGGTATTGAATCTCAACCTTTGTATCCTCCAGAACATGGATTTTTCTGCAATTGCTAATGGTCATGTTTTTTAGAGCACGCAAGTGAGGTAATTTGTCCAAAACTTCACATCCTGCAATTTGTATTAATTCCAATATAGGGAACTCAGGCAACATCTGCAATTTTGGACACCCAGAAACATATAACCACTTGAGATTTTTCATTCCTCCTCCCTCTATCCCTAGCCATCCTTCCCAATTATCCAGATAATGGACAAATAATTTCTTGAGTGCTGGAAAAAATGGCAATGCCCTTAACTTTGGGCAGTGTAAAACCTCTAAGTTGTGGAGGCAAGGCATTGTTTTGCTATTGCAGTCAAATGGCCATTCCTCCAAGCTCTTCATATCTGAAAGAGTTAATTCCTGTAGTTTGGGGAATCCAACTTGTTCACCATCATGATTATTGCAGTTAAGCTCATTACTGTTAATGGTCTTCACACTTTCAGCTCCACACAAGAGTTTCGGTAAATGGCCAAGTGTTGGCAAGTATTCCACAAATCTGCAGCCATGCAGCGAAACCTCCTCCAAGCCATAGTGCATTCTTGTGTTCATCCAAGTGGAAAACCTAAGACCCCCATAGTTTACCACTATCAGTTTTTGAAGGTCATCTGGAGGTTGAAGCTCTTCATGTATGGCCTCCATTCGCATCTTAGCATTGTCATCTACAAATGTTTTGCTTTGCCATTCCCAACGCAACTCTAGACTCTCAAGCTGTTCCTTCCTATCCAATTCAGCTTGTCTAGCTTCTTCTATAGTTCCAACTCTTTCTATGTGACTTATGATCATCTCCCCTCTCAAATTATTCAAGTGACGTAGTTCATTTATGCTACTTTCACTTCCATCCATCTTGTGACTGCCCACCACGAACATACTGAATGTTCGTAAGTTAGTAAGCTTCCCAATTCCATTTGGCAAACACTCCAAACGATCTGCATGCTTTAGATCAAGATGTCTTAGAGCCCTGATTTGTGAAATTCCTTGTGGGAGTTTTCTAATATTGCTATAAGAGAGGTCCAATGTTTGAAGATCATGAAGATTGGAAAATGACTCTGGCAACTCTGTTATTTTTGTGAAAGAAAGATTGACATACTTCAAAAGCAACAGATCTCCAATTGACTCTGGCAACTGATATATATTGCTTGCTCTCAAGTCTAACAGCCTCAACCACCTAAAATTAGAAAAGTTAACCAAACGAAAATCATAGATGAAATTCAACAACAATGTGCGCAGGTGGCTCTGTTTGCCCAATGCCTCAACAGAGCACTGTTTGCCCATAGATGAAAAGAAACGTGCCTGATGGGATATCTTCTCTGACTCTAAAGAATCTACATCCATATGTTCGTTTCCTCTTATGTAAAGAGCAAAATCATGCACAATATCATGCAATCTGTAAAATTTTATGCCATGATACTCAACTTGGATCAAGGAAAACCCAACCAAAGCTTCGAGAGACCTTTCAGCCTGTGCCTCCATTCCCACTCTTTCATCATTTGAAATAAAACCTTCTGCTATCCATAGCCTCATCAAGATTTCCCCTTCCATCAGATGATCTTTTGGATAGATGCAACAATATGCGAGGCATTGTTTCAAGGAAAAAGGTAGATTCATGTAACTTAATGCAACAACAGAAAGAATGCTCTCTTCACCTGTTGTGCATGTCCAATCCCAAAATGGACTATTAGCAACATCTTGCCAAATCCATCTTCTTCTTTCCTTCTGTCGCAATACGCTTCCTGCAACATTTAGAGCAAGAGGCAGCCCTTTGCATCTACTCACGATAACCTTGCCGATATCCATAACTCCATCAAGTTCTTTTTCAAGTTCTCCTTTTCTTAATGCTTTGCTCACAAACAATTCCCAACTTTGGTCATCCCTTAAGCACTTCAAATCATGCAGGCATGCCGCTTCGATTCCGACAGCAACATTTCTGTTTCTGGTGGTGATCAGAACCCTACTCCCTGATCCACCAACTTGTAGAAGGCCATTCAACTCGCCCCACCAATGGTAGTCCCATATATCATCCAAAACTAGCAGAAACCTTCTTCCCTTTAAAGACTTTCTTATCTTGGAATGCAAAACATTCACCCCTTTGATTTCACTGGTGGTGCTTCCTATCCCCATAACCTCTTCTAATATCTTTTTGAGCAGTTCTATCAATTTTGGCTTTTCTGACACACAAACCCATATGGTTATCTCAAAATACTCCCTGATCCTGTCAGCGTTATAGACCTTTTTTGCAAGTGTGGTCTTGCCAAGTCCCCCCATCCCAACAATTGCTACGACAGAAAGATTCTCCCCCCTGCCTTGCAGCTCTTTTAGCAACCGCTCCACCACCAATTCTGCATCTTCTTCCCTTCCTATGATGCTTGACTCAGTGACACATGATGAAGTCTGACGGTTTTGATACATATCATCTATATTTACCAGGCTTGACCCCCCAACAACTGGAATAAGGCCATAGCGATCCTTTTCTTTGGAGATCATGCTAAGCCTTTTTCTGATTTTCTTTATATTATTGGCGGTTTTGTAATGGAAACAGAGTTTAAGGCAGTGAAAACAGGAAGGAAGAAACCTGTGTTGCCTGGCTCTACTTTTGAGCATGTTGGTGTTGATCGTGTAGAGATCAATCATGTCTTGGATATCATAAGCAACATCATTGAGCTTCAGTAGCCAATCCTTTATGAGCTTTGAAGTGAATTGCTTGTTGTGGGCATCTTCCAGGATGGCTTGGATGGCCCTCAGTTCACTCTCCAGCTCTTTCAGTTCGCTCCTCACAGAAGCAAGCCCCAAGATCTCTTGCTGGGCGAGCCCAACAACCTTCTCCAACAGGAGCGATACAACTACTTCCGCCATGAGAGAGAGAGAGAGAGAGTTGCGTCAAAACATCTTTGTAAGAGGAGAATGCCATGGCGACCCCAAATGGTGCCAAGCCATTTGGTGGTCTCTGGTATGGCGACAAGGGGGTTGCCATAGAGTCGTGTTAAGTGTGAACGGGTAGACCCTGCTATTGCATGAGATGACTTTTTTTTTGTATTTTATTACCAAAAAACACACAAAAAGACTTGGTCGCGATGGCTCAGCCTGTCATATCTACGGTCATCGTGCCAGCTAGGGGTGATCGGTTTCAGGATGGATGGTTTCTATCTTAGAACCGAAAACCATCCGTTAGAGGCCGGTTTGGCAAATTGCGAACTGTGAACCACTCGCTCGTTTCATGGATCCAATTAAGAACCGAACCATTGGTTCGGTTTGGTTTTGATTGGATCCCAGTTACAATCTTAATGCTTACCCAATATTCTGCAAAGAAGTTATGTTTTACCTTTTTTTGTAAATGGGACTGTAACCCTAACATCTCGAAACATCTTGAAATGAAATATTTTTTTTGTAAATAGAACATCTTAAAAGCATAACATATAAATCATAATATCTTGAAACTTCACAAAGATCAGGCCACAGATACACAAAGGCCTTGAGCCTGTTTGACATATAAACGAAGTCCAGGGGGAACATCCTGAAATCTATTACCTTATCCTCAAAGTTACAAACAAAAAAGTTCACAGAAAAAAAAAAGAGAAAAATTCACTGAAAATCTATGTGAGGTGAGTAAGAGAAGCACTAAGCTCCGTGACATGAAGCCATGGTGTCTTGATGCCTCTCTTCAGTCTCTACTTGAAATATTTTCAAAAATATAAGTTCATATTATATATAGGACTGGTTCGGTTGAGCCGGTTGGGTGGTTCTCACCCGAAACCAGAAACTGGTACTCATTGGTTTTAAAAAATTAGAACCAAGAACCAAACCATACTCGTCGGTTACAATCCAAAATTAACCAGTTGGGTATGGTAAGGTCCGGGTTGGTTGGATCGTGGTTTTTTTGCTCACCCCTAGATCACAGACATCCAAGTCCTTATTGAAGACTGAAGAACACTTGCACACCTTATTGGAGTTGATTCTAAGATGAATGAGAGTCAGCATCTTCTGGCCAGGCAAGCGATCTATTCGGGTGTCTTCATGTGTAAATATAATACGAATATAATGATGACAAGAATGAGGAAAACCCGAAAAAGGAAGATAAGTTGTATAATTAATAATGGTAAACCTATTAGTGGTAGGTGCTGATTCTCTTTTTGCTTCTTTTGTCTTTGGTGGGTTCCACCTCTGCTCCCGATTAACGCTCTCCCTTTTTGAAGATCCAACGGTCGACTGACTGACTGAGTGACTAGACAGATAAAAAGGAGACTGCAATTTCGGTACTCCCCACGTGAATTTTGCTAATTTCCCATAAAGAGATCCTCATTTTCTCTCTATAGAATCTAGTGTGTATCCATTATTTCCTTCTCCAGCATCCAACGGCTAGGGACGAATCTAGGGTTTCATACCATTCTCTCTTGTCCGAACTCTATATAAGGAATGCCCACTCCCCACCATCTTCTCTGATACCAAGTCACTATCTTCCTCTTTTGTTTGTCATTCTCTACTTCTATTAGCTTTTCTTCTTTGCTGGGCATTAGGGTTTTTATCGCTGGTGGTTTTATCTCTAAGTCCTTTGGTTTCTTGAGAATGGCTATTGGTTCTCAAAACTACTAGCTGTTTTATGTGATGTTGGTATCTCTTTTCTTCTGTGAAAATGGTGGTTTTTTGTGTCATAGGTGGTTTGTCCCAGTTGGGTAAGTTTATCTAGATTCCTCGGAAAACCACTTATGAATTTACCATCTTTGGTTTTCCAGTTCGGTAATTATAATCTTGATGATGATTATGTAGGGATATCCTTCCAAAAACGCCCTCTAAGAGTTCCCTGCTTATTTAGCTAGGGTGCTTGCGGCTTGTGAGATCCAAAGTTGAAAGGACATCATGAGTTCAAAACCCCATTCCTTGCTGCATGTATTCTCTGGTGGGCAAGGGGGACTTGGAGCTTTACATCTAAGGATGCCATGAGTATAGGGCATGGGACATCGAGACAGGATCGGGTGCCATCACATAGCACACTTTGAGTATGCATCTGGCTGCCCTCATTTGCTTTTGGCCCCCCACAACTAGCAGACTGTCAGCCAAAGATGGAGGGCATCAGGTGCAGCGGCACACCTGAAAGTGTGCCATGTGATGATACCTGATCCAGCCATGCCTAAACATGAGCTTTTTTGCTCATGCCAACATCGTGCCCGTTCGTTTTGTATTTTGAAAAGGTTAAAAAGTCAACAGAACAGTTATATGCTACGTGGCATTCATCCAAAATACAAACAGACGGCCACGATGTTGGCATGGGAAAAAAGCTCATGTTCAGCATGACCTGATCTGCTTCCATCCGATTGTACCTTGAGTGATCAGGAAATTGGTGATTTTCATTTGGCTATCAAAAAAGAAAAAGAAAAAGCCCTCTATGTTGTTCCAAATTATGCATATTTGTAATGCATTAGAATAGCGCTTGTCCTTTCATGGTGACAAAATAATTAATCTCTTCCGAGTTTTCCTTGTCGCGAGTTTGATAACCTGAGACTTTTCCGGCCGGTGGCAAGCAGGGGCACCCGGAGGTTTTACACCGGCGAGTAGGGTTTGGCAATGGGCTATAGAGCCCAACCCAAGTGTCCTGCATGTGTGGTTTCCTTCATCATCAAGAAAAAGTGATACAACTACCATGATTTCCCTTTCAATTAAAGATTTCATTATAGGCTTTTAATGGAGCTCCCTTCAATTCAATTTAAGGCAGTTAGAAGGTGTAACACGTCTGCTGGTTCATGAATACCTTTGGCTTGTGTTGGCAACCCAATGGCGAGCATGACACAGGAGACGATTTTGGCCTTCTTCTTTACTTGGATTGAAGGGAGCTCCAAAGACCCTAGAAAATATTTTTTTCTTTCTTTTTTTTTGGATTCTATGGTTAATGAAAAAGAAGGATCTTGCAACTGGGGGTCGGCCGGGGAGTTTTGGTCACTTGGGCATGAGATCATAAGCAAGACAAGTTAACCCAGCTCAGCTAGGTCACCAACCCAAGTTTGGTTTCTCCATGATGCCTAAGAATACTGGATATGTGTAGAGCTAAGAACAAGCTAAGCGACTCGTGGCTCAGCTCATGTTTGGCTTGAAAAGAGAGCTCGTCTAAACTCATAAAATGTGCTCAGCAAGACGAACATGTGAACACCCTAAATTTTCCAAAAAAACCCAAAATTCTCTTTTTGGCCCTGGGCTCATCTTCTGAATAATCGGGTCAATTTTTAATCAAAATTTCTATTCATTTCTCGGATTCGCTGAAATCCAGACTCAATTTTTATTTCTGACCCAATTTCTGATCCAAATCGGATACCTGGATCCAATTCTGAAACTGAATCTCTTATTTTTCAAAAAAAATAAAAAAATCAATTTCTTTGTATTTTCGCAGAGGTTTTTCTCAATACAAGGTCCGATCTTAATTCGAGATCTGAATTCTAATGTTTTATCAAAATTTTAGGACCCAGAGCCATCTCTGAAGTTCTTTTCTCAAAAACCTTATTTTAAAAAAAAAAAATCTTATATCTCAAAATAAAAGTTTTGCAAAAATACTTTAAATACCTTGTCCTTTAAAAAATTCTCATGTTTTTTCTTATGCTTTCAGGGTTTTTCTCTCAAAAAGTCAGAAAAAGACAGTTTTTAAAACCTCTCTTTAGCTAAAACCCCTTTTGAGAAAGAGCCTTTTTATTGAAAAATTTGGAAAACCCGAGCACCCCCTGTGAAAAGCCAGTAACGACCTTCCGTTGCAAAAACCGCAGAGGCTCTTCCTCTCCCGTCCATCTCCAACCTCCATCTGATCTTTTTTCTTCTCGATTTTTCCTCCTCTTCTTATATAAACGATCACAAGAGTCAATCGAAGTATCTGGTTCTCACCTCAGCACCCTTCTCTCTCCTTCAGAACATCGCTTTCACCCCTCCACCCATCTAAAGCCTCTTTACGCATCTTCCTTCTTTCTTCTCTTCTTCTTCTCCTCATCTTTTCCATTTCTCTATTGTCCCCTTTTACTGTGCAAAGAAATTTGATCCTGCGATAGCAATATCTAGAGAGGGAGCCACTCTCATCTCAGCTTTTGCCAATCTACAGTAAGTGGTCCCCTTTCTCCTTTTCTCTGTTAAATTTCTCTGTATTGTTTTTTTTTTCTTGTTCTTACCCCATTGACGCACCCCTGAGTTGTGTTGGGTTGCTTCTAGCAACACCAACTCTTCTCTTGTGCTACAGCAAACGAAATCCCCATTCCGATATATTTTGTTTTTGTTTCTTTCTCCTCTGCAACGTATTCCAATTTACAGTTTATTTTATTTCATTTCTGATACTTTTTTTTGTTTAACTTTGGTTCATATCAGAATTCTCAGCATCGGGTGATTGATATCGGTTCTACAAACTTACTAGTTTCAGGCCTATATCATTATCTGATTCCATCGAAATTACCCATCTAATTCCCAATTCATCAAGAGATGACCCTCCAGTTCATCGTAACAGCTTTTTTTTTTTTGAATCAATGGGAAAATTCCAAGTCAACACTTGTTGACGATGGTGGAATCCCTTTCCTACAATTAATCTGCATCATAATTCCCCTTTGTTTTGTTTTTTGTAATAGTTTCTTTTAAACCCAATTTTCTTTTTCTTCTGCTTAAAGTAAACAATCGATCTGATTTAATATCAGATCGGGTTTTACTCTGATATAACCATTGATTGATTCTATACTTCACATGTTATTTTCACTGTGATATTCATCTTTGCGTTCAAGGACTATTGATTTTCCTGAAGTCGATATGAAAATGCAATTCTGATAAGAGTGACAGAATCATCTGGGAACAGTGGTGACTTAATGTTTCTGTTGATGAGAGGTAGAAGACAGCGGTGAACAGCCGTGTGATTGGGGAAAAACATCAAACTCCCTTGTTCTCTCACATATGCTTGATGATGCTCGTGCGTCACTAACAGAAATTGAAAAAGGCATGTATGAGCAGAACTTTAACCCATTGCCCCATGTCTTAGAATGGGGTTTTCAATGTTGAATTTGCTATTACAAGAACAATGGGCATCACTGATCTTTGATTATCCATTAAGCATTTTATCTCTTTTCTTTCCTTTGCCTTATCACGTAATATCTAAATGCACTTTTTAGCTTGTGCATTTGGTGGATTCACCCTTGCTTGCATATTGGCCTTCTTAGGTCCCAATATTAAGATTTGTTTGTCCCTTACTCTCCTGCACATATTTCCTGCCAAATTTGTATATTAGTTTCATGTCATTTCAAAGTCATACCTTAGTTTGCAGATGCATTGATGATAAATGTGCTTAGGAGGTCACTTAGTATGCACTGTTATACATTTGCTAGCCTGTGCTCCAATCTTGAGTATTAGCATTAGTCTTTCATTATCATAATCATCTTCAAAAGCACCCCTATTGCAGCACTTCATAACTCACCTGTATAGCATGATGCACCCTATCCACTTGATTGACACCCTTTGTCTTTCTTTTTTCTTTTTTTCTTTTTTTTCTGCAAAATGCACTATTCACTTGTATATTTATCTACACATGTCATCCATTCTAGTGATTCCACATTGTTGCAATTCACGATTTATGCATGCTGACTCTTAACTTTATTGTTCTCTCCCCCCCCCCCCCATCCCTATCAGATCTTCATCTTGCTCTGTGACTTCACCACATTTCTTTTTTTTTTTCATCTAAAATAGATTCTCATACCTATCGGATCGATCCTGTAAGTGTTATATAGTATTATTAGTTCCAGACATTTCCTGCATCATTGATTCTCATTTGATCTTACAGTATATCAATTGCTCCATTGCATCTCAAGGTCTCATCATTTTTCATTAGTTGCTTTTCTACCTCTAATATCCCTACATCCCTTCAGCTGCATGAAAGTGAATTCCATTTATCTTGCATCTTTTCTGGAGTTTCCAGAATTCCAGGTGTCACAGTTCAAAAGGGAGGATCATTGAATAGCATCAAATTTAGTAATTAGGTATGCAATAATCCTCTATTTTAGGCCAATCACATGTCTTAGTCTTATGAGGCCAGTTATATTCATCCTGTGTGTGTCACTGAGTTTTGCTGAGTTGGGTTTGCGCATCATTAATTAGGAGATCATTGATCAATTCGGCCACACTTTAAAGTTGTCTGCGATTGCTCAAATCAGATGGCTTGTCTGAATTTTGTATTCACCCTATATTAATTTCTAGGGTCCTCAAGATATCCTATTCTTTTGTCAAAAAACCATTTTATAGTGCCTTCATGCAATGTTCCGGAGAATCGACCACTGCAGCATTATGGCTGCCCAGGGTACAATGATTCTTGTTGATCCAATCATGCAAATGGGTCTTTGGAGTATCTCAGAAATCCAGTTTAAGGTGACAGCAGCAATTACACTAACCTTGCCTCCAAGCGATGTTCTTAGATTCTGGTTATCCTTGATGATATCCTTGGGGAAAATACAGAGAAGATGCCTATCACAAATTAGTGATGTGCTTGCAGCATATCAACTTTTGCTGATCACTCTGCTTGTTATGACAGCATGGCGGAAGGCAATATGAGCATTTAACTTACTCTGAGGAACTAATCTCACCTGTATACATCATCTTACTGCTCAAGTATGTTGCCCATCACTCCAGCCATTATACAGTACCAACATTCACCCCAACAACACTTTGTTGTCACCTCTTTCCTGCAAAATCTTACTATCACCACTTCATTTCCAACAAACACCTCTTTTTTTTTTACTTGTTGTATACCCATGCCTGTCACCAGTTGTCACTTCATTCATGTAACTTCCACTACATACCAGTTGCATTTTTCAATATCACAATCTCCTTTTGTAGCATCTACCTCCACTTGATATCACCATTGTCATAAACCATGTGCCCATATCTGCATTAGATACATAAATGCATGAATAGGTTCAATACAGACTTTGGCATAGGCATTTCCATTTCATCATCAGATACAAGTATTACATTCCCTTTTAGATGATATATATGTATTCTAACTTATTTTTACTATTATTCTAGGATATTGTATATATGTTTTAGCATTCACTCAATACATCATCCCAGTATATACTTTATTATTTGAATAGCATCTCAATTTAGGTAAATACATTTATATATGCATTTTCCATTTAGTATGAGCATAATAATTAGATTTTACTTAATATTTTCCATCATTCTCCGTATTTTGCAATCTTGTTTTATGCTAAACTCTGGTTTTTGTAGGAAACGTGTAACAATGGTGCTTTCCATCCTAAGTTAGGAAGTTTTGCAATTTTAATTTCAATTTCAATGATGTAATAGCTAGATATCAATGAGAATTTTTTTTCTAGCTTAGATTAGAATGTATGAGCATGTATATTTTTTTGTTAGGAATGCTTGTTTCATATCATTTTTCTCTTTTATTCTAAAAAATCACGAATGTGATCACGAATGACACGTGCACCATTCTAATAAAAGGTGATTAAATCTTAAGTTGATGACTTGCATCAATGGCCATAGTTAGGGTGTAAACAAAACTTATGATTTTCATCTTTTATGGAATAACATTGGATCCGCACTGGATCCCTTTTAAAAAATCATCATATTTTTAAATATTTTCTTCCTTTATCAGGGCTTAATTTAAAATTAACTCAAAATATATATCAATGGTCATAGTCCGGATATATTGAGAGTTAATTTTATTTTAAACTCTATGAAGGCACCAAAATGTGTCTTATTCTTCATTTGAATTTAAATATGATTATTACATAATACATTTTATGACCATAGTCAGAAATGTATTATATCTTCAATCTTATTTTAATTCACTTAAAAAATGAAATATGCTTTTCAAATCCAATTTCAAATTCTTTAATTCATTTCATCATTTAGGATAGAATTACATCATATTTTCAACATTCTTTTTCAAAAATCCAAGTGATTTTGAGATATATTTTTAAGTATCTTCTTCATTTCTTAAATCAATCTTTAAATCTTACTCAAATTCATCCTTCTATCTTATTTTAAAAATTCAAACTTCAATTTCAAAGTCTAATTTGACTTTGAAATTCATTTGTATATTCAAAATTCAATTTCCAATTCAAATCAAAATTCAAAGTTCAAATCAACATTGTAATTCTCAATTCATTTTCAGGATTCAATTTCAAATTCAATTTAACATCTGAGATCAAATTTCAAAGTTTAATTTAACTTTGAAATTCCTGATTCACTTTCTAATTTCAAACTCAAGCTTTAAATCAAAGTTTATCATTTATTTTTTCTCCAAAGTTCTATTTAAAGATTGAGTCTTGACTCTCAATTCAAAATCAAGGTTTTTTAGATTGATTCTGAATCTCAAAATTCGTTTTTTCCTAAGTTTTAAATTCAAATCTGAATTTTCAAAAATCCTGATTCATCCTCAAAACCCATTGGGATTTTCAAAATCCTCTTGGATTCTAGATTTAGAATCCGATTCCACCCTGGAATCAGATTTTCAAATCCAACTCCAATTCGGATTCCAAACTTCGGATCCAATTCCATTTAGGATTCCAGATTTTGGATTCAACTCTATTTTGGATCCCAGACTTCAGATCCAATTCTATTTAGGATTCCAGATCTCGGATTCAATTCCATCACGAATTCTAGACTTCAGATCCAATTTCATTTAGGATCACAGATTTCAGATTCAAATCCATTCTGAAATCCAGATCTAAAATCCAATTCTATTTTTCAAATTCCAACTAGGTCCAAGATCCATTCTAGCTTCAGACTTTGAACCCAGAATTCAATCTCATTTCAAAATACCATCTCAAAATTTGAATTCTAGATTCAAAATCAAATTCAAAGTTCATTCTGACTTTGAAGATTCATTTTTTACTTCAAAAATTCTATCTCAAATTTCAAATCTCCCCTTTTTCTTCATTTCTTCAAATTCAAGAATTATTTTCAAGTCTCTGATTATTCTAAGACTTGGGAATTTCAAGTCTCTTCTTCCAGATCTATTTCAAATTTTGAATTAGATTCAAAATCTAACTTTTTCAAATCAATTTCAACACTTGAAATCATCTCTTCACTGCATTATCAAATTTATTTCAGAATCACTTGGAAAATCCCAAATTTCTAAACTATTTTCTCAAAAAGCATACATTTCTGCATTGCACAAGCATGATTTTTTATGCATTTTAGACTTAGAATAAATTCTTAGATAATATTTAGGCAAAGCAAAAGGCATAAATTCGATCTTTGGTTCGATTACCCCTGGTAAAGGCGCCAGGAACAGTCGAACCTCGTATCGATGAGTGAATCCCGTCTCTCCTTTTTTTCGCAATTATTTCAAAACGAAGGCATGTAATTTTCAAAATCTTTTCAAAATTCAGGTCAAGTGAGACCTTCGCAAAAGAGTTCATTTCTCTCTTCTTTTCTTTTCGCTTTTCTCTTCTTTTTTGTCTTTTATTTTCCCCTTCAAAAAGGGAAATAGAGGTTAGAAAGGAAAAGAGAAGGAAGAAAGAGAAAACTAAGAGGAAAAATTTTGCGATGATCACAGAACGTCATGTATAAAGTCATTAAATAGTAACAAATATGTTTTAAATATTTTATGTCACTATAAGAAATTCGATTTTTATTGGCGCAGCTTGTATGCCATATAATATAGTAGATGGTTTTGGTTTTCAAGCGTTATAAAGATCTTTTTTGTAATCCTATCACTTCTCACTTGGAATCAATGTATATTTTTTAAGCAAGTCAGTTCAAGCTTGGTTCTTTTAGTTCGGCTCATTATGAGCTCAAGCACTGCTTTGCTAGCTATAAGAATTGGCCAATTCAGGCTAGGTTCATTTTGCTTGTTTACCGGCCTTAATTACGGAGATGTTTTTGCCATTAATTAAATTTTTTTCTTTATTTGCAGGAAGCATGGAGAGATAATTTGATATCTATTGGACTATATTAGGCCTATTATTTTTGTTACTTCTGCAGAAATATAGCTTGTTTCAGCAAAATAAAAGTCCGTATGTGTAAACTTGTTGAAAATAACAAGATATGTTTGCATGTTCGCGCATATTTATTCACGTGTATACTTACTACACCAAAGGGGTATCCGCTTGTCTGGTAGGAGCAGTTAATGCACGTCACCTTATGTTGGGAGGTTGCAGGTTCAAAATCCAATGGTATAGTTGTATGACTGGTAGGGGTCTACCTAACCCCAGCTTGCCTTTAAAAAAAAAAACACTACACAACCTGTTTTTTATGCACAACTATGTATTTGATGTATGTAAATCATAGTTACCAAAGCTTATTAAAATCTAAGAAACTCACATCAGAAGCGTGAAACTATATATATATATATATATATATATATATATATATATATATATATATATATATATATATATATATATATATATATATATATATATATATATATATATATATATATATATATATATATATATATATATGCTTTGTTAATCTTTCCAAAATTTTTACGAGAAGTTCGTTTTCCTTGATATGAATGTAAATTGTAAATGCCTACTGCCTTTCCCCTATGCTTCCTAAACACTTTATGCTTGATTCATCTAAGCATTTTTTTACACTCCTTTCTCCCTTCAGGCTTCACGCAACGCTTGTCTGGTAGGAGTAGCTAGTGCACATCATCTTGTGTTGGGACATTGCAGGTTCAAAACCCAATGGTATAGTTGTATAACTGGTAGGGGTTTGCTTAACCCCAGCTTGCCTTTCAAAAAAAATTTATGGTGCAAATTAAATACATTAACCTTATGTATGAATATATGAAACAAGCAATATGTTAAGGTATAAGGCTATGCTTGAGAGCTGGTGTTGGAGAGGAGATGAGAGTGGAAAAGAAAATGGTGGGGGTGGTAAGAGTAGAGTTGTCAAACTGTATCATTTTGCATTTGAAAAAGACTCAGTTGGATCCAGAACAACCAAATACACAGGAAGTGGGGGAGTTGGGTCCAGTCAGATCTGAGACAGCCAAAAATTGCAAAACCTCCATCCTGGATCTTCCCATATCCTACCCCGCACCCCCCCCCCCCCCCCCCGCTCTCATCTCCAGCTCCCAAACAATGATGAGATTGGAAATTGGATGAAGCAATGCATTTTGAACATATTTAGGGGGTATTTCAAGTAAAATTGGTAGGCAAGTTACTTTGAAAATAGGACAATCTTGCATATATAGTGTGCCTCATCATGTATATATTGGGATGGTCAATTGAGTAATCAATTGATTCATTTACCAATTCAACCTGATAGTACCAGGATTACAATTGTTGTGTCCAGTAATTTGGACCCAAATGCTTCTTACTGGACTACTTTTCACTAGGGCTGATAGAAGAGCAGAACGGCTCGAGCTCGGGTTGTTTGAGAGCTGGTGCTCAGTCACGATTGGATCCAGCTTGTGCTCAAGCTCAGGATCATGGTAAGTCTAGTCGAGCACAAGCTTTTGACTAGCCTGAGCAAGGCAAGTCAGACTCGAGCGGGCTCATTTAAAATAAAAGGGTTAACTTCTTTTCTGCATTCAATGTGAAATTTGAGCCTTGATGTGTTGGCTACAACTACAAGCATCCTACCAACGGGAGCTCCGCTTGTTTGGTAGGAGCTGTTAGTGCATGTTACCATGTGTTGGGACATTGCAAGTTCAAAACCCAATGGTATGTTGTATAATTGGTGGGGTCTGCCTAACCCAGTGTCTCAGACCGAGCTTTTGGAATGGGGCATGTGCAGTGTGAAGCTCTACTTAATAGAAAATGTATCGACTGTAGGAACGCACGATGTGTGTTGGCTTGATTGATGGCATGTGGTGGTAACATGATACGCAATAGGCAATAGTATCATCGTTAGCGCATCGTTGTATGGCGGTACAGACGTAAAGTATTGTTTGGTTAAGCAGTGTCAGCGGATCAAAAGATGTTGCCTTTGGAGATTTGGTTAAGGACCTCTCGACTTGTAGAATTTTTTATGCTTAGCAGTTGAACGCACGGGGGTACGTGTGGGTTAGGGTTAATTCTCCCAGGAATCACCTTAGGTGGTTACAACCGAGTATGGTGACTCGGGGTTAGGTGAGAGAATGCCTAGGCACCGACGAATGAGTTTGGGTGGTGTTTTTCGCTATGATGTTTAATCATCAACTGGTCTTCGGACTGGGGGCCGCAAGGCCTTGTTCCTTCAATGACAAGGTTTTGTTGTAGCGTGCGCATGAAGTTGCAATATGCTCCATGGCTCGTAAGGATAAGGTAAGTTTGTGCCCCTTTCAGAAGTGATAGCTGGTATGAGACGACTATGTACTAAGCAGCATGGACTAGATGAAATTCACATTTGAAGATGCATTTGATCAGCTTCCGCTAGGCAGTTGTGCACGAGGTGGTGTGCAGAGCCAATGAATTGATTCAACACATGGAAAAGTGTTGGCACATGTACCATTAGGCTGGATAGGTTGGGTAGTTTGGCGCATCATGGGTTTGCAAAATATTCTATGCCCGTGACGAATTTAGTTGCAAGTAAGCGACCAAAAAGGCTTACGGCGGTAAGGAAGGACTATCGCGCCACATTGGCATATTGAAAAGTAAGCCCGTGACAAATTGGTATTAAAGCAGAAATATTAATGGAGACCTTATTGTTCATTGTGTGTGACACTGAAGAGAACAAAGATGGTTTATCTTGGTTACGCAAATTTGCATAATTAAAATATTGTTGACCGAGTACAAAAGCAAGATGTTGGCAGGATGGTATGGGACATCTTGACCATGGCAAGCAGAAATGTAAGGTTGCTATTCAGTTGGCTAAGGGAACACTGATAAGCCAAAGATTTTTACCGGTTGTGCGTTAGGCTCGCAGGTGGACCATGACGTTTGCATTATGTATGTAAAGAATGCACGTTAGATTCAGCTGGATGGATTTGTATCTTTTAGTATGGAGGACTCAACTAAATTTCTATATTCTCTTTCAAGATTTTGGGTTAGCGGAGTGCCCATGTTGAGCAGAATGCACATTGTTTTTGTCTCTTGAGTTGATAACTCCTTTGAGGATTGTGTGTGCGAAAAAAGTTGTTATTCATGGCTCGTTGGTTCCTGCGAGAATGTTTGGCTGACTCTAGATGAGAGTTACAACGTACTAACTTTGGAAGGAGAGTTGCAGCATTATGGCAAAGTGTCCTTATGAAGACGAGTGCCCAGGAAGACACTTTAAAGGACTACATTAGGGTGATACATAAGCAGACGTTCCCCACTTGATGACTAGTTTGGATCGTTGAAAATTTGCAAGTTGGTACTTAAAGGGAGTTGATGTCCATGTGACACATGTTGGTGGTCATTTTTCTCTACAAGGATCACGAAGGGCTTGAAATTGCCCTTATTGAGGTTGGAAGGCACCCCATCCATGAGCCTAAAGATGGCAAGTTTGTCGTGCAGGCGAGGATAACCTGCTTGCGTATGAGATTATACTGGGGTCTCATGAGCAAAGAATGCTCGATGTTGATAAAGCAAAAGACTGTTGTCTAAGTGATCGGAGATGCATTAAGAAATGAGACTTGGTGTGTTAAACATGAAAATGATGGTAGATGAAAACCAGAATAAGTTGATTAGGCTAAAAAAAAGAGTAAACCAAAGATAAGTACAAAGGAAAACATGCATATCAGTCAAGACTGTGTTATTACCTGCACCGACATTGTCGAGGACGACAATGGTTTGGGTGGAGGAGAATGTCCCAGGCCGAGCATTCAAAATGGGGCATGTGTAGTGCGTAGCTCTACTGAGTAAAAAATGCATCGATTATAAGAACGCGCAATGTGCATTGGCTTGATTGGTGACGTGTGGCGGTAGCATGACACATGATAGGCAATGGTATTGTCGTTAGTGCATCGTTGTATGGCGGCACGGACGTAGAGCGTTGTTTGGTTAAGCAGTGCTAGCTGATCAAAGGATGTTGCCTTTGAAGATTTTGTTAAAGACCTCTCAGATTGTAGGATTTTCCACGCGTAGTGATTGGATGCACGGGTGTGTGTGGGTGTTAGAGCTAATTCCCTGAAATCACCTTAGGTGGTTCCAACCAAGTATGATGACTTGTAGCTAGGCAAGAGAATGCCTAAGTGTTATGAATGAGTTTGGGTGGTGTTCTTCGCTATGGTGTTCAATCATCAACTGGTCTTCAGACTGGGGTCACAAGGTCTTGTTCTTTCAGTGACAAGGTTTTGTTGTAGTGTGTGCATAGAGTCGTAATATGTTTTATGGCTCATCAGGCTAAGACAAGTTTATGCCTATTTCGAAAGTGATAGGGGGTATGAGACAATTATGCACTAAGCGACATGGACTAAATGAAATTCACATTTGAAGATGCATTTAATCAGCTTTCGCTATACAATTGCGCATGAGGTAGTGCGCAGGGCCAATGAAATGTTTCAACACATGAAAAAGTGTTGGTACGCAGCTGTTAGGCTGGCCAAGTTGGGGCAGTCTGGCACATCACGAGTTTGCAAAGCATTTTATGTCGTGACGAATTTAGTTGCAAGTGAACGACTGAAAATGCTTATGGCGGTAAGGAAGGACCTCCACCACACTAGCTTATTGAAAAAGTAAATCCGTAACACCCAGTTTGCCCTTAAAAAAAAAACTACAAACCTCCTGCCCAATCAGTTGATTCATCATCTTATTTTTGACATGTTTGGAGCATGACAGTAATAACTTTGATGGACATCTATGAGTTGAGACAAGCTGAACACCCATTATTCATGTTCAGCGTGAATATTACGTGACCCGCTTGTGCCTCGGCTTGCTGGGCTGAAACCGAATGAGCTTTATGTGAGTTGAACCGTGAGCTGCTTCCGAGCTGCTCGGTTTGTTTATCAGCCATACTTTTCACGAGTCGCCCTAGGAAAAGTATGAGCGGTCATGCAGATCTTACACTCTTAAAATAGAGATCCTTGGTTGAGTACGTTACCCAATGTTGTCTATCACAAGAATGATAATGATATTGCACACTTTTAGTGTGCCAGTGTACCTGGTTGCCCTTAATTTTTAGAATACAGCCTGTCAGCTTTGTGGCCCAACAGCATATGGAGGGTAGCCAGGTGCAGTGGCAAACTGTGAAAGTTGCACATGATCTGCTCTTGCAAAAATTGGCATAGTATCCGCCCAACGTACCAACGGAGTCAACTCTGGTAGGAGCAGCTAATGCATGTCACCTTGTGCTGGGACATTGCGGGTTCAAAACCCTATGGCATAGTTGTATAACTGGTAGGGATCGGACTAACCCCAGCTTGCCTTTAAAAAAAAAAACCTCGCCCAATGTGGATGCGGCCACGTGTAATATAATGGTGAGTACCACTAAAAAAATAAGTAAAAAAAGGCATAAAAATGATAATGTTAAAAAATGAAAGACAACATTTGTGCCTATGTCACCGGGACACCACGACAAAAGAACATAGTGTAAGTTAAATACTTGGGTAATATAGTATATAAGAGGACACGACTTGATAGTAAATTGGAGTGACCCTGTAACATAGTTTTGTGCGGAGGTATAGCCATGTAAATGTAAATATCACGATTGGGATATTTCTGTTTAAACGATAATATTGCGATATTTTGGCTGTTTACATCTAGGGATGAAAACGGTTTGGATTTGAAGCAACTAAATAACATTGGTTATTGGTTACGGTCAATCTTATTAAAATCGGTTCAAAATTGATAAAAATCAGTTCAAATCGTTTTTTTTTAATTGAACCATTTCAAAGATCATTAGTCATTTTATTTATTTTATAAATATGCATTTTTTAACGTGTAAATGAATCGATCCAAGGTAGAATCAGTCAAAACCAGCCGATATTTTAGAATACCCAAATTGGCCCCTGTTTTGTTTGGATAAGGGTCAGATTCAAATCAATCTTGATAACATTGATTATGACAGTGAAACCTACCCGTCCAGCTATCTCATTCGATCCACCCATTTGCAATTAAAGGTTATCAAAACACGTCAGTGGGGATCATTTTTCTTGGAATAACATGCATTCCAATTTGATCTACGCTATTTTCAATTGTTTCATTTGCCAATTTGTTTTCCAACTATTTATTTTTTTGTTCATATAGAGAAAATGAATATTGGCTACTAACGAAGGTAACAAAACTAATGAGTTGAAATCATTTTTTTTTTAAATGGATTTTTTGTAGATCAAATGTTACTGCTACATGCTTTGTTTAGTAGAAAACTTGTTTTGAATCATGTAATTATGATAAGTAATTAAGTTTTTAAAGGAGTCCAAAAATCAGTATCAAAATTTCATAACTCAAAAGATCATATTTTTACATCAGAAAAGCATGATCCAAGGCTTGGTCCTTAGCAAACAAACCATAACACATTTGTGTGGCTAAATTGAGTTGATATAACTTGCACTTATGATTTCTAGTTCATTAATTTTGTACCTTCATTAGTAGTAGTAGTAGTAGTATATATATATATATATATATATATATATATATATATATATATATATATATAGGTAGGGTGTCAACGGGTCGAGTTTGGTTCGGATCCAACTGGAACCAAACCTGGCCCCAATTTTTGGGTATGGTATTGAGTCTAAACCTGAGTCTAATTGGACCCACCATAAGCAAAATCATATCTGGATCTGATAAGAACTACATAAACCGAACCCAGGCCATACCTGGTAAAATACTATTTTTTATCATTTTGACATTGAAAATTTGCTGGTCTTAATCGGAACTCGGGTCGGGCCTGGGCCTGGTATAAAATTTCACAAACTATACTCGAATCCATGTATTAATCAAACCTTCCCCTATCGGATTTGGTTTGGGTTGGGTCTGGGTAAAGCGGACCCATTGACACCCCTATGTGTAGGTGGGGGATAACTTTGTAGAATTCAAATATGGGACCCGTCCATTGATAATGCCACCTAACTATAAGGGGACTTGAACCGATATTATTGATGTACATCCTTATCGTATGTCGATTGAACTCGCAATGCAAGCAAGAATAATTCATATGACTGCCATAGATGAATTGACACTAAATAAATAAATTATATCTACTTTATATTGAAAAAAAATCTCATTTAAAATAGTTTGATCCCATCCGTTAGATCTCATCTGCTACAACTTGAGTAATCCTTCGGCCCGCTCATGTAATTACTCTTCTTAAGGAAATAAATCTTGAGATAATAAATTTTTGACCGGCTTTTGTTGTCAAATGGCTCACAACATCGTGGATGGAGGGTCGCCGACCTGGTCATCAGGGTCGTTGTGAGATTGATGAGATAAAGGCACCGGATCAAACCCTGCTAGTGCATGGATGTAACCGCACCTTTCAAAGGTGGGACACGGAAGGCAGGATGGTCGGGGCCCCACCTAAGTTTTTTCTCATTTTGGCGAGCGTTCCTCGTCATAAAAATAATGGATAGAGCCCATTTGAGTTAAGAAGCTTTGGCTTTTGCTTTATTTATTTATATTTTTTAATAATAAAAAAAACCATCGTTATAGTTCAGATGTCTAATTACCCACCCAGAGGTGCCTCACCTTCTTTTCTTTTCTTTTTTGATAGGCAAGCTGGGTTAGGCACACCCCCACCAGTTACACAACATACCATTGGGTTTTGAACTTGCAACGTCCCAACACAACACATGGTGAAGTGCACTAACAGATCCTACCAGACAAGCGGAGCCCCCATTGGTTGACCATCGCCTTCTTTCGATGTCTGCGCTCTAGAAATATTTTACCTTGCCCATTGAGGATATTTTTTCCATTGACTTTGACCATGTCATTAAATCAATCAAATCTATGTATAATCGCTTATCGAAAAAAATAAATAAACGTATAATTGCCATTAAAGAATTAAGTTGAAGATTTTTTGTCATTGCTTGACACCTCATGGTGATTCTTTGCGTGATGTTACATTTTGGATAGGCATTTGATTAGTGGAGAGCCCTGGACAAGGACACGGTGTCCTGTCCTCATGTGTCATTGTCCAAGGACAAGGACAATCTTTTTTTTTCAAAGGTGTCAAGTTATCCTGTCTTCCCTGTTCGAGGGGAGAGGGCAGAACTCCCCCGTATACTAAAAAGCTTCCTAGAGGGATGCATGGAGGTGGTGTCCTGTCTGTCCGCTCGTCTCGCATTTGGGTGGACACACCCCAATCAAACGTGCCCTGAATATTTCAAGACTTTTTCTTACAGTCCTAGATTCAAATAAAGTAATGAATGGGCCTTTAGTTTATAGGAAACTCAATTTCTTCTTACACAGCCATGGCGCCTTGATGAAGTTAATTAAATGGACATATGGTTATAAGCTACATCACATAGACACTTCAACTTGCCCTCGTGTCGTGTCCTTTTATACTTTTCTTAAGAGTAAATTGCACAAAATTGCTGGCACCTTTTAGCGTGTACTTGAGACTTATGTGTAAAACTTTTTAGATTTTCTGAATATAGATAAGAAGAGCGAAAATCTTAATGCTTCGAGAGCCGGTGCTTTTTGCTTGATCTGAACTATCACAGTTTATTCAATAGGAAACATGCATTACATTAGGAATCTTTCATGCTCGGATGCCCTATTAGAGAAAGAAAAATCAATGGTTGATACCATATTAAAATTGGATTTACAAAATATCTTCAATAAACCATATTATTGCTTTGGATCAAATTATTTAATAAAAAACTTGGACTTTTTTTATTTGAAAGTTTTAGTGCCATGTTATAGGTTGTTTCTTTTTTTTTGTTGAAGAAAACGTAAAATTTCATTGAGTGGAAAGGATGATATAAGACATCAAACATACAGCAAAATGTTATAGGTTGTTGAGAGATTTCTTTTGAAACCTATCTGAACATTAAAAATTCATGGTGTAATACATGCAATTTACAGCCACCTCAGGCATAGACTGCACAGCTAGAACATTGAAGTTAGTTTATATGGGACAATCCACAACAACCCTTGATGTTTTGTGTTTTTACTACTCGAAGAAACCGCGCCAGGTGCAGCGACCTAGCCGCGCTGGCTCAGCCTGCCGTACTTATTCATGTCGGCATAAAACTCCGAGGGCTTACCCCTTTGAAGTTGATTCCTCTTCTTTCATGTGGTGAGCGTTGAGCCTTATCACACCATTTCTTGAACAAGTGGAAAACAGAAGTCTCTAATATAGTTCTTTACAGATCACTCATCAGCCAACATTTTTTGTGCAGGTGCCTGCCAAGTAGTAGGGTCCAACCATATCCAGAATGGTCCTTGTTCCTTAGTCCAGTGTCTGTATCTGAGTTGGTTTTAGTTAAACAAAAGCCAGTGGCATAACAGCTAAGTTCAGGCCAGTTTCATTCCTTTAGGGTGATGTTCTAATTGGTAGGGGTGGACAGCAGTGGCCCACGAGTAGCCCGTGGCCTGAACTTAGCCAAAGCCAAAGCCAAAGAAAACCCCCGGTGGGTCCCATGACCACCCTGCTTTACGTGGCAAGCTTTTAAATTTTAACTCCATGAAGATTAAACATAAACATAAATGAAATATTTCCACCTCTTGACGTGTTCTACGTAGTTAGCAGTAGGGGTGTCAACGGGTTTGGTTTGCAGGGACCTGACCCGAACAAAACCCTACAGAGTCCGGGTATGGTGATAAATAAAAACACCCGGGTCCGGTCCCAACCGGAAGGTCTGATTAATTAATTCATGGATCCAAGTATAGTCTGTGAAATTTTATACCAGACCCAGATCTGACTTGAGTTTAAGACCCACAATTTTTCAATGTAAACATGATAAAATATATGGTTTTACTAGGCATTATCAGGGTTTGGTTTATGTAGTTTTTATTGGGTCTGGGGTACAATATTTTTTATAGTAGATCCAATTAAACCCAAGACCCTAAAAATCTAGTCCAAATCTGGTTTCACCTAGGTCCAAACCAAAACTGGACCCGTTGACACCCCTAGTTAGCAGTGATAATAACAAAAAGGAAAAAAAAAAATACATGCAAAAAGGATAGTTACCGTAGCATAGGATGACAAAAAACGTGGCATTGTCACCTCAATTCTTGTGTTTGGTTTGTCCACCATATAAACGGTCAACGGATACACCCATTAAACGCACAAACAAACACCGTCCACAAGTTCCAAAAGATAACTTCACAAAGTCACAACATAATTGAAAACTATTTTGCCCATAAAAGCTCTCCTCAATTGGTAGGAGCGACTCGTTGAATGATGTTATTTTCTTTAGTTATTAACACACACACAATGACAGATTTTTTTTTTTTTATTTACATGGAAAAACGAGCTTACCCTTTGCCTTCAAAGAGTCTGCTTGGAATTTGAACCTAGACCGCCTCCCAAGCGGCTTAGGCCCCATCCCACTAAGTCAAACCTCTTTGGGCGCCATACAATGACATAGATGACACTAATTTTCGACAATGATGGGATAGGAGATTAAGAAAGCGCCGGTCCACATTTTGATCAATGAAAAGCCGGTCAAATACCATTTAAGATGTTTCAAAGCTCCTAAGTCAATAAACTATATAGGTAAGCTCAAACCAAGGTGACAATGTTTGACCTATTGCCCACAGAGGCGCAACCTTGCCAAAATCTAGAACGGAACAATTGAGGTCGAGCCTAACTAAAAGTAGGCTAAGTAGGCTCTTGCACATAACTCAAAAGAACAATTTTGTCAGGATCTGTTTTTGAACCGAATTGTTTTCTAAACGATTCAGAGAAATAGTGGAATCAGAAATGAGTAGAATAATTTAGAATGAGACTTTTTAATTTCCTGGTTTTTATAAATGTTTAAAAAATAAAAATGTATGAAAATTTACATATAAAATAAATGATTACTTATAGGGTCGATCAATCAAATTCTAAAACATGAATTTAATGCCTTAACAATCAAATAGCCAATAAATAGTATAATTAACAACAAACTAGAATGTTACAAAACTAATCTAACCGGCCTTCAAGAAAAAAACTTGAATCGGTCGATTCAAATCAATTCATATAACATTGTAAAAGAGCCAACTAGAGTTGTAAAGGTTCATATTTGGTTTAGATGTTGTAATACCTCAATCCAGGACCCCTCGAGTATGGATTCATAGGTATTACTCGTCAGAGGGAAGAATGCAAAACAAGTGCAATGAAACCATGGCATAAATTTTTTTCTTTAACATAATATCATAGTTTCATAATAAAAAATGCCTTACATCATTCATACATATCATAAGTTCAATAAAATAAAAACATAAATTGAAAGTCTCATCTTCATCTACATGCCTATGGACACCTAATAAAACAACGGCTACTTCAATCAATTTCTAATCGATTACTTGAAACCTATAATTGTAATTATTAAAAAGGAATGAGTCTACAATCTAATAAAAAACATTTATAAGCAACTGAGGACTTTGACTTACAACTGTAGTGGGCTATAAGCCCTCAATCATTTAGTTTTACATCACATAATATACATGTTTGTTTCTTTTAACTCTCCCTATTAAATTTCTCATTACTCATAAATTAGTATTAACTCAAAACTAATTATTTTCTCTAGATTGGGTATACCGATTATAGCCTACTATGGGTATAACAACCCCTGTAGAATGCCCTAATTCTATGACATAGGCTAAACTATGAACCATTCTTTGTGATTTCACGAGAGTCACGAGCCACTGTAGTGAAAGAGGACTCACTAGTAGCTATTCAAAGAGTCAGACTATAAAGCTATACCTGCCCTCAAAGGTTCGTGGTTCATAATACATCCTGGGCTTCCAAGAATCCAAATCACTATGTGAAACATAATCCTTAAGATACTTTATGCAACTCATTGCTTTTCCACATGAACTACCTCAAGTTTATTATTTTTTTGTAACTTAACTAAGTTTCTCAAGTTCTTCCTAAGGTTCTGATATTCACAAAAAATATAAGCATACAAAAAATGTAATGTCTTTGCATCGATGTAGTGTTTCTGCATTAATAAATCACCATCAGCTCATGCTTATGACTGTACTCACTCTAACGGTGATCAGGCATCTCTTTTCATCCATCGCATCTTCCAAAATTTGCGGTGTTATGTCACTACAAGAAAATACGTTGTTAGCGACGGACGTTAGCGACGGAAAGATTCCGTCGCTAGTTAGCGACGGATTGGCGAGCGACAAATATTCGTCGCTATTATTACTAAATCTTATGAAAGTAGCGACGGAAGATAGTCTGTCGCCTAGTCCGTCGCTAATTAGCGACTGATGTTGCGATGGATTGTTTTGTCGGTACGATCGCACCATTTACCGACGACGTTAGCGACGGAAACTAGTCCGTCGCTAAATAGCGACGGATGTGGCGACAGAATATAATCCGTCGCTATTTTCGCGAATTTGATTTTACGTTGGCTTAGCGACAGAATTAATCTATCGCTAACTTTCGAATAACCCTAATCCCAGCCAGCTTTTCCTTTTCTTCTTTCGCTGCTCATGCGCCGGTCCCGCTCCCGCCGTTCGCCGGTCCCACCGTCCGCCGATCCCACCGTCCGCCGGTCCCACCGTTCGCCGCCCGGAGAAAGGTAACGCCCTCCCCCTCCCGTTTCCGGCAGGGGGTTAACCCCCTGCCGGAAAACGCAGGGGGTTAACCCCCGTTTCCGGCAGGGGTTAACCCCCGTTTTCACGCAGGGGGTTAACCCCCTGCCGTTTCTGGCAGGGGGTTAACCCCCTCCCGGTTCACACAGGGGGTTAACCCCCTGCCGTTTCCGGCAGGGGGTTAACCCCCGAACGGCAGGGGGTTAACCCCCTCCCGGTTCACGTAGGGGGTTAACCCCCTGCCATTTCCGGCAGGGGGTTAACCCCCTCCCGTTTCCGGCAGGGGGTTAACCCCCTCCCGTTTCCGGCAGGGGGTTAACCCCCTCCCGGTTCACACGGGGTTAACCCCCTGTCATTTCCGGCAGGGGGTTAACCCCCTCCCGGTTCACGCAGGGGGTTAACCCCCTGCCGGAAAACGCAAGGGATTAACCCCCTGCGTCCCCTGCCGTTTCCGGTAGGGGGTTAACCCCCTCCCGTTTCCGGCAGGGGGTTAACCCCCTTCCGGAAAACGGAGGGGGTTAACCCCCGCGTTTTCCAGCAGAGGGTTAACCCCCGCGTTTTCCGGAAGGGGGTTAACCCCCTGCGTTTCTTGCAGAGGGCTAACCCCCTGCATTTTTCGGCAGAGGACCCTTGCCCCCTGCCTTTCCGGTAGGGGGTTGACCCGGGCAGGGGGTTAACCACCTGTCATAACAGGCTGGGGGTCGACCCGCTGCCCGAACAGGGGTCAGTTAACTCCCTACGTTCCGTAAGGGGGTTAACCCCCTATGTTCCGTAAGGGGGTCGACCCCCTGCCGGAACAGCAGGGGAGTCGACCCCTTGCCAGAACAGTTTTTTTTCCGTGGTGACTTCATTTTAAAAAATTGTTTTTTTGTGCAGATTTCTCAACGGAACTCGCTTGTGCCCCGCCACCCGTGGTAAGTAAGTGACAAAAACAATGCAAATCGGGTAAATACCCGTGGTGAGTAAGTGATGCAAGTGCATCACATGTTATTTAATTTATTGAATGTAACACTTTATTGTTCACACACTCACTTAGTTGTTGATATCTAGGACTGCTTTGTTGGAGTTCGGAGATCATGCTGAGCATGATTTTAATGTATGAATATGGAAGTGTTCTTATTTTTGGAGTACGGAGTCCATGCTATGCATGGTAGTAGTTAGTGGGATATTGAAGTGTGTTTGCTGCAGGTACATGTTTGACATTTGTTTGATATGAATTATTTCGATGTATTGCAATGTTTGATGTGATTGTATCCATGCTTACAGGTAGTTACTTTCAATTTGATTATGTCTTCCATGTGAAATTGTATACTGAAAGCATGCTTCAAATGAATGTATCGTGTCATGAATAGTTTGCACATGAAAATATTAAGTTATCAATGCATGCATCATAATTCTTGTGATTGTATGACATCATATATTGCATGATAAATTTGATATTTTCTTCATCATAGCATTCTGATGGTTCTCTTTTAACTGGTTAGGATACTATTCATAACATCATACGACAGAATGACTGCAAACCGTGAATGGATGTACCGTAGGATAGTGGACAATGAGTTATCGCATGAATATATGGATGGTGTCGACAGTTTTATTGAATTTACAACAACAAGTGTCAGTACGGTAGATCCCACAGGTCGGATTAGGTGTCCCTGCAAGATTTGTAAGAATAATCGATTTGTAGAACCTCGTGGCGTTAGACATCACCTATACAGGAAGGGTTTTGTGAGTGATTATCAGAACTGGATGTTTCATGGAGAAGAATTTAGAAACGATTTTGATGCACGGGTCAATGTGGTGCACGATAATCCATATACGAATTTGATATTTGATGCTGCAGGAACAGAATTGGGTTCTGCTATGAGTTCTAGTGATGTAAGAACTGCCGTAGATGAAGAATCACCAAACGATGCAGCTAGTAGATTTTATGATTTACTTAGAGATGCTGATGAGCCACTTTGGAACGGTTGTGAGAGTCACACTATCTTGTCTGCAGTTCTTCAACTAATGAATTTGAAGTCCGAGTATAATTTGAGTCAATCATGTTTTGACCGTTTGTGCATGATTGTGAAGAGTATGTTGCCTAAAGATGAGAAATTGCCACAAAATTTCTATCGTGCGAAAGTTATGGACAACGCTCTAGGTATGGGTTACAAAAAGATTGATGCTTGTCCAAATCACTGCATGTTGTATTTCAAGGAGCAGGAAAACGACATCATGCCCGTCATGTGGGCATCCTCGGTTCAAGCCAAAGACAAGAGGCAATGGTAGCACGAGATCAAAGAAAGTTTCATACAAGTCGCTCTGCTACTTTCCTATCACTCTTAGATTGCAGCGATTGTATATGTCTTCAAAGACAGCTAAACACATGAGATGGCATGCAAATAAAGTTCGACACGATGAAAACAAGATCACGCATCCTGTTGACGCTGAAGCTTGGAAGCACTTTGATCGTATTCATTAGAACTTCGCAATGGAAGTGCGAAATGTTAGACTCGGTTTATGTACAAATAGATTTAATCCATTTGGGGGTAGATCAACTCCATACTCATGCTGGTCAGTATTTGTAACTCCATACAACCTTCCACCAAGCTTGTGTATGAAACGTCCAAATCTTTTCTTGTCTCTGTTGATCCCTGGTCCGACCTCACCTGGCCAAAATCTTGATGTATATCTAAGGTCATTGATTGATGAATTAAAAGTACTGTGGGATGACGGTGTTACCACGTATGATGACCACAAAAAACAAAATTTCAACATGAAGGCCGCTGTTCTATGGACAATCAGTGACTTCCCTGCATATGGTATGTTATCTGGTTGGAGCACACATGGGAGGTTGGCTTGTCTGTACTGCATGGAGGATTCCAAAGCTTTTAGATTGAGGCATGGAAGGAAGCCTTGCTGGTTTGATTGTCATCGTCGATTTCTACCCAGCGATCATCCGTTCCGACGTCAAAAGAATGCATTTAAAGCAGGCACAACTGAAACGGAAGGTCTATCCTCAAGATTGTCTGGCATAGAGATTCTAAGAAGATTGCGATACTTTCCAGATGTATTAACAGATGCCCGCAGTCCTACACCCTTCCGTGGATTTGGGAAGGATCACAATTGGACGAAAAAATCTATTTTTTGGGAACTACTGTATTGGCCGACCCTATTGATACGACATAATTTGGATGTGATGCATGTAGAGAAAAATGTGTTTGATAATGTGTTCAATACAGTAATGAATATTAAAGGAAAAACGAAGGATAATCTGAAGGCCCGTATGAATTTAAAATTAATATGTAAAAGACCAGAATTGGAACTCAAAGAGTATAATGGCAAAGTACTGAAACCAAAGGCGAAGTACGTGCTCGGACCTGATCAAATAAAACATGTATGTCAATGGTTGAGACAACTGAGATTTCCAGATGGATATGTCTTTAACATTGCTCGGGCTGTGAAGATTGACGATGGACAGTTATATGGGTTGAAGAGCCATGATTGTCATATCTTTATGCAACGATTGATACCCCTAGCATTCCATGATATGTTAGACAAACCTATATGGGGGGTATTGTCTGAGTTGAGCGGATTTTTCAGAACATTGTGCGCACGGGAGGTCGTTGTATCAGATGTAAAGAATCTCGAGGACTCTGTCATCACCACTGTTTGTCTGTTAGAAAAGATATTTCCGCCAGCATTTTTCGATGTTATGGAACATTTGATCATACATCTGCCATATGAACTAAGGGTTGGTGGCCCTGCGCAATATCGATGGATGTACCCATTTGAAAGGTATATGTTTTTTTATATTTGTCTCTTTAGTGACAGATATTTAAAATTTGAAATGTATATTCTTGTCAGATGCATGTTCGACCTAAAAAAAAGGTTCGTAATAAAGCAAGAGTAGAAGGCTCTATTTGTGAGGCGTACACTTTAGAAGAGATTTCAAATTTCTCATCTATGTACTTCGAACCTCATATTCCAACACGTTACACATGCCCGCCCCGTAACGATGATGGAGAACAAGTAACTGTAGCTGACAAGCTGTCGATATTTCAACCACTTGGGCATGCATTTGGCAGTTGCCGATCAAGGTTATTGACAGATCGAGAGCAAGATGCAGCACACATCTATATTCTTTTTAATTGCTCAGCGATCGACCCATACATCGAGTAAGTATATGTATATGCAACTCAATTATAAATCCTTTTATGTTCTATATGTGGATACATGGCTCGGTAATATAAGTATTTGTGGTTTGCAGACGATTTGATCTGGAGTTGCAAAACGAAGTTTCACATCTCACTGATGCAGAAGTACAAAAAGAACGTGAAACTAAGTTTGTGGAGTGGTTGAAACAGTTGGTAAAGAAGCTAACATAAATTTTGTACTTATAAACAACACTAAGTTACTTAATTGATCGTGATCACAATCATTGTTTATGTTTGTGCGTAGGTTCGCAATGGTGATGTTAAAGATCAAGGAATATGTGATTTAGAAAATGGTCCGACCAAAGTTGTGCAATGCTACAACGGGTATATCGTAAATGGTTATCGATTCCATACAAAAGACTACGGTATGAACAAATCAACGATAAATAGTGGCGTGTGTGTCAAGGGTAGCAGCTACGGTGAAAATGAACATGATTACTACGGTGTTATAGAGAAAATAATGGAGTTGACTTACTTAGGCATGAATAACAGGGTTACGATATTCAAGTGTCATTGGTTTGATCCAACTGCAACAAGACTCGACAAAGCTTCAGACATTGTGGAGGTGAATCATAAATCCAGGTTTGGAACATATGAACCATTCATATTAGCCTCGCAGGCTCAACAAGTTTATTATACTTCATATCCGAGTATAAAAAAGTCAGATAGAAATGAATGGTGGGCAGTTTGCAAGGTGAAATCCAAACTATACTCCGAGTATGATCAGTTACAGGAAGATGAGTTAGCTGAAGACAATGATTACTATCAATCAGATGATGTCTATGACTTCGCTTATGGTCACGATGTTGCGCATGATATGCATGTCATATCTCCATTGGCCGATGAAACATTCATAGATGAATGTGATTCAAATGATGTACCAAGTGGATGGGCAAACAATGAAGAAGAAGAAGAAGAAGAAGAAGAAGAAGAAGAGGAAGAAGAAGAAAGTCAAACTAGTGACGAGGAAGAATTCTCAAGCTAGTGAGCAAAATCTTATACTACAAACCTCTATTTAAATGCATTGTAATACTTGATGTGAGTTGTATTGCAATACTTGGTGTGAATGATCATAAATTTTATTTGAATGTATTGTAATACTTGATACGAATGATTCGAATGCATTGTAATACTTGATGTGAATGATTTCAATTATCTGAATGTATTATAATTTATGCAATTAACGAATGATTTGAATTAGTGCAATACTTGATGCCAATGATTTGAATTATTTGAATGCATTGCAATGCTTGATGTGAATGACTTGATTACATTGTAATACTTGATGTGAATGATTTCAATTATCTGAATGTATTATAATTTATGCAATTAACGAATGATTTGAATTAGTGCAATACTTGATGCCAATGATTTGAATTATTTGAATGCATTGCAATGCTTGATGTGAATGACTTGATTGCATTGTAATACTTGATGTGAATTATTTGAATTATCTGAATGTATTATAATTTATGCAATTAACGAATGATTTGAATTAGTGCAATACTTGATGCCAATGATTTGAATTATTTGAATGCATCGCAGTGCTTGATGTGAATGACTTGATTGCATTATAATACTTGATGTGAATGATTTCAATTATCTGAATGTATTATAATTTATGCAATTAACGAATGATTTGAATTAGTGCAATACTTGATGCCAATAATTTGAATTATTTGAATACATTGCAATGCTTGATGTGAATGACTTGATTGCATTGTAATACTTGATGTGAATTATTTGAATGTATTGTATGACATATGTTATTTGTTAGAATATGGTTCGTGGAGGTTATAGTGGTCACTCATCCAGTAGTAGCCAGGCTCAACCTTCATCTTCACGGGCTCCTGTGATAGGTATATCATATAACTAATTAGATGCTTGATTAGTTCAAATGCACATTCTGAGAATTTCTAATGTATTTTTTTACAGATGATGTTGCGCATGTACACGACCCACCTACACCAGTTGATCACACAAGTCAACAACCAACACAGGAAACAGGGTCTTCTCAGGCTGGCACAAGAAGACTCATTCGAATAGTGTATATCGATAATCGACCGTAAGTATTTTGTTTTAAATTATTACATATCTTTTAAATATTTTATATTGATATTTACTGTGTAACAATTCATGTGCAGCACGAGGTTTGAGCCACAAGAAGTAGTACGGGAGATTAGGAATTCACTTCTTCAACATCTACCAGGACCAGTTGCTCAATGGAAAGAGTACCCAAAGAAGGTGTTAGACAGATTGTGGTCCTCATTCATGGTATACAGTTGTTCCTCATAGTTAATGTGTTTCATATTTAATTTATTTAAGCAATGTCTACTAACTTTCTGAAAATATTTGTAGGCTTCGAATCGCTTCGCAACTACGGTGGAAGAAAATGATGCAAGGAAGGTGTGGCAGAAGGTGGCTGCCAATCGATTTGCAAACATGCTTCACACTATGAAGACTGCAGCAAAAAAGCATCTGGCGTAGTAGATGATCCATTACTGTGGAAGGGCCATGGTCCTATTACTATCAGGAGAGATTACTGGGATGAAATGTGCGATAAGTGGGCGAAAGATGCATTTAAAAATCGCTCTGCGAAGGCTTCATAAAATCGATCGAAGATGCCCGAAGCCCATCTACACACAGGTGGATCTAAGACATTTGGGAGTCACCTAAAGAAAGTGGTAACTCATCAATATATAATATTAATTTTATAAGTATTGTTGCAAACTTGTGTACTAAATCTTTTGTCATTTAACTTCGCAGGAAGCAGAAAAAGGAGGCAATGTACCATATAAGGATGTGTTTGTAGAAACACATAAACGGAAGACCACGAGAGTCTTCGTATCAGAGAAGGCGAGAACGACAACGGTATGTATTAATTCTATTAATAATCATTGCAATATATATGCAAGTTATCATAATGTTATCATTAATTATTAATGAATACTTTAAACATTATTTTGTAGGAGGCATATGAGCAACAGATGGTAGAGCGATATGGCAAAGACGCTACTCAGCATCCATCATTTGATCCTACAGCATGGGTAACTGCAGCAGGTGAACCAAAAAAGGTCGCGTGTTCGGGTTTGGGAGTAATATGAACACTTCACCAGTTATTGGTTCTTCCAGTTACGGCTCACCGACTTCTTGCGCCGACATAAGCTCCAAGCAGCCGATTATTCTTTCTGGTGATGACGTACGCGAGATCATTAATGAATCACTGAATAACTACTTTCAATACACCGTCGCCCCCTTTCTCCGAAATGAGATCAAGGCCGCTGTTCAGGATAGGAGATCTTCGATTCGAGGTCCCTCTCAGGTATAATCACATATTCAGTTTTTTGACTGCCTTAGAGCACATATGAGCATGCTATATTCACATATTCAATTTTTTTACTGCCTTAGCACACATACGAGCATGATCGAATCACATATATAGTTTTTTGCCTGCCTTAAAGCACATCTGAGCATGGTAGAATCACATATAGAGTTTTTTTAGATGCCTTAGAACACATATGAACATGCTATAATCACATATTCAATTTTTTGACTGCCTTAGAGCACATATGAGCATGATAGAATCACATATAGAGTTTTTTTATTGCCTTAGATCACACATGAGCACATGATAGAATCACATATAGTGTGTAATTTATTTATTATATTTTGTTTATCAATACTGATTGTTCTTTTCTTGTGTAGGCTGCTAGCGATAATCAGGGTAGTGGAGCTGAAGGGACAGATAAAGACAATGAACAAGAAGACGCACAAAATCTTGGCGATGATTAGAGGACTGTGTTGAAGAAGTTATATTTTTTTTATTTTTCCTAATTGTAATTGTTGAATTGTAAATAATTAAACTTCTTAATTTTAAGGTGGAACGATTAATTGTTGTAGATTCTTGTTATATGAATTTTTTTGTGTGGTTTGTTTTTTATTTACAGGAAATATAAATTGTACAGGAAATAGAAATTGTACAGTTCTCGGTAATTAATTTTCAAATAATTTTTTTTAAATTTTTTTTCGTGTTTGCGACGGAACCATCCGTCGCTATTCATATTAATATAGCGACGGCATAGCGACAGAAGTAAATCCGTCGCCAAGCGGTGGTCGACGTTGAGTACCGGCGGATTGGCGACGGAATATAGCGCTCGTTATTCCGTCGTAATTAGCGACGGACCTGGCGACGAAATAATTCTGTCGCCAGTTAGCGTCGAAATATTCGTGACGTAAGCATACTGTCGCCTCGTTGTCGCTAATCCGTCGCTAACCATGTTAGCGACGGATTAGCGACGGAATGTGGTCGTCGCTAATCTACTGCTTTGTTGTAGTGTGTTTAACGTGCTACGATAACTTAAACTTTAAGTAACCTAACTGAAATAAGGGACTCAAAGAACTTTACTCAAATACTCAATTTTGTTCTCATGCATATAGTTCTACATTATCTATATGTATTTTTGTTTAAAATACAATATCTCTTTAACATGCAAATTATATAGAAACTCATAAATACATGAAATCATTATTAACATTACAGTTAGCTCATATGCATTCATTTTATCTCTCATGTAATATAAAACACATTTCTATAATGTGGTTGCATCATATACAAGGTACAACTATGCTAAAAAAAAATATGTGATTTCTTGTAAGCTAACTTGTACAATTAACAAATAAATTATATATTATTAACTAAACATGCTTATAATATCCCTTACTTCGAATGCAAGCATTGCACTCTAACCTGCAGTTGAGTGTTTCATGGTAGTATTGAGATCTGTTTAGTATATAAAGACTCACTTAATTGATGAATTGACATTTCTTATATTTTTATAAAATTATCAAACTACCCCTCCCAATAATGGTTTGTCGATACTTGTTTTCTGTGTTGTGTGTTTGGTTATGAAAATAAGACAGACAAATTTTTCTCTGTGTCTCGAATCCAATGCACTAAACCTTAATTGATTCTCAGTTTGGGGTGTGAAGTTATAACCGGTTTACCAATCATATATCAACCACATGCCATGAGCGTAAGTTGATCTTTTACTGACCTAACTCAATCCAAGTCAAAACAAGGCTCGGCCTAAGCTTAGCCTATACTTGAGTGACTGAAGCCAAGTTTAGTTGTCCCAAGTCTCAATCGACTAAAAAATATATATATTTATTTATTCATTCATTCATACAAGTATACATGCGAATAGAGTTTGACCCGCCCTAAGTGGGTCCAACCCTTTTTCTTATTTTTTTTCATTCTTACTCACTTGTCCTCAAATTTATTGAATCTTTCTCATACCCAACTTGGTCTGGGTTTGGTCCCTACTAATCCTAGAAGAATTCAATTACAAAACCCTTTTCTAGTAAACTGGATCCAAATCCAGTTTAATACAAATCGGATCATAACTAGTTATGGTACAACCTAACCCAAAATCAGTTCAGTCCCTGCTTAATGCCAACAATATCCTGACTCTATCCAATCTGGATTTGGTTCAAACTGAACCCAAACCCAAATGGACCTAAGATCTCTTTTGATAACTAGACCCACACCCGTTATGTCTGGGTCTCATGACAGGAAAAACCGAGATGGTCCCATCTTGATTTTTTTTCCTAGCTACACTCGATCTAGGACACACCTGGCCCATATAGAGTTGGTCTTAGCCAACTCAATTTAGTTCAAACCGGATCGAGTCAGTCTGGGTATGTTTTAAAACCTGTGATAGAGGGTCACATCGAAGCAGGTTATATGTTCCCCCCGGAACACGCAGGTGCATGTTCTCAGGTTTGAATGAGTGCCACGTATGTAAGCACGTGGGGCTTATTTTCCCGTGTGTGTCAACATCACTTAGCATCGGAGTCCGGCGTGTTTGCAAAGACTTAAGTACTCTTTTTCGCCATTAGCGCTATAAAACGACATTTCGAGTAAAGGATAAAAATGTCCTCCCGCCAGAAAGTGTTAAAAGTATCATCATTTTTGCCCTAAGGAGTAAACTCCTCTGCTTTAACAGGAGCTCCTCGCAATATGTCACCCTAAACGTTCTGGATCACCCTTTGACGATGCACCATCTGCTGTAACAAGAGCTCCCTTTGACGACACATCCTTTGCCATCGTCTGTTGCTGCCGGAGCACCCTTTATCGTCGTCTATTGTCGTCGGAGCATCCTTTACTGTCGTCTGCTGTCACCAGAGCACCCTTTATCGTCGTCTATTGTCGTCGAAGCATCCTTTACTGTCGTCTGCTGTCACAAAAGCACCCTTTATCATCATTTGTTCGTGAGAAATAGTTGAACTACCAGAGGAATCAACATTTTGTCTATTGTTCATCATGATACCAGGGTGCAAGCGTCGAACTGAGTAGACAAAGAAGAGCGATTTACAACAGAGATAATGGTGGCAACGTCAAACTTAGTAGAGTAGAGATTTACAATAAAAATCAGATAAGAAAGTAGCGATTTACAGTAAAAATCAGATCTGAGAGTAGCGATTTACAATAAAAATCAAATAAGAGAGTAGCGATTTACAATAGAAATTAAATCAGAGAGTAACGATTTACAGTAGAAATCAGATCAGAAAGTAGCGATTTACAGTGAAAATCATATAAGAAAGTAGCAATTTATAATAGAAATCAAATAAGAGAGTAGCGATTTATAAGAGAAATCAGATCAGAGAGTAACAATTTATAGTAGAAATCGGATCAGAGAGTAACAATTTACAATAAAAATCAGATAAGAGAGTAACGATTTACAATATAAATCAAATCAAAGAGTAGCGATTTACAGTAGAAATCAAGTCAGAGAGTAGCGATTTATAATATAAATCAAATCAGAAAGTAGCGATTTACAGTAGAAATCAGATCAGAGAGTAGCGATTTACAGTATAAATCACATCAGAGAGTAACGATTTACAATACAAATCAAATTTCTACTGTAAATCGCTACTCTCTTATCTGATTTCTACTGTAAATCGCTACTCTTTGATCTAATTTGTACTGTAAATCGTTACTCTCTGATCTGATTTATATTGTAAATCGCTACTCTCTGGTTTGATTTCTACTGTAAATTGCTACTCTTTTATCTGATTTCTACTGTAAATCGCTACTCTTTGATCTGATTTGTAATGTAAATCACCACTCTCTGATCTGATTTCTACTGAAAATCGCTACTCTCCGGTTTGATTTCTATTGTAAATCACTACTATCTTATCTGATTTCTACTGTAAATCGTTTCTCTCTGATCTGATTTCTATTATAAATCGCTACTCTCTGATCTGATTTCTACACAAGGCAGTGTTAGGAAACGCTCAAGCAAAAAAACGAAGAAATAAGAACAATCAAACCAAAAGAAGAGGGACACACAAATTTACGTAAAAGAACCTGCCCTCAAACTAGAAAGAGAGTAAAAAAAACCACGGCCACCAAGAGAGAAATCTTATTGCTCTTTTCAACAGTTACAAGAGAGAAAGAAAAGAAAGAATTTATACAAGGCAGGGGCGACAACCCTAAACCTAAACAAGTCGGGTCCAAGACCGGGGGAACCCCTGGACCCCCCCTTCTGTAAGGAAAAAAATTATGAATCAGGCTCCACAACTCATTAGGTAGGAACGAGAAGGCAGTCATATGTTATAACACAAGCTAAAAACAAAGACGGAACATGCAAATCTATTAACAAGGAGTGGGATAACATTTTTTGTCCAATGCATATCTATCTTATAGGAGGACATTTTGTCAAAAGCATATCTACATTTTGTATATGTTATTTTATTATAAAGTCATCGTGGGCAACATTGGCATATGAATTATCGCGAGTCCCAAGATATTCATCCGTACACACTGGAACATGCGAATTTGTGTTTCGAGGAGAACACATAACACCCTCTCGGGTCACACCCCTTTGTCGTCTCTCTCTTTGAGCCAAACAATGGTTGCCGATGGTAGTGGGAGGGGTGCCACCACCCCTCCCTATTTGTTCTCTTCCCACAATGATGCCACTGGCGATCCCTTCGGTCAGCTAAGACAAGGGTGGTACCTTCTGTTTCACACCCTCTTCTCTCTTTCTCTCTCTGGACTAAAACCTCGCTGACAACCAAACGGTTGCTGGCGGCAAGGGCGCACTGCCCCCCTGTTTGTTACAGCGACAATGCCAGCATTCTGATTTGGATGCCGACTACTACCGAACGTAGGGATGGAGGCTCTGCCTTCACCCTGTCCATCTGCAGTGGTGTTGCACGCCGAAAAGGGTGGCTCTGCCTCCCTCTCTCATCTCTTGTTAAACTTCAAGGCATAGGGTGCACCCCTCCACTGCCTCGCCTCTCTTCCTCCGTGACAATACCGGCAACCTCCCTGGTTGCTGATGTGCTTGTTAAAATGGAACAAGAATGAGAAGGGTGGGCAACCTACTTGTTGTCGCTCTTCCTTGTCGGACCATGCCACCTTCGATGCTCTTCTGCTCTTTTTCTAAAAAATGAAAAGAATGAGAGAGCTCGTGGGATCCCTTATAGAACTGGAGTAACCTCCCCACTTTTCTCATTCAATAGTGAGGAAACCGTTCTTCACGAGGAATAATTTCTCACTTAAAAACTTTCCCCCACTCTCCCACTACCTATTATCGTGAAAAGAAGGAGGGACTCTTCATATAGCAGTTTTACATGTGTGGGCAATGCCATATCCGAATCAGATTTGGGCTAAACTAATTCAAATTCAGATTTCAATGGTGAAACAAGCTCATACAAAATCCGTTTATTTTTATAATTTGGATATTGTCAGATTCGGCAACAAAAAAAATCAAAACCATATCTGCATCCAATTATAATTAGATTTGATTTTGTTTTACCAAATGCAAATAAAGAGGATCAAATTTGATAAAATCTGATTGATTGACATCCCTAGAGTCAAAACAGGCCAGGCGAGCGTAGACAAACTCAAAAGAACCCAACCTTCTCAAAAGTCATAACCTAGTCATGATTTTGCACGTTTGTTTGGCATTCAAAGTCCAAAGTCAATTAAATCCAGCTCTTTCCAACTAACCCACCGTCCAAACAGCACTAATCCCAATAATCATGGTTAGATTAGAACGGTAATCTTGCTTAGCAAGGAAGTCAAAGAGCCAAGGCAACGCTCAAGCGAACACGTGGCAACTTTCCAGTGGTCGGCAACTCGATTTCCCTTCCCTCTTTGTCCAACTGCCAATCCAACGGCAAAAACGTCCCCCACCGTCCTGGTTTTACGGCTCTTGAAAAACCAAGGGTTCGGATCGTCCCACGTGGCAAGATAGCTCAGATCGTCCGACGCTGGTCAACACCGGTGCATTTCCGTCACCTGCCCCCCCTTAAAACGACGATCTCTTTACCCGTTTTCCCGTCGCTCCCTTTTCCTTCGTTCCCTTCTTTTTCCTGCGAATCTTCTCTCCGTATCTCTTCTTATCTCTTCTCTCCGTTGGGAAATTAGGGTTAAATTTTTGCAGAGAGCGACAAAAAACGCTCTCTATTTCTATACTGTTCCTTCCTTTCTGGTTCAGAGAGAGAGAGAGAGATGAAGGAAGGCGTCGATCTGTTCGAGCCCCGGGCGCTCATGGATGCGGAGTTGGCCGTCGTTCCGGTCGCGGCGGCATCCAACTTCGCCTTCGCGTTCAACGATCCGAATTTCTCCGACCGCGCGTTGAGGCTGGAGATCGTCGGCTGCGCGCCGGAGAGCAGGGGGGACGGGGAGGGGTGCCTCAGCATCACCGAGTGGGCGGGGAACCGGAAGCGGCCGAGGGAGGAGATCAGGCGCGAGAAAGGTACTGGCTTCGATTGGGTTCCTTCTCGAGGGAGTTATCGGTTTCCTGGATTCGGTCTTTCCCTTTGGGTTTTTTCCCTCATTCGGTTGGTTTCTCTTGAACTGTGACTAGGGATCGGTGTTCGTTTTCGTTTTTTAGGGATTTTTTTTTTTGTTTTCTTCTTTTTTTGTGCTGCTTTGATCTTTGATGCCTGGATGAGGGCGTATACATAATGTTATCCGTGGAAAATGAGGATGTGAAGAAGGAAATTCTTAGAATTTCTCTTCCTCGGATGAAAGAACAGTTATTATAACAATTGGAAATTTGTTCATTTTTAGTACTTTATTTTGGTATTTTAATCTGTTTGTTTGGGTTTTTTTATTCGGAATTTTCTTTTTCAAAACAAAGGGGAAGAACAGTGATTCATGGTTGAAAAATGGAATTGTTTTTTACTGAAAAAATAGTGTTTGGTAGAAGTGTCGATTTTTCTTGCACGTTCGACGCGTTGTTTCTCCTTATTTTTTAATCTCAAAATGGTGATTTCTTGAAAGAAGCAAAGAAAGAAAGGAAAAAGAAAACAGGGAGGATTATTTGTGAGGCTGCTCGTGTTGTGAAAAAGAAATTTGGCAATATGGAAAGTTTTTAAATATTGTTAACTTTTGTTTTTGTTTCCATTAGGGACTTCTTTCCATATATATTATGATCATCTTGTGTATAGGGCTCTTCAATAATCTCAGTTTTCCTTCTGATTTTCTCTCCCCATGCCATCATTTTTCATCATTATATGCATGAAGATGCTTTCATGCACTTTGTTGTTTGCTTTTCTTTCATTTCATGTTGATTGTGTTTTTCTTTGAGCTTGATGTGACTTGCTATATTGATGAACTGCAGAATTAACCATCCACCTTCAGAGTTCAGCTTTAATCGATCAACCAGATATTGAAGATCAAGATATTTTTGACAATCAAGATGAGGAGGCTGTAGCAATGATGGAAGCATCCCCTTCAGGAGGTACAATTATTTCTGGTTCCACTATTCAGCTTAACTCTTATGAGATGCTCAAGCTATTTTCCATTCTATTAACTATCTGAAAACAGACTCGTTCTTTTATTTCATTTTTATTTCCTTTACTTTTCTGAAATTTCACAACTTTTGTAAGTTTATAGGCACATTTACAAGGTTGTCTTATGTTTATTGATGCATCTTTGACACTCCATGTTCATTGTAAGATTGGTGACCAATGCATACAGACCTTGTGTCCCATCCTACTCTGGATTTGCACTGATAGTTCCTGGGACTTTGCTGTCTTGGCCTTAATTTTCTTTTGACCTTGGTAATTATCTTGGTAAGAGATGCCTAATCATATCAAGAGCATGGCCCAACCATGATACCTGGTTGTGAGTTTGAACATGTGGCCATTAGAACCTGTTGGAATTGTAAGAGCTATATTGTCTCTTAACTTGATGTATAGATTTATTTGTTCCTTCAATACATGGTGCCAACTTGTTTTTTCTTCTTCACTGTCATAAGGGTATGAAGATTATTAGCCATTGTATGGTGAAGCTTTTAATTGCTTTCTCCAACTGGTTGCAAAACTTCATCCACCATTACTGTTGTTGCATTTTTCTCCCTCAAACGTAACCTCGTCAAGAATGTCTTGGTTGGCATTCCTGGGATAGCAAACTAGTTAGCTGGCTTATGTATTTGCCTGTAGATTATCCATAATCCAGATAAAGGTTTTTCCCCCAAAAAGAGAAAAATTGCATTGATGAAAAATAGCAAAATGAAGAGGAGTCGTTTTGACTGCCAAGATGGAATTTTGAGCAAAGTGGGCTTGATTGGATCAAGAATGGTAAAAATTGACAAATACTGCAATTTCAGTTAACTTAAATGGTATTAAAAGTAAACTCTTTCCAATATCAAGAGTGCTATGACAAGGTTATTCTCTTTTCCCCTCCTGTTTGATATTGCAAGTGAAGGTTTGGTGGTCCTCTTGAAGAAGACAAAGGAAATCAGTTTCATAAATGGGCTGCAGCTATCAGGTACGGATCCATTAACTGTAATATAGTTTGCGGCCAATATAGTAATCTTCGGGGCAGCCTCTGTCACATAAATGAGCAGGATATGGCTGCTATTTGAGGCATTGCTATGGCATCAGATATGAGCATGAATGATGAGAGATATTCTGTCAATATGTTTAATTCTGATATTGTTTCAGAAAAGATGGCGGAAATCATCTTTGGATATAAGCAAGGAGATCTGACTATCAGGTATTTGAACATGTTATTTAAGGGCTGCCACTAGAGGAACTCCTTGGAAATTGGTGGAAAGAGTGGTGAAAAGGATACAAGGCTGGTGAGCAAATTATATTTTACTTTCTGGCCGCTTTACGTCCGTACAATGCCTTGGCCACAAGTTCTGCTCTTTGATGGCAGTTTTTAAGATTCCAGGGAAAATAGAGATGAGGATTGTAAAATCAATGTGTGCTTTAATTTGGAAATGGGCCTCAAGTAGCAACAATGAGTAGCTGATGAATTGGGATTAGGTTACTTTCCTAGTGGATATGGGTGGCCTGGCCATTAAAAAAATTGGTTAGATGAATTATATGTTGTTGGAAAAATGGTGTTGGGGGAACTTTGTGTGGAAGGCAAATTGTGGATTAGTCTCATCAAGCGAAATACAATGTAACAGATTGGCCATGACAATGGGCAATAAATAAATGGAGGAGAGGGTCAGGGATTTTGGAAGGATGGATGACAGTTCTAGATTACTAGAGAGAATTTGCAAACAACAAAATTGGGCAATTATGAGTTTAAAATTTTGGACAGAGTTGATGTTAGGATTCTTTAGCTACAAATTTTTGAGGTCTGTTTAGGTTAGCTAGGGATCCTAACAGTCTGGTCAAATGGAGTGTGGCAACCCACCCGCTATGGCCTGATTTCGTATGTCATCTGAATTGGATCTATGAGCTCTCCTCCCCAAGCGCCAAAGCTTTTGTATGTCTAGTCCCCCTAGGCAAAATTAACACAAAATAAATTAAAGAATAATAGTGCCTTCTACGTTCATATGCCTCCTTCCAACAACTTTTTCAGTTAACATGGCTGTGTATCTCAGTCCAAGTCAACTCAAAAGCATGCAATCTTAAGCTGTTGCTGGGTCCTCAAAAAATATGCAAAGGCAGAAAATGGTGAGATACAAGGAGATGGTGGTTTCTTTCAACTTGGTGGCTATCATGGAATGAAAGAAGCATGAGATTTTCAATGGGAAATTTTCTCAAAACATGAAACATTTCTAAGTGCAATTCATTGTGGTTGCTTGTGCGAAAACAAAGGCCTCAGCTTCTGAATTCATGGATTGGTCCATTTGAACTAGCCATTTTTTATGATTAGCTATGGTAGATTGCATCTAGTGTGACTACTTTGATTCTTAAATAAAATTTACGTTAAGAAGTAATGATAGAAAATTGCTAAGTATAACGAGAAATAGGAGTTAGTACAGGTAAATAAAAAATTAAATAGAATTTTTATTTTCTAGGGCCAATTCTAAGAATAGTGCCTATAAGATTTTAGAGCTATATTAAATGGGTTCTCAGCCTCGTTGTTTTTACCAAGAAAGATATTTATAAGAAAAGAGCTAAGAAACCATTGTGTTTTGGCCATCCTATGTTGGTAACTCAAAGCCCATTGAGGTGAACATTATAGCCAGTTTAGTACAGCAAGGGATCTCAAGTTCAAATCCCATCAAAGATATCTCCTTGCTTACTAACCATAAGTTGACTGTTAAGTGCATCATCTATTGCTGGGTTTATCTCTCTTTTAATTGTTGCAAACAACACATCTCTAATCTTTTATAAAAACCTATGTAGTCAATATTGAGAGATTAGAGAGATAACACTAGAGGGAAAGAATAAGGGAGAGCTTCATTAGGTTTAACAAAAGGAGTTCTACATTTATTGTGGGGGTCGACCCCTCCTCTATACATTCAAAGGCAAACAAAAGGAAACATAAAAATATAAAAAATGCCCCTAATATAAAATGCTATGTACAAGAATGCTACTTAACTAAGGGCCAATACTGAAAAGGTGATATAATATATTACATATCTCTTAACACTCCCGTTCAAACTTGGGATGATTCCATGGAATCATTTCGAGTTTGGAAAGGAATGAGCGAAAATGTGAAGGCACAAGACCCTTAGTAAGGACATCTCCAATCTGATTCTTTGACCTCACATGTTCTAGAGAAATAACCTCGTCTTCATAAGCTTTCCTTGTATAGTGACAATCTATTTCAATATGCTTGGTTTGCTCATGAAACTTTGAATTCTTTGCAATATGAATAGCACTCATATTGTCAAAATACAAGGAAGTCTTGCCAACAATGGAAATTTCCAGCTCACCCAATAACCATCTTATTCAAATTATCTCGGTTGTGTCTTGAGCCCTGCTTTCGCTGTGGATAAGGTAACCCTTTGTTGTTTCTTGCTTTTCCATGAGATCAGGGAGCTTCCAAGAAAAATACAGAAACCAATAGTAGAAAGTCGATGATAAGTAGAGCCTCCAAAATGATCATCACAAAAGGCTCCAAAAACTGTGGGAGATGATGATGAAAAGAACATACCATAGTGCATAGTGTCACATATTTGATAATATTGAGTACAACAACTAAGTGAACTGTCATGGGAGCACTCATAAATTGATTGATTACATGAACTGCATAGGTAATATTCAGCCTAGATATGGTCAAGTATATGAGACTTCCAACTAATTGTCTTTATACTACAAGATCTTCTAACTCAACTCTATTTGTGGCTCTCATCTTCAAAATTTCTTCCATGGGAGAATTGACTCTTTTTGAGTCATTAACCAATCTTGCCTTCACCACCAAATCTGTAGCATACTTATGTTGAGATAAGTACAATCCCCTTGGTGAGTAAGCTATCTCCAATACAAGAAAATATTTCAAACCCCCAAGTCTTTCATCTCAAACATGTTGGCCAACTTCTTCTTGGTCTCCTTAACTCGTTCCATGTTATTTCTTGTGAGTATCATGTCATTTACATAAAGAAGTAATATGCATTTTCCGAGTTTAGAGGTGTGCTTGTTTCAATCACGATGACTCTGCTCAAAACCAAGTGATTTTACTACTGAACTAAACTTCTCAAACTAGGATCTTGGTGCCTGTTTGAGTCCATATAATGCTCCGTGAAGCCTTCAAACCTTACCTTCTGGATCTAAATATCCCTATGGTAGTTCTATGTACACTTCTTCTTCCAAGTCTCCATTTAAGAAAGCATTCTTGACATCTAATTGCCGTAGATTCCACTTATATACTGCAATAACTGCAAGCAATGTACGAATAGTTGTCATATGAGCTACAAGAGCAAAGGTTTCAACCAAATCAATTGGCTACTAATATTGCCTTGTATCTCTCAACTGACCCATCTAGATACTTATCTTATAGACCCACTTGCTCCCAACAATATTCTTCCTTGGTGGAGGTTTTACCAATTCCCATGTCTGCATCCTCTCAAGTGCACTAATTTCTTCAGCCATAGCTCTTTGCCACTCCTCTATTTTTGTTGCCTCTATATATGATTCAGGCTCAACATAAAAATGGATTAATGCTAAAAATGCACGATGTTAAGGTAAGAAAAACTCATAGGATACAAAACGAGAATGAAGAATCGAAGTTCTAGAGTTTCTACGTACTTGATGAGATATGTAACTGTGACACGACCATTCATGCCACGTACCCATGTCGACATAACTTGACACGCGTACAAGTACCGAATGCGGCACGAGTACGTGGGCCTGTGGGTCGGGTTGGGTCCAACTAAGACCCAACCCAAAACCCACTCATTTTTTTTTCTTTTTTTTTGTCAAACCCCCTTCCCACCCCTGGCAGAGAGAGAGAGGTACCTACCTCTCCTCCATCTTCTTCGTCTTCTCCTTGTTCTCCTTCTTCATACCTCAAATTCCAAATTTTGATCAATTTAGGATGGAGATGATATTTCTGATCGAGAAAAACGGGCAGTCCAAATGTTAATTATCCGATTCAAAATGCGATAAATAGCATTTCATCGCAAAGAACAGACAAACAAATCCCAACTTTCACCTGTAATTGTTCGGGTAGATACACATGCTTCATGGAGAGATCTAAGGCGCTCTTTGCGGGCCTCAATTACCTCTTTGGAGGAGCTGAGAAAGAGATTCCTTGATGTCAAGGTTCTACATGGGGGTCATAGAGATCGTTGTAGCGAAGCCCTACGAAATAAGAGAAGATCAAATAGGTCGCTCACGAAGATGGGTAATAGAAGAGAGAGAGAGAGAGAGAGAGAGAGAGAGAGAGAGAGAGAGAGAGAGAGAGAGGTACCCATCCATCATAAATAAAAGGGAAATGAGTGGGGCATGTATTCTCGATAATACCCTTATCTTTCACTTTTAAAAGGAGAAAATGGTCATTTTCAAGAACCCCCTCCCTTATAAATTAAAAAAAGGGTGGGGGCAAGTGTTCTTGAAAATACCCTTCTCTCTCTCCCTTTAAAAGGAAAGTAGGTAGATGTAGAGCTCTCTGAAGAAACTTTTCATTTTCCATTCTCGATAATACCCTTATCTTTCACTTTTAAAAGGAGAAAAAAGGTCATTTTCAAGAACCCCCTGCTCCCTTATAAATTAAAAAAAGGGTGGGGCAGGAGTTCTTGAAAATACCCTTCTCTCTCTCCCTTTAAAAGGAAAGTAGGTAGAGGTAGAGTTCTTTGAAGAAACTTTTCATTTTCCATGCTCATTTTTTTTTGGAAAATTACATAAATATGAAAACTATGGTTTTAAAAATTTTTATTCTCCATTTTTTTGGAAAATTACATATGGACCTTAATATGGATCCATCACATATGATCCAGACCCAAACCTTATATAATATATATAGTTGTGTCCCTATACTCTTATTTTTTTGAAATTGCCATGCCATACCCGTACTTGTACCCGCACCCGTACTCAGGGGCGTAGCTAGGATTCATGTGAGGGGGGGGGGGCAAACAGGGGTGTAGCAAAAAAAAAATTATTTGTGCGATAGTCGGGGGTTTGGGGGCAGCACCCCTGAAAAAAAAATTGAGATAAAATAAAAAATGACTACAATTATTAATAAAAATCTATTTCATATGGACAAATCAAACTATTTGCTGCAGTCAGGGCTGGGCTAGGATTGGGCTGGGCTACAAAAATGGATAAAAATCTATAGGGCTGGGCTAGGACTCGGCTTTTAAAAAAAAAAATTAACTGTTTCGGGAGGCAGGACTGGGCTACAGCCCAGTCCTGCCCCCCCTAGCTACGCCTTTGCCCGTACTCATACTCGTACTCATACCCAGGTGGCAACTGATGAGAATTAGGGGAAGAAGATGAAGACCCAAAATTGTGGTGGCTGGATTCGGCTGACAAAGGAATATGATCAAAATTGGCTTCTTCTCTTCTCTCTGGTTGTTCCTCAACTTGATTTAGGAAAGAGATTTCAACCACATTTTCATGTCTTCTTGAGTGTGTCCAACTCGCTCTAGGTTGAACTTGCTTCCTTTAAATCTTCATTCACACTTTTCTTTTCACAAAAAGGAACCAAGAAGGACAAGTCCATCTCCTTTCTTGCCTTTTCTCCATACTGGCTGAAGTATAATATATCCTCATGAAAGACAACATGTCGGGATACCCACACCCTCTTTTCGATATGATCATAACACTTATAGCCCTTTTGACCATTTATAAAACCAAGAAAACAACACTTAACAGTTTTAGGAGACAACTTATCTCTATATCTATCAGGTAACAAAACAAAACATATACATTTAAATACTCTCATCACATCATAATTTGGAGTTTGTCTATATAATTTTTTAAAGGGAGATATACCCTTAAACACGCTTGAGCGCATATGGCGCATACAATTTATATGATAAATACTTAGTTGAACTGCATCTGCCCAAAACACTTTGGTCACTTTACCCCCAAAAAGAAGAGCTCTGGCTGTTTCCAAGATATGACTATTATTTCTTTTAGCCCCTTCATTTTTCTCAGGAGTATAGGGATAAGATCTTTGATGAATTACACCTTTCTCCTGTAGCAACTTTTCAAATCCACAACTAACATATTTATCGTCAGAGTCAGTTCAAAGTGTCTTAATCTTGGTAGCAAGCTGAGTCCCAATCATAACATAAATGTTCTTGAAGTTTTCAAAAAGTTCACTTTTATTTTTCATAAAATATAACCAGATAAATCTTGTACAATCATCTATGAAGGTAACAACATATGATGATCCTCCTTTTGACAAAACTGATGAAGGACCTCGTACGTCAGAATGCATTAGATAAAAAAAGACTTTCTGATTCCCTATCGCTAAACCTGAATGGCAAGGCATAACCTTTTGCCGATATACAACCCTCACAATCTTTAACATGATTTGATATAGCTAACTTAGGATCACAAAAACTTTCTAAAGATACCAACTTTTGTTTCTGATGCACCAAAATATACTCATCTATGACAAAAGCTCTCAATTTGGTCTCGGGCTTTTTCTGCTCACTCATATCAATCCAGTCTAAGTAGTATAAGTCTAATCTTCTATGACCAATCTCAATCTTCTTACCTAACAACTGATTTTGCACCACACAGCCAAAAGGAGAGAATGTAACATTACAATTAAGCTTGATAATTTGACCAACATAAATAAGGTTCATAGCAAGGTATGTAATATGGTAAGCTTGAGAAAATAATCTTACTATCGTGATAATAATTAAATAAATGAAACCTACTTTTGAGACAGACATAGAAGAACTATCTGCAGTGCGAAAAACACCAATATAAGGCTGACAGTTGGTTAGAATAGGCTCATAAGATGTCATATGACATAAAGCTCCTGAGTCTATTAACCAATCAGAGGAACGACCTGAGATACCTTAAAAAACAATACTAGAGGAAGAGGCATGAGTAACAGAGGAAGAGACTGCTTCTGATTGAGCAAGAAGTTGCAATTGTTGAATCTGTTGTTGCACATTTTCCAACAACTGAAGTTGACCAACAGGTTGAGTGTCAATGTTAGAGTGATCATCCTTGGGCTTTATGCCCTCAACGTCAAAAGATGCTGCATAAACTCTACCTTTTTCTTAAAAATTGGACAATAATTTTTGATATGACCAAAATTCTTATAGTAGTGACATTGAATATCGCTCGGGTTATCTCTCCCTCCAAAACTCAAATCACCTCTTTCCCCCAAATCTTCTACCACCTCTACCACCAAATCTGCCACCCAGTTGTCGAGAAACTACCGTGACATTGTCACCAGATGAACAAATTTCAAGATACTTGTTCTACAATCAACTCTGATACGACCTTGGTGATAGAGGGTAAGTGAGAACGATGCAAAATGACACTTCTTGTTCTATCAAACTCTGGTTTGAGCGTCATAAGAAGCTTAATAACCCTACCAGTTTCCCTACGTTGGTCAAGAAGTTCCAAACAAGTTTGACATGATGTACACGTTTCACACTTCACATTTTGTTTGGCCCTCCACACTGCAACCACACTGCAAGAGAATCCCAAATTCTTTGCATATCCGAATAAAATTCTTCAATTGATTTATTTTCTTGTCACAGACTCCTCTTCAGTAAGCTGATAATGTCTTGCCCAATTCTCTTGCTTGCATACTTGTCGTACGCCCAAGCTTCTTTGGACTCCTGAAACTTGGAGAGATTAATAGCCATTCTCTACTTCACTGAACCCAAAATCTACGCTTTGATCCTTGCATTATTTATAACCATTTCTCTATTGCTTTGTCAAAATCAGCACTAGTGGGCTTAAGTTTCACCTTTGAGCCATCCAATTACCCTCGAAGTCCTTTCCCTACTATTGTTGCAGTCATAAAGTCTGCCCAATAAGCATAGTTTGTCCTGTCAAGTTTTACGGGAACAATCTGTATCCCTTCTTTCTCCATACCTCACCAACCCCCAACTACAAAATTTGAGAACCCTGCATGCAATAATAAGCAAGATACTACCAAGCCAAGAACAAGTAATATGCTGCACACATATATATGAGGATACTAAACACAATCCAAGACTGATAACTCCTGCTTTTACACAAGCAAGTGTAGCACACTTCCGCAAATATATGAAATCAACAAAAGGGCAGCTCAAGAATTTCAACCAAGCCCACAAATAAGAACTAAATGCACAAAGATACATTCCAAACACCAAGACTGTTAATATTCTAGCAAAACTCAACAGAAAGTCACAGCCGATGTACCCAAACCCAATGAAAACAGGTTACCGCCTGAATGGAGGAACCCAAAACAACAATAAAACTCCAAAAACACACTCTCCAAACCCTTGCTTCTAGATTTAGTATAAAAAACAACCCACAAGCATAGATTTCCAGTTGCTAACATCCACCAACAGAATCAGAATAGATAGATGAATCAAAACTGGCCTCTATTTACTGCCTCTTCAGAAAAAACTAAGAAAACCCCCAGTAAATCCATTACTGCTCTGATCGCCCTAAATCTTGCCTGAATAGCTTTATAAAATCAAGATCTAGAGAGTACATACCTCAATCGACCCAGGCTGCATCATCCTTACTGCACTCGATAACATGAGTTCCCTTGAATATGCAACTCTGCGCAGGTCACAATAATCAGCTGACTAGAATCTCTCCTCTAAAACTTGCTCTCAATCCTCTTTCCTAATCCTAGATGATATATGACTCTGATACCATATTCGAGAGATAACGCTAGAGGGCAAGAATAAGAGAGAGCTTCATTAGGGTTAACAGGAGTTCTACATTTATCGTGGGGGTCGTCCCCTCTATATACATTCAAAGGCAAACAAAAGAAAACATGGAAAGGTCAAAAATGCCCCTAATATAAATTGCTATGTGCAAGAATGCTACTTAACAAAGGGGCAGTACTAAAAAGGTGATACAATATATTACATAACTCTTAACAGTCAAAAGCACTAGTTGGCACCTAGTTCGTGGACCCTTAAACGGCCTATCTAGGGACTAGGATGAACTAATAGACCCTGAAAAAGCAAAAAATCACAACAAATATTGAAAAATAAAAGAAACACATTAAACACAATTTATGAACCTAAACTAAAATTAGGAAAAAAATACAACGCATGAATGGAATTAAACAATTCAAACTTAATTACATGTTTTTACATTCAAATCCATGTCAAATCTCAAAGTACAAAAGCAAGATACATAAAGCATTTCTTTTAATATCCTAATTCCTAGTATTCTAGTCCTATAAACTTTAATTGTAGATTCTAAAGTCTGCATTCTAAAAGCTAGTAGTCTAATACTAAAATAATTTTTAAAATATGATGGGCAATAAATTTTGATCATTTCATTTTCAGCTGTTGGAGTGGACGAGGAGCTTAAGAATGGATCATCATCATTGTCCGACTCATCATTGTCTGAGTTGGGAATGATATCCGGCTCTTTGTTTGCTACAACTGCAGCTTGATGTCTTCTTCTTCTCTCCTCAACCTCTTCTAAACTTGCAACCATGAGAGCATGGAAACCAGCTGGAATACATGGGGAAGGACTATGTCGTATTGAATTGCCTCGAGCTGCAACATGGCATTTGAATGCATGTAAGACTCTACCAATGTGAAACCCATACACTTCATGACTCTTCCAACCGTCTGTTTGTAGTATAGCCATATGGGGTCACTTCTTTTGGTTATTGAACTATATAATTCACATGAATCAACAATTTAGCTATAAATGGAAATGATTGATCCATATACAGCAGAAAACATTGATCAGTGAATTTTGTGTGTTGCAAATATTTAGCAATGAACCTACACATACATATGACATATTCAACACAATGATTTCAAACAACTCAAACTATAAGTGAAGTTATAGAGAAACTTAGAATGTTTAAAGAGTCATAGACTAATACATTTATAATATGAAAAAGGGAATGAGATGTGAGTCCTAGTCCTCAAATGATGAAGATGTGAGTCCATCATCATCATAATCATCAAAATCATCTTCTTCATCAACACATTGATCTTCTTCTTTAGTTTCTTCAAAAGTAGCTTCTTCTTCGGCCTTCACAATTTTCTTCCTTTTCCCTATTGGAACCCATGCTCTTCTTTCCCTTTTCCTTCTTGGAATGAGTTCTTGGGCCCACCTTATTCTTTGATGCTCCACTTGCCAAATCAACATTTCGCCATGTCATGGGCTATGCCATCGTCACTTGGCCATTCATCCTTTTCATCTACTTCTCTCAGTATGATTAGGTCAATGGCTCTTTTACCTTTCCTATTTTCATATCTTTGCCTTGGTCGATGTCTCCTTTTTTTTCTTTCTTAATATATTTTCCTTAGATTTTTATTATATTGCACAAAGGAGACATCGACCAAGGCCTTAGATTTTTATTTTATTTGCAAGCTAGTTCTCAAATGATGAAGATGTGAGCCCATCATCATCATCTTCTTCCTCATCAACATATTGATCTTCTTCTTTAGTTTCTTCAGAAGTAGCTTCGTCTACTTCTTCAGCCTTAACAAATTTCTTCCCTTTTCCTTCTTGGAATGAGTTCTTGGACCTACCTTATCCTTTGATGTTCTACTTGCCAAATCAACATTTTGCCATGTGATTATCAATGTCATAGGTTTTGTCATTGTCACTTGGCCTTTCATCCTTTTCATCTACTTCTCTCAATATGATTAGGTCAATGCCTCTTTAACTTTACTATTTTCATATCTTCGCCTTGTTAGATGTCTTCTTTGTTTTTCCTTTCTTCATATGTTCGCCTTGGTAGATTTTTTATTATATTGCGCAAAGACCAACTCTTTCAACTTTTTTCCATAATTTATTTCTCTTCTTTGTATGTATCTACATAAAATAATTTTCAATTTAATATGTATACATATGTATATATATACACAATATCAATAAGAATGACTAATATAAAAAAGATTAATAATATAATTAGTGAACTTTGATTAACCCCTCAAAAGTACTCTTTATGCTCACAACTAGATGCACTACAAGTGAAGCCAAGAACTCAAATATCAAAGTTCTCCATAGGTAAAAACCTTGTTGTATGCTGGGATTTTGTGGCCATCCAAAGTTGGTCACTCCTTTTTACTTGCCCTTGATTCCTTCTGTTGGACTTGGTTTTGTAGACACCAAAAACATGCATGCATGTTGGTCTTCCCCGGCAATTGGAAGCCCTAAATGCCAAATCATCAGCTTTATGTTCACAACTAGATGAAACACAACCTCATTTGCAATTAATGGACACAACAGTGGTTTATTCTTTTTGACAATCTTGTATTTAAAATGCACTGTTACATTTTTTTTGTAGGTGACGAGGCTTTACTTGGCAGTGATTCATCATGGAGCATGGATTGTTCAACTGTATTAAGAGTTAAAAGAATACATATTAGTTCTGCAATTTTAGCTGTCAAGAGTCCATTCTTTTACAAAGTGAGGATGCTGTGCAGAAATTTTTCACTCTTTTTTTTTTCTCCTTTGATTAAAGTAACTTGAACCTAAATAATATTTCATTGTTTTTGAAGCTCTTCTCGAACGGTATGAAAGAATCCGAGCAGCGAGATGTAACCCTACGGATCAATGCATCAGGTAACTTGCACATATCGAGTTGTAAATCTGTATGATTTTGGTGTTAGCCTTTTTGATGTTTAGCAATCTGTTGATATCTAGAGAGGATAAAAGCAGAAGGAAAGATATTTCTCTTTCATAACTATTTATCTTTATATATTAGCTTAAGAAACTTCACTGGTATTAGATTTCATGCCAATTTGGCCATAGTTCACTTCACTGGAACTGGTGTCAGGATGTTTTACTTCCAAACACGTTCAGGATGTTTTTATTGGTTCATTGTGAATAGCTTGGTTTAGGTAACCAATTCCAAGTCCCAAATCCATGGATTTACCCAACTAGGACACTGGTCTATTTTTTCTGACACCCAAATTTGACTGCCAGGATTCCAAGTATCATCAGTATCTTAATGGGCTCAGAATTTTCAGATACTGTTATGTCTCTCTAAAGCACATATTTTTCTGTGAAATGTATGGTGTAGTCTTGTGGATTATGTGCAGCGTCACTTTCTTATATCCGCATGGCGACTCCCAACTAGGTCTCACATCCATGTTCACTTGTTTGAGCGACTGGCACCTGTTTTTTAGGTGTTTCCTGTGGCAAGGTTAAACCTATTGTGGTTTCAGCAAAACTGGGGATCCAAACCAACAACAGGTGATATCTTGAATGTTGGATGGTTCAAAACATGCCGTCACGGTTCACCAATTCTGAAATCCCACTGGGAAGTCAGGCTTCATAAGACATGGACCTCCATATCGTGGGGGTTACTTACGATTTCCTCAAACAAGGAGATATTAGCATCTCATGGTTTTATTTTTAAGTACTGTAAAGGCTTTTGTCAACAACAATTTTCTCACCTGTAGTTATCGTATGGATTTATTGGCTCAGTAGAATTTTTTGCTCTGCTGGGAACATGCATCCTTCAGCACATGGTGTTTCCTTATTCTAGTGAAGACTGACATTTTCTATTTACATTTTCCTTAAAATATCACATGGAACAGAGGAAGATGCTGTTATGGAACTTCTTAACTACATGTACAGCGAGAAAACAATGACATCATCTCCTCCTGCACTGCTTGATATACTAATGGCTGCAGACAAGTTTGAGGTTGCTTCATGCATGCGCCATTGTAGTACCTTACTGCAGAACCTCCCAATGACTACAGAGTCTGCTCTGTTATATCTAGAACTTCCTTCTAGCATATTAATGGGAGACGCAGTCCAAACTTTGACAGATGCTGCCAAACAATTCCTTGCCAACTGCTACAAGGACTTGTCCAAGTAAGTTATTTGCATAGTTTTCTAAAGTCATTCATGTTTTCCATCTATCCCTGAACATTTTTTACATGAATGTGGAACGGTTTCACTTAGTTTTAGGTATGTCATTGCTCTTTCGGACTTGACTGCTGCAACCAACCTTGCACACAAGCAAGTGAACCTAGTGTCATTTTTAATGGCAACTTGCGTAAATCATCTGTATATCATGTGTCCCAAAATGAGTTGCATTTGGTTTATCATAGTCACAGATAAAAATATCGCTATATTATCACTGTAAATTTAGCAAGCTATAATAAAGATAAAATATTGTGATATTTTGAAAATGTTGCCAATTTGATAATATTGTGATATTCTCATGATATTATCAATTAATTTTATTGTTTTTATTTATTTTTTACATTTTAAATATGTTTTTATTCTTTCTTTGATATTTTTACTTATTTTTATTATTTATGTATTTTTTGTCTAAACATGACATTTTCTTATTTTTGTTATTTTTTAAGCCCCGCGATTTTCTTGAGATTCATCACCAAACCTATAATATCGCTAGAAATAGTCTTGCCAATATATATATATATATATATATATATATATATATATATATATATATATATATATATATATATGGTTCCATACTATGGTGGTACCTGGCCTATAGCCGTTGAGTCTTTTATGATCCAATGGCTATTGTTGGTTACAAGAAAGCAATAGGCCAGCGTGGCTCATATAAAGCCCAGCGTGGAGATGTCTATTTAATTTGCAAAACTTGAAGTTTCGACTTTTTGGTACTCTTTGGGAATAACCCACCCATTTTTTGGAATCTCTTCCAACCCTATTTAATCTCTCTCTCTCAAATTGGTCTTTTTCCTTGCATTAAAATTTAGCAGTAAGAGGTGCAAATGAATCGGATATGGGTCGGATCATGTCAGATCTGAATTTGAAGTTACAACTATATACAGTAAAATCGAATCCAACTCTGAATCCAGGTCAGATTCAATGAAGTAAGGTTGAGTCTGAATTCAATTATGTAGTAAAACTAGATCCAGTAAAACATGATTACAAATAAGCTCGTGATCTGAATCTCAATTAGATTGGACAAAGATACCCAAATCTGATCTGAACTCAAAATAATTAAATAATTCAATCTGGATTTATTTTCAAATCCATATCCCAAAATATCATGTCAAATATTAAATTGTGTCCACTTTGTTTGCTCTGATATCCAAATTATTACCATCGTGGGTTTGCCCGCGTGGCCATTGGGTGGTTGTGAAGGTGCTGAGATGAAGGCATCAGATCAAACCCCACTGGCACAGGGGTGTGTCTGTAGATTTTAGAGGTGGGCCACGTAAGGCAGGGTGGTCGTGGATCCCCACCCGGGGTTTTCCTTGCTTGGGCGAGGGTTCTTCTTAATAAAAAAAATGTCTAACTATTTGCTTCCCTATTTACCTCATATCACCCATTTGATTGGGTTTGGATTAATGGGATCTATTGCTGATTAAGATAAAATCCAATTTGATTTCATTGCTTTATGGTGAGGGGGGTTGCTTTTATTTGTTTTTACCAGATTCAATTTTATCACATATGTTTCATATCCGGTTTCAAACCTTACCTCATTGGATCTGCATTTGGATCCATTTTACCCTGACATTTTGGATCTAGAATAGGATGTTTTTTGAGAGGCAAGCTGGGGTTAGGTGGACCCCTACCAGAACAACAGCCGTCTCATGTGACAGAGGGATTCGATCTTGGGCCTTCAGCTTGGCACATCACCCCACACTTATCACATGGGAAACCACCTCAGTGACATTTTTGGATCTAGAATCGGATTTGGCATGACCCGATTCATTTGCACCCTTACTTCCAAAATCTAATGCATCATTAGAAATAAGGGATAAACGGTGGTAGGGCCGTAGAGGAGAGAGAGAGACTCATAAAAGTAAATTGATTCCCAAGGAAAGTGAAAGAGACAAAGCATGAGTTAAAAAAAAAGTTGCACATCCACCCTGGACTTTACTCTATATATATGAGTAGAGCACACGTGTTTGATGGGTTTTTAAGATTTTTTTTGTTTTATTTTTTAAATTCTGACTGTACTGATCTATGTACTTAATTTTATAAGGATGAGCGCTTGAAGTGTTCGATTCTGACACATGGGTGGGTTTTTACAAGGTTCAAAAAATCAACGGTCCAAAATATTTATAATTTTTGAGGCTCTAAATATCATTTTTTTATTGAAAACACACGAACCAGTTGTGGATTTCTTGTAAATCGACCATACACAACACATTTATGGGGTCGGCAAAAAAAAATCGGAAGAGCAGAAAACCCTATCATCGCAAGCACCTAATGTTTAAGCGTCTGCCTTGTACTCTCTCTCTCTCTCTCTATATATATATATATATATATAATCAACATTTCTTGATCCGATTGAGATGATCCAATAGACTAAAGCCAAATGCATATTCATGGTTAGATTTGCAAAAAAAAAAAAACTATGAAAATCTCGGTTCATACCAGTTTGCATATTTTGTGGTTTATATATTCCAGTTTTCTCCAACAATATTAATGCAACAATGCGAGGATTTTTTTAATTTTTTCATTACTTTCTAGGTTTTTTATATATATGCTGCTATTCTCCCATTCCAAGCGAAACAAAATTTAAATATATCATGAGATATTTCTTTACCAATGAAAATCTCGGGTTCTAAACTATAAACAAACACGCATATGTAGATATGTACATTTATACATGCATGATTGCTCATCTTACTATTATGGCTATATGTACATTTATACATGCATGATTGCTCATCTTGCAATTATGACTGTTCATCTTTGGTGAACTTTACATGTATAGGTATCAGGAAGAAATCATGAGCTTGCCCTTGGCTGGGATAGAGGCAGTGTTGTCAAGCGATGAGCTTCAAGTTGCATCAGAGGATGCAGTCTTCGACTTTGTCCTGAAATGGGCTAGGCTGCAGTATCCAAAGATTGAGGAGCGACGAGAGATTCTGAGGTTACGCCTTCTGCGACTCATTCGTTTCCCCAACATGACCAGCCGGAAGCTGAAGAAGGTCCTGACCTGCAACGACCTGGACCCTGATCTGGCCTCTAAGGTTGTTCTGGATGCACTCTTCTTCAAAGCTGAGACACCTCATCGTCAGCGGCTTCTAGCCTCCGAGGAGTCATTAAACAAGCGCTTTATGGATCGGTCCTACAAGTATCGCCCAGTTAAGGTGGTTGAGTTTGATGTCCCATACCAGCAGTGTGTGGTCTACCTAGACCTCAAGCGTGAAGAGTGTGAACTGCTCTTCCCAATGGGCCGGATCTACTCTCAGGCATTCCACCTGGGTGGTCATGGCTTCTTCCTCTCAGCACACTGTAACATGGATCAGCAGAGCTCATTCCACTGTTTTGGCCTTTTTCTTGGAATGCAGGAGAAGGGCTCAGTTAGTATTGCCATTGACTATGAGTTTGCTTCTAGATCAAAGCCGGCATGCGATTTTGGAAGCAAGTACAGGGGGAATTATACATTCACTGGGGGCAAGGCAGTAGGCTACCGCAATCTGTTTGGGATCCCTTGGAGGTCTTTCATGGCCGATGACAGTCCTTACTTCATCAATGGTACAGTACACCTTAGGGCAGAGCTCACCGTCAAGCAACAGCAATAAGGCTGCCTAGGCGGTTGGTGTGTCTGCATCATTATCTGTTTTTTTTTGTGTATAGAATCATGGGTGCGTGCTACTAACAGCAAGCTTGAGACTTTGGTTGGCCTGGTTGTAGAAAAAATGCTACTCTGCAAATGTTGGTCCATGTTGAATGCATCTGACACATCATGGACTGATGTGGGAGTGACAAGGCATGTTTAATGAAAGTCCCTAATCTTTGACGAGCTAGTGTGTTGCCTTTTCATTTCCTGTTCTTATATGTGGGTTCAATAAATGATCATTTGAAGGATAGCTTCATTTTTTATATTTATTAGAGTTGGGCAATGCCTTCCTACATTGTGCAGCGTGGAGGACAGATTGTTAGCAATTCTTGCCAGTTTATGGCTTCTAGAGTGCTTAATTATGGAATTATATCTGCAATCTCAACCTAATTCCAGGCATTGAAATGCTCTTTTAACATGCAACATGCAACTGCTATATCCAGTTTCTTCTATGCATGCTTAATTGACCTTTTATTGTAATAGTTCTCTAAATCAACCCCAACTTTACTACATAATATTTGCACTCTGAATGGCTACGGTCACCCGTGAAAAGGATGAACCTTTATATGGAAGGTACATTCTTCAAGGCTGGCAGATGCCCAATAAATAAAATAGTTGGTTGATTTTCTGTTAACTGGTCGGTCGTTCCGGGCCAGCCAGACAGGTAAACCTGAATACCTCGATTATGAACCTGATACTTGTTTGACAAATTTAAAGATAGGCGTGTAAGAGAATTCGGAGATACTTGGGATTTTCTGGAAATGGTCTGCTTAATTTCCAAGGATTGCCTAAAAATAAAATTTTCGCTGGCGCTTTGAAAAAATTTGTATGATCTGCTCTTCTCTCCCCCGTTATCTTAGAGACCAAACTAGGAAGAAAATTTTCTTGAGATTCTGCAGGAAAACATTTCCTATTGTAGGTGTAGGATTTTCCTTTTTTTTTTTTTTTGATATTTTGATGCGAGAAACCCGAATTCTGGTGTGGGGCCTGGGAGAGAATGAAGCCTTGCTGTATACCCTAACCTCCAAGTGGTTAAAACCCCTCAGTGACCCTCCTCACCCACCAGGGAGGGAGCCTGTTGCTTCAGTCTAACAAAACATGCATTCCTATTATCCAACTCTCGATCTTTCAACTTGAATGCCTTAAGGCGCCCACCTAGCCAAGTGCGCGGAGCTCTTGTGACCTACTGTAGAGATAGGGACTTACGAGGCATGTTCGGAACAAGTGAAAGCTCACTGAGAGGTTCTCATACAGACTTAGATATCCCATAAAAACAAGAAACTCTAAATCCGAGATCAGTAGAATCTTGTCGCATGCTTTATTCAAGTGAAACAACCTTTATTACAGAATCATCAGGTATCTACAATATGCACAAGAAATGCTGTCACATAGGCTGGCTTTGCTTGTCCCATTCCTGCTTTTGCTTTGGCCTGTGTATTGCGTTTATGCACCAGAATTATCAGAAATTTCTACATATTGATCAGGCGGTGCACTGCAAGCAACATGCACCTCTCTGCTGTGTTTCCACATGGCTTCCCTAAGAATGTGTCTGCCTCCCTTTCATGTCCAAAGGCATCAGGCATCAAGCATCAATTCACAGGCTGCTTCAAGTGTCCATATCCAAATTCCAACCAAAACTCTTATGAGACATCCAAAACATCCCATATATGGAGAGGAATTTTTCCGAAGCAGATGCTGCATCATATCAACTAGTTTTGGTACCCAATTTGGGTGCCAAGATTTGTTTCTTTTTGATTTTTTACGAAATGACACTTTGTGCATTGTAATCATAGGTTTGTTTACACATTTTGTATTTTTTTTCAAAAGAAAGCGCAAGTGTTTACTTTCATGGCACTTTGTGTAATTTTTTCAAATGGAAAACAGTTACCATTTAATAAGTAGGTAATGTTTTGTAATTCTTTCAGAATGGAATAATTACCATGTAACAGTTTTATAGAAAATTCAGATTTGGATTACGAAAGCATATCAAAGATGAACATGAATGTGTGTGATCCTTACATGCAATATGGATATCAAAGGTACTCAGTAAATCCCCTTTTTCTGATGTTATAATGGAACCTATGAGTTATAATAGAACCTGTGTTTTGGTTAATGATTCACTGATTTTTTTAATTTTTTTAATTTCTTTTTTTACTTTTTTAGCACAATCTTGGATAGACACATGCATCTCTCTCTCTCTCTCTCCACTTCTAGGTGGAAAAGGATCATATATATATGATGGATCATGGCTGATCCAAATCTAAAATGGAGTTTTAACCAATAGGTGTGAATCTAAGGATGTATACTGATTCATCTAGGCCCCCGCCATATGGATGGGCCGTGAAACTATGCTAGTCACCTAATAATAGCATAAATTTCTTGTAAAATATGTGCTGGCAATTTTGATTGGGTGAAATTTGCTAGAGGCTTGGAGAGGGAGACATGGATACTCCTTTTTTACCCGCCTATTATGTCTTTTTATATGCTATAGTCACATTTTGGTGGAATCCACTTAGGGGTGTCAACGGGTTGGGTTTACCCGTACCAAACCCCATAAGGTCCGGGTATGGTGATAAATAAGAAGACCCGAATAAGACACAGGTCCGGATCTGAAGGTCTGATTAATATATATATATATATATATAAATCAACAATGAGGGCATTATAGCTAATTTGTTCCACTAGACAAAAAAAAAATCAATTGAATGATTTAAGAAGCAAGCGCATCTTGGAAACATAAGCTATGAAAGCAAGCAGCTAAATGTATTGCTAAAATGCCAAGCAGTTTCTTTTTAAATAGCTGATGTGTGGAGCGATTTCTGTAAATAGCTCTTTATGTAGAGGTCAGATGCCGGGTCCAGTTAGGATGAGACCAAGGATCCGACCCATCTCACTTTGCTCAGATCTGGATATATGCTTATCCAAATGATTTTGGCTTTTTGTGTTTCTCATTATTACGTGGGGTTGTAAATGGTACAACCTGTGGGTCCAACGTCCAAACAAACCCAAGTCCACGCAATCAGATTCGGTTAGAAGAATCAGATCCATTTAGTGAATTGGCGTGGATCCGTTTTGTGATTTTACACCCAAATCCATGTCTGCCACTGGAATCTAGTAAATCCAATCCTGATCAGACGAATGAATGTATAGCTAATTGGATTTGGGTTGGGTAAGAGCTTTCTTCATCTGAGTCAGAATCCAATTAGGCGTATTAGATCATATCCAAGCAGAAACCCTACCCGAGTGGAATTTCGGAAATAACAAAAACACCCTTCCGATTTAAGAGGATCAACTAGGGGTGGCAATACCGGACACGACCCGCCAACCCGCCTCTTAGGCGGGTTCGGGTTGGGCTTAAGCCAACCCGTTTAATAAACGGGTTGACCCGCGTAACCCGTTTACTAAACAGGTCGGGTTCGGGTTGGGGGTATGCCAACCCGCCAACCCGGCTGACCCGTTTAATAAACGGGTTAGGTGGGTGGGTCAACCCGCCAACCCGACCCACCAACCCGTCTGCCAACCCGCCAACCTGACCCGCGAACCTGAGAACCCGTTTACCCGACCCAACCCATTTATTAAATGGGTTGGCGGGTCGTGTCGGGTTACCTGCTTATTAAACGGGTCGGGTTCGTGTTTGCCACAGCTGACCCGTTTAATAAACGGGTCAGGTTCGGGTTGAGGTATGCTGACCCGCCAACCCGACACGATTGCCACCCCTAGGATCAACCAATGTTGCCGAAATCGGTTTGAATTGGTCGATTCAGATCGAATTGGCTAATCGAGTCGACCCCCCGCCAAAATCAACCGACCCCGTCTCGAATCATCTGAATTGACCAAAATAGGCACATTCGAAGTAGGTTCAGAATCAGTCAATTTCTGTTTTTTTTTTTTTTTCTGAGTTTTTGAATAAAGAATCTTCCGATTTGATAACTATTTAATTCGATTCGATTCTTTGGTTTTCTAAAAAGAACCGATTCACCTAATGAACCGATTTTAACAAAATTGCCAATTGGGGATCAACCAAACAGAAAGGGCCATTTTCGTTATTTCTTTGAAAATGAAAAACCGAAACCTAACCCCACTAAAGGAGGAGACAATGCGTCCTATTTATTTATTTATTTTTTGTCAAATCATCGAACGTGAAGGATGAGCTGGACTTGACAGGATCCCACGTGTAATTAAACACGTGTCAGAAGAGGGAAAACCTTCTAGATGGCCGGGAAAAAACCAGATCTTTTTTGTGTTTCATCTTTCATAGGTCTTTCATGCCCCTGCATATTAAAAATATGGCATCTGTGTCCCTTGATTAGGGTTCTTGGTCAAGCTGTGCATTGTTTTATTATATTTGTAATGATTGAATCATTTCTTAGGGTTGAATTAGATAGTTGGATGGTTAGGCTGCACTATTATTCAGAGGGGTCGTGGGTTCGAATCTCCCTCCCAGGGGGTTTATAACTTTATCCTGCGGTTTGCCTATTAAAAGTACTCTTTTTTAATTTTTTGAAAGAGAAAGCTGGGGTCTATCAGTTATACAACCACATACCATTGGGATTTGAACTTGCAACATCCCAACACAAGGTCACGTGCACTAACTGCTCCTTCCCGACAGGAAGAGCCCCCGGGTTGTTAGCTGTGTTTCCTCTTGGTAAGTATATACACCCACACATTTCCTAGGGTAATTCTTTTGCATTGAAAAATGAAAGCCAAATACCATTCTAAATGAACCAAGACACTTTGATTTTTTAATTTTTTTAGAAAATTGATTCTAGAAAATCAATTTTTGTCTTAGTTGATACCATACTCACAAATCTCATTTTTAAGGTTTTCCAACAAAAAAATGCGTGATAAATTGGAAGATTCTTCTAAGAAAATCTTGGTAAATTTATACTTAAAAAGTTAATAAAGCATGTAAAAAATCAAACATAAATTCCACCCTAAAATCATAATAGCAAAAACAAGTAATATTTTGAACTTCTCATGATTTTATCAGATTTTCCTGGTACGTGAATTTCTCGAGATAAATAGTGAGTAATTCAAAAAAAAAAAACTGAATATTTGTGACGGATTGATACATGGTAGTCTCCTTGATGAAGAGACAAACGTGCAAATAAATTCCCAGGTACACATTAGTCATTCCGAGATAGTTAAGGGCATGTAGAAAAAAATTCTCTCCAACCTTAATTTAGGATAACAAGACGAATCCAGGCATGCTATTGGTTGATTCCCCCCGACCAAAGCCTCGTTGGCACCTTTAAGATTCAGACACGTCATTTGCCAGTTTAGGGCAGCTACCAAAAAGGCCATATTCAAAATATATAAAACGGCCATATTCAACCAAGCTCGTTTGCAAGAGCAATTCTTGAAACCAATGAGGTCCTCTCTATCTCTATTCATTTCCCTTCCTCTCCTTCATCCCATTACATTGCCATCTTGGTTGAATTCCACACCTGCATCAAGATCATGATCATGGTTGTGTTTTTGAATTATTGGGGTCTCATTAGTTTCTTGGTATTTTCACTAGACATGTAATTTCATGACATTTTCACGTTTATGTATGATCTCGTTTGTGCATGGATTTCTTTTGTACCATATTGTGCATATGTTCTTTCCTCCTCTCTCTTTGTGTTGGAGAAAGCATGAATGCTTCAGCTATGGATTCCGTTCTAGCAGAATACGCATTCAGGGCTCTTGTTTGGCCGCAGACCGGTGTCATCTACAAGGTTCCGTTGCCGGAGAACTTTTCGGGGATCGAAGTTTCCGTGGTTCGAGTAAGAAGTTATAGTTTTTGGAGCAGAGGTGGTGTGTACAATGAAATTCACATCCCCCATGGAGTGCTAACAATTCCACACGTGAAGAGACAGGCTTTGGTCTATCAGGATCTTGCCAATTGGTCTTCTTTGTACTACAATGTGCCTGGCTATTCCTTGGTTGCACCAGTTATTGGGTTGTTAGCATATGAAGCAACTAATCTAAGTGCCTCAAACATAGCCAAGCTAGCAATCAGTGTGACCAAGATCCCAATCTTGGTGAACTTCTCGAGAGTCAACTTGCCGCAAGGTCCTACATCAGCAGTCCAGTGCGTTTGGTTCGATACACATGGCTCGGTTTATCTAAGCGACATGGAAGCACCCAATGTATGTTCATCAAAGGACCAAGGGCACTTCTCTCTTGTCACGCCATTAGCCACGCCGAGCCCGAGCCCGAACCCGGCATGTTCTCCGAGTGGGTTGCCAGCAACACAGAGAGGATTGAAGGGTTGGGAGATTGGTCTTGGGTGTGTGCTTATTGGGCTGGTTTTGTTAGGTTCAATTGGTTTCGTGTTCCTAAGATTGGTAAAGACACAAAGGAACTTAGAAATGGAGCAAGGGGAGGCCTTGGGCAGTGTTTGGGTGGGAAGAAGCAAAATGCCTTTGGCTGTGGCTACAAGGACAGAGCCAACTATTGAAAATACTTACTCCCTATAAGACTTGTTTTAGGATTAAATTATTTAGACTTGGGAAGCTTCATTTGATGAGATGACCTGCCACAAATAGTATATTATAAATGCTGATGATTTTGAATCATATATTCTTGTGTTCTAGTGTATCTTCCACAAAGGAAATTTATTGGCTACTATTGACAGTACCATACTATCGGGCAAAGGTATAAGTTTTATTTTCAATATGACCCACGAATGCATTCAGCAGGGTTCATTTATTAGGAATCACATTTTAGATCAAGCGGTTTCAGCGTAAAAATGTTGTTTCCATCATGGAATTTTGGTGCATTATGGACGTTGTTTTTTGCGGCTTTCAAATACCTGCCTATATAATGCGATTTTCTCTCTCAAAAATTTGCAATGCGTTTTTTAATTAACATACCATATACATTATATCGGTCAATTAAAAAAACTATTTCTATTAGACAGTATGATAGAGTCGAGGGTAGCCAGTATTAACCCTTCTACAAAATGCACCAAAGATCAGCTTCTATTATGTAATGAAAGCAAAATTTACAGGCATAGGTCTTGGCTCTAGACAGACAGATCTGCCTAGATCTATGGCCTAGCTGAGCTGTATTGGGATGAACATTGCCTGTATTGGGGTAGGATTGGTTGGGGTTTGGACCAATCATCCCTGTATTGAGCTTCACTAGCCTGACAGGCCTACTTATGCTGGACAAACATTATTTTACGGAATGAACATAATTTAAAAACAAGGTCAAAGTGACTTGAATTCTACAGTATAGCTCGGTTGTTATCAAAGTGAGAGCAAATTCTTATCATGGGGATGGGAAAACAAGGGAGAAAAAAGAAACTTTGAAGTTGGACCTGCAGGTAATCGATCGACCAATGTTCAGGTTCTTTGGCTCACTCACTTTACATCTACAGCTTCCTATCTTCAAATAAGTAACCACACATGAAAAGAAAAATGCAATGATATCCCCATCATTCACTTTATCTGTGAGACTACATTATGTTGTCTCAAGCAAAGAAATTGAAATCGTTGGTTGATCAATTATCTGCAGTTCAAACCTCAAGTTCTGCTTCTCCTCTGTCTTCCCATCTCCATAATAAGAATTTGCTCCCATGTTGATCCAATAAATGTTACACAGACTGCTTTCACTGGCCGTCTCTTCCATGTCATAACCAAAGAGAGGATTGGATCCCACCAAGTCTTGGTGTCTCACAGAATAAATGCAGCATCTGTGCATCTTGCCAAGGGCAGCTATAACAAAGATTGGAATGAAGATTGCCAAGTGCAGCCCTACTGTGAGCGTGTTAACTACCAAGGTACTTGATGAGTTGTTTCACCACCAATAAGTCCTCGCGTTTGCTCAGAAGACTTGGCGTTTTGCAACCATGAAAGTGCACGAGAATGGTCCACAAGGACCCCACACAACTGGTTAAGCAGGCCTGCGTAAAGTGTTTAAGATGGACATTGTGAGTTCGATACCCAGGTTGCGTGTCCCTCACCGCATGGCTGAAGCCAATGGAAAACTATTCTTGGGGGGTACCCGTAGAGTTTTTACATTGTGGAGATCAAAATCAAAACAGGGCCATGGTCAATGTGACTATAGTTGCATTGGTACTCGATGCACCCTTGCCTATCGCGTATCAGGCATACCAGTACCAGCCGGAACTATAAACTAAAGTACCAAATGTTAAAGAAATACTAGAAACATGTTTTTATTACAATATAAATGAGTATCAATTTCATTTATATTAGCATTTTTGCATAAAAAAATTTCATTTTATAAAGACAATTATTTTTTTAAGAGTATTAAATATTATAATGTGAAAAATATTCTACAATAATGATTGCTTTACTTATAATTTATAGGTGTCTTTATAAAAATATATACTTATCAATTTTTAAGAAATTCTTACCAATTCTTTTAGAAACAGTATCAATATATATTAGAAACTAGTATCGATATTTTTTAGAACAGTTTTAATTAAAAACGTAGCTGAAACTTTTTAAGCCCTGGTTAATCAAAAGAAGAAAAGGAAAATAAGTTCTGATTTTATTCTCACTGCCAAGGTTATGTTACAATCAGAACACAAAATCTGCACAGGAGGGCTAACCACGATATAATATTATATATATTACACTTTTTTTTTAGAGGAATATATATATACATATGCATACTTAATGCACAAGATGTGATGTAGGCTGCAGGCTGAAGCAAAGGTGTTGGACGTAGTAAAGAATTATCAACTAAGGATCCTGCAGAGCAGCATAGCTCTTCAACATCGCAACTTGCGAGATTGCAGGCCTTGAAGCCACGAAAGCAATATCTTTGCCGTTTTGTGTCGGCACAAGCTTTCGCTGATGAGTTCCATAATTTTGATATTGTTGTTGGGTCCAGCCCTATCCCTCATTAATGATATGTGAAAGTGGAATAGCCACCCACTGCTTCTCATTAATGCAGAAGAAGTTAAGGGTTAAAACTCCTTCGAATTTTGGAATGAGTCTAGAAGGTTCACATCTAGAAGATTCACATATAGAAGACTCTATGCCATCTATAAATAGGGGTGCAGAGGTTGTGTGCTAAATGAATGAGGGCAGAGTACTCTGAGCAGAGTGACAATGTGCAGAGAGAAAAGAAGTAAGAGAGAGATAGAGTAGAGAAAAGAAGAGGAAGAAAGAAAGTTTGTCACCATACATTGATCCTCAGTGAGAGGTGTTAGTTGTGGTGTGGGTTTTGACTCGGGTTGTACACCCGAGAGGTAATCTTGTATTCCTCTTTTTCTATGATTCATTTATTGTTATTCTCTTTAGCTTTGGGCAAATTATTGAACGTTGTACTCTCTACTTTTATTATAGTAAATTATTCTCTCTGTGACCCGTGGATGTAGGTCATGTTGACCGAACCATGTAAACTCTTGTGTTGTAATTTGATTGTGCCTTTATTAGATCCTATATTGCTTTCGTGCATTTTTTTTTATCTTCATTTCTCAATAAATGATATTAGAGCTAGTTCATGAAAAATCATGTTTTGTAAGTCAGTTAGCTCTAAGTTTGATGTGGAGAGGTTTGATGATAAAAAAAATTTTTCTTATGGCAAAGAAGGGTGAATGCTCTACTTGCACAGCAAAGGTTGCACAAGGCCCTTGTCGGGAAGGCAAATAAGACAGAAACTATAACCGATGATAAATGAGATGATCTTGACTTGAGGGCCACTGATGTGATTGAGTTGTGTCTATAAGATGAAGTAATGTGTAACATGATGAAAGAGAGGGCAACAGTGAGATTATGATTGTGGTTAGAGAGCATCTATATGACCAAGAACTTGTCCAACAAGTTATACCTCAATAAACAACTTTATAGTCTTCATATGAAGGAATGTATTCTCATTCTTGACCATCTTAGTGTGTTTAATAAGATTATTGCTGGTTTGTTTAGTCTGGATGTTAAACTTGAAGATGAAGATAAAGATTTGTTGTAACTGACCTCATTGTTACCATCTTATGAGCATTTTGTAACAATCATAATTTATGGAAAAGAAACATTGAATATGGAAGAGGTCACATGTATGCTCATTTCAAATAAAATTAGAAGAAGACCATCACCGAATGAGGATTCTGGTGAAGGATTGATGGTAAGTTCATCCAAAGGCAGGGGTCAGTCAAAGGATAGGAAAAATGACCGCAGATATAAGAGCAAGTTAAGGTCAATGAAGGACATCACTTGCTACAATTGTGGAAAGAAAAGTCACTTCACAGAATCAGTGCAAAGAGCCAAAGAAAAATCAGAAAAAAGAGAAAGAGACAGAATCATCAGAAACCAAAGAAGATACCACAACCACAGTTGAAGGTGAACTTGTGATTTTGTCTATTACTAATGATCCATGTATCTGTGTATGCCAGGATACAGATTGAGTCATAGACACATGAGCTTCATACCATGCCACACCACAGAGAGAGTATTTCAGTACATATAAAACCGATAATTTTGGTGTTGTCCGAATGGGAAACACAGAAACGTCAAAATTTGTAGGGATTAAAGATATTCATCTCCAGACCAGTCTTGAGTACATGTTGGTGCTCAAGGATGTCAGACATATTTCAGACTTGAGGTTGAATTTGCTTTTAGTAGGAAAGCTTGATGAAGAAGGCAGAAGTAGTGTTTTTAGCCAAGGACAATGAAAACTCAACAACGGGTCATTGGTTCAGGCCAGAGAAAAAAAGTGTTATACTCTTTATAAGATGCAAGGTAAGGTATGCAAAGAACAATTGAATACAACTGAGGACTTTCCTATTGATTTGTGGCACAATCGGTTAGGCCACATGAGTGAAAAGAGCTTACAAATTCTTGCTAAGAGGGAGCAACTTTCAGAGTTAAAAGGTACACATCTAAACCCATGTGTTAATTGCTTAGCTGGTAAGCAACATAAAGTATCTTTTATTAAAAATGCTTTTATAAAAAATCTCACATTTTGGAGTGAGTTTATATTGATGTTTGTGGTCCTCTGAGAACAAAAATTGTTAATGGTTTTACTGATGTGAAAACTTTCAGTGGTGCACTTTATTTTGTTACTTTTATAAATGACTTCTCCAAGAAGGTTTGGGCATACCCTCTAAAAACCAAAGATCAGGTTCTTGATGTATTCAAGCAATTTCATGCTATGATTGTGAGGGAAACAGAAAAATAACTGAAATGCATCAGGTCAGATAATGGTGGCGAGTACACAGGTCCATTCCATGAATATTATAAAATTCATGAAATTCGTCATGAGTTGATAGTTTCAGGTACCCCACAACACAATGCAATTGTAAAAAGGATGAACCATATAATTGCAGAGAGAATCAGGTGTATGCTTGCACGGTCCAAGCTGCCAAAGGAATTCTGGGGTGAGGCTTTAAGGACAATAGTTGATATGATCAACTTGTCTCCTGCTCATGCCTAAGCAAATGATGTTGCAGATAGGGTGTGGTCAGGAAAGGATGTGTCCTACAAGCACTTGAGGGTATTTTGATGCAGAGCATTTGCACATATCTTCCAAGGAGGAGAGGTCCAAGCTTGATGATAAGACGAGGCAATGTATTTTTCTAGGATATGATGATGCTGAATTCAGCTACAGGCTATGGGATCAAGAGAAGCAGAAGGTATTCAGATCCAAAGACGTGATATTCTTTGAAGACTAGATATTTGAAGATATCAAGAAAGAGGTGTCAATTCAGACTTCTGCACGTGAATCTATCAACTTGGATCCAGTTACTCCTTCAGTGGCACAAGTTGAAGGAAGAGCAGTGCAAAAAGATGATGCATATGCTGATGTTGATTTACCTGCAGATCATGTTGAGTAGGAAGAAGTTGGAGAGCAACCTTCTCTAGAACCCCAGCTGAGAAGATCTTCTACAGAGTCACAACCTTGCAGAAGGTATTCTCTATATGAGTATGTAATGCTTACTGATGTAGGTGAACCAGAGAGTTACAAAGAAGCACAAGAATATGAGCAGAAAGAGCAGTGGCTAATAGTTATACATGATGAGATGAATGCATTGTAGAAGAATCACACTTATGACTTGGTAGAACTACCAAAAGGTAGAAAGACCTTGAAGAACAAGTGGGTTTTCAGGTTGAAAATCCAAGAACAATGTTCTCAACCAAAGTACAAAGCTAGATTGGTTGTGAAAGGCTTTCGTCAAAAGCAAGGTATTGACTTTGAAGAGATTTTCTCTCTTGTTGTTAAAATGTCTTATATTCGTGTTGCTCTAGGTATTGTTGCTAGCGTGGACTTGAAGATTGAGCATCTAAATGTGAAGATTTCTTTCTTCCATGATGATTTGGAGGATGAGATATACATGGAGCAACTAGAAGGCTTCAAAGTCAAAGTTAAAAAAAATCTTTTCTAAAGGTTGAAAAAGAGCTTGTATGGGCTGAAGCAATCTCTAAAACAGTGGTACAAGAAATTTGATTCATTTATGACTGAAAATGGATACAATAAATTGACTTCAGATCATTGTGTCTACATAAAATGGTTCAGTGAGAATTTTGTTATTCTCTTGTTATATGTTAATGATATGCTTATCTTTGAGAAAGATATGTCTATAATTGACAGGCTTAAGAAGGAACTGGGTAAGACCGTTGCAATGAAGGACATGGGGCCAGCAAAGGAAATATTGGGCATGCAAATGTCTTGTGATATAAAAACCAAGAAGATATGGTTATCACAGGAGAAGTACATCGAGAAAGTCTTGAATATGTTCAGTATAAACAATGCAAAGTCAGTTGGTTCTCTTTTTGCAGGTCACTTTAAGCTGAACTCAGAACAGAGTCCATCAAGTGACGAAGAGAAGGAGAAAATGAAGAAAGTTTCTTATGCTTCAACAGTCAGAAGCTTGATATATGCGATGGTATGTACGAGACCAAACATCACATATGCAGTAGGTGTTGCTAGCAGATTTCTTGCAAATCCAGCAAAAGAGCATTGGGCAACAGTAAAGTGGATCTTTAGATATCTCAGAGGGAGCTCCAAAGGTTGTTTAAGCTTTGGTGGTAGACCACCTGTCTTAACAGATTACACAGATGCAGATATGGTTGAAGATATTGATACGAGGAAGTCCACATCGGGTTTTGTACTCACTTTTGCAGGAGGAGTTGTGACATGACAGCCAAAATTGCAAAGGTGTATTGCTTTGTCTACTATGCTCTTACAGAAGCTTGCAAAGAGATGTTATGGATGAAAAGATTCTTGAAGGAGTTGGGTTTAGAGCAAGACAAGTACTTGGTGTACTGCGACAGTCAGAGTGCCATTCATCTCACCAAGAATCCAAGTTTTCACTCAAAGTCAAAACATATAGATATCAGGTACCATTGGATCCGAGATATGTTTGAGAAAAATTTGCTTTATCTTGCAAAGATCTCCACAAATGATAATTGCGCAGATATGTTGACAAAGACCTTATCGATGGAGAAACAAAATACATGTCGGCAATTGAACGACATGAACTCCAGTTGATTAGATGTATTGAAGTACCCCTTGGGCTAGAGGGGGAGATTGTTGAGTCCAGCCCTATCCCTCATTAATGATATGAGGAAATGGAATAACCACCCACTGCTTCTCATTAATGTAGGAGAAGTTGAAGGGTCAAAACCCCTTAGGTTTCTGGAATGAGTCTAAAAGGCTCACATTTAGAAGGTTCACATCTAGAAGGCTCTATGCCATCTATAAATAGGGGTGCAGAGGTTGTGTGGTAGATGAAGGATGGCAGAATACTATGAACAGAGTGACAGTATGCAGAGAGAAAAGAAGTAAGAGACAGAGAGTAGAGAGAAGAAAAAGAAGGAAAAAGGTTTGTCACCACACATTAATCTTCAGAGAGAGGTGTTTGTTGTGTTGTGGGTTTTGACTCGGGTTGTGCACCCGGGAGATAATCTTGTATTCCTCTTTTTGTGATTTCTTTGTTGTTATTCTCTTTAGCTTTGAGCAAGCAATTGGACGTTGTACTCTCTACTTTTATTATAGTAGATTATTTTCTTTGTGCCCCATGGATGTAGGTCGTGTTGACTGAATCACGTAAACCCTCGTGTTGTGATTTAATTGTGTCTTTATTAGATCCTATATTGCTTCCGTGCATTTTTTGTTATCTTCATTTCTTAACAATTGCAGGATATCTCTAGGCTCTCTGTGACAAAGCATGAAGATCAGAAGGCTTCATAAAACGAGTTCACCTCTAATGATGAAAGTTGTGATGGCTTCATTTCAAATTCCTTTAGTTAATAGCAGAACTGGACAAGCTCCCCGAACAACGATCCTTCTCTTTTCATCAGATTCAATGGCTCATCGAATTCCACAAGTTGCCCTTAAAACCTATATGAAAACTCTCACTAATATAAAGAACCTAACAAGGGAAATTATTGTTGGCCTGTAACAACTGCTATGGCCATGAGGCCTCAACCTTTGGAACTTGGAACCCATGCATTAAAAAGTAGAGAATATTGAGCAGCAGAGAGAAAGTAGAAGAGGAGGAGGATTTGAGTTAAACGGCTTGCTTCAAGGAGATTTATACACTTTTGAAAGTGTGTTTCTTTCATAGTGTTGGGCTCTATTTATAACCTTCCTTGGGCTGCAGTTTCAGCCGAAGAAACTCATTCTTCTTGGCAACCCATTGGTAAAAGAGAGTGGGCCCACTAACTCTTCAATGCATGGGTTCCAACGGTTGAGGTTTCGTGGCCGAGATGTTGGCCTGTAACGGCTACTATGGCCATGAGGCTTCAACCATTGGAACCCATGCATTAAAGAGTTAGTGAGCCCACTTTCTTTGATGCATGGGTTGCCAGGATGGTTGAGCTTCTTGGGCTGAAACTGCAACCCAAGGGAGGTTATAAATAAAGCCCAAAACTACGAAAAAAACACTTTCAAAAGTGTATAAACTTCCTTGAAGCAAGCCGTTTAACTTAACTAAATCATCCTCTTCTACTTTCTCTCTGCCGTGCAATATTCTCTACAGTTATTGATGAAGATACATATAACCAAAGGCCCCCTTATTGATCAAGATATATAGAACCAAGGGCAGTTATGAATGGTGCTCCAATTGCTCCACTGAAAAGAAGCCTGATCATAAGATGCACTTCTACAGATTAGGTTACGTCATGGTCACCAATGTCGGCACTTGCCAAATATTTTGGAGGGGTTTTCTCAAGAGAACTTTAGAACAGGTGTTTTTTCAGAAAAAAATTGAATTTCCTAAATAAACACAGTGTTACAATATTAAACTGAAAATAAAATATTTCAGAAGACCTAGACTTCTAAAAAGATATTGCAAAATTATGACAGTGTCTTGGTATTTATAACAATAAGATTATCAATATTTGTCCCCTTTTGGGGTTTGCTTGAAAAATCGTTCAAAATGAAATGTTTACAAGATATCACTTTTTCTTGTTTGATAGGCAAATAAACCCAGTGGGATTCGAATCCAAGAACAGTATTGATGTTGACAGCCAATGTAAAATCACTGATGCCTACTGTAAAATCATGGAACTCAAATAACACCTAAGCAGTAACCGGCTGACACCAATATGAAGAGAAAAGTATTTTGGAAATTTCAAGATTCCTGTTATTAGTGATGGAAAAAGAAGAAATTTCTGGAACGAGCAGAATGCTGGCAATATTTTAGCAAAAAATCTCCATCATTTCTGATGGCATTGATGAACCAACCATCAAACAGAACAGGTTAAAAAGAAAAGTAAATCCCCAGCCCAATGTGTAATGCATGCTTGGGAATCTCCATTATCATGATGGTCCATCTTAATGTTGTAGCTATTTTAGCCTTTCATTGTCAAACTGACAGAAAGTTTCCTTTTTCAAACCAATGAATTTAACGTAATGCATAAAGACTTACTGTCACTTATCGCAAGTACCATTGTACGACTACTCACTTGGTATCCTGTGTGCAACAGTGATGACGGTGCGATTGGCAAACTCGGTCATTATCGTCTTCTGAAGTATTGCATGTTGGACATTATGGGTTAAGGGTCCAACCTACAGTGTAACCTGGTTTGACAGCCATTAGCACATTAGTGGTCAAATAATGGGGTTAGTGGGTGGGAGTTATGTGAACGTGAAGAGACCACATTCAGGTAACTGCCTCGTTCTCCCATTATATAAAGGAGTTCGGAGGCTACAAAGATGAGTTATTCGTAGCAATGGTCCTGCCAAAAAGAATTCCACATTCTGATATCGTGGAAGGGTCCTGCTCACCGACGACTTGTTTGGCCTGGACTCATCGTGGGCGTCGTCCGGCTGAAAAGAACGCCGAGTTCCCTACACGACCACGTATAGCTGAATGCGTGCCGTGGATAACCCAATGTTGGCCAAAACCCGAATTCCCTACACGCGTCCATGGTGAATTCAGGTACGCTTCCTGCATTTTGTTTCACAGGATCTGCCAACATTGAATCTGTTGCATTGTCAAAGGACGCAATTGCCTCATCTAGCACCAATATCTTGCTTCTCCTCAGTGACGCGCTCCCCAAGCAAAACAGCTGCCTTTTTGCACCATGCTTCAATTTGATCCATCTTCCACCACTGCAAAATTACAATGTTTAGTGAAAGCTCTTATGCTTCACAAAATTTAAATCCAACTACCATACCTAGTGCAGCAAGCCCATCTTTGTTGTCTTTCATAGTTTCTCTCTCAGCTGACATTTACCAAGAACCTGTGAAGACAAAGATGAAATTAAGTTGTAAAGTAGAAAGCAGAGATGACAACAAAACAATTGAAAAAGGACTATATTGCAGTTTCTCGGTGTGAACAAAAAACAGGAAAAAAGAAACCAGCATCTGTCTATTAGATTCTGTATTTAAAAAAAAAAAACAGGCAACAGAGGGAAGAAGATAGGAAAAAGGAGAGAGAGAGAGAGAGAGAGACTAAAAAAAAGAGAGAAGGATTGACATCAGTGGCAACCAACATGAAACTTTTGCTACGTCCCATGAAGATCATACCCCAGAAGCAGAGGCATAAGCTATGTTACATGGACATTTCTAATAGGATAATGCACCTGTCTCGGTGCTTGTGCGATACTTGGACACTGATTGCTTTGTGTCAAGTGAAGTCAACTGCACCTTGGTTCATTTCTATCCCAAAGTGGATTCAGTTGACTTTAAAGAAGCCCAGTTTTATCTATATTATATAGATAAATACATAAAATGCACACACAAACATGGATATATATATATATATATATATATATATATATATATATATATATATATATATATATATATATATATATATATATATATATATATATATATATATATATCTGCATCCATGCACCCATTTTTTTTTTAAATTGCCTTCTAGCACCCTCCACACCTGCAACTGTTTCTGCATCCGCACCTATGTGACCACATATCTTTTCTTTTGTCAATAGCAATCATTTGCACAATGAGTGAGTTTTTAAAAGGGGAAACATAGTAGTTGATAAAATTCTGTAATACACGGTTCACAGGAATGCGAATTTTAAAAATAAACTCAGAAGGGTTAAACTGAAGTAAACAGTGTGAAAATATCCAGAATGGTACTATCCAATCAGCCAAAACAGAAGGCAAAGTAGAAAACGAAATACTAAAGCAAGATAAAACATCCAGAATGGCACTATCCAAATAGTAAAAAATAAAAGTTGTAGTAAATGTCGTCATTAAAAAAAGGCACAGTAAATGAATACTCAAGCAAGAACAAGAATAATACCTCCCAGATTTCATGATCAGAGTGGGTTGGGTCTTGAGGAATGACTCCTAGTCGTGAACTTAGATCATGTAAACCAATGGCAGAGATGTCAAGATCATCTATGATATTTTTTCCCCCAGCAGGCTCAACCAAACGCTTATAAAATGCAGTATTTTTGTTTTGGTTCTTTGTCAGTGGAAAATATACAAGCATTGATAGGTTCCATTCAGTGTAAGCGAGATGAGCGGCATATATGTGAAGTGAATACTTTTCCCTGACTTTAAAGTCTAGGTTCTTTGTCCAGTGGAAAATAGATAACATTGACAGGTTTAGACTATTTTAACAGATAATTGGATGCCAATAATGCAGATTTCAATGATAAACAGAGAAAGATAATAGCTTAGATAAAAGAAAATATTGGTCACACTTGATTGTTCTGCACTCGATGCATCTAGCGTGATTCCTTTATTAGGAATTGTACTACGAATTGATTGGTTCCTCATAAAGCCATGATAATCATGAAATTGGTACGTTATGCACCACTGATTAGTTGAACTCTTAACAACATGCCCACACAACACAACCCTATGAGCCAAGTACATTTTGCCTCAAAATAACTGAAACAAGTGCCATACCTGATGTCCCCTTTAGATATCTCAATATCCACTTCACAGCTTCCCAATGCTTTGGTTCGGGACCCGTGCCGGGGGAGGCCCCAGACCCCCTCCCTGCAAGGGCAAAAACTATGAATCAGGCTCCACAACTCATCAGAAAGGACTAGCATTTCTGTCAATGAGTTCCAAAATTTTTGCAAAGAATCAATCCTCCTCCTTGAAAGCTCTAATAGCCATAGCTCTTGATATGGACTTTGATAAGTGATTTTCTACCACTAATTTTATCGTACCATTGATCCTCATCAGTTCTTTTGCACTTGCAAAGTAATATCCCTGCCAATTTAGAGTCACATCAGACTCATACTTCTGGAATCACATCTCTTTAATCCAATGTGCAGAGCAAGGTTCAAAATCAACTCAACAATGCAAATAATGACAAAATATTCAGTGAATTACCATTAGAATAAAGAACAGCTAATATTATAATCTGCAATCGGATGCATATATATTCCATTGGCATGGCAACAAATAAGACTGACCAGGTGACAACCGACAACACTACAAGATTACTATATGCAGTAATGGTTGCAAAAACTGCAAATGCTAAAATGAATGGAACATCAAGGTCGACAACGCTTAAATCATTCGAGATCTGCACAGTAGTTCAAAAGGATGAATGAACGAATAAATAATGATCCTTGAAACACATGATGCTCAAAAAGTAACAAGATTATAAAATAATGGGAGGCATATATACTCTTAATAGTAGAAGACTAGGAGTCCTAGGTACAAAGCAACTATTCTTTTCCACCAAAAGTCGTTAAAAAAAAAAACAGTACACAAAATGCATGATGATCTTCCGCTATAGCGTCCTTCTAAAACATTAAGTGCTGCTGCTGTTTCTCTCTAAGAGTGAAACCTCCAAGGTTGTTAAATTTCCTACAGTAGATTCAGCATGCACATAGATGGCACTGCTAAATTCCACAGTCAGAAAACATAGAGCTACACAACCATTCTCAAACTACCGACTTCCAAGGAAGAAGAACAACAACAACTACGCCTTCATCCCAAAACAATTGGGGTCAGCGATATGAACCAAAAAAGAAATTCATTTTGGGTCTTCCACATGAATCCTTTTCCTCCAATCATTTCTATCCAATGCCATGTCCTCGGTGAGGTTCAAAGCATTCATATCCTTTCCTATCATCTCCATCCAAGTCTTCCTAGGCCTACCCCGACCTCTTTTAACTAATATATTTTCCCATTTCTCCAACCTTCTAACTGGAGCATCATTAGGCCTTCGCCGAATATGTTCAAACCACCGTAAACGATTCTCTCGCATCTTATTCTCAATGGGTGCAACACCTACCTTCTTACGTATCTCCTCATTCCGAATCTTATCTTTTATTGTATTTCCACACATCCATCTAAGCATCCGCATCTCAGCTACACTCATTTTTTGAATATGATGTCTCTTGGCAGCCCAACATTCCAAGGAAGAAAAACAACAAAATTCAAATCTCTATATTTTGCATGCTTGTTGTCAATGGATGTTAAACAAGGCAGATAAACAAATCTCTTCTGAGAAAATAACATTCATATAACTGTTTATTGGGATAATGGCATTCATGTGACTATATCCTTATACACCAAGCTATTCATAGCAGTTAACCGTAGATCTGTTCAAAATGATTTTCAACAAGAACAGATTACGAGCTCTACAATAACTGCCACTGACAATAATCAGGAAAATAAGAAAGGAAGTAGGATCTAACTTCCAGCAAAAAAAAATATAATGCACCACAAACCTTTTTTTTTCAGACCTACCCTGCTCAAAATCCTTCCCAGAGACGTTGAATCATAGAAGGTCATTGGTGCACGAAAAAGAGACTTCAATAGCTGAGCAAATAATGATTTTGATGACTGCAAGTCCAAGATAACCACAAAAATAGATCTAAGAAATAGAAAAGCAGCACCACCGAACTCAGCGATTGAGTAGACAAAAATTAATCGCAACATGCTGACATGAGGATTGTGAACATTGGCAGCCATCCACGAATTCTGTAGGATTTGAGTGCCAACAAAGGTGAGATGTGAAAGGGCAGCAGAGGAGAAGTAGAAGAAGCCTTTGTTCTGATTCAAGTACTGAATGTAAGGCTTAAAACCCGTATCGACTCTTTCTTTTTCCTCCTGCTTAATTAGTTGATTAGCCACTGAGACTTTTCCCATTAGGTTTCTATCAACAGATAAACTTACTGATCTCCTTAGCCGAAGAGAATCTATTTTTGCTAGTCTGAGAAGAAACAACACTGGCAAACTTCTCTGAACCCATTGTGTCTTGGTGTGCATTAACAAGGTCTTGAAATTCTGCACTTGATTCCAGCAACTCGTGATAAGGAGCAACACGGATGATTTCTCCTTCTGACATTAACTGGAAGCAAAAATATACAAGTTCAGAGAAAAAGAAAAAAGGTTCTGCTTAAACAGAGGGGAACACAGACTCCTGAGAACTTATAACCTGTATAGGCAGCCAACATGGCTAAGAGGCAAAAATCAATTGAATGGATGGGAGATATGCTTAGTTATTCATGTTTTGCAAAATCCGGATAAAACTAAAAAAGAGGCAACACTCATGGCAAGTTTTGCAAACTACCATAGAAGAAATCAGTACCAAGGAATTCTGACAAATTCTACTGAATCAAAACTATCACTGCATCAAAAAGTGTGTTTAATTGCATCAACATAGAGAAAAAGATCCCAGCAAACCCTTCTACATTTATCTTTAATAATTTTTTGAGTTTATTAACATTGGCTTGCTATGATACTTTGTACTCAAAGCAGTCAACCTGAGAGCCCACTTTTTACTCCTTTTTTATTACTTAAATGTTTTTTTTCTTGTTTCTTTTTCATTTTACTTATTTCTATCCCACGGACTCTCTCTCAAAGAAGAAAAGGAATGTACGAAACTCTCTCTCTCTTGGTAGTAGGTCGGGCCGGGTCCGAACCTGACGTAGCCTATGCAGCACCAGATGTGCAGACAGTACATGTCCCTCCACTTGACTCGGGTGCGTCAGATGTGCAAACGAGCCCATGTGACATATATTTAACGTCACCTCCTATTTTGATTCCTGTCAGGCTTCTTAAATACTTCATGCTTCATGTGTTAAAAGCATATTTTAAAGGATTAATTTTGCTATAATTGATTGTATTTACTATAGTTAGCAAACAACATTTTTTTTCTCACATCTAGCACTATATACGTGATCTACATGTTTTTTGATTAACGGGAACAGGCTTCTGTATCATTGAGATATGACCTGTATATGGGTTTTTAGGCACTTTAAAAATCAACAACTATGAATACATCCATTTTTTTTACTCATAAAAACATGTTTTTTCATTGAAAACGCAAGGGCCAATTACTACTAAATTGTGCATGCTGAATAAATCTATAAGGTTAGATTGAGTAAAAAAAACTCGTAACATAAGGTTTCAACTCGATTATAAGTACAATTGATTATAAAAAATGTTTCATATTTTATATAGCATTGCATAACTTTTAATGAAATACATAAATATTCAAATATGGTCATGATTATGTTCATGAACTATTATTTTAACATTGTACTGTGACTTATGCAAGATCTTATCATAGTTTTACCGATTTTGGTTGCTAAAAACTTATATAAGTCATGTCAATTCGGATTTTAGGAAAAAACCTCTTCCTCATAACTTTAGATACATTTTTTTTATATCTCACAAATTAGGTTAGGTGTATAAGCTTGAGTGAGTTGGGGTGATGCAATGCATTTTATTTTATTTTTGCAGTAAGGTCTCTTATTGATGAAACTTTTAGGAGACAAACCTACTCACAAGTCACAATGTAAGTACCGAGAAATCACCTGATTACCTAATTGAGGCATTGAAGTATGTGGCACACATGTTTGCAATAGACTCAACATTGTCTTCCTGTCAATTAGGCAATTTGATATGTATGAAGATAAGTAGTCTTGTTGAGAGACAATGATTAATAACTACACTCGTTAGTAGCCTTGGAGATAGGATTAATTATGCGAACTTTGGTCTTAGATAAACAATGTGTTCTATATTAGTACCATATATATGTACAGAGTGAGCAAAGCTTTTTTTATACTTGTAACAATAATTTGTGTGAGCACACTATATTAAGGTCAAACATCTAGTATTCTTTTCAATGAGGTCTTAGTTAGTATACTAGTAAAATATATATATATATATATATATATATATAGAGAGAGAGAGAGAGAGAGAGTCATGATTTGCCAAACAAGTTTTAAAAAGAAAAAAATTAGACGTGTTTGTAATTAAATTTTGTTTTTTATATCCCAAAAATATTTACAAAGTCTTGTTTTAACTAAAAATATTACCTAATAAGAGGTGGCATTTCAACTAAGAAAAGTGTGGTTGGAAGTTGAAATCAAATATAACTTTTTTTTATAATGGGAGACTAGTGTCCCAAAAAACTATAAATCAAGGGTTTCATTCTAAGAAGGAGAAATAAAGCAATTCTTTTAGGTAGATTTGTTTCATGTAACCAAGAGTCAAGCCAAGAACTGGCTCATTCAATATGCTCTTAAACCTAAGGTGAACACAAAAACTTGAGTTTAATTCTTGGTGGTTCAAGTTAAAGTGAGTTTATCTAACTTTGTGTCATATTTTTATTTTCAATAATGAATTTATGAGCTTTGGTTGAAAGAAAGGTATACTTTCTCTTTCTCTTTTTTTTATATTATTATTGATTTATATATATTATTTATTCAAATCCATGATTAGATCATATACATATATTCAGGCTAGATCATAACCCAAAATTGAATAACACTTGACATAGTCAGCTTATTGAAGCCCTAACTTCACAATCATATATCATAATTCAATAAATTTTGATGTGTTAGAAAACTTATTCAATTATCTAAATTATGTATTTTTAAGCCAAAGCAAATTTCTCTCATTTCATGTTCGAAATTGTATGACAATCAAATAAATTTTCTTTTAGCATATTTGGTGGCTTATTTAAATAAGTGTGATCTTATTTCTAATCTTAACTAAAATTATATTAATAAATATTGATTATAATTACATGTTTGTTTCTAATTACAAGTACGGATTATTTTAAATTTGATCCATCTAGATATGCTTTCAACTGATTATTTATGATTTTATGTATTAATTTAGAACATTGATTTGGTCGTAGAGATTTTATTTGCATATTTAAATTGACATGTCATATGAATCATGTATAAAAGTATATAATTTCTCTCGTTACTATGATTATTTTTAATAAATAAAATAAAAAATGTATGTGATTATTTTTTATAAAACAAAGTAATGAAATCTATACTTAATTGCAATCATATGTAGATTTGTCATATTTAATTGATAATATTTTTTATAATATTTGAATTTTATTAAGTTGATAGGTTATTTTTAATATCCTAACCTATCACATTTTTCAATAAAAATATATATCTTTTTTTTTAAATGCTCACTCTTGGCTTTCTAGCTTCATGTATTGTTTCTTGCACTCGCCTCTTACTCTCATAATCATAGCTATGGGTTGGGTATATTTTCTTTAAAAAATATTGTTGATTGTACAATGCAATCTTATAAATTTTGGTTTCAACTTGTAAAAAATTAGACACCATAAAGAAGTAATTATTAATTATAAAAACATGACACCTTACGCAACAAGACATCTCAAATGTATAGTAGTCTTCTTTGTTACAAAGAACTTCATATAGAAAAAAAAAGATTCAAGATCAATGACTAGACCAAACCAAAGACCCCAAACATAAAGGTTGCATCTTAAAGTGGTAAAATTTTTCTTAGAAAATTAGAGTATTCATATCATATGAAAAGCTTGAGATCTATGAATATTTGACAAAAATATTATTTCTTCACCTACTTGGAGAAAAATTTCACAGATACAGCTGCCAAAATTATTAACAGAAATTGATTGTACTATCCTTGCAAAATGGTGTGCTTTTCGAAATTTCTAGCAATTTGACAAAATCGCTCATATATCCAAATTTTTTATTCTTGACTTTTTAGGACATTTTTACCACTTTGCAAATATCGCACAACGTTGCAACCCATATTTGTGAATGTATCCAAAATATGTGTACCTCCTTTTACTAAAAAATAACATTGGCAGGAGAATATTTACAAATATAGCCTGGTATTCGCTACTCATACATTCAAATGTCCCCAAAATATGTGAACCTCCTTTTACTAAGAAAAAACATGTTTGAGGACATTGGCAAATGAACGAGGACATTCACATGCATGATTTGCAAACATCCAATCTCTTATGTCTCTCTCATCTCTATCTCTTGTCTCTCTCTCATCACTAAGAGAGAGGAGAACATTCTCAAATGTATGAGAACATCACATGCATGATTTGTGAACGTCCTCTCTCTCATACCTTATTTGTAAGATGACAAAGGCACAAGTGATAGTTTAAGGACTCTGATTCATTTGATTGGATTTGCTAATGATTTTTATTTTTCGATTACTTGGATTAAATTTGGCTCAGGAGGCATGTGCAATTGAAGAATGTGACCATGTATTGATAAAGAGAGAAGAGAGAGATACGAGAGAGACAAGAGAGAGAGAGAGAGAGAGACAAGAGAGGACGTTTACAAATCATGCATGTGAATGTCCTCAAGCATGATTTTTTATTTTTAGTAAAAGGAGGTTCACATATTTTGGGAACATTCGAATGTATGAGTTGCAAAGGTTGTACTATATTTGTGAATGTCCTCATCAGTGGTGTAGCTAGGATTCATGTGAGGGGGGGGACAGGGGTGTAGAAAAAAAATATTGGTTTGATAGTCAGTGGTTCGGGGGCAGCGCCCCCGAATATTTTTTTTTGAGATAAAATAAAAAATGGCTACAATTATTAATAAAAGTCTATTTCATATGGACAAATCAAACTATTTGTTGCAGTCAAAACTGGGCTAAAAAAATGGATAAAAATCTATTTCATATGGAATCAAGGCTGGGCTAGGACTGGGCTTTTACAAAAAAAAATAAAAAAAAATTAATTGTTTCGGGAGGCAGGACTAGGCTACCGCCCAGTCCCGCCTATGGTCCTCATATTTATGTTGTTTTTTTAGTCATACATCTTGAAAACATTCACAATATAAGTTGTGAACATGATGTTATACTTGCAGAGAGATAAAAGTATCCTTAAAAAGTAAAAAATTGAAATTTTGGATATGTTGGAGATTTTTTCAAATTTCTAGATATTTTGAAAAGCATGCCATTTTGTTGAATTATTAAATTCTATGATGTTTGGAAAAATATTGTTTTCTCATTTCATACATGATTTTCACTCCTTTACCCACTTCAAAACGTGCCCAAATATGTATGGTAGGATTAAAACATCAATGATCTGTATTACAATAAATTTTATAATTGAAAAAAAAAACATGATTAAACGTCAATTATGCTTCGTTCCCATGTAAAGAAGCAACCATTCATGGGAAGAGTCATGACTTTCTAAATGGTCCTTCCAGGTCCTTCCCATAAAAGATCAGGGGTGTAGAAAAAAAATATTGGTTTGATAGTCAGTGGTTCGGGGGCAGCGCCCCCGAATATTTTTTTTTTTGAGATAAAATAAAAAATGGCTACAATTATTAATAAAAGTCTATTTCATATGGACAAATCAAACTATTTGCTGCAGACAAAACTGGGCTAAAAAAATGGATAAAAATCTATTTCATATGGAATCAAGGCTGCGCTAGGACTGGGCTTTTACAAAAAAAAAAAAAATTAATTGTTTTGGGATCCTCATATTTATGTTGTTTTTTTAGTCATACATCTTGAAAACATTCACAATATAAGTTGTGAACATGATGTTATACTTGCAGAGAGATAAAAGTATCCTTAAAAAGTAAAAAATTGAAATTTTGGATATGTTGGAGATTTTTTCAAATTTCTAGATATTTTGAAAAGCATGCCATTTTGTTGAATTATTAAATTCTATGATGTTTGGAAAAATATTGTTTTCTCATTTCATACATGATTTTCACTCCTTTACCCACTTCAAAACGTGCCCAAATATGTATGGTAGGATTAAAACATCAATGATCTGTATTACAATAAATTTTATAATTGAAAAAAAAACATGATTAAACATCAATTATGCTTCGTTCCCATGTAAAGAAGCAACCATTCATGGGAAGAGTCATGACTTTCTAAATGGTCCTTCCAGGTCCTTCCCATAAAAGATCTTTTATATGGAAGAAGGTGTGAAAGACATTGAAGGTGGGAAACACTGAGAGGTAAGGATGCAAACGGTTTGGATACAGATTGGATGTGGCCAATGCCATATTTGACTAAATGTATATTGGATAAACGAATTCAAATTCATATTTGGACTCGGATGGTCAAATGTTTATACCAAATCCAAGTCCAAATACGAATTTTTGAATTTTGTAGTAAAAAATCAAAACCACACATGCATCCAACTATTAATCAGGTATGGTTTTGGCTTATCCAATTCAATTGGATATTGAATAAAATGAAAATCATTGACATCCCTACTGCGAAGCAGGTTACATGTCCCCCCCTAACACGCAGGTGCATCTTCGAGGGTCCGAATGAACTATATAAGCATGTGGGGCTTGTATCCCTGTGTGTGTCAGCATCAATTAGCATAGGAGTCTGGTGCGGTTGCAAAGACTTAAGTACCCTTTTTTGTCATTCCCACCATGAAACGATGATTTTAGAAAAGAACAAAAATGTCCTCCATCCAGAAAAGAGAAGATGATCTTAACTCTTTAAAGTTCAAACATTTTATTTTCGCCCTAAGTAGTAAACTCCTTTGTTGTAACAGGAGCTCCTCACATTATTTTGCCCTAAACATTTTGGATCACCCTTTGACAACGCACCATCTGCTGTAACAGGAAGTCCCTTTGACGACACATCCATTGTCGTCGTCTACTGTCGTCGGAGCACCTTTTATTGTCGACTGCTGCTATTGAAACACCCTTTGTCGTCGTCTATTGTCGTCGAAGCACCCTTTGTCATCGTCTACTTGTGAGAAATAGTTAAACTATCAGAGAAATCGATATTCTGTCTATTGTTCATCATAATACCAAGGTGCAAGCGTCAAACTGAGTAGACAAAGAATAGTGATTTACAAAAGCGATAATGGTGACAACGTAGAACTGTAAATCGCTACTCTCTGATCTGATTTCTACTGTAATCGCTACTCTCTGATCTGATTTATATTGTAAATCACTATTCTATGATCTTATTTCTATTGTAAATCACTACTCTCTTATCTGATTTCTAATGTAAATCGCTACTCTCTTATCTGATTTTTACTGTAAATCATTACTCTATGATTTGATATTTGTTGTAAATTATTGCTCTATATCTACTCAGTTCAACACTGTCATCATTATCTCTTCTGTAAATTGTTATTATTTGTCTACTCAATTCGACGTTTGCACCCTGGTATCATGATGAACAATAGATAGAAGGTCGATTCCTCTAGTAGTTTAACTATTTCTCACGAGCAGACGATGACAAAGGGTGCTTCAGCGGCAATAGATGATAACAAAGGGTGCTCCATCGGCAGCAGACGATGACAAAGGGTACTCCAACAACAGCAGATGGCGGTAAATAGTGTGTTGTTAAAGAAAGCTCATGTTACAAGAGATGGTGCATTGTCAAAGGGTGATTTAGAACGTTCATTTCCTGTTGCAAAGTGATTCTATGTGCAGCTGAGATGCATCATCTCCAAGCAAATGAGCTCATTAGTAATGGCAGCCCACTGCACCATTTTTCTCAGATTGCAGCTGATTTTTAGAGACTCTAGCAATGGTGCACTCTTGAGAATATGCTTCACAAACTTTAGCTCAGGCACTGTCCTCTTAAAGGAGCCGATTGGCTCCGACTCAGGCAATGATAAGAGTCGAAGAAATGTGCAAAGCTATTTACAGAAGGACATTTTCATCAAACGAATATCTATTTTATGAGAACATTTTTGTCAAACGCACATCTACCTTTTTCATATGTTATTTTATTATAAAATCGTCATGAGTAATATTGACATATGAATTATTGTAGGTCCCAAGATATTCTTCCGTACACACCACAAAATACAAATTTGTGTTCGGAGGAGAACACGTAACACCCTCCTTCTCTACTAGGAGGGATTTTACTATGATTAGACTAAGGGGGGAAGCTAAGGTTAGGCACGCCCACCAGTAATTATTCAACATTCTACTGGGGTTTGAACCTGCAATGTCTCACCACACGAAGACATGCACTACAGCTCATGCCAACATATGACACTTCCTTGAAACAAAGAAGCCTAAAAGAATAATGTTGAACACATTTCTCCAGTCAAATTGATCAGACAAAGCTGACACTTATGACCTTTTGGTAAATGGTAAAAGAACACACTACTCCCAACACCAGAAAAACACACTTATTGTTTTGGCAATAGTAAGAAAACAGACCTAAGTTTTGAATATTGCTAAAAACACACCTAAATAATTGTACAGATAATTAAAAAAACCCAAAGTTTACTTCCTCACAACTGGAGTGCCCTTGACGAGACAAGTGGGCCTGCTCAGACATGTGGACACAGACAATGACACGTATAGCTAATATTTTAATATTAAAATATCAACAAATAGTTTTTTATTGATTTGAAAATTTAAAAGTTTGTCGTAGTGTCCTATTTTTATAAAAAAAAAATCGAATTGTGAGTAGAACCCAGCCAAATGGTTTTATGACTCTAGAATTCTATGAAATTAAAAACCGGAATATGGTACCTCTTTAGAATTTTATGAAATCCTTCGATCCCAGCAAAATACTTTTATGACTCTAGAGTTGAAAATGAAAACTACCATGTCTATTAATTTTGTATGAACTTCTATCAGTTTTGCTGTAAGGTTGGGGTGGCAATTTCTGACACGACCCGCCAACCCGACCCGCCGACCCGCCAACCCGCCTCTTAGGTGGGTTCGGGTTGGGCTTAAGCCAACCCGTTTAATAAACGGGTCGACCCGCGTAACCCGTTTATTAAACAGGTCGGGTTCGGGTTGGGGGTATGCCAACCCGCCAACCCGGCTGACCTGTTTAATAAATGGGTTAGGCGGGTGGGTCAACCCGCCAACCCGTCTGCCCGACCCGTCAACCCGACCCACCAACCCGACCCGCCAACCTGAAAACCCGTTTACCCGACCCAACCCATTTATTAAATGGGTTGGCGGGTCGTGTCGGGTTACATGTTTATTAAACGGGTCGGGTTCGTGTTTGCCACAGCCGACCCGTTTAATAAACGGGTCGGGTTCGGGTTGAGGTATGCTAACACGCCAACCCGACCCGATTGCCACCCCTACTGTAAGGGCACGTTTGAAAGAAAGAAAAATATAGGAAAAGTGATTCAAAGTAGAAAATCTGTACTAATTTTTTGATCCTTTCAAACGAGACTTTTTAGCTCAGAGAGTTTTTTTTTAAAGCATATTTTTTTATGAAAAAACATTTTTTTTAAAAAAGCATATTTTTTTTTATGAAAAACATTCCTCCATAGGAAGTAGAGGAGGAATATTTCCTACCAAGAGAAAATTTATTTCTACACTCCCCACCACACATCTCACCATCACCACCACCACCATCCATCTCACCACTACCCACCACCACCACCCGCTTTCTCTTCACTCTCATTTTTAATATTTTTTTCACTTTGTTTTTCCTCGTGCTATACTAATAAGTAAAGAACTTTATTTTGGAGAACTTCTCGTATCAAAAACTCTCATGGGCAAACTTTTTTTTCTTAAGAGAGTTTTTCTCTTCCAAACTTGCCCTAAGTGCTGGGATGAATTTGGATATGAGGTTGTTGGAGGAATAGGCGACAGTAGAGAATTTGAAAATTAGTGCAATCAACAAGTATATACAAAATTTGGAGGCTCCTCCAAAATAGAAGTCCCTAAGCTGTGACCTCAAATCTCAAAAGAGGCCAGCCGGCCCTGAACCCAAGCCATCTATCCTCATGTCCAAGTGCCTATAGATGTTAAATAAGTGTACTTACTGTTTTACCTTTAAAAAAAGTGCACTATCAGCCTTATGTGTGCATCAGATTTATTTCTTGCTTTTCCTTTAAGGGTTGCCAAACAATAATGAGTGGCTGTCCTCAATTGTGGAGGGTCTGAACGTGGGACTCATATGGTGCTTCACACATTCACAAACTTGATCTGACATAAAAACAACAGCCGTAGGTACAAGGTAGAAAACCAGGGTTTTTTTTTTCTCTCTTTCAGTACAGTAAGCAAATAAAACAAAAACTGGTTTTAGGTATTGTTTGATAAATTCAAAAAAAAAAAATTTACAAACCTGGATGTTGTTTAAAGAGAGAAGGTGCTGACCACTTTGTTGTAGGTTTGACTCCCACTGGTTGTGTCAGTGTCTTTCACTGGTGAGCTTAGTAAGGGCTTGGGTGTGACGACACTGCTTCACTAAAGAACTTCATCATTAAAAAACCGTACAAGTTTGTAAAACACCAACACCTCTCCCTTGTGGTGGTCGTTTGGAAACTAGTAGCTGGGATGAGTGTTTATGCATTTGGGATGAAAAGTGAGGTTCTCTCACCTTTGTATTTACACTAAAGAATGACCATAGCCAAATCCAGGATTTGGCAGTTCCCACTTCCTCAAAAGGCACTTCCTATCCCAGCTACTAATTTCCAAACAGGGCCTTCTTATCATTGGAGATAAAGTGACCCTCATTCTCAGAATGATGGCTACAAATGAGGACAGATCAGATGATTTGACAAAACTCACTTTTTTTGCATTTTCAAATCATTGAAATCACCACCGTTCATCATTTCAATCACAAGCATTCATATTGGGCTTTGAATGGTGGTGATTGAAGTGATGAACGGTGATGATTTCAAAACACAAAAAAATTGTGTTTTGTCAAATCACTTGATCCATCTTCCCTAAAGATCCAGTAGACGATGCTGTGAACAATCCAATCGGGATGTCTAACTGTGGATAGGGGTATCAAAGGGTTGGGCTTGGTTAGGACCCAGTGTAACTAAATTTGGATCAGATTTTCAGGTATGGTACCAGGTTCAGACTCAGGTTTAATCGGGTCCACTAAGAAAAATCATACCCAGACCCGATAAGAACTACATGAACCAAACTCAGACCATACCCGGTAATTTATCATTTTTACATTGAAAAATTGTGGGTCTTAATCGAAACTCGGATCGGGACCGGGACTGATATAAATTTTCACAAACTATGCCCAGATCCATGTACTAATCAAACCTTCGGATCCAAACCTAGGTCTTAATCCGGTCTTCTTATTTATCACCATTCCCAAACCCTATAGAGTTTGGTTAGGGTCAGGTCCGGGTAAACCATGCCCAACCAAAGAAAGGCTAGAAACTTGTTTGGAACTTCATGCTGAACATGAGAGTTTTCGCTCATGCCGACATCGTGGCCGTCTGTTTGCATTTTGAATGAATGCCACGTGGTTTTGTTGACTTTTGATCTTTTTAAAATGCAAATCGGACGGCCAAGATGTCAGCATGAGCAAAAACGCTCATGTTCGGCATGACCTGATCTGCTCCCTTGGATAGCATGGTAGCTTTTTCACTTTTTTTTTTCAGAAAAAGTAAAGTATTATTAATTCAAAAAGCTGAGGTGTAGTTACGAGGAATAACAAACCAGCAGACAACAGTAAGCCAATAAGAATAAAACAGAGCAATAAATAGATTAAATAACAGAATTATTCACCCTTGATTGGGGTTTATGTCAAGATTGTATCTTGCTCAAATGATATTACACCAGCAGGCTTCTTAGGGATCCTGAAAATACACATCAGTGGATAAAAACAGCTGGTATGGCACCATCCACATTTGATATAGCTGCCAAAACATTTTCCAGCATTTGGGGATGAAAATGGATATGTATTTGCTACAATTGATTATACCTACAATCTAGTTGGGATATAATGATGTAAGTTATTTTCACTCAATCTAACCTTATAGATATCTTCAATCAGGTCTATTTAATGGAAATCGACTCTTTGATGGTGTTTTCTTTTTATTAAAAAATACATTTTGAGTTAGAAAATTTTGGTGTGTTTGCAATTGTCAACTCTCTAGGCCCGGAGGCAGTGATAAATGTGCAAGGGTTGCTAGGTCGTCGCCCAGAAGCGACGCGTCACACCGGCGCCCGGGTGTGGTGTCAAATAGGCAAGGGTTCCCTCACTTTGTTGGACGGGTGGGGGTAAAGAAGTTAGTCCAAGACCATAAAATTAGGTTAGCCACTTGGAACATAGGGTCTTTAACTGGTAAGTTGGTAGAGTTAGTAGATGTTATGTGTAGGAGAAAGATTGATATTTTATGTCTTCAAGAGACCAAATTGGTAGGTGAGAAAGCTAAAGTGATAGAACCTTGGGGATATAAGATTTGGTATACAGGGATAAATAGGAATAGGAATGGAGTAGGGATTGTTATGAGTCGTCAGTTTATAGATAATGTAGTTGAGGTCCGTAGGAAGGGTGATAGAATTTTACTTATTAAATTAGTATTAGGTACGGATATTATTAATATTATTAGTGTTTATGCACCTCAAGTAGGTTTAGATGATTCCATTAAGCATCAATTTTGGGAAGATTTAGATGGAGTAGTACAAGAGACATCTTATGGAGAAAAGCTTTTCATCGGCGGTGACCTTAATGGACATGTAGGCATTAGTAGGGATGGATTTGAGAATATCCATGGAGGCTATGGTATAGGAGAAAGAAATGAAAGTGGAGAAAGGATTTTAGATTTTTGTTTGTCCTATGATATGATCTTAGCAAACACTTGGTTTAGGAAGAGGGAGTCTCACCTAGTAACATTTAAAAGTGGGGTTAATACGAGTCAGATAGATTTTTTCCTACTTAGAAAGAGAGATAGGGGTTGTTGCATCGATTGTAAGGTTATACCAGGAGAAAGTGTAGCTACACAACATAGAGTCTTAATTTTAGATCTTAGAATTAGACAATGCCGCAAAAGGGATAGACATAGGATAGATCCTAGAATTAAGTGGTGGGCACTGAAAGGAGCTAAACAAGGAATGTTTGTAGAGCAGGTAGTTAAGGAAGTTGATTGGTGTCTCGAGGAGGATTCAGAATCAATGTGGAATAAGATAGCGGGTGGTATGAGAAAAGTAGCTAAGGAGGTATTGGGTGAGTCTAAAGGCGGTGCACCACTAGGTAATGATACATCATGGTGGAACGAGGATGTCAAATTAGCTATTAAGGTTAAAAGAGAGTGTTATAGAAATCTAAGTAAGAGTCGTGATAATGAGAATTTGGAGAAGTATATGATAGCAAAGAAGGAAGCTAAAAAAGTTGTTCGAAACGCGAGGGCTAAGGTATATAAGGAGGTTTATGACAAGTTGGATACCAAAGAAGGCGAGAAGGATATTTATAGGCTTGCAAAGATGAGAGATAGGAAATCGAAGGATTTGGGTATGGTTAGATGTATCAAAGATGAAACGCAAAGGGTTTTAGTCAAAGATGAGGAGATTAAGGAGAGATGGAAAGATTATTTTGATAAGCTATTTAATGATAGTCATGCTCAAGATCTTGGAGACTTCTCCATTCTTTTTCATGAGATAAATCGTGACTTCATGCGCAAGATTCAAAAGAAAGAAATTGCAGAGGCTTTGAAGAAAATGAAATCAAGAAGGGCAGTTGGCCCAGATGGTATACCTATCGAGGCTTGGAAATGCTTGGGAGAGAAAGGTTTAGAATGCTTGACAAATCTTTTTAACTTGATTTGGCGAACAAATAAGATGCCTAATGAGTGGAGGAAGAGTACTTTGGTGCCTTTATATAAGAATAAGGGTGATATACAAGATTGCACAAACTATCGTGGTATAAAACTCATGAGTCATACTATGAAACTTTGGGAGAGGGTGATTGAGTCTAGGTTGAGGAAGGTTGTCATGATATCGGAGAATCAATTTGGTTTTATGCCGGGAAGATCAACTATGGAAGCTATACATCTTCTTAGACAACTTATTGAAAGATATAGAGAGAGGAACAAAGATTTGCATATGGTTTTTATTGATTTAGAGAAGGCATACGATAGAGTACCTAGGGACGTTCTCTGGTGGACAATGATGAAGAAAGGTGTTTCTCTCAAGTACATTAGTATAATTAAAGATATGTATGAAGGAGTAGTAACCAATGTCCGCACTTGTGGAGGGGTGACAACCAATTTTCCGATAACGGTTGGGTTACATCAAGGATCTGCTTTAAGCCCTTTCCTATTTGCGATAGTGATGGATGAGCTTACGAGATCAATTCAAGAAAATGTACCGTGGTGTATGTTGTTTGCTGATGATATTGTTTTGATTGATGAGTCTAGAGCTGGGGTTAATGCTAAGTTAGAATTATGGAGACAGACATTGGAAGCTAGAGGTTTTAAGTTGAGTAAGAGTAAGACTGAATATATGGAATGTCGGTTTAGTAAGCAACGAAGTAGTGATGGGAGTGTAGTGAAGCTTGGTGAGCAAGATATACCGGTGAATGATTATTTCAAATATTTGGGATCCATCATTCAAAAGTATAGAGAAATTGATGGAGATGTAAATCATAGGATAAAGGTTGGGTGGATGAAATGGAAAAGTGCTCCTGGAGTGCTGTGCGATCGTAGAATGCCATTGCGGTTGAAGGGAAAGTTTTATAGGACGACTATTAGACCCGCTTTACTATATGATACGGAATGTTGGGCTGCCAAGAGACATCATATTCAAAAAATGAGTGTAGCTGAGATGCAGATGCTTAGATGGATGTGTGGAAATACAATAAAAGATAAGATTCGGAACGAAGAGATACGTAAGAAGGTAGGTGTTGCACCCATTGAAAATAAGATGCGAGAGAATCGTTTACGGTGGTTTGGACATATTCGGCGAAGGCCTAATGATGCTCCAGTTAGAAGGTTGGAGAAATGAGAAAATATATTAGTTAAAAGAGGTCGGGGTAGGCCTAGGAAGACTTGGATGGAGATGATAGGAAAGGATATGAATGCTTTGAACCTCACCGAGGACATGGCGTTGGATAGAAATGATTGGAGGAAAAGGATTCATGTGGAAGACCCAAAATGAATTTCTTTTTTGGTTCATATCGCTGACCCCAATTGTTTTGGGATGAAGGCGTAGTTGTTGTTGTTGTTGTTGTTGTTGTTGCAATTGTCAATTTTTGCACACGTCACCTTGTGTTGGGACGTTGCAAGTTCGAACCCCAAATGGTATCCTTGTATAACTGGTAGGGGTCTGCCTAACCCTTTCTCTGTCGAAAAAAAAGTCAATTTTCACAATAGAAAAAACTAATACACATTAAATTCCAGTTATCCAAAAACAGATTCCTATTAAACAAAGCATGCAGATCACATTTTACCAAAAAAAAAAAACGAAAAACAGGTTTTGCTAAATTGATTGTAAGGAAAATCAATTATAGCAAACATATATTATTGAAAAATGATTAAAAGAAACAAAAGTTATCGCCGTTCTGTTACCCCCATGTCCAGCATTGAGTTTGAAATCATCAATGGCAGCATCTTTGAGCAAGAGAGTTTTTTTAACAAAAGTAAGATCTGGTACTGCTCCCTCGGAGGATCCATTTGCCATGGTGCTTCATCATGCCCGTCAATCGCGGCATCAACCAACATTCAACTGCATGAGGTTGATAGGAGGACACACGTTAAGTATTCAAAAAACTCATTCAATGAAGGAGCTAGCGCTTGACAACCCAAACCATGAGTCATCCCAGGTTCAACTCCAACTGTGTGTGAGTGACTTTGAGTGGTGGGCTCTATAAGGGTTTGGGTGTCAGTAACTCCACCGAGGTGTACCTAGCAGGGAGGTGAGCCCTTTAAGGGTATGTTTGATCGCTTGTCCAGGGTTGGACGAAATGAATGGAACAGAATCTGTTTGTTCTGTTCTTTTTGTTCCAAGTCTAACAAATGTCCTTTGCTTGATGGAGGAAGAACGAAGAAGAAGAAACCCTAATCAATGAAAAAAAAACTTAATCAAGATGAAGAAACCCTAATCAAGATGAGAACCCTAATCAATAAAATCAAACAAAAACTTGATCTATGAAAATCAAACAAAAACCTTAATCTAAGAAAACCCTCACTTATGAAAACCTAAAAATGCCCTAAAATTTTTTTTGATTCAAACCGAAATAAAAGAAAGAAAGAAAAAAGAAGAAAAAAGAAGAAAAAAGGAAGAAAAGAGAAAACCTCGCCGGCGGCCTCATCCCTGGCGGCATCGCATCACCTCACCAGCCTCTCGACGGTGGCCTCATCCCCGGCACCAGTGACCCCTTGGCTGCCAAGGAGAGAGACCCTTACCCCATTTTTTTTAACATGTTCCTCGCGTCCTGATCTTTTTGTAACAGGGAGAGGGGTGTAACAAAAAGAACAGGTTTTTAAGGATGCAGCCGACGCTGTTTCAAGCGTCCACCGCATCCAACGTTTGTTAAAAGCACCGTCCCCCACATCCATTTCATCCCATTTCGGGCGGGGGACAGTGATTCAAACATAACCTAAGTGACCTGGTTCTCAGCAAGGGTTCCTCAATTCGCTTGTCTGTCAGGAGCAGTTAGTGCATGTCACCTTGTGTTGGGACGTTGCAGGTTCAAATCCCAATGGTATGGTGGTATAACTGGTAGGGGTCAGTCTAACCCCAGCTTTCTCTGTCCAAAGAAAGAACAAATTCTAATTGAAATCAAATTTGATGCCGTGGCCTTTTCCAAGTCCAAGTCGACTTTTCGCAAAGCCTTACTTGAAATCAACTAAAGCATTCCATCTTCTGATGAAAGAATACTTTGGCTAGTGCAACTAGGGCCCATTTGTTTCATGGGATTCCTGCAGAAAAAAGTGATTTTTTCTGATAGGATGTGAGAAAGAAACCACATCCGTTGCAAAACATCACAATTTTTTCCTACAGAAAGTTATCCTTTGTGATGAAGTTTTCCCAGCCTGTACTGCAGAAAATTCTCTCCATCTTCGGGGAAAATTTTCTCACCTACAGAGATAATTTTTTTGAGAAGGGGCAAAGCATACCACTGAACATAGCAAATATGGATACCTTTTCTGGAGGCACATTCTTCTTGAGAAAAATGTTCATAAAACCATATTCCTATCCTATGAAAATTTCTCACTTCCAGAGAGGCTGCAAATTTCTGTCTGGGACATGATCACAACAGGGTGAAACAAGGAGGCTCTTGCAGGTTACCTCATTGGCTCTTCCCAATTAGAGAAGTGAGAACTGGTAAGAAGCGGCTTCAGCACTGCCGGTGGTTCCCTAATCTACTCGATAAAGCAGATTGGAACGATGGGCAGCAGACCAGCTCCTGGCGATTCCAGCTGACACCCCTCTCCCGAATGCAGCAAAGAACCAAGGTTTACTCCTACAAGTTATTGCTGGTTCACAGTATACCAAGTTTGGCTCAAAATAAAACCAAAAAAGAAAAGGTGCAACAAACTGCTCAAAAGGCTTAATGAAATAAATCCAACAAATTGAGTAGATCTAAGGGCTTAGGTTAATCTCAATCAACTTGTGTGGCTAGGAAAAACAGTTAGCAAGGAAAACAGCAATTACAAGCCTAAAACCATATTTAACTTCCATTATTGTCCAAAAATAATTCCGCATATCATAAAGGTCCATCTTTAAAATGAACAATGTAGTCCTAAGAAAAGTAAACCTCAAAGGGGATACCTCTAAAGAAACTGTTGACAACAAGGATTAAGGAGTTTTATGCCACTATCTTTGCACATCCATATAAGGGAAAAGTGACAAAGGCTTAAACTCAACAAGTCATCATGCAGCTATCTTTGCAAAAAGCTGCTTGCGGATCTGCACAGACAGAAAAAGATTTGTTAACCACAGAAAGAATGAAATCAAGAATGATAATTTTTAGGATATTTTAAACTGTAATTTTCTACTGTTACATGCAATGGCATATCTATGACATATGTTCATGTTCGAAATTTCTGATATTCTGCCAGAACCCTAATAGATAAATGAAGTTTACAACCATGAGTCATACAGCTACCGCCTCATCTTCCTCATCCCTCTAATCAATCCTCACATCTCCTATTATTTTTCTTTTCTCTAAAGATGACATCACTGCTATGAAGAGCTTGAGCCAGATAAAATCACCTATCAAATTGGGACTACATAGGAAATATGAAAGTAGGTAAATGTCTTCCAAACTCTATTGAACACATCTCAGAGAGAGCTCATATTGACCATTCCAGGTGAATATAATCCAAGAAAGGCTGAAACATTCAAATACTTATACTAATTCAGACAAGTAGGAAAAAACAGAGAGACAGCAGACACACACACACACACACACAGCTCCATAAAAGCTGTCAGGGGTTTAGCATCTAATCCGGTATTACATGGACATAAGTAGAATGACATGTTTCTTCTCATACAAGAGAATATCAGGTCAACGGATCTTGAAATAAATTGCTGATAAAATGGAATATAACTCCTGTGTTCCAAAAAAAAACTCCAAAAGAGCAATGTGTGGATCTTTAAATGTCACGTCTTTCAATTCAAAATAGTCCATAAATGCTCAAATGTTATTAGAGTATTTCACGTCATCTTGTACATAACATTAAAACTCCCACATGCATTACAATTGTATGCAACTGTTGGCAGAGGAACAAACAAAAAGCATCTTCCTACTGCTCACATTCTTTCATTTTGAAATTCAAAAATTATTTCAATGAACTGAATTTCTTTAAAAGCCCGTTCATGTTCATGGTGCAATGTATTACAAAAAAGGATCTCTAATTTCCAAACAATATGTTGTCCATATGACTAAAAACTGGTAAGTGTCAAGGAACAGGCACCTCTGGCAGCTTCTGTCGAAACACAACATCCAACCTCGCATCAAGTGTGTTCTCAAACACAATCTTTCCATCACGAGAAGCCAACACCACACCACCAGCACTGGACAAACACATGCATCATGATCAAGACCACAAAACAGAGGCAGCGGATAACCAGTTACAAATCATGTACTACAGTTTCTCATAATAGCACTCAAAAGCACTAGAAAAAGGTGATATGTTCAATTAATTTTTAACCATTCTCTACCAACAAATTAATCTGATTCCAGAAGGCTACGGTTATGTTATTCTCAGGATATTTTACTGATATACAGTCTTTTAAAGCCAGGAAACAACCATGCACACACACACATACCGGATGAGTCAGGGGGAATCTCATATTCATGAACTCTAACCCGACGAAACTCCCCTCCCCCCACAGACACACCACTGAAACCGTGTGTTACCCATAGATGTCTAGTCAACTGCTGTGCCTCAAGGCATTTCGAGGAGAACCAGCTAGCTATGGGTTCGTATGGTAGACTCACACTCTGCATGATTTAAACATACGACGTCGGGTTTTGGAGACCCGCATTATCCATGAACACTAGGGATGGGTGGTCCAGAAGAAAAAGGAAAACATGGCAAGGAAAAAGACCCTCTTTAACTTGGGTTGGTTGAATAAGAAAACGTAGCTTGAAAGCAACTTCTGCAACCCGAGATGCAGGATTATAAGAGGTTTGGGGGATCTCAGATCAGCAACCTGAGATCCCGTGTTTAAGTAAAGGTTGTGGCATGGGCCCCTCCAGATCCTACCTCAAACCACAAAGCTGCCGAATTCAAATGAGGCCAAAGAAATAAAAAGAACATTCAAAAATTTTGTCGCTGGAATCCATCGGTTCCCAGTTTGAATAATATCATGACAATTTGACTTTCTCTTCTCATGTCTAAGTCACAAAAGCTTATTAATGCTCCAAGATGAAAGCCTTGATGAATGAGAGGTTACCAGGAACGACCATGTGAATGATGGAGGCTTGGAGTAGGAGGCAGATAGACTTGATTGTCAATTATAATATCAGGAGAATGAACCTTGGCTTTCTCAACATATTCTTGCTTTGCTAATTGCAAAATTGACTCAACCAATTTAAAATCATCCTTCCGGTAGCGTAATAGTACAGCTGGCTCTTTTAGTCGCAGCAAGCTCTAAAAAAGAAGGCAGGTCTCAGTACAACTAAATTGTTCATCTAGAATCATCAGTACACAATAATCAGTTTTGATCATTTTTACCTGAACAATCAGTTCTTTCAGAAGCTTCCCATAGGCAGCCCCGTCATGGCTTACACACAAGAGCTCCTTTGCAGCTGCTTCCTTCATAGAGTTAACTAGATCGTCCTGGGCTTGCAGAAATTTAATACGTGATGCATTCAGCTGCATGGAATACTCACTGCATAGAAAGAATACTTCAAAAATCAGACGCCCACATGATACATCATTGCAGATGAACCAATTATTACACACCTAATAGTAAAATCAATAGTCTATAACCAACCAACATAGAAGATCCATTTTGACTCTACAAGCCATTAGGTCAATACACCAAATTCTTAGAAAATGTTTGGCATTGACATCTAAATAGGCTAAAAAATTACCAATATATCAATTGTGAGGCAGGAAGAAAAGGAAAGCCCTCACACCATGGTTGGACATTGAGCCTAGCTATCAAGAAAGTCTGTTATCCAGCCTAGGTCAAGCCCAATTTTAGGACAAGGCCTAAGCTTCATTAATTCCAAGCCCAGGCTTGGGATTGGGATCCTTTCTCATTTTAACTAAGCTAGCTAAGATTAGTTACAGAAAGGTTTATTGTTTTAAGGGCGTGTTTGGGAACCCACTCTCATTTCAATATTTCTCGTGTGAATTAACTGTTTGGAAGAGTCATGAATTAACTGTTTGGAAGACTCGTCAAAATTCTCATTTTGCAAATTTTGTGTAGCCAAGGACAAAAATGGACACTTTGTTATCACACTACTTTACCATCTAGAGAAGTGGCAAAAGTAATACAAAGCACATATTTGGTGGAGATTGGGGGCCCCAGTAATTCATCAAGAGGGGTCCCACTTCTACCCAGCAAACACTGAAACAAACACAGCCTAAATCATATAATAGCATCAATAACATTAAGAACAGAGAAGCTAGCAAATGCCTAAACCATATAATAGCATCAATAACATTAAGAGCAGAGAAGCTACCAAATGCAGGTGGAGCAATAGCATATTTATCCCTGCTAGAAGGAACATTATGCTAATAGAGCAGCTACTAAACGCAAGCAGAGCAATAGAACATCTATACCTACTAGAAGAAAATTTATGCCACTAGAATACAACCATTTGCATCATGAATAATCAATAACTCTTACCTCCTGAAAGTTAATACAGAAGGATACTGCTCTAAAAGTAGCCATCAACGTCACAATTTTGCCCAATCATTTTTATACAATTGATAGGAATTAATTTGCGAGAAAAAGAAAAAGAAAAAGAAAACAACAAGTTGAAAAATAAATCAACCAATGTCCAGTGAAATGGTCGGCACTTTACATCTTTTTGCGGATTTCAACCTGCTTCTCCTTTTTTTCATACTCTTGCCTAATCTTACGCTTCTCAGCTTCCACTAATTGCAGTTTTTCAATGTTAAATTCCTGCAACAAGGTAAATTGACAAAAACAGAGATCAGCATTTAGATCATAAAAATCCAGGAAGAATTTCAATAGCTAACCTAACATCATTTCAAATTACAGAAGTATCAATATGAAAAGCATATTGAGCATTGTGTACAAAGAGTCACAGTAAAACCTCATAATCTTTATATCATCCACAACATAGACAGTGCCAATTAGAAAAGAGATCTGAAACTCCACATTGCACAGGAAGAAAGCAAGTAATTATTATCTTTGGATGATAAGAAAGATAAATGACTATTAAAAAATGAACCCTTTCTTTCATTTCAGTTTATTCAGACCTTAGGATTTTACTGTCTTATATGTGTTCAATGTTCAAAGATGACTAGAAATGTTTAGGTATTCCACCACATGTGCATGTTAGCATGAGGAGAGAGAGAGAGAGAGAGGATGGGCATGCTTGGTTAATTGAGAAATTTTCATTCACTTAATTTTGTACGGCTCAATTAGTGAGTGTTGCAGGCCTACATTTGTCAGAACTCCATATCCCTCAATCAGTCAGGTTGATTCCAAAATTTTACATCGATCCTCTTTTCTTTTCTTTTCTTTTCTTGTTTAAAATGATTTTGTAAGAATATGTTCATCACATGCTTATATGGTTAAAGTGTCATAGGAGGGACGCCACCATGGAGTGCCACTCAAAACATTGTTCAATCAGCAATTTGAGGTGTAGCTTAAGACCATGTTGTTACTTCTTGCACTTCAAGATGGAAACTGTAGATTAAGGTTCGGCCAAGCACTTCTTGAACATCAGGGTGGCACTGTCCTTATTCGGACTATGTGACTTAAAATGCGACAACTCCAAGATGTTTATTAATCATATTCATCCCCATCAAGATGGAAAATTCTTAATAGAAGGTACCTACTCCAATATCAGACCATGTCGGTCCCACTATCACCAAACAGGGACGCAAAACTAATCGCTTCCCAATCCCATTCACATGACGCCAGTTAGTTTAAAACCAATTTTGCAGCCAACTTGACGCTGTCAGATCCCAATTCCACGTAACCGCTCATAGGCAACGTTATCTCATCCCGCGCTTCATATGCAGTTCAATGGACCAGCCAATTCACTTCAAACACCCCTCTTTTCTGATAATCGATCTGGGGGTGCCCCCAATGGGATTGGGAACATAGATTAGTAATCAAGATACAGCAAATTCTATTTGGTCCAGCTCCTTCACCTCATTTACGCCAATAACTCAAGGTTTTCAGATTACCCGTCTATTTTTAACACTCCGAATCCTACCACAATCTTCGGCTTCATAGTCGATCACAATCAAACTTCAAAAATGGCACGAAAATTATGAAATCCTCTTTCACCAACCAGAAAAAAGGGGGGGAAAGTCAAAACAACATCAAAAGAAAAGGAAAGCATTCCATCAATATTTTAATTCAGAAGGTTTTCTAAAAAATATTTTAATCCATCGGACAACATATGAGCATGGGAATGATTCTTTATTCTTTCTGATACTGCGAATAATCTCTATGTTTAGTTTCGATCTAATTTCTCGATTAAACACATAAAAGCATAAATCATTGCATCAAAAAAGGAGCAGAACGGAATCCAATGGATAAAGAGAAAAATAACAATTAGGGTTCTGAAGAAAAAAAGAGAATCGATGAAAGCGATCAAGAAAACCCTAATTTACAAGAGGACGAAGGAAAATTTCGCACCTCTTCCGCAGAGAGGGAGATCTCGCTGGCCTTCTCCTCCGCCTCTTGGCGGATGAACCGGACCATCTGCTGGATCTGCTTGGACACATCTGCCTCGTTCATCTTGGCCCCCGGAAGGAATCGACGGTGACGATGGTTTGAGAACGTACCCTTTCCCCTCCCATATATATATATATATATATATAGAGAGAGAGAGAGAGAGAGAGATTATTTTTTCTGTTGGCAGCCTTTTTTGCTATTGTTTACGTATATTACCGAGAGAGATTATTTTTTATTTTTTTTTTAAAGCCCAGCCCTGACTGCAGCAAATAGTTCGATTTGTCCATATGAAATAGATTTTTATTAATAATTGTAGCCATTTTTTATTTTATCTCAAAAAAAAAAATCGGGGGCTGCCCCCGAAACCCCGACTATCAAACCATTTTTTTTCCTACACCCCTGTTTGCTACGCCACTGTTCGACACCATTTGTCTCCCTCTTGTCATCGTCGTGTAGCCCCTTGTCATTCTCCATAAACTCGTAGACACGCAACCGCACGTCATTGCTCACGCAACCGCACGTCAAAACCCATCCTTTGTCCCACAACCGCTTCACCGCCACTGTCTCCGCTGTCTTCATACTCGCCCTATACACCTTCTCATATTTTTCATGTTGTTTTTCTCATGCTACACAAACAAACAAGTGAAAACTTTCATTTCAAAAAATATCGTATCAAAACTTGTGATAAGAAAAAAAAAATCTTATGCTAATTTTTTACTTTCAAACATGCCCTTAATGGGCCCGTCTCCCTATGCTTGTTTTTTTTTTAATAATTGTTTAAGTGTTTTTCTTTTCTTTATGCTGAAATTCTCCTCCAGAAGCAATTAATCTTAAGGTGGTGTCATCGACGCATCTCACCAAGTCCGCTACCTATTGGGTGTAAAAATTGCTCAAGCCAATTACTTTTGTTGGTCGACAGCTTATTTACCTCGAACTTAGCTATCTCTTTCTCTTTCTATATATATATATACCAAGTTGATGAGACGTCACAAGATCGAAATCCATGGGTGGCATCCTTCGCTGCAATGTCAAAGTAGGGTGTATTCTTTGGTGGACAAGGGTGACATTAAGGGCTTTACCAATCAGAGGCCAGCCAATATGTGGTTGATGATGAGGGTTTTTTATTGAATTATCTAAAAAAAATATGAACAATTTTTTAAAATCATCTCACAAAAGTTTGACCATCCTTTCATGGGCAACCTGGTTTTCAGGTGACATAAGATGACCATGATTCAAGCGTGTAATGTCTGTCAATTTGGTGACTTCATAAGTTTTTTTTTTAAGATGAACTTTTGCCGAGGCTTAAAAAAAAAACCTTGGGTGGGGTCCCACGACAACCCTACCTTACGTGGCCCACCTCTGAGAGAGAGAGATTGTTCTGCTTGTCATAATTATTTTCTAAAAAATAAAATTCTTTAGAATAGGGATGAGCCTCGTGATCTTTGTGTGTATGTGTGTGCTCTTACATGCATGTGTGTGTGTGTGTTTATTCTGGCGTGTGCAACCACGTGATTTCATTTTCTACATAGACGACCATAAAACTTGGAGGGCTATACTGCATTTTAGAAGTATTATTTCTATATGTGGTGACATGCTACTGTTTCTTAGTAAGCTTTGATAGGGAAGCTTCAAGGCCAAACCCATACACTAATTGGAGCTGCAAGACCACAATATGCTAATGACTTGATTCATGCTTGCGTAAGTGAGGGCCTTATGTGACCAGGCAGTACTTATATGTAGCTTCACAGTTAAATACATTATAACTAGTACTTTTCTCAAGATAGTCAGATATGGATTGCTACTTTGTCTTCTATTAACCTTAATAATTAAAGTGCTATTTTACACTTTAACTTGAATGTTTGATCCTGTTGCCATCTTGTTTGATGAGAATATTGTTTAAACTTTAAACATTGCTTCTATTTCATAATATAAGTTGATATGTGACTTTATACATGTATCTTCTCATTCGATAGATTACTGAAGATGGTAACATATCTTACTTCATGCAGGTGCAGCATTAAGAAAGCTGGAAAAGGATAGGGTATTGTTATACGATTTATTATAGGAAAAAGGTCTCCATGTTTATCATATAAATATCAGTCCATTGCCTTGGATTTCAGTTTACTAAATTCTTTGATATTGTTATTCAGTGGACATGAAGGCAACAGTACTGACCAAGCTATCAATGAGGAGAATGAACAAACGAATGACTTCATTATTCTTGTAAGTTCTTTTCCTGTTATTTTGAGTGATATTGAGCATGGATTTTTTGTGGCATGATACAAATCTCTTCACACAGATATCTACTGCCGGCTTCGGATGTAAGAGAAAAATGACAGGATATGTGTGTGTGCACGCACTGAAAAAGGTGCAAAGGATCTGACCCGATCCATGTAAAGATCATGTAACTCTTTTTACATTTATCGGGTCTGGATACACCAGACCCGGACCCAGTAATGTAAACTTAAATACACAAGTTTAGGTCACGATTTTGTATTACTGAAATCGTGACAGTCGTAATCGATCTCTCTCTCTCTCTTCTCTTTCTCAACGCAGGTGCAGAGGAAAACTTTCATGGTATCAGAGCGTAGATCCATCTAGGGGTTGAAGAGGATTCCAAAGGTGCGACAGATCAAAGGTTTGAGGATTCGTTCATCTCCCATCTTCTTTTCTCCTTCAGATTTCTTTTTCTCTACCTCCATTCTCAATCTCCATCTCTCGTTTTCTCCCTTTTCTATTTTTTTTCAGTCTTTTCTTTTCTTTTTAGTGGATTCACGCCTCACGTGAATCCCTAAGTTGTTCACGAAGAGTTCCCATGAATCCTGGTTCACGATAACCCTGTACATCAAAGAAAGGGAAAAGATCGTTTCACGTGAATGTTCTGTTTCACGTGAAACACTAAGATTAAATTATAACCCATTCAAAAAAAAATTGTGTATCCCTTCCTCTCTTTTCTGCGTATCCCTTCGTCTACTGGGCTGGATATCCAAGTCTGATCGTGCATTTCGGGCAGACCTACGACATCAAATCTGGGATTCTAAACCCTTTTGATGTCCAGCCTGCTGTGTGACATCCTCCTTTGATTCGACTCTCATTCTTTTTACTCTCTTTTGTCCTTTCTTGTATCATATTTCTTTTGACTGTTACGAGTGGAATCCACATTGAAAATACAGTCTGATTTTTTTTTCCTTTTCTCATTGCTTCCACATTGAAAATAGAGTCTGAACTTTTTTTTTCATTGCTTAAATATCTGATCTTACAAATGGTAGAAGAGAAAACTCAGTCCTTCTTCTGACAGCCTCTGGTTGCCAATTTTTGAGTTTCTCAGTCGTCAAAAAAAAAAAAGACGATCAACAAACCTCTTTGGCTGCAGACTGAGCACTGTGTGGATACTCTGGTAACACAAAAAGGGGTTCATTTTTCTTGTTTAAAACTCTTTTCTTCATGGATCTTCATTCTTCTTCATCCAATCTTTCTTCAAGTTTTCTCACTCAACTCGTTTCTGAAAAGTTAACTACCTCAAACTTCTTGATTTGGAAGACACAAATCATTCCTTTTATAAGGAGTCAAGGTCTCTTAGGTCACCTTGATGGAACCACTCCCGCTCCACTCGAATTTGTTACGAGAGAGGAAAAAGACGACAAAGGAGTAAGTTCAATTATGTATGTCAAGAATGTAGAGTACCTCAACTGGGAAAGAAAAGATCAGTCGGTGGTTGCATATATCACTTTCACCTTGTCCCAAGAGGTCCTTGTTGCAATTCTCGACAATTGTACTGCTCTGCAACTTTGGGAAAAATTGGTTCAAACATATTCACAAGTTTCGCAGGTACGAATGGTTTTTCTCAAGAGGGAATTTCAAATGCTGAGAAAAGATTTCATGACCATCATGGAATATCTAAACAAGATGAAGACTATCACAGACCAACTTGCAGTTATAGGATGTGCGGTGAGTGACAATGATATGGTACAACAGACTCTGAGTGGATTGGGATCCGACTACAATATGATCGTCACTTCACTATTGTGTATCTCTGCTCTTCCTACCTTTGATGAGTTGCGAGCAAAATCGATTCAGTATGAGATGACTCTGAAAGGGTTCTCTGAGGAATCTTACATTCACACAAATTCTCAGGAAGTTTTTGCCACAGGAGTGACTTATGGTAGAGAACGAGAACGAGGAGGACAAGGGCGAAGTGGACACGGAGGGCGTGGTCTGCTTCTCACTCAAAATACGTTAGCTCATGCACAGAGATCAAGATCTATTCCTACTTGCTTCCTTTGTAACAAAAAGGGGCATATCAAGGCGAATTGTTGGCATAATTTAGAGAATAAAGGAAAGAGTCCACAGATAGAAATCAAGAGGAAGTTCACAAATAGTGGAGAGATTAAAGATTTGCTGATATCTGCCTTGTTAGAGTTGAAATTGAAGCAAAGTGATGAAGGCACTTGGTTTGTCGACTCAGGGGCAACGACTCATGTGACAGGTGATGCAGGTAAGATTTCTAATCCCATTCTTTATTTTGGAAAAAGTAAGATTGTCACTAGAGATGGATCCCACCATCCTGTTTCTCATGTTGGAAAAACTGTCATTCCCATGTCATATTCCACTCTTACTCTTTCTAACGTTCTTCATGCTCCTGACATTAAGAAAAATATTGTCTCTGTTTCCAAACTTATTGATGATAATAATGCTTCAGTTGAATTCACTCCCTTCTTTGTGCAGGTCAAGGACCTACACACGAGGGAAACATTCATTGAAGGAAAGAGACAAGGCAATATGTATGTCTTTGAAGAAGCTCCTTCTCATGTTGTTCGCTCTGTCCACCTAAATTCAAAGCCCTCATTAGAGTCGTGTTCATCCTCTTCTGCTAATGTTTTTAGTATTTTTGAATGTAATAAGACATTCTTATGGCATAGTCAGTTAGCACATTGTGGGAGTCATTTTATTGAGAAACTTGTATCTAATAATCTCATTCCAAAAGAAAGTCTCAATAGGGATGAGAACAATCATAAATGTTCCAGTTGTCTTTCCTGCAAGAGTCATGTATTGCCTTTTCATTCCATTAATAAGAGAGCTTCAAAACCTTTTGAGATCATCTGTTCTGATGTATGGGGACCCTCCCCAATTGCCTCTGAATCTGGAAGCAAATACTATCTAATATTTGTTGATAACTATTCTCAATACACTTGGATATATTTCATAAAAAATAAGTCGGAAGTCTTCTCTTTGTTTCAAAATTTTCTTTCCCTTGTCAAAAATCAATTTTCTGAGTCCATTCAATCTTTTCAATATGATGGAGGTGGGGAATTCTCATCCCGTGATTTTATTTATTTTCTTCAAAATAACGGAATAGGAAGAAGGGTGTCATGTCCTCACACCCCTCAACAAAATGGAATTGCTGAACGAAAACACAGACATATCGTTGAAAGTGCCATGAGCATGCTTCATGACAGCAATCTTCCCATCAACCTATGGACAAAAGCTTTTTATTCTGTCGTGCATGTGATAAATAGACTGCCTATGGTTGTTCTGAAAAATAAGTCTCCTTATCACTGTCTTTTTGGAACTCATCCTTGTTATTATGATCTGCGTGTTTTTGGATGTGTTTGCTATGTGCATATCGACCAGTCCCTGAAAAACAAGTTTCAAGACAAGGCCCAAAAGTGCAGATTTGTGGGACATGTAGATGACTACAAAGGATATAGGTGTTATGATCCCACCAACAAACGCATCAGAACTTCAAGAAACGTTGTCTTTGATGAACAAAATTTTGATCACGGAGCTGACACAACGAATATGCCAACTGAAATTTACTATCCTTGGCTGAGCTCAGAATTTTTGGTTGGCTCCAATGAAGCATGTTCCTCAGATTGTGTGCAACAAGAAGGAGAGGTGTTTGAGAACACTGGGACGTTGGGGTCACAGAATGCAGAGGAAGTACCGGGCAGATACAAAGGCATTGTCTATTCTAGACAGAGACCGACAACATCAAGTCATTCAGATCATGTCTCAGTCGCCAATCCTGCGCCTTCTCATACTCTTGCAGCCAGAAAATCAAACCGCATACGACATCCTATTGACAGGTGGGTTAGTTATAACAATTTGTCCTTGGATCTTCAACTATTTTTAACTGCCATCAATAAGGATGAAGAGCCCATCATGTATTATCAGACAGCCGCTTCTATGAAATGGGTAGAAGCCATGAATGATGAAATGCAAGCCTTGCATGAATGTGGAACATGGAAAGTTGTTCCGAGACCACCTGACAAAAATGTTGTCGGATGCAAGTGGGTCTACAAAATCAAGTACAAGCCAGATGGAACCATTGAACGATATAAGGCAAGGCTTGTAGCAAAAGGATTCACTCAAGAAGCAGGGCAAGACTATGATGAGACTTTTAGTCCGGTTGTAAGAATGTGAACGATTCGAATCATCATTTCTCTGGTCGTTGAACATGGATGAAAGTTGAGTCAGCTTGATGTAAAAAATGCATTCTTACATGGGAATTTGAATGAGGAAGTATACATGGAACAACCTTCTGGATATCAAGAATAAAATTGTAAAACCCATGTATGCAAGCTAAAAAAAACTATCTACGGCCTAAAGCAAGCATCTCGCTCTTGGTTTGATAGCTTCTCGCTAGAGATTCAGAAACATGGATTTTCACGTTTCATGCTGGACCACTCATTATTTATTTTTAAAAGCCCGCTTGTGACCACTCTATTATTAATTTATGTTGATGATATTATCATCATAGGAAACTCTGCGGACCACATCCAAGAAATAAAAGACTTATTAGGTCAAAGGTTCAAAATGAAAGATCTTGGAGTTCTACGCTATTTCCTTGGTGTAGAAGTTGATAACCAGGCTCATGGCTTGACACTCACTCAACACAAGTACACCGTAGATGTTCTCAGCAAGGCAGGCATGAAAGATTGCAAACCTCTGGGAACTCCGAGTGTAATTCATCAAAAACTTAGCGCTCATGATCAAGATCTGTGTGATGACCCCACCAGGTATCGTAGCATAATAGGAATGTTACAATACCTCACATTCACTAGACCTGATATTGTTTATTCAGTCAATCAAGTATCTCAATTTATGCATACGCCACGTACTGGACATATGGAAGCAGTCAAGAGGATCCTTAGATATCTGAAAGGGACTATTGGGGATTGATTGATATATTTACCACCGTCATATGGCCAAGATGAGCACGAAATTACTGTATATTGTGACGAAGACTGGGCAGGAGATCCTGACGAACGAAGATCTACATCAGGATATTGTGCCTTCATTGAAAGAAATTTAGTCTCTTGGAGCAGTAGAAAACAAAAGGCTATCGCTAGATCAAGCACTGAGGCTGAATATAGATCCATGGCTGCTGCCACTGCCGAAGTCACATGGATCAGGCATCTTCTAACTGAAGTAGGAGAAAAGATCTCCCACACTACCTTGCTCTGTGACAATCAAAGTGCTATCAACATGTCATTCAATCCAGTACATCACAGTCGTGCCAAGCACATTGAGAACGACCAACACTTTGTGAGACAGAAGGTTGAAGAAAAAGAGATCTTTCACGCACGTGTGCGTGTGTGTGCATGGTCAAATTTCTACTTTTCCGCTCATTGATTTCTATTAACAAAACTGTATTTTATGTTTCTTTGCAACATATCGTGGTATGTGAGCTTTACCTTTTTAAGGTTTTTGAAGTTTGATTCACAATTTTCCATGTATGCTTTCACCTGCCCGTAAATTTTGAGGTTCAAAATTATCTTTGTGAGGTAATCTACGTGTGCCGTTGTTATTCATGCTGGCAAATCTGCTTCAGTGGATCAGATGCATGGGCTTCATTCTTGTATGTGCTCAGTTTTGGGTCTTCAGATCGTTCTAAGCTTTGATCTTGCTTCTGAAATTCCAGAAAGAAAACTCCATGAATTTCTACACAAGGAATCATGTGTAATGATCTGATATATTTTACCTTTTTCATTAAGTTTTTTGAAAATGAGCTATCTAGGGCTACAAAATTGTAATTGAAAAACCGAATGCTACTGGTATAGAAGACAAAACATCAACTGGACGTGACCTCTGATGCACTTGCAGGCTCAGGGAAAAAATACCATTTATATAAATCCATAATAGGGGCAGTTACAAAATGTTCCAAGATTGCATCAAGAATATCAACGAATCACAAAGATACCACCACGATATATTACAAAGAATTGCACAACAAAGAATGATATAAACATTCAATCTGGGCGACCTGCACAAAATTACCAAATGCCTCTGCTAGACAGTTGGTCTCGCACACTCACTCAAGTTGTACATCATGTTGATACATGCACAACTTTTTTTTAAGGTACTGATGTCTCATCTTTGATAGCCCCTTCTGCCAATGTGTGCAATTTGGTTCTCAAAACCGATAAACTTGTGTTTCACCTCTGCTTCAGTTCTTTTTCTAACAAAATGGTAGTCAATCTGGAAATGTTTTGATTTATTGTGAAATGCTGCATAAGCATCCAAGACAAATGAACTTTTATGATCATAATAGGTAGTAGAAGAACACGGCTTGAACCCCAAATATTCATAAATCCTCTAATCCATATAATCTCTGCAATAATGCCTGCAAATACTCTGTATTCTGCCTCTGTACTTGAATCGTCCATGCTCTTCTATTTCCTACTTTTTCAAGGAACTAAGTTTCTTTCAAGAAATGTACAAGACCCTCGTATGAATTTTCTTGTATTGGCATCTCCAGCCCAGTTGAAATTTGAATAATCATCCACTGATTCAATTGCATATTTGTTTGGATCATTTCTTTTGTAAATAATGCCATGACTAACAATTCCCTTCACAATTCACATATCCAAGAATGCTCTTCAAAGCCTTCGTCTGAATTGTTGTTGATGCATTCATGAATTGATACACCTGGCTGACAACATATGGTATATCTGGCCTCGTGATGGTGAGGTATTGTGGCACCCTAATAAGAGTTATCTTTATGGTTCTCCAAGTGACTTCTTTTAGATAACCTTCAATTCATTACACATTCATTCGATCATCCAATGGGGTTTATTGTTTCTTCAATTCTGCAAACTGTTTTTAGTCTGATTTAAGGACTGGACCATGAAGGTGAATTTACTGCTACGGTTGAGAAGTATTATCAGAGTGGACAAGCATTTTGATTTCAGCTATGGGGGCCTTCAGGATTGTATTTCCATTTTTCTACACAAAGATGGGTTTGACACGGGAACTGGTTAAGTAGGTGTCATTCAAGTCGGAATATGCTCTGATATGTGCTGCTGTCTAGACGGAAGTCTTTTTATGTTTTCCTATTAAAAGCTTATTGGCTCTGACCAAGCAGACCTTTCTTAATTATGCCAAGTCTTTTCCGCAAGACTGGTTTGCTGTCATTTTTATGATTGATACCTTCTGAACTTGTCATATAGTTTATTGGGTAATGGTGATGCCGCTTGGTGTAGCCTGTTGCCTTTAAAGACACATTTGAAATTCTTGTTGGCCTTGGATAGAGCGGTTTATTCTTTCGAGGTCTGCGCTCATATGCAATAATCACCCAGGAATAATTTACTAAATGGTGGTGGTTGTATATGCTTCATGTTTCATAGCTCAGCAAGTAAATTTGCCTATTATCATTTGTCCATTGCATTTAGCTTTTAAATGAGTAACCTTCTATTTGTTTTGCAGGATGATTGTGTTGAGGATTCAAAAGGGCTTCCCAGAAAAACAAAATCATTCTTTGTTCAAGCTGCGGATACTTGGGATGCAGAGTTCTATGCAAAGGTTAATGATGATGTCTTTGTTAACTTAGGTTAGTGACAGACACATATCATCAATACTTTTCTTAACCTTGCTATAGTTGCTATTACTATTAAGTTTTATAGTTATATTACTTGAGTATGTCTCCATACTTTCCTTATTATTTGCCCTGCAGATGGTTTAGTTTCTACTCTTAGAACACATTGGCATAATCCTCGTGTTTATATTGGGTGCATGAAATCAGGCGAAGTTTTCAGGAAACAGTAAGTTCAATTGCTATTTTAACATTTTGGCGCACAATCTCCTATTGGTAATATCTGAAAAACATTGAGCTTTGATATTTCCTTTTTGTCTTTAAATGTGTACATTGTTCAACTTCTGTAGGAGCGATAGATGGTATGAACCTGATTGGTGGAGGTTTGGAGATGGAAAATCGTAAGTATGTTTGATTTTTTTCTCAGCACACCCTTGTATTGCCATATGAAAAATAGTTATGTATTTAATTTCTCAAAAGCCTCTTTTGTGAGACGTGGCATTATTCTATGGGAAAGGTTCTTGTACTCTTCTGATGTTGAAGATGGTTATCTCATAGTGCCTAACCAGTTGATGATGACCTCTAAATGGCATGTCTGTATCCTTTTAATTCAACTTCAAACCTTAATTTCTTTGTATTTTTATCATTAAATTCTTAATTGGACAATGCATTGGCTTGGTTTCAACTTTCTGTATGGCTTTTCTGGTATACTTTCTTTTATATGTTAGCATTTATTTCCTTGTTAGCTTTATTTTTTTGTGCTTAAATTCTCACTATTTTTCAGTTTTTTTATGGAGGTGAATTTTTTTCTAAACTTTTCACTGATGTTCAATTATTGAACCTAGAGCTAGCTAGGTGAATTGTCGATATATTTGGTGAAATCACTTGAAAGCAAATCTAAAAAAATTCGGTGCATGTGACAACGAGTCGTGCACATATGTGACATTGTGGATCATATGCATGAAGTACACATCACCTTTTTTCTGAGGAAGCCAGCAGTAATGGTTTGGATCAGATATATAATTTGACTAAACTTGTACGGTCAGGTTTTGAAAGGCCTTCCTGGTCTTGATTAGTTAAATGGTTTAGATTTGGTTTTAGGCTTCTATGTCCGAATAGCAAAAGAATTGTCCAAATCTGATTAACATCCAACCAATTTACATGTTAAAGTGTATCCAGTTAGGGCGGAGATAGTTGGATCCAGGTATGGTAAAGGCTTTCGCTATCCATGTCCAAATCTCTGAGTCTGACATGTTCACAGTCCCTAGATGCTTGGAGGAAAATCCTTATCAACATCCATGATCCAACAATGCCTAAATCAACCCTGAGTCTGACCTGTTCACAGTCCCCAGATGGGTGGAGAAAAATCCTTGTCAACATCGTAAAGAAAACTGGGTTTTGGTTTAGGGTGGAGTTGAGGGTTGCATAATATCCTGACATAGTATGAACTAGTGCTAGTGTTACGTTGTGCTGAAGTTCTTGTTGATTTTAGCTAGACCAATTTAGATTATGCTGATTCTTTTGAAATAGAGACATTGACATGATTTTACGACGTCACACACAGATGTCATTGAATTTTAGGTTTATAGGAAATAAAGGATAATAGGCACACGAGTCATTGTATTTTAGAGTATAATATATGCCCAGTATGTCATAACCATAATTGTTTTATTTTATGATGTTGATAATTGTTCTCATATGACACTGGTGAGGAACAGGGGTCACAGGGAGGTGGTTATGATCCAAGAGCAGATGCCTCTTCCCTCAATGTTGGTGGATCTAGGGTTAGGGTTTGGGGAGGAAGAATCAATCAAGATGTCAAAAATGGTAGTGGTTGCTTCTACTTTGGTGTAGTTACTGACGGTGGCAGAGATGGTGATGCTCTTAGAGGAAGATGGGGTGCCCCCTCTTCTTGTTTCTACCCATCACAGGTGATATATATATATATATATATATATATATATATATATATATATATATATATATATAGAGAGAGAGAGAGAGAGAGAGAGAGAGAGAGAGAGAGAGAGAGAGAGAGACTCTTTGTCATCCAAATATGCATTACATTCTCTCAGCTCTAAATTTGGTTTTGAAAAATCAATTTTCAAAAAAATTGTTTTCCAAAGCAAATTTTCAAAAAAGTTCTCAGAAATGTCATCCAAACAGCTCCTTATCTCAACTCGCTTTACTAGTTCCATTTTTATTTAGTGCTACAACTTAGCATACTTTACAATCTTTCATGTCACCCCTCAACTGTGCATACTTTACAATCTTTCATGTCACCCCTCAAGACATAAATGTCTTCTTTTTCCATTTCCTTGTATCTTGTCAACTTTTCTTATAGAAACTGTAATAGGCTTTCAATGTAACTAATTTTTTTTATATTTACACTGAGAAACCACCCCTGGTATCAGAGAACTAGCTACACTGGCTCTACCTGCCATGCTTGCACATGGGGTGATGCCCATGAGATTTGATCCTAGACTGCCTGCCTAGCGGCTTAAGCCCCATTCCATTATGCCAAACCCCTTTTGGGCCAGGCCTTCGTGTAACATATCCAAGCTATTTTATCTTTTATTGGTCTACTCAAGCACATTTTGATATACTCATTCTTTAATTTCGCATTCAAAAGGACATACAAAGAAAAAGAGGCATAGCAACTTCGAAAATAATGTGGGCATAATTAGGTTTTAATTTTACAAACAAGATTAACGAGTGGGACATGTGTATGTGATTTTCTATGGAAAACAAGTTTGGTCTGTGGACTTGAAATCCCATCACCTGCACTCCGGGCTGGAAAAACAAGCTGTCACTTATATATATATATATATATATATATATATATATATATATATATATATATATATATATATATATATATATATATATGAGTGCGAACTATAAAAGATAAATGCCTCATATTGCACCAAAGCTTGGCAAAAAAATAAATCAAGTTTCTCGTCGAATTGATTCTATCCAAAGCATGGCTTTTAGTAAATAAGTGATGGACACATCTACAGGTTAAGATTTAAACAAAAAACATGTGCAACTATTTTTAAGCGTTTAGGATATAAACTATTTAAGAGCTACTTACCCACAAATGCTTCTTTTTTTTCATTATTATTTTTTTTCATGAAACCAACCTTACAAATGTATTCTACGTGTTTTGCTTAGTGGGAATTGGCTTTTGAATCATCCAATTATGACAAGTATGCAGGTTTTTATATGGCTTCAAAAATCAATGGCCAACAATGTGTGATATTTTCTTGGGTTATAAAATCTTGTTATGATTTAAAAGTCAGTTTCTTGGTCGATGTTTTCTACCCTCAGGGGTAAGGAACCCTCAATTAAAAAACTAAAATATGTTTAGTTTTTTTAATGCTTTTTGCCCATCTGATACTCCCGATGTGATTTACATGTTTGTGTTAGTATGAATCGGTATTTGGATCATGCTATTCTAATGTGTATGTAGTATTTTTAAGGATTAAAAATTCAACAGCCTACTATGTACTGAATGTTCAACTCTCATTGTATTGAAAAAGTATAATCTTTGATTAGATTCCTGCTGTTTTGACCCTGCTGAACACATGCATGGGTTTAGATTTGGTCAAACAATGTCCCACTAAGGCTACCAAATTCTTTCCCGGATACATGGATAGGGTTAATGTTTGCTATACTCATGGATGAACCTGATGCAGAAATTTGAGTTTAAGAGATTCATTTGAATCCAATTTTAGATTTGATTTTTTTTTGTTTAGATTTGAATCCCACTAAGGGTACCAAATTTTAGTTTGTTTAGATAGGGTTAATGTAGTGACCATCTTAAACTAACCCTGAGTCCATACCCGCTTCAGACACTTTTCCAAACTTGGATATGGACATGGTTAAGTTCCAAACTCATAAGTCTAATTTCAAGGATTGTTTAAGTTAGTGAATAAGTTTGGGTGGGTCTTTGTGGGTTTAAGGTTGTGTTTTGATCAAAATAGGTTGAATACATCCATGGGATTAGATTTGGTCAATCTTAGATTTTTTTTTTTTTTTGAAAGGCAAGCTGGGGTTAGGCAGACCCCTACCATATATCTCTTATGCCCCATGTGGCAGAGGGATTCGAACCTGGGCCTTCAGCTTGACACAGGACCCTGCTTACCACATGGGTATTTCATAACATATTGGCCCAACTTAATTCAAGAATTCATTCTTACTATTTTGGCCGTGTTGTCAAAACAACCTCTCACTATGAGTTTCAACTAAGGGGTTCCTTACCCTGAGGATAACAAATACCTCTCATATATATATATATATATATATATATATATATATATATATATATATATATATATATATATATATATATATATATATATATATATATATATATATATATATATATATGTGTGTGTGTGTGTGTGTGTGTGTGTGTGTGAGAGAGAGAGAGAGATCAAACACACAACACTTTATGCTTGATTAACCTCGATCTGATCTTTACAAGCAAAAACTAAACATTAGATCATGTTTAGCATGGTTATTTTATTATTTTCTTGTGTTAAAGTTGAATCCAACATAATTTTCTGGGCTATTTCTTGACTCAAACATAATGTTTTGGGCTATTTCTAAACCACATTGATCTTCATGAATCGTGAGTTGTTGATTTTTCACCTGTTTGAAATTGAATCTTATATTTCTAAAAAATGCAAGAAAACTGCATCCTCATGCATTACTTCATAATGCCCTTTTCCTCATTTTCCCTGAAATATTGATGCCATGGATCAAAACAGTGTTTTGATTCCATGGATTTCAATTCTAAAATCGAATAAGCTGTTTGTTTTGTGGGTCATGCACTCATGCCAGATGTGGGGGAAAAAAGAAGGGCGTCCTTAGGCATAAGGCCTTTTCCTCATCTGCTGTGGAATGTTCATTCTGCTTGTCAAAACAAAAAATCTCCATCCTATGAATCAGATTTGGATTCCACAAACCAAACGGAAACCACATCAGGCTGATGATCAAGTCCCTTACAAGTGATTGAAGCTCAGCAGTCTAATCCAGCATTGGCACTGGTCAGGCTTGCGTGTGCCATGGTTCTATTGTTTTTTTTTTTTTCGTCAGAGAAGGCTGGGGTTAGGCAGACCCATACCAGTTATACTATCATGTACCATTGGGATTCGAACTTGCAACGTCCCAACACAACCTGATGTGCACTAACTGCTCCTGGCAGACAAGCCGAGCTCAAGGGTGATTTAGCTCACTTATTAAAAAAAAAAAAAAAAAAACAATTAATTTTTTTCAATATTATTTAATTTTTTGTGACATCGGTCATTTTTTTATTGAAAGCTAGCCGATTCCGAATCCAACTCAGAATCGGCCGATTCAGCTTAATCGTTTACAAAACGATTCAAGGCCCGAATTGACAACATTGGTCATACCTAATACCAACACCACCAGTCAATCTTGACCACAGTAACAAATGCACCTTGGGGTCAATGGCCATATTCGTCCAAGCTGAACCAGCCCACGGTCATTATCGTAATTTCCCTAAAACACCTCTGTCTAAGTCGACGCAGGGCCCACCTTCCCCTCTCGTCACGTCTTCCCATCCGAGGCGGGGCCCACTCCTCCCCCGCCGAGCGCAACAACCGCTGCCGAGTGAGCTGTACAGTTAATCACGCCACGTCAAACGGCCCAATGACGTGTAGATCTCTCGCTTACGTCATGCCCAACTACCACCCACGTATTCCTTTTTTTTTCTTATCTTCACAAGCGTCATTTAACTAATGCTGACAGCTCAGCCTCAAGCAAGAGATACTGAAAGGTCACCCAATAGTTGTGCGCCACGTATCTGGTACCACGTGTGACGCTCGGGTCTTACACGTCGGCCACCACAGAAAACTCGCGACGGATGAGCTGTCGTGGCTTCCCTCATCCTTGTGGCGGGCCCCACATTCACTGTTCAACCAATCAAATATTGCCAAAGCAGGATCGGGGACCACCCACCGACGTGCAAAGAGCTCCTTGCGGGACTCGCGTGCCCTAATACGTGTCGATCTTCCTGCAGTAAGTGGGGCCCGCGGAAGGGGTCTCCAGTCTCCACACGTGGTCGTGGAGTGGACGTAGGAGAATCTCTGCCGTCCGATCGAGGCCAGCGTAGGAGTCACGTACGGTCGTGGGTCCCACGGGTTCCCAGTGGGAGCGTCGGTGGGCGCTTTAGCCACGTGATCTCTGCGAAGTTACACGTGGGCTGAGATACGGCCTTTCTTTTTCTTAATTTTAATAATCGTGCTCAATTTTATTTTTTAATTAAATACCCAGCAAAGTAATCTCATATTTCTATATACCTCAAGTCAATGCTTTCTTTAAGCAAATACTTCCATTTTCCTTACCATCTTGGTTTAATCTTAGGTTAATGTCGATCATGAAGTTAAAACTACCATATTATCTATAAAAGAAATGTACATACAAACTTCCCTCATTGTGAATATAAATTTTCTTTCTACCTTTAAAATGCACAAAATGCTCAATAATTTGAGCAACAAAAATTACATAGAGTAAAACAAGATTTTTATTTGTCAATCACTTTTATTCCTCTAGATAAAATTGGCAGGATAAGGTTGAATAAAAATGTTGTATTTAAAATAGGTCTAGTTTTGCAAAGGTAAGTTGGCTTTTCTTTTATAATTTTGATTGGTAATCGAGGGATAAGTAGCATCGGATTCGAACTCAAGACCCCTCAATTATGATACTGCAACATAACGATCCACTATCTCATTAGAACATTCATAATTGTTTATTTCAATGAATAAATTTGAGAGAGAGAGAGTTAATTGATGAGGTTATTTGGTTAGCACAAGTTAAGTTTTTTAAGGGAGTTTGAAATATAAGGAAAGCCTCTAGCGGGTATTTTGATTAAGAGCAAATTTTGGGGGGTGAGTTGAAAATTACTCTTTTTCAAAAAAAATCTTGTTTGATGAGATCTGAAGCCAACGGCTGGGATTCGTCTTTTGTCTTCTGAACAAAAGAGGGCGTCAAAAAAAAAAAAAAGAATAAAAGAAGATGGTTGGGGGACACGTCAGAGCGCGGCGATGACTTAACGGATCAAAATCAATATTCTGATTTCTCAGTTTATCCTTGCACCTTTTTTTTATTCACCAAACTGGTCGACAAACAAAAGTTGGGCGAAAATTACTGAAGTATCCTTAAGCACAACTAAAATGACAAATACATTTTTTTGTATGAAATTGACCAAAAACTTACTGCTCTCTCTCTCTCTCTCTCACTTTTTTTTTTGATGAAATTGACCAAAAAACGACTCTCTCTCTCTCATATAAACCCCAACATGAATTGAAACCCATGACCAATTGGTTAGGGGGGTGACCACCATGAGATTCGAATCCGAGACCTCTCGGTTATAATAGTGTGGCCACACCATCTAACTCTCTCATTCAATCAGATTACAAGCTAATCCAATCTTATGAAAGGAGCTGGCTGAATAGGAATCATAATTTCCAAATTTTATTAATTTTATTAGCATTAATAAGGATAGTAAATGTAATCCACCATGGACTCACCATTGTGGTTATGCCACATTGGAATCAATGTAGCCGCCCTTGGTTATTCATCGACTAAATCATTGATGAATTGCTATTCTCATTTAAAACAATTTGGCGATCATGGTTTTCGTTGAAAATCGTCAGATCGCTAAATCGCCGATTAAACCCGTGCTGCAAAAGGCTATATACATGAGAGAGAGGGCGCATTAATTGAGGGGTGACAAAATGGAGAGAGAGAGACCATCTATTATGGGTGGTAAATGCTATTTTAAGATAAGGTTTAAAATTATTTATAATTTATTAATTAAAAATAATATAAAAAGATATAATTTTAAAAAATATATAACATGCATATTCATTTTTATAAGGTAACTGTAACAAATTCAATAATGCAAATTTAAAAATATTTAATAAATTAATAAGCTTTTATTTATTTATATGATTTAAAATTAGCTGCATATAATTATTAATGTGTATGCCAACTTTTGCCGATTAATCATGATTTACTATTTTATCAATTAATCACGATTTGGTGAGGAGTTTGCATGCCGAGGTTGATCCATTTTTATCTTGATTAATCAGGATTTGCTGAGCAAGGGCCATTCTCGAGGAATTGCCGAGGACGAATTTGGCTACTATGATTGCAATCACCGGTTTGAATCTTGGTTGTCTTGTGTTCGATTCTCACTGGAATTATACTTGTAACTTGTTGGTGAGAGTATGCCTTTTGGACGTTCAAACTTGTCCTATAAGACAAATTTCTTAACGAGACACGCACTTGGTTAAATGCACCCGCCCCACCCAATTTAGAAGAATTTTCTCTTTTTCCAAAAGTTTCTCATGCAATCAAACGGGTCTTGGAGACAAGTATCAAACTTGTTTTTTATATAAAAAATACCATTACTATAAGGAGGCGATTGTAATTAGATGTTCGAATATTATGAATGAAGAAAAAGTGGAAAACTATAACATAACAAAGTTGATCAAGTATTTGTCTTAGTTGTTGTTGTTTGGCTCAATATTAATAACTTTTTTAATCAAGTTCTTTGGCTAAATAACCCTCTCTTTGCTAATATTTTTGAGAAATGAGTCATGAATAAAAAGTTTATTTTAAATGTTTAGTTTCATATTGAACATTTTTTTTAACACATTGGGTTTAAAATGTGTAGAGTTAGAGAGCAAGGGCCTCGAGGGGCTTGTCAATTGGGTTTGTCGATTAAACTTTAAACATTATATATGAACATGGATTTGGATTTGACTTTGACTTTGGATTTGAACTTAAACTTGAATTGAGATTCAAATTCAGTTTCAGCTCGCCCAACTCTTGCTCTGTTAAAGCTTTCTTAAAGAATATTTAACATAAAAAATTAGTTTGAGAAGTTGACGAGCGAGTCAAGGGTAATTTTGGATCATAATTGAGTGTCATCGAGCCTTAACAGTTAGCTAAACTTTTTCGACGTTAGTGGGTTCATGCAGTGGTTTAAGACCATTAGTGGGATCTATGCATGGTTTTAAGAGCTATTATAGGATATGATAAATGTTGTGGTCAATGGACCTGACTTATTAACCAATCGATTAACCTAGGTCTATATATACCTTGAAAGGTCCTTTAATCCATAGATAGAGACTTAGCATTGTTTGACTGGTGTAGACCCTCTTTTTCTTTATTCTTCTTCTTTTCATCCTTGAATCAAAGGTGTTTTATGATAGATTTGAATAGTTAGATGTGTTTATCATGCACATTTTAGTGAAAATTGACTCTTGGATCATGTTTTTTCAACAAAAAAATGTTATGAGTCCGGAAAAATTGATGTCTTCATGGTCATTGATTTTGGATCACCGAAAAAACTTGTATACAGGTTGGATTCCGGTGATCCAAAATCCGGTTTCCACTAAACAAAACCTATAGATCACATCTATGATATTAGATGTGAGAAAAAAAAATACTAAAAACTAAGATTTTTGAAAGAGCCTAAGGGCAGAACGAGCTCATTACTCAATTAAAAATGGTTTGGCATAAACAATAAAATCATGTACTTTTGGCATCATTGTTAGAAAGAGATTCTCTCGTAAATACTCAATTTAGTGTCGTACTTTGGCATCAGATGCGGCCTAATGATGTATAAATATGGATGGAAAGTATATTGACAAATTGGGTACACTTATACATGTGTTTGATTTGAATGTTAATCAGATTTCTATTTTTTTCAAAATCAAATTTAACTCATTTAATTTGAGTTGGAATGCTTAACCATATCTGACTAAACAGATATGCAAACCAAACCTGATCTGTTGAGTCCAGCTGACTCTTGATGTTGACTAGACATAAACATGATTATGCAACCCTATGCATGATTTCCAGCTAAAAAATGATTTCATAGATCTTTATTTACAAGCATATCAATTTGCTTCTCCAAAGGTGTTTTTCACTGCCATTAATTTACAAGGAGATTTAATATAAGGACACTTGTCTCACTGTGAATGGATCACTTAATAGGTCCCGCAAACCCTGGGTGGGGTCACCGACACCCTATCTCTTACCGAGCCCACTAGTTAAAGGCATCCACACAACCCAAGGGGGAAGCGAACCTGAGATGAAAGGGCCAGCACCTTATCCCCAAGTCTACTACCACACCAAACATAAATTTTAAAATCCCCTTTCAACCTAAAATACACAGATCTCTAAAAGAAAGAAGGGGGTATGTAGTGTATCTCATATGCCAATCAAACACACCTTAAGGGCTGTTTGGATGACAGGAAGCAGATCAGGTCATGCTGAACATGAGCGTTGGAAAACCTCCTCCCTATATTCCAAGTTTACAACTTGGGGTTTTTCATTTAGCCAAGTTTTGATAAAAACTTGGTTTTGAAGCCAAGTTTTGGCATCACCCAAATGCAACTAAAACGTGATTTCTCACCCAAAACTCAGTTTTTCAACTGGGTTTTGTGGGTCATCTAAACTGTACCTTAAGACTTAAGTAGTAGTGACATATTGCCTGTATTAACTCCTCATATATGATTACTATGGCACGTAAAAAATTCAAAGTATTTTTCATACAATATGTAAAAGTAGAAGCAAGTTACCCATGGCAAAGATTCTTACCTAGGTAACTTGTTCAAAATGACACGATTTTCAAAAAAAATAAGAAGGTTAAAATTCGATTTGTCTTCATCATTATCGTAGCACACATGCTAGTCGGTGTTTGTGTTCTGTTTAATATTTTTACCTTCAGTGAAAATATTTTAATATTCCAAAGTGTGTATTTTTCTCCGAACATCACTTAACACTTTAGCAATGCATGTCCCTATTAAACATTGTTTAAATTAGTTTTTACTAATTATTTTTACCCTGTCCACATATCTTTCGGGAAAAGTTGCTTATCTGCTTCACAAATTACGTGATCTTGCTCATATCTATAGTTCTAATCATGGTAATTATGTTTAAAATAAACTTTTTTTCCCTTTTTTTGGTGATGGATGGATGTGAATTGAAGAAAATGCTGGGATTAATCGTTTTTTAATGCTTTCTTCATTTAAGTAGCATAATTTACTATAGCCCGGCAGCATGGGTAAATTATGCAGCATCGCTGCTTGCTCAGCATGCAACAAACTGCCTGACAGCCACCCATCTTGGCATTTCTCAAGATGGATGTGGTGTTGGTCATCAGCAATGGAGCTGCATGCTAAGCATGTCATAAAGAAATTATCTTAAGGTTCAAACTTTAGGTTCTCCAATCACCCCCACCCACAAACTTGGGGGGAACTAAGGCCCCTTCTTTTACAACAGTTATTCAACCACCTGATTGCTAGTAGGATTCGAACTTGCAACGTACCAACACATTGGTGAGCAAAGCCCCCCATTGGTATTTCTTTAACTTCATAGTTTTTTTTTTTTTTACAGAGAAAGCTGGGGTGAGTCCGACCCCTGCAAGTTAAACAATAATACCATTGGGATTCGAACTTGCAAAGTCCCAACACAAGGTGACGTGCACTAACTGCTCCTGCCAGACAAGCTGAGCCCGATGATTTCTTTAACTTCATAGTTGGCAACAACATGGCCAAAGGCCTTAATTTCTCAAAAAAAAAAAAAAAAGGCTAGGTAAAACTATTTCATTTGCTCAGGAACCCATTAGTGTAAGAACGCTAAGGGGACGTTCAGTTCTTTCCCTCAGAATCGCTTTCTCAGGAAAACGTGAGAAAACAAGGAAAACCTGAGAAAGTGATTCTAAAAGCCTGAAATCTATGTTTAGGCTGTGATTTGGACGGCAAAATCTCACAGGTTGCCCTGAGATTTTAAATCAGAATAATTTTGTAATGATTTGAAATCATTCTGATTTTTAAATCCCATCTAGTTGAGGCACCCAAAGTACCCTATATCTCCTTTGCTCCAAGCGCACTCAACTTCAGCATCATGGCAAGGGACACCCACTATAGGTTTCGAACTTGTCACGTCCACAAGTTGCTCCTACTAAATGAGCCAAGCCTCTCGTGGAAAGAAAGACTTATCCTTTAAAACTATTTAACAAAAAAAAAATGGCCATAATTGATCTTAACAAAATTAATTAACTATCACCTGCTCAGGACTTTTTAGACATTAAAAGAAAGAATTTAGGGTATTTTTGTCATGTTGAAAAAGGGCTGGGCCCTAAAGTTGCAAACAGATCAGATACAATGCGGATCTTTTCTGATCCGAATCGATTCCAATCTTGTGCAATTGATCCAATCCATAAAAGCTGCAATTGTCTAACTTCGGATCTGGATCTGAATTAGATCCATAAAATATGTCCAAAACGTTCTCTTTACATGTGAAAAAAATGTAATCGGATCGGATTTTTATTCGAATCCAGATTACAGCCGACTTAAAACACTGAGCCGAAATAGGATATCCAATCCGTTTGCAGCTGCCCGTAGGGTAGGGTAGTCATATTAGGAAATCACGAGGGTAACTCCGATGAGAGAGAGAGAGTTGACGGACGCGAGAGGAAGATGCCAATTCGGTTAAATCCGAGAACACGTCAGCCACATGACGGGATGGATTAGCTGGCAGGAGGAGGGGCAGAGATGGACGCGTAGGCGCCGCTGCGACCGGCCATGTGTACGAAGGAGATGACGCGGAATAAATTAATGGCGTGCACGAACACCGATGGCCAACTCAACGACCACCATTGGCAAACCGTATATACGTGGCCCGTATACCCCTTGGATATACGGACACGCGTTCGCTGACGTGGCGATCAACCTGGATCTCCCTCCCTCCCCATTCTTCTTCTTCTTCTCTCTCGTGAGAGGAGCGAAGCAGGAGCTCTCTCTCTCCTCTGAAAAGCACGAAGAAAGGCAAGGGTCATCGGGGAGCGGTTTCCGAGACGTACCGAGACTCGAACCGGGCGAGCTGCTTCTGGATCGTCGGAACGGGGGGATCGGTTTTCCGATTTTGTTTCTTCTGCGGAGCGTGTTTTTTTCCGGTGAGATCTCCGGCGGTATGAGGGAGAGGTGAACCGGGAGGCAGAGGTGCATGCTTTTCTTTTCTTTTCTTTTTTTTTTTACTTTTTCCCGTTTGAGGTTCCGGTTCGTTTGTTTATCCTTTTAATTATGCTTTCGAGAGTCGGATCTGTTGGGGGAATTTGCGGATTTTTGGCGTTTGGATGCAGTTTAGACGGTGGAAATTCCGGTTTTCTTGTTTTGTTGAGCTGAGATGGGATTTTGGCTTCATTGCGTAGCGTTACGTGCTTGGAGATTCTGAAAATTTGCATCTTTAGGTGCTTCTTCTGTTTCTGAAGTAGAAAATTGAACTATTTAGTGAAAGGGGAAAATATTTACTTGAATTCTTGGAAAGAGTAATTGAATCGATGTTCCTTTATTTCTTTTTCTTTTTGGCGTTTTTTTATTCTTGCAGTTTCTAGTATTTCTAGTGTTAGTGATTTTAAGTAGAAGAACGGAGCGTTTGCTGAAACTCGTTAATTTTACGGAGGAAAAAGGCACTGCTTAGGGAGATATCTGAAGTCTGGACTCTGAACTCTGTTTATTTATTTATTTGTTCTTAAAAAAAATAGCACTCTTAGAAAAAATCTTTAGGTAAATTTTTTATGGAAAAAAAGGAATGGAAAAGCAAAAGAAATGGAGGCAGAAATAATTCAGGCCCGTGCGAGCTCTCACGTACGAGGAGACTGGGGGAAATCGCACGAACGGAGGATGGGGAAGAGATTTGTTATCTGTGACCGATTTGTACGAAATGACGTACGGATAACTGGATTAGGGAGGGAGGAACCGGACTCTTATTTTCCTTACGCGGAAGAGAGAGAGAGAGAGAGAGAGTCGGCATTTAGGAGTACTTTCACGTGCAGTCATGGTTGTACAGAAGAAAAGGATCAGGTATAGGTGGTCTCTTTCATGCGTAGTCAGACACGTTTGGAAGCAAGAAGAAATTTCTTGGGAAAAGAAAATCTTGCCTATGAGAAGTTTTGATATGATAATTTTTCCAGATGAAATATTTTCGCTTGTTTGTGTAGCATGAGAAAAACAAACTGGAAAAATATGAGAAAATTTCTCTTGTTCGTGTGTAATAAGAAAAATAAGGTTGGAAGCTCTCTCTCTCTCTCTCTCTCTCTCTCTCTCTCTCTCCACATATCATCTTGTTCTGTTTGCAAACTCTTAAAAAACATCTAATGTTTTTTCCACTAATGGCGTTGCAAAACTGAGTTTGAATACCTTCTGAATCATTTCAATGATCTGTGGCATGTGATCTGATACACGTAGTTCATCAGTAGGAGACAGGCACTAAAGGTCAGCCATATCAAGAGGAAACTCTGCAAAACCGAGAGGAAACTCTCCAAAACCGAGCACTCAAGCTTATTGGATCCACATCAACGACCATTGACATGGTTGTTTTGTGCCAGAACAGTTTGCCACATTAAATTCAACATGAAGGGCTTTTACTACCTATATGCAGCAGAAGATTTAATTTTCCAGGATAGACAGATGGCATTCGGATGAACTGTACATCATGCCTTCTGATGAGCACAACTGTAATAGGAAAAGATACTGCAAGAAAACCTACGGATCATTTCAAGTAGCCATCAAATAACAGTGGAATACATGGTCTAATCTCATATAGAACAGATCAGACCCCTTTACATAGAGAGAGAGAGTCGATTTGCTCAACCCCCCTTCAGAGAAAGGGAGAGGTGGGTCGACCAAACCCACGAGAGAGAGAGAGAGGGAGGGTCCACTAGACCACTTTATATATATAGAGAGAGAGAGGGTCGATCAAACCCCACCTCAGAGAAAGAGAAAGGTGGGAGCATACCTGGAAATGGCATTGCATGGTAGGAAGACGAAGATGGAGGAAGGCAGCTGATGGACTGAGTTGTATGGTAGGAAGATGAAGATGGAGGCAGGCAGCTGGTGGAATGAGTTGTGTAGGAAGAGGGAGAGAGAGATGTTTTTCCCATGGAAGAGGGAGAAAGAAAGTTTTTTATATGAAAAAAATCCCCCTAGGTGGAGGAAATTTTCATATAAAAAATCGACTTTTTAGAAATTTTTACCATTAAATTTTTTTCTCTCGTTTGGAACAGATGTAAGAGTTACCACTTTTTCTTTCCTATTTGCATTCTTCCTACCATTTTTCCGCTTCCAAACATGGGGAAAAAAGGAAAAAGAAAATGGAAAAAGCACCGTGTGTGTGTGTGTGTGTGTGTGTGCACAATTTTGAAATATGGTATACCTTCTTGGTGGATCTGGAGAGGTCATCAAGAGGTGCGTGTGCCACTCTGTAGGATTCTTTACCTGCATCCTGGTTCATGCAGCTTCCTTGGTTGCAGGATGAGTGGCTGAATGCATAAAGTTTGCAACTGCTCCTGCTCCAATAGTTTGATCTATTGGCAAAATATCTAGTTTTATAGGTGAAAGGTTTAACTTCATTAGGCACGAGCAATTTCAAGTATGGTTGCTTCCAATCTGTATGGTGGCCTTTAATAAAATTTGAACTACACCAGTGGATTGATTAATAAACACAAGTTCGATCAAGATCTGTCGTCATGATAATCCCAATAACGTGACATGATCTAAACTGGTGCCTCTGTCATCGACATCGAATGTTATAACTCAGCCTCATCGATGTCAGCCGACATGGTGGTGGACTATCGTGCTACTAATGCTTTGAAGCATAATATCTATGGAACAAGTAGATCAAGTGATATACCTTGAATTGAGCACAATTTCACTAGCCCATGTAAAAATGATTTCAAAAGTGACTTCCTCAATTGGTTGGAGACAGACCCATTCCTCCTATTTCATCCACTAGATGTCCACGCTGCTAAGCTTATAGGCAAAGCTAGTTGCCAGACACCACAACATGACTTAAAACTCAACAGACACACATGTACCTTTATCTTTAATGCAACTATTGTTCTCCCTTTGGGCACATCCTATATGCAGTGATGAAAACTGCCACGCCTGGTGACTGCTGATGCAAGAGCTTGCTGATAGGTTGACAGATAAGTAGAAGCCTCAGTTGCATGGAGATGAAATCTGGGGAATTCTTTATCTAAATATATGTTGTTTATAGTTATGTTTCCAAGCCTGTGGGTTTGAAACTTTGAAATATTTTTCCTTGAAATTTTGTCGATACTTGTGCCCACATTTCGTGAAGACATTGTTTTCTTGCATACTCAAATACCTCAATGATGTGAACATGAACATAAGGCTTTTGTAATTGCTAATATTCTGCATGTTTAGCCTCTGCGATCTCAATGTTTGTGGCCTCACTTTATGGAATGTATTTGAGCACTGTGTGGCCTCATCTTGTTTAGTTACCTCCAAATTGTCTTCTTTTTGTCCAACTTTCAGTTCCTTGTAATTTTATAGTATTTGATGCCTTCATGCTTGCTTTATGTGTCAAGTGTATATTTGGCTCCCATTTGGTGTCCCTTTATATCCAATAATGGAAAAGTTCACCAAGATGGCCATATCCATGTGGCACAGCACAATGTGTTTTTGTGTGTGTGCATATGTGCATGTGTATGCACACGTGTAATAGCTTTTCCATTTTTGAGGTAACCACGAGATATCTTGTAATTGGTGAATGCTATATTTTCACAACCATAAGTGTTATAGCATCTCTCAGCGAGTCAGCTGTGTTAAACCAGTTGATGTCAAACGTCAGTCCTATATGATGATCAAATTTTTAGTTTTATCTCCATTATAATGTCATGTTGTGCTGAATTTGCAAGCAGTCTTACAATATCCTTGATCTTCATGAACCTGTGCTTAGAATACTTTTTGTTCTAAATACAGTTCCCTGACTGATTTCAGGCATAGCGAATTGCATTGTGACAGAAGAGATTGTCCTGTCACGCTGTGATTAACATTAAAATCGAAATTGCTTGATGGGCATGGGGAACTCAGAAGGGGGGACACCATCAAAGTCCGACAAAGCATCTTCACCTGCACAGGTCAGCTGATTTTTGTTTTATTTATTTTGCATTATTTTCAAATTAATGAGTTGTTGGCTCTTGCTTAAGTTCTACCCTAAAAAGAAATTTTCCCTTGAAGGTTTTGTATGATGTCAGGTTTTATCTAGATTTCTCGGTGTGCAACATCAATTTCAGAATGTTGATATCGTTTTTAGCTTTTGTTAGCTGTCTACATGTTAACAGGGTTATCCTTTTATAATGTCAAGACATTTAAAATGCTCCGAAGGATTGGGGAAAAGATTTTGTCCGACAGGGAAGCATTTTGACTTTTAAGGGGATGCATGAATGATTGGAAAGACTGAGCCAGTTCATCTTCTGCTTCTTTTTATTTTTCTTTCAAATGTAAATTGCCAACCGAATATGTGGATGGAATGTGCTATTGAGTTCATAACATCTATGACATTTCAAAGTAATGAGGATATTGGGTACCACCAGCCTTTCACTACTGATTTCTCTGGTTCTTGCTGTTTAATATTGTCACCTTAAATTTATCATTTGGAGTTTTAACTGAAGTCCTCATTCCTTCTGATGTTCAGGAACATTCTACCATACCTGCTTATCCTGATTGGACAGCTTTTCAAGTGGGATCTCTCTCTCTCTGTGCATGCTTTTGTTCATCACAGTCCTTTTTATCAAGGTTTCCTTTGTTTGTTGGCTGTGCAGGCATATTATCCAGGAGTTGGCATGCCACCCCCTTATTTTGGATCTGCTGTTGCATCTGGTCATCCTCCTCATCCATATTTGTGGGGACCACAGGTATTCAAGCTTCTTATTTTGGTTTACTCTATATCATAAGATGTGCAAATGTGAAGAACAGAACGTTCATTTTATTTGCATTCATGCACAGTGTCAGTCTGAAGGTCTTCTAATAAAATGATGTAGGATGTTTGGGTTGGTGTGTCATCCTTATTTGTCAGGGAATCACTGTATAGGTTCTGCAGGGCCTTTTCTGTTTCCTCTAAATTTCAATAGCTGGATTAATCAATGATACCATCTTAGCCAAGGGTTTTAGATCCGACCAGGGTCGACCTTCCCAAGAGGAGGAGGGCTGGCAGAGTTGTAGGTTTTTGGTGGTCGGCAGGGCTGTAAAGTTTTTTCGATTATTCTTGGAGTGTTTGGTTCTGTGTGAAAAGTCTCCTGTTTTTGTGTTAAGTTCCATGGCCGTGCATGGATGTTAACTAGGTCACCTCAAATTCATGACTTTGACAAAGTTTAAAATGATATGGTGGTTTCCTGCATTAATTATCATCACCATGGCCGTTTTAGTAATTGTATAAAGAAGACACATTAGAAGGCATCGTGCATTTCAAAGTAAAGCTAATAAGTGTGTTATTTGTTTTTTATAAAATAACTGAAATGCCAAAGGTGGTGAAAACTAATGCATGATACCATGTCATTTTAAAGTTTGTCTAGGGTATGAATTTGTGGTGAACTTATTAGTATCCATATATGACTGCGTTGTTTCACAATTTCACTACTTCATAAATCTCCAAAATTTGTATTATTTTCTTGTTTCTAAAACATAAACAACAGTCTAGCTAGATTCACATAGTTGAGGTTTCTGAACCTATCTGCATTTTCTCTTTGTGCTGCAGCCTCTTCTTCCACCTTATGGATCACCAGCATATGCAGCTTTGTACTCGCATGGAGGGATGTATGCTCACCATCCTTCCATGGCACTTGTGAGTCTTGTTACTTTTTTTACAATAATATTTGCACAAGTTTCTTTTCCTACATTACTGAAGTTTCAGAACATGTTGGTTGCCAGAAGAAAAATGCAATCCTTTTTTCTGATGACAAACTGTTCTATAGATTTTATCTGCTTTTATGTAATTTATTATATTGGATATTATTTTTTACAGGGTCCGCATCCACATGGACATATGGTTTCATCGTCAGGGACAAATGAAATGGTATTTAATCTGACCTGCTAAACTTCCTCATTAAATGTGTTGCTAAAATTTGCATTTAGTTTACAGAAAGATAACCTGGCCCAGAACTTGGGGTAATTTGATCAATTTGACTCATGCAAATTAATAGTCGTGAGGCTTTGTGGGCTCAAAACTTGAGTAACTGTAATAACCTGACCCGAGTTACACCATGTCAGTGTTCTCGTGATGGAGATTGAATAGCGTGGCAAATTGGAAATCAATGTCATGGGCTTCATCTGAACGTTGAGAGAACCTTCTATTTACATTTTGAGCATTGAGTATCTAGATATGCCTTCTGTATAGCTCATTTATCCTTTCAATCCCTCTTCTTTGATTCAGGGCGTAAGCATAGAGACACCTACTAAATCATCAAACAGTAAGGATCAAGGTTTGATAAAGAAACTAAAAGGGTTTGATGGGCTTGCTGTGTCTATTGGCAATGGAAATATTGATACCACAGGCAGCGAAGGCCATGGGCAATCACAAAGGTTTGTTGACATCTATGGTACCTAGACACTCCATTTTGCCCTCCGTACCCATGTCGACACGCATGTCGACACGCTTATCCCCGTGTTGACACCTGGGCGCTCCATTTTACCATCTTATAATTTATAATTATATTTTCAGTTTATAACTTCATATTTTCAGTATATAATATATATTTTAGATATAGCATACATATTTAGATTATATTCAGTTTATTTTGAATTTATTTTGTATATATATAGCCGAATCCCCGTACCCACATTTTTTGGAATTTCCGTGTCGTACCCTCCGTACCCATACCCAGGTGACATAGGTTGACATGCAACATTATTCTTCAGTCAAGTCTTTATAAAGAAAAGTTTTCATATTCTAGTTAATTGGGACTGTGCACAAACATGCTGCTTAAGATATCCTTCACTCAATTATTTTGGTGGTTTGTTGGAATGATTTCATCTCCCGATATCTATCTATTTGTAAAAGGTATTTAATGGTTAATCAGTAGCCAGAGCTTTGATAAGTTGCTGTTCATGTTTACTTGTTCCTTTTGTTGGCTTGCGGTCTTGATTGTAGAACCTTATTATTTTCTCAATTAAATAAAAACCTTGTGCAGTGAGGATAGTGGCTCGGAAGGCTCCACTGATGGAAGTGACGGAAATACTGCAGGCAGGAAAAGAGTTGCTGAAGTAATGACATCCAAGGGTATGCAACAGAAGAATTTTGTGTATATTGCCGTGTATTTTTGGATTCATCATCATCAGTAGTATGATAGTATCAATTATAATGTGATTTATTTTCCTGCAGAGCATGTGTATTGGATTCACATTTTTTGGGGGATTTCAGTAGCTCTATTTTTTAAGGAAAATGTTAAAATTGAACTTGTTTCTGCTTTCTTTCAAAAGAGTGATATGTGGCTGGTTTCTTTATCAAGGACGCATATATCTTTCTTCTTGCTTTTGCCTCGGTAACTGATAACGGACTATAATTCTGTAATTAAAAGATGAGGAAGAAAAGTTCTCCCTAAGTTCTGAAAGGTACCATTCATCAATCGTGGTAAATTCTCCCTAAGTTCTGAAAGGTACCATTCATCAATCATGGCAAACTCCAGCTCGGTTCACACTTAAAAGTTTGTGAAATTATCATTCAAGCAAAAACCAGAATACATTCTCAGTGATGGGTGGCCAATCTGTTCGTCTCAGTTAAGACGATTAACTGAAAGTTTTGCCTTATTGACAGGCAAGAACAGCAAAGTTGGTCATAAGGCTCAAGCTGCTGTTCGTGGTGGGGAGTCAAATACATCTTCTCCTAGACCATTAGGAGTTACTGCAACACCACCTGCGATCAAGACATCAGAGGGTGTGCCCTTGTCTGGCATGACTCCTGGGATGGAGTTCAGAAACCTCACACCACCCAAAGCAAAGGCTGGAACTGCAACTCCTGGTCTTCAGGCTGCTGGCGTTGTTGTTCCAAGTCGGGAAGGTCTGCCTTCTGAACTTTGGCTGCAGGTATGATTTTGAATTTGTCTGCCACTTTTACGAAACAAAATTTTTTGTTTTGAAAATTCCATGGAAAACATCTCTGTTCCAAATGAGGAAACTGCGCTTTTTAGGTATCATGATTTGACTAATACGAGTATAATGAGGTCAAGAATTTTGGTTCCCTGGAATCGGCATCGAGTTTCACGAAGAAACTGGATCCTAGAAAAGTTTCATTCAAGTTGGTTGTGGAATGGGGACATAACAGTTGTGAGATGTTAAAGGGCTGTAGACAGACTTTTAGGATTCCACTGGCCCATGCTTACCAGTCAGTTTTACTTCATGTCAACTGGTTATCATAAGGCTATGTTTGGGAGCCTTGAATGAGTGGTTGTGTTGTGGTCTCCGACATGCTCCCATACTCTTGCTATTTGAGAGCAGTGGCGTTGCTGAAACAATGCGTTTTTTACATCTCTCAACATCACACATTGGCACAACGATACTTTGGCAACGCACCCAAATCGTGTTTCCATCCCCAAGCATAGCCTAAATTACAAGGTTCCAGGGAATTGAATTTCTTGGGAATTGATATATTTGTCATCTGCATGATTTGGAGAGGAGAAAAAGAAAAAAAAATGAATATGCCCGCTAATTGCTTAGCTTTAGCGCATAGTTCTTGTAACTTTCTTTTTGGTAAATCTATTTGTTGTGTTCTCAGTTGGCTTGGCACCATCGTTTTTGACATTTTATCCCCCTTTCATTTCTTGTTGCAGGATGAACGTGAATTGAGGCGAGAGAGGAGGAAGCAGTCTAACCGCGAATCTGCGAGGCGGTCCAGGTTGAGGAAACAGGTCTCTCTCTCTCTCTCTCTCTCTCTCTCTCTCTCTCTCTCTCGCTCTCTCGCGCGCGCGCGTTTATGCATGCAGAGCTGATCGTTCATATTTTCCAGGCTGAGACTGAGGAACTAGCAATCAAAGTCGAGACGCTGACGAGTGAGAACATGGATCTAAGAGATGAACTAAACCGCTTGAGGGAAAAATCTGAGAAGCTGAAACAAGAAAACTCTTCTCTGATGGTATTTCGTCATCCCTTTCCCTCTTTTAGGTCAAGGACAATCAGTGCAATTTCTGTTTGTTTCCTGGTTATGATTGGCAACAGATCAGATGGTTTCCGGGATCACGGGCTGTTGGGCACAGAGCCCAGATGGGCCTGGTTTCTGTACTCAGTGGGGGGCTCTCCCCTCTGTGCATCCCATGCTTTCCTTGGCATATTTGCATGAACTTGTGGACAAAGAATAATTGGATTTGTTACATTGGATTTGCAGGAGAAAGTCAAGAAGGCACAGTTAGAGCGTGGAGGAGGTGCCCTCCCTGATAGGGTTGAATCTCAGCCAGTGGGCATTGAGAATTTTTTGTCCAGAATGAGTAATTCCAACCAGGTGAATCGAAGCGGGCAGCGTGACGGTGAGGCCCATGAGAATGCCGGAAAGCTCCACCAGCTGCTGGAATCAAACTCACGTACCGACGCTGTGGCTGCGGGCTGAATCCTAGGAGCAACTTCAGAATAGCCTATTTAATTCCGGTAATTTAGGCGAATTTCTTTGGGCCTGAAATTATCACTCTGACTGTAATTAGGAAATAGATGAAGCAGATAACAGAGGCAGAGAAGCAGATAAACATTTCATCTGAACAACAAGGTGGAGGCTGTTTCTCTTTTTTTCTTTCAACGAACAAAGGACTAATTGTTGACCCCAGTTCTTTGACCTTTTTAAGGCTTGGATAATGGTTTTGAGTCTCCTTGTTTATGGTGACTTGATTCCATCTGTATATTTCAGATATTCAAAGGGAAGTCTTGTGTATCTACTTGCTTGGTTTCTTTTATGTTCTCTTTTTATGCTTGGTTTTTCTCTTTCAGTTGACAGGCAGTTCTTGCCCCTTCATGATGTGGTAAGTTTGATCCTGAAGAACCATCCACTTTATTAAAACCTATACTCGAGACTGTCTGGGTAATATGAGGATTTGTAAAAAAAAGTGTTAAAAATGTTCATATTTTTAGTTCGACTCTTAAATTACATAGTAGAGACGGGAGAAATTACATAGTAGAGACGGGAGAGAGAGAGAGAGAGAGAGAACTAAAAATATGAACATTTTTAACACTTTTTTTTACAAATCCAACCATGTGGATGTGTTGGACATAATGAATTTGTTAGGAATCAACCATTGAATCATGTATTTTGATGAAAAAATATGATTTTTGAATGCTTGAATATTTATGAAGATTATGAGCCAGCTTTAAAAAAATCTATTATAAAACCAATCCTGTAGATCACATCCTTACAGTTAGATTCAAAAGAAAAGAACAAATTAGTTCTCATATTTTTAGTTTTCTCAATATATGCACAACCAATTGTGCATTTTAAAATCATGCACAAATTATTTCTAGACCAAATATGCCATTGAAAGTATCCATTGTTATACTTTTATTTGTGTTCGTAATCTTTTTAAACACTTATTTATTTATTTATTTTTACACAATAACTATTTTACCCTTCTCAAAAGTCCATACATTTCTCTCCCACCCTTGTTCACTGGAAAAACATGGGAACCAGCCAGAAATCATGAAAATCGTGATTCACACCTTATGGGTAAAGCAAACGCCCAAATGATCGGCCCCACCGTTTTGGTAAGAAACATTGTGTTTTCCTGGGAATGCTCTCAAGGGTAGAGATTACACCCCCTATGCACGGTACTGTTGATAGGTTGAGTTGGTTCTTATTTTGGCCCTTGAATCATGTGTTTTTCATGCTCGAATGTGTTCTTCACAAAGGTGAAAGAAACCAAAGACTCATATTGCACTAAAATTCTTAATAAAATATTCAAGCTTAAATCAATTTAATATAAACAATTTTTTTTTAGATGGGATCAGGTCAGAAGCACCACGGATTAAATCAATTTAATATCACCTTGTGTTTGAACGTTTCAAGTTCAAATCCCTATGGTATAGTTAGTATAACTGGTAGGGGTCCGCCCTAACCCCAGCTTACAAGCAAATCATCCATTGTTATGGACAAAGGTCTACCGTTGATCACGCATTGATCAGAGTTAGACATTACCGTCTCTAATCGTCATTTTTTTGCCCAAAATATTAGTGCTCATTCACTGTTACTCTTATATATATATATATATATATATATAGTAATGAGTCTGTGTTAAACCAATTTGGAGTTAAACGGCGTGCTAAATGGGTTATTCGAGTTTTTTTTTCATTTTATTTTTAAATTCTGTCCGTACAGATGTGATCTATGTACTTGATTTTAGAGGAATCAGCTCTTGAAGCGTTTGATTCAAACACATTGGTGGGATTTTATAAAGTTTGAAAAATCAACGGTCCAAAATCTTTGTAAAATTTTGAGGCTCCAAACATCATTTTTTTTTCATCGAAAACACATGATCCAGGTGTGGATTCTTAGTAAATCAACCATGCCCAATACATTTATGGGGCGGGAACAGCATAAAAGGCACCACAAAAGCCCAAAAACCCATTTAGCATGCGGTTTAGCACCAAATTGGTTTAGCTCGAACCCATTTCCTTTTTTCTTTATATATATATAAGGAAATTGTCTACCCAATAAATGGTCCACCTCTTTGGAGAATATGATTGATGTGATCTTCATGAATTGAAAACATATGAATAGACTCTTGGATCAATTTTTTTATTTGTAGGTAAGATTTATTAACATAAACATTTTCAAAAAATTTTAAACCATTGGTTTTTGAAACCTTGTAAAATCGTACGTGCACATAAAAAAAATTGATCAAAAAATTTATTCATGTGTTTTCAACCATGGAGATCACATCCATACAATTAGATCCGCCAAAAACCATATTTAACATAAAGATTTTGAAAAGAAAACAAGCGGTTATATATATATATATATATATATATATATATATATATATATATATATATATATATATAATTGAACATATTAGAGGAAAACCCGTAAGAATAACAATGAATGAGCACTAATATTTTGGGCAAAAAAATGACAATTAGAGACGGTAATGTCTTACTCTGATCAATGCGTGATCAACGGTGTTTGACTTGTGAAAGCTGCTTTTGATTCCAAAAGGTTTGGATCTGACTGCGTGGAATCTGCCATGACTGGATCTTGTGTTATAGAAATTCCAAGCTCTCTCTTGGATTTTGATGGAAAACTCTCAACCTAATCCGGGTCCAATTAGCTCCTCAACGATATCAATACAATTAAAACTATTAAAATTTAAACAATAACCGGTTCGGTCACAACGTATCAGTCCGTCGATGCATCGTGTTGTGTCTCACAATCCGTGTAAGCTAAATCCCAAATGGTGTCAATCCGGCTATTTTTTCAAATAAATCTTAAAAGTGGTTAAAAATAGTTTTTTAATATCTTTTTGATACTTCCTTCTATGGTTCAAAGTTGGAAGATTCAAACTATTCAGACTTGAATCGGAATCGCCTCCCTCCCCCTTCTCGATTCAGGGTCCAAGATGATTCTTACTAGGGGTGGACAATAGCCCAGCCCAGCCCAGCCCGCTGATGGAATGAGCCGTTGACTGAAAAACAGCCCGGTTCGGGCTCGCCCGTGGACCTAATTGAGCCAGGTCAAGCCTATTATATAATATATTATATATAAGAAAGTTGGAAGCCTACAAAATACAAAACCTACTAAATAAAAAATGATAGTGAATTTCTGGTATTTTTTTTTATTCCAACCCTATAGATGTGTTCAACACGATTGATTTACTAGAAATCAAGGATTATGCATTTTGATGAAAAAAAATGGTATTTGAAGACTCAAAATTTTATAAAAATTGTAGGTTGTTGATTTCTAAAACCTCCATTCTAAGAAGTGATTCCTATAAAAACAAAAGTATAAATCACACTTGTACAGTCAGAGTTTCAAAAAAATATTAGAAATTCATGAAAATCAAATTGTGTGTTTTATTTAATTGGTTTTGTATTTTGTAGGTTTCTATTTTCTTTATTATGTATATTATGTTATATATATATAATATAATATACATATAGGGCCGAGCCAGGCCACAGGCTGGCCCATGCCAAAAGCCCGACCGTGGTGGGCTGAGCCGGGCCACCCGGCCCAATACCCACCCCTACTTACAACATTCCCTCCCCCATCTCTCTCTAAGGAGGATCAAGTGCAATGTGCTTGCACACTTTTGGTGTGCTGCTGCACCTGATCACCCTCCATCTTTGTGATTCAGCCTGTCAGCTGTGGGGCACAACAGCAGAGGGCAGGCAATGAGGTGCATCAGCACACCAAGAGCGTGCAAGCACATTGCAGTCTAATCCTCGTGAGGCTCCTCCTCAAGTATACTGACTAACTACAAGTACTCTAAAAGAGGACAATTGGTGGTGAATCTCATCATATCACTCATGATCTTAATGCAGTCTCATTGCACACTCCATATAAAGGAAAGGATATAGTTAAGATAGGTGATGAAACAAGTTAAAAATTCAGTACATTGGATCTTCTCAATTTTTTATTGGTGTTTCAAAATTTGATCTTAAGGATATTTTACATGTTTTTCATATTTCTAAAAATTTACTTTCAGTGAATAAGTTTGTCCTTGACGATAATATGGTATTTGAATCACCCTGAATATTGTTGTGTTAAAGGATCTTGCTTCAGGAACAAAGATCATTCGTAGGATGAGCAATGCTAATGCTGTCATAAAAAAGGGGGTCAGTAAATCGCAGGTAGCTACACTAGTAGGAGAGTGTGCATCATTGGACCAATGACACCAGAGATGAGGACATCCAACCATGCATGTGGTTCATAAAGTGGTTAATCGATTTGTCTTCCTTACTATAATCATGCTGTGAATAATGTTTGCAGAGCTTGTCAGCAAGGAAAAAGTTATTATCTTTCCTTTTCTAGTTTGTCTCATAAATTTTTTGAACTGCTTGAACTTATTTATTTTGATGTATGGGGTCCTGGTCCGATTATTAGTCTGGACGGATATCAATTTTATGTTCATTTTATTGATGCATTTTCAAGATTTATGTGGATATATACAATTGCTCACAAATCTAATGTTGCAAATGTTTTTTGAAAGAAAAATTAAGTCCTTGCAAACCTACAAAGGAAGATAGTATAAAGTCTTGGAACCCTACTTATAGAGCATAGTATTTCACATTGTATTTCTTGTCCCCACACTCACAAAAAAAAAATGGTATAGCTGAAAGAAAGTACCATCGTATTGTTGACACATGACTAACCTTAATGAGTCAAACAATTTCCACAAAATATTGTTCTTCATTAGTCTTAGAAATCACGCACCTGTAATCTTGATCTTCTGTATCACTACGGTAAGGAAGAGGAGAGAGGAGGTAACCACGAGAAGCACGATTCTTAATCAAAAAAGAATTGTGCCCTATTCCTTGATATATATATATATATATATATATATATATATATATATATAATATACTGATCGGATCGGGTCTGAGATTCTTCAATCCAGACCCAACATTCCAGATATCATCTATTATGTGGGGTTACAAGGATACGGGTCCAAATATGGACCCGTATGTACATATACATTCTTAATAGTCTCCCTCAAGTTGTGCATGGTTTCGTACCATGGACAACTTGTTCTTCAATAACCAAAAGTGGACGTTGGTAAGTCCCTTAGTAAACAAATTCGTCACTTGATCAGTTGTGGAAACATAAGCTGGCTCAACTTCTCTATCTTCTACCTTTTGCCGAATGGAGTGTTGATCAATCTTTATATGTTTGGTATCACTGTGATGAATGGGATTGAAAGTAATTTGTATGGCACTTTGAATATATGAACAAAGTCAAGAGCATCACAGACCAATTAGCAATGGTGGGATGTGTTATTCCGGACAAAGAGAAAGTTCAACAGGCACTGAATGGTCTTGGATCTGACTATCACATGTTGGTCACCTCTTTTCTATGTCTTTCTTCATTGCCTAACTTTGATGATTTGCCCGCAAAACTCCTGCAGTATGAAGTTACTATTAGAGGTGAGGAGTTGACTTCCAATTCCAGCAATCATGAGGTCCTTGTCACAGGCATGGTGGCAGGATGTGGCCGTGGAGGCTTTCGAGATGGACGGGGACAGAGAAGAGGTAATCAAGGAGGTTGTGGATTACTTCTCACGCCTAACATGTCACCCAACTCATTCCCAGCTAACCAATCTTCTAGATAGATACCAACGTGTTTTCTGTGTAATAAAAAGGGGTACATTAAAGCAAATTACTGACATAATCCACAAAACAGAGGCAAATTTGGTGGTGTTGGACCTTCCACTAAAGGACAAGCAAGGGATGAAAAGGAGAATGTGAAGAACCTTTTGATTTCTGCCCTTTCTGAGTTAAGTTTCAAGCAAACTGAGCAGGGGACTTGGTACATTGACTCTGGGGCTACTGCACATGTGACAGGTGACGTTGGTAAGATTTCACAACCCATTCCTTATCGTGGTAAATTTTGTATTAAAACTGGAGATGGTGCCCTCCACCCTATATCCCATGTTGGAAACATTTCTCTTCTATTCCCCAATTCTTCACTTCCTTTATCTGATGTTTATCACTCACCCAGTATTGTTAAAAATATTGTTTCTATTTCTAAACTTGTCGATGATACTAATTCTTGTGTTGAATTTATTCCTTCTTCTGTATGTGTCAAGGATCTTCTCACGAAGAAGACGCTCATTGAAGGAGAGCGACAAAGAAATATGTATGTCCTCAAGGGGTCTCTTTCTGCTCGTGCTGCTCAAATAAATCCACAACCAGTTCAGCCAGTGTCATTTAAAGATTGTTTTAGACTATCTTAGTGTAATAAGTCAAAAATCTGGCATTGTCGTTTGGGTCATTATAATCGTTCATTCATTGAGAAACTTGTGTCTAGTGGACTTGTTCCACAGTCCAATTTGAGTATTGAGTCTGATATTTCCCTTTGTTCCAGTTGCCATTTATGTAAGAGTCATGTTCTTCCATTTTACTCAATAAATCAAAGAGATTCTGTGCCTTTTGAAATTATCTATTCTGATGTTTGAGGACACGCCCCGCAATCTTCCTTATCGGGCAGTCGCTATTATGTCACTTTTATCGACAATTATTTCAGATATACTTGGATCTACTTTATGAAACACAAATCTGATGTGTTCAAGCTTTTTCGCTCGTTTTGTGCCTTAGTTTGTAATCAGTTCTCAACTCAAATCCAACATTTCTAATGTGATGGTGAGGGAGAGTATCTATCAAAGGAATTTACTCAATTTCTTCAGGATAAAAGAATAAGTCGTTGAATATCTTGCCCGCACACACTGCAACAAAATGGTGTGGCAAAAAGAAAACACCAGCACATTTTTTAAAGTGCATTGAGCATGATACATGGCACTCACGTCCCTTTAAACTTGTGGACAAAAGCTTTTTATTCTGCTGTATATATCATAAATCGATTGCCAATGAAATTACTTGTGAATCAATCTCCTTATTTTACACTCTTTGGGACTCACCCTAATTATAATGAATTGTGAGTGTTTGGTTGCATATGTTATGTTCATATTGATAGTTCTTAACGTGACAAGTTCCAAAACAAGGCATGCAAGTGTAAGTTCGTTGGTTATGCTGATCAATACAAAGGTTATCGCTGCTATGATTCTACTACTAATCGCATCAAAATCTCATGGAATGTTGTGTTTGATGAGACTCATACTGAGAGCCCAGGAAGGGTAGAAGAACATAGCGTGAATGATGAAGGTTATCAATCGTGGCTTGCTGCTGAGGTGTTTGATCAAATGGCTACACATGATGCTCCCTCATGTCATACAATATCGACTGAACAGAATAAACCTGATGTGTGTACACAAAGGGAAAATACGCCGACCACGTAGGATACTATGCCTACCGCTTCAGATATTACCAAGTTTCAAGGGGCTGTCTATGTACGGTGAAATAAAGACAATGCTCAGTGAACCGATGTGCACCCTAGAAGGCTTGAAAGGATTCGTCATCCTATTGAAAGATGGGTTAGTTATAACAACTTCTCTACAGACATGCAGTTGTTCATCTCCCAGATTGAAAAACAGGATGAACCTATTAGTTTTTTACAAGCATTTATGTCACTCAAATGGGTTAAAGCCATGAATGAGAAAATAAAAGCTTTACATGAGTGTAGAACTTGAGAGATTGTTCCTAGATCATCCGATAAAAATGTTGTAGGGTCTAAATGGGTCTATAAAATAAAGTATAAACCATATGGATCTATTGAACGATACAAGGCAAGATTGGTGGCAAAAGGTTTCACTCAAGAATATGGGCAAGATTATGATGAGACTTTTAGTTCTGTGGTCAAGATGAGAACTATTCGATTGATTTTGTCTTTGTCAGTTCAGTATGGATGGACTCTTAATCAACTTGATGTCAAAAATGCATTTTTGCATGGCAGACTGAAAGAAGAGGTGTATATGGAGCAACCGTCTGGTTATGCAGAATATAGCCCTAGCACACATGTTTGCAAACTACAAAGAGCCATCTATGGGTTAAAGCAGGCTTCTCGTTCATGGTTTGACAGTTTTTCCCTTAAAGTTCAGTGATATGGTTTCATTCGTTCTCACCTCGATCATTCATTGTTTATTTTCTGTGATCGTCAGGTACGTACCTTGATTCTTATATATGTGGATGACATTATTATTACTGGAAATTCAGATAAACACATAAAAGCCACGAAGGACTTATTGAGTCAACAGTTTAAGATGAAAGATTTGGGAGTCTTACATTATTTCTTGGGAGTTGAAGTGGATAGACAGAATGGATCTCTTTCATTAACCCAACACAAATATACCTTAGATCTGTTGGAAAAGGCAGACATGGCAGATTGTAAACCACTATCCACTCCTAGTGTATTAAACCACAAGCTCAGCTCTCAAGATGGGGAATTATATAAAGACACCACGCAATATCGTAGTCTCGTTGGAATGCTTCAATACCTCACCTTTATCAGACCAGACATTGTATATGCAGTGAACCAAGTGTCACAATTCATGCATGATCCACGAACAGAGCATATGAATGTTGTTAAGAGAATTCTTCGATATTTAAAAGGCACTCTTGGAGATGGTCTAGTTTATCATCAGTCCAAGTCCAAAGGGGAGCGACATCGATTAGATGTTTACACAGATGCAGATTGGGCTAGAGATCCAGATGACAGGCGATCAGTTTCTGGATTTTGTGTTTTTCTAGATGAGAACTTGATAGCGTGGAGTAGCAGGAAACAACGTGCAGTTGCACGATCCAGTACAGAAGCTGAGTACCGATCTATGGCAGTCGCTACAGCAGAGGCTACATGGCTGAGACATCTTTTGACTGAGATTGAAGAATCTATTATGTGGGGTTACAAGGATACGGGTCCAAATCTGGACTCGTATGTACATATACATTCTTAATAATTAACACTATTGTCTATCTCATTAATCACTTACCTTTACCTGTCACCCACAATAAGTTCTCATTTGAAATCTTGTTCAAACATCCACCTAACTACACTTTTTTGAAAACTTTTGGCAGCACCTGGTTATCCTTGCCTTAGACCTTACTGATCCAACAAGCTGGATTTTAAATCTGATAGCCATGTGTTTTTAGCCTATAGCAATTCTCACATAAGCTATTATTGTCTCAACCCTTTCACTGGCAAAATCATTATATCCCACAATGTGGTATTTGACGAAACTAAATTCTCGTTTTATTTTTCGACATCACCACTCACTCTGAAATTGATCGTGAATCTGATTCGTATCTTTGCTCTCATATCTCCACTACTTTCCTTGGCCACTCAGGTTCTACCTCTTATTCCTAATTCAACCAGTGAACCTAGTTCAACCCATTCCTCACCAGCCGAATCTCTTGACTCCTCCCCATCCTAAGCCCCTCTTTGAGCATCCACTGAACCCCATAACCCAATCAGTGACTCCTCCTAACCCAACCCTATTCTTGTGACTGCTCCACTTCACACTCATTCTATGTTTACTTGTTCTCAAGATGGGACGTGTATTCTCAAAGTCTACCTCACTACTATACATCCTCTTCCTATTTCCCTATTGACTCAGTGCACTCAAGACCTTGAACCAAAAACCTTCCATCAAGCCAATTAGAGTCCCCACTGGCATGCTGCTATGGCTCGAGAATTTGATGCCTTACTCAAGAATGCTACCAGGACCCTTGAACCTCAACATTCGTCTCATGTTGTAAGTGGGTGTTTAAGATCAAGTGACTGATGAATGGATCTCTCAAATGCTACAAAGGCTCATCTTGTGGTAAAAGACTATAATCAGGAAGAGGGTGTTGACTATTTTGAGACCTTCAGTCTGGTTTTCAAGCTTACTACCATTCACACTATCATATCTCTTGTCATAAGCTTTCAATGGTCAATCACCCAGCTTGATGTTCAGAATGCCTTCTTACATGGTGATCTTCATGAAACTGTCTATATGGCTCAATTATCTGGTTTTCAAGATGCTCGATTTTTCAATCATGTGTGTTGGCTATGTCATGTTCTATATGACCTTAAACATGATCCCCGTGCTTGGTACCAATGTCTCAGTAATGCTCTCACTGCTATGAGATTTACTAATTCTTATACAGATACATCCTTATTCATCTTACGACAACCGTCTTTGATTATCTTTATTCTGTTGATGATATTTTTGTGATTGGCAACTCTCCTACTTTTATCAAAAGTCTTTTATGTTGCTTGAGCTCGTCCTTTGCAGTTAAATATCTTGGCAACTTGCATTTTTTCCTAGGTATTGAAGTCATTCCTGGTTCACAAGGTCTTCTGTTATCTCAACAAAAATATATTGTGGACCTTCTCACACAAGTTGACATGGCCGATGCCAAATGAGTCTCCACTTCGCTATCCTCCTCTGTCACTCTCTTTGCAACAATGGGAGCCCCATTTCATGATCCCACGTTATATTACAATATTGTTGGGGCCCTTCAATACCTCACACTATGCCATCTATATTTGGCTTTTGTGGTTAACAAAGTGTATCAGTTTATGGCCCTACCAACTGCGGATCATTGGCAATGGTTAAACGGATCTTGCGATATATTAAAAACACAATTCATTTTTGCATTATTATTCAACCATCCAAAGATTTATCTCTCTCAACATTTTTAAATGTTGATTGGGTTGGATGCCCCGATGATTGTAAGTTTATAGGTGGTAATGTAGTTTTCCTTGGACCAAATCTTCTCTTTTTGAGCTCCAAAAAGTAGCACACAGTTGCATGTTCCAGTAATGAGGCAGAATATCGTGTGGTAGCTAACAGTGCGGCGAAGTTCCTTTGGATCCAATACCTTATTCATGAACTTGGCATCACTCCATGTGTGATTCCTACTATTTGGTGTAACAATGTCAGTGCTACCTATATGGTTGCTCATCCAGTCTTCCATAAACGAAACAAGCATGTAAAAATTAATGTGCATTTTGTCAGAGATTGTGCTCATAAACAACAACTAGTAGTTAGATACATCTTATCTCATGATCTGATCGCTGATATCTTCACCAAGGCACTTCCAGTTCAGCATTTCACTTTTCTTCTTTCCAAACTCAACGTCTTGTCCGGTCCATTGAGTTTGTTGGGGGATGTTAAAGCAATGCCATTGTAAGCTACATAGCTCAAGCCCATATGTGATCCTCTCACCACCAAATGTTCAACTGAAACGTTCTCAATAGATAATGATTTGGTTGCTCAATTAAGAGTTCCGCCGGCTAAGAAATTTTTTTATAATAATCCTATTTGCATAAACTACTTATTGGATAAGTTACCGAACAACATGACTCTTACTAAAGTAAGAGATCCTATGAATGTAAACCAGATTTGTAAAATGATCTCTCAAATCCATCAATGACTTATAATTCATTATATATAATGGTTAACTCACACATTGAATTATAGAGTGTGAGACCCTTGAATCGTGGATATTGGTGATTCTCACCGAACTATGTTAAGTCTTCTTGTTCAGTTTTCTATTTATCTTTGTTTCTTTTTGTTTTTCATGTGATACGTCACGAATACAATGATGAGTAGGCAGGGCATGATGACATCCTCATCGATTCTGATGTGATTTACGGTGATGCCCTTTGTCGGCCTACAACTTCCTCCACTCCAGCAAGTGGGCAGTTTTTGAGCGGCTTTCAGAGAGGCTTCAGACTCAGCAAAAGCAGAGGGTAAGGATTGGGGTGAGGCTTATGATCTTCATCAGATCAATAAGAGTGTGTTAAATAAAAAAAAACTTCAATAGAAAACATTCTTCCACCCTTCTCTGGAGGAATGTTTTCTATAAAAAACTATACCTTTTAGAAAAACTTTTTTAGAAAAAAAGATCTTCGTTTGGAACTATCGGAAGATCTTACATTTTCCTTCCTACCTTTGCTTTTCCTACATAGAAATCCCATCCTACGCTTCCTCCCAATCACCTCATTAATTGTAATGGTAAGATAGGATTTGCTCAAAGGTGCCTTGGAAGTTGTTCGTTTTAAAAATTAACCACACTCATCCCACAGTGAATAAGGTTCACTATGAGATGTTCAATTTACACCATCGAGGTGGTATGGTCCCGTGTGAAACTGCAGCTTGCCTTTCAAAAAAAAAGAGTTGTTTATTTAGGTCATTCAGATGTCATCCCTCTGAAACACCAAAACATCAGAAAAAATAGTGGGGCCCATCCAAGTAATGAGCATCTCATTCATACAGATTTAGATATTGTTCATCTTGAGATCAAGAGCATTCAGGGGAGCTTTGGCGGTCAGAGGCTCAGAGCTCAATCTGACCTGATCCCATCTCATTAATTGTTTACGCTTGTAACTTGTTCTTTTTACCTCCAAACACACATGCTTGTAGAGTTGACGTACCCCCAAGATTATTATTAATGCTAAGAGAGAGAGAGAGAGAGAGAGAGAGAGAGAGAGAGAGAGAGAGAGAGAGAGAGAGAGAGAGAGACGAAACATGATTTCAACATAGCCACAGAAAGGGTCAACAAAATTGAATCCAAAGAGAACAAAAGTAGAAAAACAAAATAGAAACAAGCAGGAGCAAAACAAACGAAAAACAAGCAGCTCATGCAGAAGCCGCAAAACCAAAAAGGTCTGGAGGGAGCAGAGCGACAGCAGGAGGAAACATTAGATCAAAAAGATGAATACGCAGGATTGCGTAAACGTCCACTAGGATTTTTTGTGCAAGATGATTATTGTCAATCGGAGATTCCTGAAAAAGGGCATCGTTATGAGCCATCCAAGCGAACCACCAAGTGGTAAACAACCACGACCTCTAGATTAACTGTCACCTCTTACTGCATCAAAAGCAGTCCGGACCCAAGATGAGGTCGAGCGCAAAGGACTCCTCCATAATCAGGACCTCTAGGTGCCTCCAAGTCCTACGAAAGATCTCCACAAAGGTAGGGCAATACCAAAAGAGGTAGAACACGGATTCTTCAGCAGCATGACAAAGCACACACCAGCTCGAAAGCTGAAAGCCCCACCTCTTTAAGGTAGAGTGAGTTTGGACCTTATCGTGCAAAATTAACCAAGGCAGGACTCAAGAACGGGGTGAAGGGCCCCTCGCTCAAAGCGCAGATTCGGGCAACCAGGCCGCCCCTGGGAAAACAATGATCTATAGACTTTGCTGGTCAGGAACTTCTCGGTAGGAGCAATAGCCCAATGCACCCAGTTACCAATATTGGTGAGATCATCAAAATTATCGCTGAAGAAAGCTAAAGCCGACAACCATGACTTATGCAGATGGAAAAACACTCCATGCCTCGAGCGGAGTAAAACCGAAAGAAGAGAATGAGACCCATACTTAGAGAGAAGAAAACTAGCGCAAAGATTATCTGGTTGATGAGCAAGCCAACATTGCTTAGAGACTAGGGCAATACTCCTGAGTCTGGGCGCAGGAATACCTAAATCGGCCATAGAACACGGCAAGACCACCAAACGTCAGCCAACCAGGTGGCGCTTACCCTTGAGATGACACCCAGACCAAAAGAAGTCTGCCAGCAGACGCGTCAGTTGCTTCTCCACACCTACATGCATCAGAAACATGGACATGAAGAATTCTGGAATGGTCGAGAGAAGATGCTTCACTAAAGTTCGGTGGCCAGCGTACGAGAGATAAGAAACTTGCCACGAGAGTAAATTGCGATTAACTTTAAGAAGTGTCGGAGCCCAGGCCACAGAGGAAATGTGCTTAACTTGTAATGGCAAACCCAAGTACAACATAGGCAACTCAGATATAACACAATTAAAAAATCTTCATCCCAGCCTTTAAAAGAAAGGGTTGGACGTGGAACATAGAAAGGAAACACTTTTGCTCATTGAGAGAAAGGTTGAAAAGAGAGAGAAAAATGTGAAGAATAAGCTTGAACTGAAGCATCTGTTGAACACTAGCGTGACAAAAAATGATCATATCATCGGCATAAATAAGAGCATGAGCATGGAAGTCTTGAACCGATAAGGGATCCATGAAACTGCAGGCAACGGCCCACTTAAGCAGCACAACAAGACCCTCAACGACTGCATCGAACAATAAAGGCAAAAAAGGGCAACCTTGACGCAGACCCCGCTCCAGCTTGAACCGTTTCCCAAAAGTGTTGTTGATATTCAGCATAGCCTGGGCATTCGAGACTAGTTCTCTAACCCAACCAGAGAACCGACGATCAAACCTGAAGTTCGATAACATTTAAAATAAGAAGGGCCATTGCACATAATCAAAGGCCTTATGAAAATCTAATTTAAGAATGAAAGAAGGCTGATCGCAAAGATGCAAAGAGTGCATAACCTCGGTTGCCATGATAAAAGAATGATGAACCCTCTTATTATGGATGAAGATGAACTGAGAGTCTGAGAAGATCTATTGAGCCACCGATTTCAGCCTATTTGCCAAAACCTTGGCAATCATACGATAAAGAGTACTCGTCACCGAGATCGGGCAAAATTGAGAGATATCCGAAGCGTCGACATCTTTAGGAATAAGCGAAATAATGGCTAAATGAAAATTGTAGGGCAGCCTGGAATTGCGATAAAACTCATCGAAGAGGCTAACCATGTCTGGTTTGATAGAATCCCAGAAAATCTTGAAAAAGTCAATATGAAACCCATCAAAGTTGAGCACTTTCCAATTAGACAAATCCTTAATAGCACAAAGGATCTCAACATCTGAGAATCTTCTTTATAAAGCATAGGCTTGGTCATGAGAGATCGGTCGTAGCATGACAGACCCAATTTTTCCCTCTGCAACCACCGAAGAGGCATAAATAGACATAAAATAGCGTGTGACGGTCGGGTTGACAAGATGATCAAAGAAAGAGATACCTCCAATAGAGATAGAAGGGATGGCTTTTCTCCGATGATGATGGGATGCATAGGAGTGAAAAAATTTAGTGTTGCAATTACCCGCTTTGAGCCAATTCACCCTAGATCGTTGCTTCTAACGGATTTCATCCTTGACTCTCCAGTTATTCAACAGCATAGATGCTCAATGGATCTGACCTAGAAACTCAAAAGTTGAGGTTCAGAAAAAACGTCAGGGGAAGACATAGACTTGTATAATTCAGAAAGCTCACACTCTCAGACATCCAAACGCTAAAATTTCACAACGTTGCAATTATGGATCCGGGCCCTGATATCCTTAAGAATATGTGAAAGCTTGTTGATAAGCCAAAGAGCAACTTAGTGCTTGGCATAAGGTTTAGACCAAGAGGCAGAAATAACCAAATTGAAATCCGGCTTCTGAAGCCACCATTGCTCAAAAATAAAGCACCTGGTAAAGGAGAAACCATCCCCCCAAAGAGTGATGAGCTGACCATGGTCAAAGATAGAGGGCCCAAGCAAGACACATTTAACATCAGGGATGAGGTCTAACAAAGAAGAGGTGACAAATACCGTGTCAAGAACCCGACAGCACGGGTGCGATCGCCTATTCGACCAAGAGAAGCGCTCGTCGGTAAAAAGAAGAGGATAAAGGAGATGCCGATGAACAAAGTCTTGAAAACCTTGAATAGAGTGATTAGAAAGGATGATAGAATTAGAATCATGAGGAGAAAACAAACAATTGAAATCGCCCATAATAAGGTGGCACTGATCATTAGAAGTAACCACCCTATCAAGGTCATCCCAAAACACGGGCCTCCTGGCAACGAGGTGAGGTTCATAATCCATGGACAACAGTGCTCTCCGACCAACGACTGTAAGATGAAGGCAACAAACAAAGAGTAGAGACCCATGTCCAGCTACAATAAATTTAAAGACTTCTTACCAAAGTGGAGAATATCACCAACATGGTTGACAGCGGGCTTAAAAAAAAATATGCACTCTGCGATGCGACTGCAAGTGGGATGTCATCCATTTTAGTTTCGCAAATGGCAAACAGATAAGTATTATCATGTCTAATCTAACTCGTCAAAAATAAGCGGGGGCAGAATTGAGGGAGGGAGAGAGAGTTTTGCTTTTTATTTGCTTGCATAGCAGTGCATGTACTTAGTATATGCACGAAAGGTGGTGGTTGAATCTCTTTTCTCTATGACCGTTTATGGATTTCTTTTTGTGAATCTTTTCACCAGTTGGGTTTTATGTGTTAGTGTGACTAGCAAGCTCTGAAACAGGCTTTTGAAAGCGAAGCAGGTGGGGGTACGTTGATTTTTTGGGGTTTAGGATTTTCCTCTTTGTTTTTTCCCATTTTATGGTTTTTTTCTTTTGAGGGTTTAATGGGAAAGAGCTAAAAACTTTGGTGGCTTGCTCAATATTTTGAGTTTTGAGGTGGAATTGTTGGTTGGCATATTTTTGGAATGCAGAGTTGAGAATTGAGAGTTTATCTTTTTGCCTCGCTCTTTTTTAGTATCTTTGTGGGGATCTTTGGGAATTTGGGTGGTTTTATAATTTCCCCAAAAGAAGAATGCTAAATATCAAATTGGGACTTGTGCTCTTCCTTTTGGCATTGGTTTTGGATTGAGTGCCTTTGGGTGTTGTTGGGGGTATGTTTGTTGTATATTTTGGAAGTTTGGGTAGTTTCATATTCGTCTAAAAAGCATTGCTTAGACTAATGAGATTCTAATTTGGGTACCATAGAGTAGAGACATTTGATATCAGAAATTTTTTTGGTTTTTAAGTTTGTTCAGAGTAATACTAGGAGGAGATGCCATAGCTTGCTCCCATTTCATAGGATTCGTTTTCTAGCTGTAGTTTATCTAGATATTCTCTCTTTGTTATGAGTTTCGTGATCAGATATTATACTTGCAATATTATTCCCATTTGCAGATTGGAACTAGACTTATATTGGACAGAGGGTAGAATAAAATCGACTCTCCTACTGCAAATTTATGGTCTTCTTAGTTGGTCTTAGAGTTCAGTTATGTGATTTGCTTTCACATTTAGTTATAAAGCCGTATATCCTTTATGATGTTGGTAGTGTTGAGTTTTGACTAGGAGCATTTCTTGGCGTGGGGAGATTCGGTGGGAAGAAGATGATGTTTAGGTTTTGGTTCACGAGTCGATGAGATTCAATCACATGAAAGTGCTTTTGAGTGTAGAATTTCAAACTGGGTTAGACTTTGTTGGTTGGTCAGTCAGTAGTTCATTTAGTGCTCAAAGGGCCTATTTGAATGTTTGTGAGAGACAGCAACAAGGACACCAAGAGGCTCATGTGAATATGAGGCAGAGACACCATTGAGCAATCCCTCTTCATTTTCATGCTCCCCACTCATTCCCCTGAGATGGGTGATTGTGCTCCTTTGAATCATAGGGCTGCCATTGAAGTTGCAAAAGATTGGAATGGTATTGATCAGATCACAATTAGAGAGCCTCGAGGTGCATCTGCTCGGGTTAGATTTTTTTGCTTTAGCTGAAGTTTTTTATGGTGCTCTTGTATATTCCATGGACCAGTTTTCATGCTGTTGTTTTCATTTGCGTGCGAGCTTACTCAGCCAGAGTCAGGGTATCTGTATTTATAGCTCAGTCTTATTCTCAAAGGATGATATTCATGTTTGGCCTTAATCTAGCATGTTGGTTCTGATGGAAAGTGTTCTTTTTTAGCTCCTCTTTTTTTGGTAAGCAAAAATTGTTTTGTATGACGTCTTTACTGAATGATCTCCTGTGGGAATTTCAGGTGAGCTTACATGGAGGGCAGGTTATCTCATGGAGAAATGGTCACGGGGAAGAGCTTCTCTTCACAAGTAGCAAGGTGTTTATTCTATCTTTATTTCTTAATTAATAATGGCTGATTAACATGAGTGTATGATGCATAACATATCTTTGAAATCTGAAATATGTTTAGTTCTTCTTTATGATAGGAAGATTGTTGGTTAGTGCTGAAAAAATTTGGCAGAGAAGCAGGGCTTTTTTCTTGTCTTGCTTCGAGCTAATGATGGCTTAGCACTGTCTGTATGTGCTGCATAACTTTGAAATATGAAATTTTATTGGCTCTTCTTTATGACAGGAAGATTGTACGTTAATGCTGATAATGTGGACTCTTTTAAGGAGTATTGTTCTAATCGACTCTAGGAATGGTCAAAACTATTCACTCGGATAAGATCGTCTTGTCCATTTACTCTCAGTGCTCAACATGCATTGCTTATGGTGTATAAACCGACACTTTTATCACTACCATGTGATGTTGAAGGGAATTCCCTGTTATATGGATGGAGACTCCTGTTTCATGATGTTTGAACCTTGTATTTGTTGGCATTTCATCCCTGGATTTATGAAATGAACTGCACAATGGAAACCAATTAGCCAAACATGCATGTCTTCATCTTTTGCTTACAAATCTTGTCTGTTAGCTAATTCAGGCAATATTCAAGCCTCCAAAATCAATAAGGGGAGGAATTTCTATTTGTTTCCCACAGGTGTTCTTTATCCGCATCAGGCATATGTGCCTTGTCAAATATATGTTGGCGTACTGACCATTTCCCACATGCTCTTGCTCTTGTAGTTTGGTAACTGTGGATCTTTGGAGCAGCATGGATTTGCTAGAAATAAGGTATGGGAAATTGATGATGATCCTCCACTCATTCATCTGAATGATGGCGATGGTAAAGCTGCCATAGATTTGTTACTTAAACTAACTGAAGAAGACCTCAAATGTTGGCCTCACAGGTATGACGTTAGCTCTTCGTGATAACTTCTTTTTGCCATTTCTTTTTTGTCAGAATCTCCAAGAGATACTGCTGGAACCATCCTTTCGGCAACAATCTACCGTTTTGGATCATAGTGCATCAAACATTTTGATGGGGAAATGTTCTCCTGCCTTATAGTAGGGAATCTTCTCGCAAATGGGATCACCATCTTAGCAGCTAAGAATTTTTTTTGGAAGTTCCCTAGTAAACTCTATGGTGCAGCCTCACTGGTATGATGTTCGCTCTTCGTGATAACCTCTTTTTGGTCAGAATCTCCAAGAGATACTGCTGAAACCATCCTTTCGGCAACAATCTACCGATTTGGATCATAGTGCATCAAACATTTTGATGGGGAAATGTGCTCCTGCCTTATAGTAGGGAATCTTCTCGCAAACGGGATCACTTTCTTAGCAGCTAAGAATTTTTTTGGAAGTTCCCTAGTAAACTCTATGGCGCCTAAAACTGTATAAAGTACAAGGGTGGTTAGACTTTTAGGATAACAGACCTTCCTGTCCCAGTTCTGGGAATAGACAAAAGACCCTGTGGAATAAGTGCTGTTCATTATGCTGTTTCTTTTTATGCTACCCAGAATTTCTTCCTGACATCTTTGTCATAGCACTCCGGGTATGTACTGGACAAGGCAATTTTAGCTACCATGCTTGTCTTCTTGATCACATAAACTTGCTCACATCTTATCTTCCTCATTTTAACTAATCTTGTTTCTGCTTGCCCCAGAGCTTCTAAATTTTGTTTGTGATTTCTGCGCATTTGTGGGCTTTATTCAGGATTTACCGTCATTGATACATAGAAACAGTAGCATTGTAATAAAAAGCTTCACTGTTTTACTTCTCTGTCTTGTTTTTCGTAGTGTCATATTCATATTTTTCTACAGGTTTCTAAAGAATACCAGTTGAATGCAGCATGTTATATAAAATGGCTATTTTTTGGGCCTATCATGCTTGTGTCAAAAGAATGATGAAGCCCCCTTGAAATTATTGAGGGTATGTAAACCAAAAGATTGCCATAGAGGGTTGTGTCAAGCAACATTGAAGAGTCCAAAGTGGGGTAATTACAAAAACAAACATTTGGTAATATCTGTAGCATATCAATCTAAATGTACCAAAGCCTGTTCTGAGCTTATTGCACTTGATACCAGCTTTTATGGAACCTTTTGAGTCTCATAAATTGGTTACATCTGTAGGTTTTCATTAATTATTATCTCATTCAATTTAGTATTTGATGATCTTAGATATTGTATTTGGTTAAAGCTCATGGATTTGTATAATGATTTTGTGTCCATACTCTTCTTCGTACCTGATTGTGGCTGGAAACAACTTGTACTTGGTTTTTTGTTTCAGCCATCATCAATAAAATTCATAAACAAGTCTTCAGATAGGCCCGTAATTTTCAGTAAGGCAGTAATTTTCAGTATAATTTGTATATGCTGGACACAAGGAACACATAAAGTCATTAATTTTCGTAACATACTTATAATATTTACAATTTTCCCTTTTATTTTTAAATAATTGATATACACTTTGAGGTTGTATTTGAGCGCCCCTAAAAAAAACCTGCAGGGATAATACTCCTGCTTTTTGCATTGGCGGGGAGTTTTTCTCCACATTTTTTCAGGAGAAAAATTTGGAACCATGGGGGGTCTGAATATGAATCATGGTTCATATTCTTCTCTGTTTTTATGCAAGATATGTGTTTTATTCTTCATGGTTGTGTATTCTGAGTGTCGTGTATGGCAATTTTGTTTTCATAATGGTTATCTTCATTGTTTCAGTTTTGAGTTCCGTCTCAAAGTGGCTCTAGCAGTTGGTGGAGATCATGATGATAACACGCATCCGGAATGTTGATAGCAAGCCATTCAGTTTCTCATTTTCTTAATGCATACTTTTCTGTTTCGGACATAAGGTAATGGCAGTTACTGCATTAGTTTATACCCAGCAGCTTTATTTATCAGTTTTCTTTTCTTTTCTTTTCTTTTCTTTTTCTGTTCAATCACTAGTGGCAAAATTGAAGTATGATGTCAATTTGTTGTTTGAGCTGCAATATTTACATGGTCCTCTTTTGGAAGATGTGGTTAGTAACTCTGCTTTGAGTGGTCTATTACTTGAAATTACATTGAGATCTATCATCACGAGCTAGAGGGTCATCTTACTATGTTCTTTTTTAATTCATAAAAAAAAGTTTTTTTAATTATATTCAAGTATTCTTTCTACTAGATTGTAGAACTTGTGTCTTATGTTTTTCATACAATTGTGACCCAGTGAGGTAAGGATTGAAGGTTTGGAGACACTTGACTATTTGGACAATCTGTATCAGCGAGAACGTTTTACTGAGCAAGGAGATGCAATAACTTTTGAGGATGAGGTAATTTCTCTTGCACATTATGGTCGTGAAAATGACAATTGGCACACTAAGAACAGTTATTATAAATGCATAGGCACAACACTATTCTTTTTAGAATATTAATCAGTTTGAGTTGTAAAATGTACTTTTTCTAGTAGTAAGATTTCCTTTTTATAGTGGCCTCAGACAAAAAGTTTGAGAAATTTGTGAAATACTTGTATCTGCAGGGTCAATCAGAAATTTCCTATTCCAGATTCTCTGAAATATCACGCCTTCCTTCTTTTTACTGCTACAACTAAGCTTGCATTCAGCACTTATAAATTATACAATAACCTCATAAAGGAAAAGCTGATGGACCTTGGCATACACTGCAGCTGGCTGAGGTGAATCAACCTAACCTGTGAAGTTTGGTATACACAAGCCAAACCTACATGAATTTCATCTGCCCAACCTCAACTTACAATACACCCTCAAATTAAAACTTTCCAAATATATGGATAATCTGAGTGGATGACAGTCTCTAGATCTATCGATTTTGTAAGCTTCTCATTGCATTTTTCTGTGATTGTATCATTAGTCATCACAAAGTTCTGCAGCCAAAAACTGTATACACACATTTGTGCGAGACCTTGAAGTAGAAGCTGTCAGTACCTTTTTATCTGGACTTGAAGGTGTTTTGTTTGTCTTGTATCGCTATGCATTTCCTTCCAACCAAAATTTACTAATTGATACCTTTCTCAGTTGGTGAATGTTGTTTCTCTGTGGCCACTGTGACTTGTGGATTATCAATGGATTTTTGCAGATATGGTATTAGCATGGTTAGAATTCATTGACTGAGTTTGCTTTCAAGTGGTCAGAATTGTGAACCAGAGTTTATACTGGAACTTTTCTGCATGAATGAGTTGGATGTCATTAACATCCTCTTAACAAAGTTTACCTTTTGTATGTTCATTTTTAATGATCACTTTTGTTTGTTTTGAGCATCTTTTAATGAAATTCTAATCGAGAATTTCCTATTAGCTAACAAATTTCTCTGGTAAATGCCCAAAACTGTACCCTGATCTAACATGCTTCTTTGCCTCATCATAGTAAACACACCATCTTATTCTAAACAAAACTTTTTTGGAGTTCTTGAAATTCCATTCTCAGGTACCTTGTATTTTTTAAGGAAATCTCCTTGCATTTGCCAATGGAGTGGTCAACTATTGTCATTTTTCCTTTGGGGTTAACTATTGCTTTTTTTTGGGGGTAAGCAAGCTGGGGGATAACCCACTTGGGATTCAAACCCAAGACCCCTCACTTATGAACTTATGGTAGTGTGACCTAACCATCCAGTTATCTTATTCAATCCTACACAACTTATTGTAATTAGCTCATAACTAATGAGTTTATTTATCCCAACAATTCTTAATATACAGACACTATTACAGGAAGTATCGTCTCATGCAGTCTAGCCTGGAGAAGCTGTGCTTCTGTTTATAGTTGAAATAAGAGCACGTTTTTCTGTAGAGGAACAAGTCTCTTGTTATTAATTCATAGAAATTTGTATATTCTTATTTATCCCATGGCACCTTCAGTGATACATGTTTGTTATTTTCAGATGGACAGAATTTACCTCAGCACACCAAATGTGATCGCTGTCCTTGACCATGAAAAGAAGAGAACATTTGTTATAAGAAATGAAGGACTGCCAGATGCAGGTAAACCATCCATGAGAATTCCTATTTCATGGTTTATGTTCATTTCTAAACTGAGACTCTTACGCAACTGCCAGTTGCAACCAGTGTTGCCGGTGATGATTGATAAACTGCTTGTTAGCAGTGGTACAACTGGTTCCAAAGTGATGCTTTCCAATGGTTTCTTGAGAAAAAATGGAGGTGATATTTTCATCTTCTGCAAATTCATCGAGAACTGAACAATAGTCTGCCAGCATGAGGGTTGGGAAAAGACATTGATAATGTCAAATGCTCCATTATCTGAGGCGTATAAACTTTAAACACATTTGAGTGCTGTAGAAAAAGGGTTTAGTAAGGGGAAAATGGAAACAATCATCAAATGTAAGCATTTTACCATCTTAACTCAGATTTGGGGTTCTAATCGCATGTTTTGTGATTAAACTTCAAAAAGAAATATTACAGAGACAAAACGCTACCACTTTCTCGTGTATGTTAGACAAACTGACGGTCTGAATTATCAACCCTGATAATTTGGCAACTCAGATTATCAACATTCTTTTGCCTACATTTCGAAGTTGACATTCTGCTGCTATATATAGTCATCGGTTTTGTGTGTTACTGTCCAGTTGCTTTGACACTAAGAAGCTTCTTATACTACTGTTTTGTTCCTTGAGTCAAGATGACTGTCTCAGGCAAATCGTTCATCTGCGTCTATCCTTTCATCCTTTAATGATTCTACTCAGTTGTTTAATATCTCAGTTAAACTCCCCAAACTTTGAACTTCACTACTTCATTCATAAATTACTGCAAAGATTGATTTTTTCTTTTCTCCTTTCTTTATAGTAGTCTGGAATCCATGGGAGAAGAAATCAAAATCCATGGTAGACTTGGGAGATAATGAGTACAAGCAAATGGTATGTGTCGATGGTGCCGCTATTGAGAAGCCGATTACGCTCAAGCCTGGCGAAGTTCAAGCTACTGCTGTTGATCAGCTTAATGTTGCTTTCTAGGAGTACCAATTTCTAAAAAATGAAAGAATTGGGTCATGGGGTCCTGTTCTGTCTGCTCTCCCTGATCTTTTCCTTATGTATTAGCCCATTACTTTGGAGCACACTATATGAAAATATAGGTTTTTCACCCATTGGGATCAATTTTCTATTTTTCAGATAAGGAATGGATTTGATGGGTGATTTTGTTTGAATGTTATGTAACTGTCACTGTAAATCTGCATATGTTAAAGAAAATCACAACCTTGGGTTTTTTTTTCTCAGTAGAAACACTCTTGATGGTTAGTGCATGGAGATTTTCTCACCACAGAAAAATCTCATGTGAAGGCATGTCACCAATATCGGCCATTTTCTGAAAATCTCATGTTTTTATGTCTGGATTTCAAAAAACCACTATAATTCTGAAAAAATGCAATATTTTCAAAATATCACCTGTTTTAAAAACAGTGTTTCTATCATTCTATTGTTGCATTATTTAATGTGATATTCATATATTTTATGCAATTTATATATTTTCAATATTTTCTTCTTGTAATTTTTTTAGTTTCAATATATCGACATCTTCCCGATATTTTTTCAAGAAAAAAATTTATTTATTGAAATCCTTTGCTGAGAAAATCCCGATAGTGTGATTTGTGACTATGTGTACATATAAACAATAATGTTTCTTTCAAAAAAAGTATATATAATTTAGTGTGGTTTTATTGGTACTTGAATGCATCGCAATAACGGGCGAATCTCGCTTTTCGTCTTTAGTCAAAACAGAGTTTGTGATGATGTTTGCTGAGAAAATCCCGATACTGCGATTTGTGACTATATGTATAATATATTAACAATAATGTGCAAAAAAGTAGCAAGAAGAATTGGAAAGAACTTGTCAAGATCAAGTTAAAATCGCGATATAACTGAGAATAAGTGATGTCTTGAATTTAGTGTGATTTTATCAGTACTTGAACGTATCGCAATAACGGGCCAGTCTTGCTTTCGTTTTTCGTCAAAACAGAGTTAGTGATGATGTTTTGAGGATTGTCTCGGCTTTTGAAAATCGCGATAAAATCGAGATATTTTCAAAATGTGGCCGATATTTTTTTGCTAGTACGTTGCCAAAGGACGTGAGAAAGAAAACTAGAACTAAAATTTCGAGGCAAACGATTGTTTTTGGGACATGTTTTGCCCTTGTACGAATTTTGATGTCTATTTCTGTCATTTAACTATTTTTTTCTTAATGACAGGGCAAGATTGAACTTCAGCACTAAAGGAAGCCTAAGGGGGCGTTTGTTGCAATCAGAAACACGTGAAAGAGGCCCATTTTCCCATGGAACTGTAACAAACATCCCCATGGGAAAGCACTGGCAGGGCCCCAGTTTTTCATACGGAATGGCCAGTTCCATATGAAAACTGGTCCTATCGAATTACTTAAAAAAATGGAGGCATGCTAAAATAAAAGCTTCTTTTTCATAGGTTTTCTTTTATGGTAACTCGATGCTTGTGAAAACATGACTTTCTTATGATTGGACGTATAGGTCTTCTTTAGTGCCTTTAAAAACATAGATCCCTATAACTTTTGACAGTAGGGTGGTGGTAAAGTTGTTAAAGAAATAATGGTGAACAGCCATCTAGAGGAAGGAAAAAAAAAACAATGGTGAGAGTTAATCAAGAGGAGAAAAAAATCATCCCCATATCACACAATTAGGCACGTGTTAAAGTCACTAAAATACTACTATAAAAAAAATTAATTTAGAGCTATTTTTACATTTATTAAAAAATATCCTATTCAGGTCAGTATCACATCAATTTTTCTGGCGATACGATACATATCGGCAGACGGCAGGCCAATACACACTGATCTAAACAATGAAGTTCATGACACATTCTCGATGGTCCCGAGTTGGAACAGTATTCTCCAACATTAGCTCATCAGGAAAATACTGTCAATCCACTCTTTGGTAGTGAAAGTTTTTTATAAACCGATATCCATTCCCAAACTCTAGCAGCGACGCCACAAAACATCAAACGCCAAGTCACATTTCGACCGCATTGCTACACAACCTTTTTAGGAATGTTACCGACACCAGAATGAACCAAACACAATGTTGGATTACTGAGCACAAAATCAGCTAAAATCTGTGTTGAATTCCTACGATCAATTCATCTTATATGCAGAAGGTTGACAGAGAGAGATAGCTGCAAATTGGCAACAAGCAGAACCAAAAACAGGCCAAGTCACCATGTATGACATGGAAAGAACAGGCCAAGTTACCTTGTTTGACATGGAAAGAAGAGTTTTTCTTGGTTTTCAACTTTAGATATCCATCAAATCAAAGAGTTTCAGATCCCAATAAACCTATTTATTGAAAGGTTTCGATACAAGGTTGATGTCCTGCGTACTATTAGTCAGTATGACCTCAGACAAAAGAAAGATAAAGGTACCCAAAACTTCATTAATTGGTGGAGAGTTGTACATCATTGCAGGAAGGACCTGATACGTGAGTCACAAGTAGGGGCGTCAATGGGCCAGGTTAAACCAGACCTGACCCGCACCAAACCCTATAAGGTTCAGGTATGGTGATAAATAAGTCCCGGGTCCAGACCTGAAGGGTCTGATTAATACATGGAGTTGGGTATAGTTTGTAAAATTTTATACCAGACCCAAGAATGGATTATGACTCACAGATTTTTAATGTAAAAATGATAAAAATAGTATTTTACCAGGTTTGGTTCACGTAGCTCTTATCAGGTCTAAGTATGGTTTCTCTTATAGGGGGCCCAATTAGACCAGAGTCTGGACCCGATACCATACCCTAAAATCAAGTCTAAGTCTATTCCACCAAGGTCTGAACCAAACCCGACCCATTGACACTCTTAGTCACAAGCACGCACTATAATCTTAAACTACTTCAACCAACCGTTTAAGGGTCTCTTAGCTTCTCAAAGGTGCGAGATATTTATTGATCTAATTGAGTCGCCACCCGGATAGAAGGTAGCTTTAAAAGAGACATGTATGATTAAATTCTGGTTAACAATGAATTTAAAAATGATGTCCAATAAAAAAATTACCTAAAAACCAAGTTAGTGTGGCTATTTCTCGAAGAACAAAGAAAAAGTCCAAGGGCATCATTCTGATTTACTTTCTCAAATGAGAGGGAATCTGATTTGTATAAACAGCCGAACATAGAAGGTTAAACTGTAAGAAAGTGACTTTCTAATTTGCTTGAAATTCAAAATTACATGAGACCCCATGTGATTTTGAATCTCAAGCAAATTAGAAAGTGATTATGAATTATATTTTTTGAATGGAGCAGCCGAACACACCTTAACTCTACAAGCAAAACCAAGAGCAAACCTAAAATCATAGATGACCTTAAGACAAGGTCAAGCAAAATCAATCTAAAGTCCTATATGTTTTATTTCAAAATGATGATTTTGAATTGCCTAAAATGTCAAATCTTACCCAGATGAAAAGGAAAGGGCTCAACAGAGTATTGCAAATATCATCAATTGAGTCATAATACTAAAGAGTGCATTCATCTAAAGCACATAATTCAGAACCACATTAACAAAAGTGAATTATTCACAAAATTTGAATAAGCTCAATAAGAACAAGGTTGCATTTAGAATAAAGAAGTCCACCTGATTAGCAAAATTGAACCACTATTAAAAAAATTTATCATAATTCAAGTTTATGTTAACTTTGTTCATAAAAAATGAGCCTCAGAGTCACCTGAATTGACACAGTAAGCTTGCCTTCATGTCTACCAATGTGAAACTCAAGTTGAGAACATTTTGAAAGGATTGCAATCTTACCAATATCAGCCCATTTCAAGAAGCCAAATCGTCTATTTGTTAGATGAGACGCTTTATTTTCCTTTTCTCAATTTATAATTATAGAAACCTGATGAAAACATGTAAACCCCTCCTGAACAATGCACTCTGGATGTCATCAAGAGTATGCATTTACGAGAAGACACAACAGTCAAGTGTGTGTCCCATATAAGGGGATTCAAGGAAACAAAATTGGCATAGACGTTCAATTTGTGTGGCACAAATACCAAAAACTTGTTCTTGCAAAAATGCACACGCACGCACATGTTCATATATAATTATGCCTGAAAATTCTCTTACATCCAATGGGCTTGGTTTTTGTGCATGAAAAGAAGCTTAATGGGGAAAAGGTTAATAGCTTATATAATACACTATGTAACCAACCATTTAAGACATAAAATAGTTCTTAATTTGAAGAGCCACCAAGCAGTGACATCTTCAAACAGTGCAGCAAATGATTATAATCTATGCACTAGCACATTCTACAACCATAAAAATTGTGAAATTTCATCAATATCTTATAATGTAATGCTTCCAAGAGTCCAAATCCTTAAACATAACCTCAAAATACATATGAATGGAAAAAACTATTACATGCTTTAGTTGGATGCATTTTGTGATCTGCAAAATTGGATGTAGCTTGGCATGAAAAGAGCTGATCCCAAATGGGGAGCTGTGCAGAAGGATAACATCTTCAAACTCATCACCTATATGCCCCTCCGTAGTTCCAACTGCTTTGTGTTCTCCAGCAGCACCTATTATTCAAAAGCAACCAGGAGAAAGTACGGCAAGGTTACAACCATTTGCACTTACATAACTACGTATCTACACAATGCAGGAAAAGGCTTACAACCAAAAGAAAGAATATCTCAACAATGACAATTAAGGTATAAACATCAATCTTGATGCACGGCCAACTAGATATCGAATCCTGCCATAAGTTTAACAACTTTAATTTGTTATATTGGTACTTTTTAATCCTTTGACACATGTCAATCATAAATCTTTTGTAATTTTGACATTTTGGATATGTAATTTATTTTATGATAATTTACTTGTTACATTTTGATTTGAATACTGAATGCATGAGAATGAGATATCCAGTGCTAGGTTATGACCTGTCAAATGCACGTTTGAAAGCACGCTGTTGGACAAAAGTGATTTTTTTCCATCCAATGCCATATTTATCTTTTTTAAGGAGCCATTGATGGGGAATTATCGCCCCCGGCAAGTACACCAAAACTGCAAAAAACTGGAATCCACTGACTTTAATTTTGTCTGTTATTAAAAATGTAGTGAGTATTGGCATCGGATCTGAATCGTTTGGCCAACGATTCAGGTGAATCGGCTGATACTGATTCTCAAGTGAATCGGCCGATACCGATTCTCAAGTGAATCATTTTGAATCGGCTAAAAACTAATTAAAAATATTTTGTATCGATCAGAACGTGACACGTGTTAAAAAAATTAAAAGCATATTTTAAAAAATTAATTTTAAGATTTTTTTTACATTTATTAAAAAATAGGCGATTCAGGTTAGTATCGTCGTATCGGCTGATACTGACAACATTGGTTATTAGCAATACAGGAAAATTATTCCTTGATTCCAGCCAAACTCATACATGGCATCACAAACATGCCCTAACTTAATGTATTTGTGTTAACGGCTATGTCACCTGGGTACGGGTACGGAGGGTACGACACAGCAATTCCAAAAAAATGTGGGTACGGGGACACGGATATATATATATCACATAAATACAAAATAAATTCAAAATAAACTGAATATAATCTAAATATATGTGTTATATCTAAAATATATATTATATACCGAAAATATAAAATTATAAACTGAAAATATCATTATAAATTAAATACAAACTTGTATGTATGGAGGGTAAAATGGGGTGTCCGGGTGTCGATGCGTGTCAACACGGGTACAGAGGGAAAATTGGAGTGTCCAGGTACCATAGGTTAACCGTTAACTTGTTGGGCATACAATGAATATAAACATCAATCCTAGAATTATGGCATCCAGCACCATCTACTTAAAATATAGGTAGAGCCGCTATTGTACTTTTATCTTTCTTTCCTAATTTATTGACAAGGTGCACATCTTTTCTTACTCATTCTTTGTGCTTTTTTTTCACTCCTTTCTCAAAACCTGTTATCGAGTATTATCTCGATTATCTCATTCTCTTGTCTTGTCTAAGGTATTCAGGTTCAAAAAGAATGGAAATAATAACACTCATTAGGAAGAGTAGTCTATCATCCCTCAAGAATACAAAAGAAAATGGATACAGACAAATTCCAACAACCGTGAAGAATTCAAAAACAAAGGACAAAGACCAACAAATGAAGAATAAGTAGAACAATGCCGCTATGTGCTCAATCTCTAACACCTTTTATAGTTGTTGAAGGTTAAAGACATCAAACATGGTTTTATACAGCTCCCTAGGCAAAGATAGCACGTCATTTATTCCCATAAAGAAATCATGAGGTGGGAACACTGGGAAGTTTTGCAACAGTAGAATTGCAGATTCTGGCAGATAAGCAAGCATATTTGAAAGAGGATTATCCTGCAAATCTATAAAGAATAGAGGTTTGCAAAAGCACATTAAAGTCCATGGCAATCCCTGTAATGCAGAGCATTAAGAACTTTTCCCCTCCCAAAACACACTTAACAAAGTAAGACTGCACAAATTACACTTTCTGTGCACTTAATTAAACCAATATGGAAACTATCCAAAAAACTTAAAATCACAGATTGTTAATTCTCACAGGTAGGGAATAGGGCTGGTAAACAAGCCGAGATTGGACTGTTCGGGCTCGGCTCATTAACGGTATACCCCAGCTCAAGCTTGTCACGAGCCAAACCGAGCTTGGCGATCCAATTACGAACTGGCTCGTTTTTCTTTAAAAATTTATTTTTAAGTGTTTTTAAACTTGATAATATATAAATATATATTATATATAATATGTATAAAATACATATAATATATAATAAATATATATAACACATATAATATATGTATAAAATATATAATATATAAAATGAGCCTATACGAGCCAAGTCGAGCTTGCCATGTTCGTGCTCAGCTCATTTACCTAAACGAGCTGGCTTGTAGCTCAGCTCGCTGAGCTCAATTTCCGAGCTGAGCTTCTCACAAGCAGAGCCGAACGTCGAGCTGCTCGCCTCATTTCCCTGCCCTAGTTGGGAGTAACCCAAGCTGGCCGATTTAGAAGGACCTGCAGTCACTAGTGCATTCTCACTCACAAATTCAATTGATCTACTACTATTTCAACCGTTTTGGTTCAAATGAGCCTGAGCAAGTATATGTGGGATATATCTTTGATTACAGCATCGACCAAATTGCTGCATCCACTTAGCATGTTAAATGACAAGTCAACTTGGCAAGAGCATACTTTCAAGTGATAAGTCAGTGAATCATCTAAATTTTTCTCCAAAAATGCACATTTGCCTAAGAATAGAACAAAAACAATAATAAATAACCCAGATTATAATGGTTGCATTTTGTAAGATGCAAAAGATATTAATCTTATATGAATATGAAAATTTTCTGAAAATAAAGCACCATAAGGAACCGCCAGCATGACATACTTCCCGAATATAATTTGCCACAGCCTTGCAACCTGCAATTGATAGTTCCATGACATTTTCAAATATGTCCATGGGTAGCTTTGCATCCATCTGAGATATAAACAAGTAGCATCAATATGCAAAACTATCTAAAAAACATATAAGATTAGGCATGAATGAAGCAAGCACTGAACGCAAGCAGCAAATTATGATAGCTTGTCAAGAAAATAGCAATGATAGAAGTATCATTGCATATTATATAACCAACTTCACCCAACCTCAGCCATCCCCAGCTTTATAAAAAAAGAGATAACTAATCATGGAGTACTCTCCTCACAAATCATACTCATTGTTAAAATTCTGCATCTTTCATATATTTTACCAGAATTTAAAAACATAAAGAGATAAGCCAAAAAATACAAAGGAGTCAAAATTCAATGACTGAAATGAGCACAAATTTGGGCATGATTTATTTTCAATTTTTTATCATTCAAAAATTTCTGTTCATATTTTGTGGTATATTAACTTGTATAAAGGATTTAAGATAATACCAACCAAACAGCCATTATGCTATAAACCAGTTATATTACGAAATAGTTCTGAAGACCAAACTAAAATCTAGACCATTGGTTAAAATCTTGCAAGTTGCAACCAAAGAAATGGTTAAATGACAAGAAAAGGTCCTTTAACCTTTCTACAAGATAATGACAACACCAAACTTGGTTCTTCCATGAAAAAAGGATTCCCTATTGTGAAGATATATGAACTTTTCCATCACAGGTTATCGCGAGCAGTGGAACAGTGTGCCTAGTTTTTTCCTGAAGACTTTATTCAAATCGTCTCTTTTGCAGGCAAGGGCATTCTTTTACATTTGGATCAGAAGGCACTTATTAGCTTCTCCTTAACAACAAAATTCTTTTTTATTTTCAAAAGAGTAATTGCCTACTTGTTTTCAGCAAGCAAATCAGAAGTTTGCAGTGCTTCCCCATATAAAGCACCAACTGAATGACATGAAAAACTCCTGAAATCCACTCTTTGTTCCTTAATAGAAGTGTTGTTAAAAATGCGCCTCAAGGTGCAAAAAGCATGCCTCACCTCAAGGTGATGCCCTTTGTGCCTTGAGGCACAGGTAAAAAGCACAAATACCCTAAGACGCACGCCTCATGGGTTATGAGGCATACGCCTCAGGGAAAGGTGTACCTTAGTGTGAGAGGCGCACCTCAGTCAAATGGGGGTCGCCCCCATTTGACCAAGATTTTGGGGCTGACTCTCGACTATCCCTCTTCTCTCTCACCTCTCCCTCTGTCTGCATCTCGTCTCTCCCTCTCTCTCTCTGCAACTCAACTCTCCCTCTTCTCTCTCGCCTCTTGAATCTCCCTCTCTCATGTCTCGTCTCTAAGAAGAAGAAAAAAAAAAGCAGAAGAAAAAGTGCAAACTTGACTCTCTCTCTCTCTCTCTCTCTCTCTCTCTCTCTCTCTCTCTCTCTCTCTCTCTAGTGAGAGGTACAATTAGCCAAATTTTTTTTATGTTAGGCATGTTGGAATTGCAAGTTTCCTGTAAGATAATATGCATGAAAAATGACACATGATTCATGCTAAGACAGAATATATTTGTAAGTTCAGATTAAGCAAATTCCAAAAACCTTGCCCTTTGCAGCTGTTTAGGGCAACTTATGATATAAGACTATTTAGCACCTACTTGTCCCCGTAAGATGTTTATATACAGTTTTTTTCTTTGCAAGTTCATTTGCTCATGGTTTTTTGCTATTGGATGCTTATATTTACATCATCACCTATCGGTTGGAAAGCCTTTGCTTATATTTTATGTGTGTATTTGGATGCCCAAAACAAGACAACCTGGTTTTTTATTGTAAAAAGTAGGAAATCCTAATTTTTATTTAATTTTTTATATATTGCCAAGATATTCCCGAGATTGATCAACTTTTAAAAATCTCTCTGAGAAATACCCTCTCCGAGAAATAACATTTAACAATATATATATATAGAAAGAGAGAGAGAGACTTAAAAATTGCAAGATGATATGTTGTAGTAACTCACAAAATCCATATGACAAAAGAGAAAGTTTAGCAGAAGACCTGGAGAAGTGTGACTTTATCAAGTTTTGTTAGCATTCCAACAGTGACATCGGGGCCTCCAGCGCTATCTTCTACATAGTTCAAATCTGTTGACAGAAGAATCAGCATAACAAGATATGCAGATACACCACAACTGGGAACTATGATAACGACGTATCTATGTCACATGGGTGTGGGTGCGGGGGTGCGGCACTTTCAAAAAACTTGGGTGTGGGGGTGCGGCAAATATATATATATATATATATATATATATATATATATATATATATATAAAAAGTCCAAAAGTTAGACATAAATGACCCTGAGTGCATTGACCGCACCCAGGGTCAGGTTGACCGCACCGGGTGCCACACCCGCATCGCGTCGCGTCGACGCAGGTGCGGCACCCAGTTGGCCGAGTCCCTGTGACATAGCGATGTATCCATCCATAACAGATAAAACATACTTACCAAGCAGAGGAGTGCTATTAAGATACCCAGCACTGCATGAAGTAATAAGATCACGCATTGGGATCCCTGCATCTGCAAGTGCCAATGTTGCAGCATTGATACAAGCAGACCTGGTTCCTGAAGAAATGACGGTATCATCTTAAAGAATGTGAAGGTTGCACACACACACAGAGTTTCAATACTTCATATGCTAAGGACATATTTATGTTACCTCCATCAGCTTGAAGAACTTGGACGAATATGTCAATCTGCCACAATGACACAAGATGCAGCAATGAATAACAGATAGACAATGAAGCTAAAAGAAAAGCTGCTGACCCCAATGACAAAATTTGATGCAACCTGAGAACGAGGCATTAGATGTGTCAGTATGCATGCTTCCATAGTCTGACGAATAACCAAAGAAATTTCTGTTGAGCGCCTGACACAACAAAAAGATAATCGATACTGTGAAAGATAAGAGCGACAATCAAATTCATTAGCATTCATAATCAAAAACCAAAAAAAGGTTGAGCTTATCATGCACAAGTTTTAACCATTTAAAAATCTTATCGAACACAGAAGAAACTTCAATACACAATAGAAAGATAAAAAATTTAATTTTAAGAGTCTAAAGCAAATGTGGTCAATACACAATAGAAAGATAAAATTATTAATTTTAAGAGTCTAAAGCAAATGTGGTTACAATACAACCTAAAGGTCCAAAACACACACAAATTGGAGTGGAGAAGAAAAGAATAAACAAAAAGGAAACACTTGAAAGTTACATGCTCATTTGACTAAAACATGATAAAACTGTAAGATTCTTATCAATGGCAGATGCTTAGAAGTTGACACAAAGATAAACCTATCCCCCTTTGGTTTCCTGGTGCGATCGCCAGTGCTAAAATTAGCCATGCTGTACTCACAACGAACCTGTATGAAAAATGGAAAATCAAAGATGAAAAAAAAGGATGCAAGATAACAGAAGTAAAAAATGAAAGTTACATTTCAAGGCTATATAAAGCCTTTCAAAAAAATGAAGTACAGCCAGTAAGAAGAAGAAATTTACAAGTGCCTGGTCATTGACTTGCTGGCTTTTATTTTGAACCTAAACAAAAAAACAATCTATCCAATTAATCAGCATTCAAAAAGCTTAACCTTTTCACCTATATAACTGCAAAAATTGAGAAACTAACATTATACAGATATATATCATGTTCACATACTGAATCGATATAACACCGCGTGCACGTGATTCTGTCTAAGAAAACTTGCATCTAATCAGTGAAGTGCCCTCATAATATCAGTCATTGCACAGGTAGGAAGAGTGTAGAATTATAGCAAATTTCGACAAAGTATAGTTAAAGCATAAAAGATGACAAACTCCTAAGCATAGATTGAGGAGAGTGTTAAATGAGCTTCAATAAAGTAACAGCTGCTCGTTACAAAACGTCAATTAAGAATTCAAACATTTCTTATATGAACTGGATTGCAGGGCAACAGCCCCTGGAACTTGGCATTTTGAATATCAATCTGAGTTAGACTATTAGGTGCCATTCAATCATCCAAAAGAAAGGACTGCATTCACTTGGTGGGTATCTTAATATGTCTGTCGAACATCAAGTTGAGTGGGAATAATTTTATAAGCTATCAGTTGAAGAAATCATAACAAAGTGGCAGAGATAGAAGATAGCAGTATAAAGGAAAATTCATGGTAAAGACATTGCTAGGGAATGAGACGAGCCACTGGTGGCTCAGCTTGTGCAAGACTCACAAGAGATCGTTTGAACTCATACAACAGGCTCGGCAAGCCAAACACGAACAATAGGTGACCAGCTTGGCTCAACTTGTATGGGCTCAGTAACTAATAATTAATATTTTTTAAATATATTTTATATCACACTGTATAAAACAAATGGTTGAAGTGCTTGCTTTGCAGAAGAGTTCAAATTCTTTTGTTTCTAACTTTGAAACAATGCATTTTTCTGTAAACAAGCAAGCTCAACCTTGGCTCAATAGGCCTAGAGTTCAATCTTATTACTTTCTTGAAACAATGCATTTTTTCTACAAAAATGAGCCAGCTCGAGCTCGGACGCATTGTGAGCCTAAGCTCAACTCGGCTTGCCACAAGATGAGTTACGCTTGAACACCTCAAGCTCTGCTCATTCGGTTAGATCACCAGCCCTAGACATAGCCATGCTGACTTCTTTAAAACACAGAGTAATTTGGACATATAGCTCCAACAAAGGCAGGGTTTAAATGCCTCTTGTTCCTTTGAATCATCTGCTGATACTTCCAACTAAACAAAACCAAGAATAATGCATAGTGTTGTCCACCAAATGCTATTATCATTAATCAAGTGAGAAGAGTGTATGTATAGAATGACATTTTAAAAGCATCATTTGGTGATCATTGTCACTTAGGGGAAAAGGAAAACCCAAAAAAAACACATACATTAGAAATGTAATTGAACTTTGAACATATTTAATCCATACTCTGTTAATCTAAACTAGAGTTAGAGTGTTAAATTTCCAACAATCAAACATGGACAATCTGTCTACAACTACAAGGATTTGGGTTCAAGCATCTCTATAGTGAAACCTCTCTAGTCTTGACAAGATAGATAGTGATTGGCATCATATAACAGCACTTTGTCGGGAAAACAAACACTGGAGCATATTGGTCATGTTCACTTTACATGTTCTCATTCCACCATGTATTCATATTCATTCAGACGTTGCACATCTTCACGCTCAGACCCTCAAATCCAGATTATGGAATAAAAACACCATCCACAGTTAGCATAGAACAGCATGCAACATAATGTCGGTAGACAATTTAACCCAATTAACATGATCAATAACATTGAGAACTAGTTGGTCATGTCTACTCTTGTTGTGTTGTTCCTGAATCCTTGGCTCCAAAATGTAAATAAGCAAAATGCTCCAAATGTTAACTTCAAAGTACTATAAAAGAAAATCATGGAACTAAAATCATTAATCATATGGACTCGTGAATATATATATATATATATATCACCACAAAATGAATCACATTAGTTTTAGCTGAATTAAGTGGACACAAAACCAAACTCTTGAAATAAAATTCACAAAAAACAAAACATTTTCAAACTCGAGTTTAGAAGGAAACACCGTAAACCATGTAATAAGAAGCCGACCCTAATCAACATAAAAAAGTAAAAATTCAAAATAACAAAAAAAAAATCCAACCTCTCTCGGCCCATAAACAGCTGCTATTACTTTGGTGTTGCCCATCTCAAAAGCAGCAGAACTGGGGGAAATCACATTAAAGAATTATTAACCAACAAAAAACGAATTTCTTTCGGGTTAACCTTTAGTTTCAGTTGTGAATTCAACATTATTCTCTATAAAAAGAACATATACTAACTTTGGAAAAAAAGGCTCACGAAAAAAATTAATCATTCAAAAAAATCCATGAAAAAATGAAGATGGTACCCGTCAGCTTTTGCTACAACACCAATCTCTGCACGAATCTGCCTCATCTGAAACTCATTGAAAAACCAATATGAGAGAGAGAGAGAGAAAGAGAGAGAGGGTGTTTAATCCTTACCTCCATCGGACGGCGACCATCCAAACGCAGCCCCTCTGGACTAACATATTCCATCTCTTCTCCAGTGGAGGGGCCAGGAATCTAAACTATGATGGCAACACATGCACGGTGAAAAGGAAAATAGTTACTAATAAACTATATCAACATGTTTCCACAAAAAATTAAATAGTTATTCTAAAGCATTAATGTGCATTTGTATAATAACATAGTTGAATGAAACCTATTTGATTATTTCTCTGATCAAATCACTTAACCAGCCAAAGTTTTCCAAAGTACTCCTAAAAAGATCATATACTAATGATTACTAACAAGTATTTAAGAAATGAATTGAGAATTTGAATCAATTCAAATATTCAAGATATGTAAAGTGAAAAGTGAAAACAATGAAGTTTGTAAAAATGCCAATGAAGTTAATGATGAGCCTCATTGATATAGTCTCCTAGAGCTTTTTGATAATGAAGTCCCAAGTATGAAGTATCAATCCAATGTCTACATTGCAAAAATATTTGAATGGTCAAACTACCTCCATAAAATACAGATATATCGAATACTAAAACAAATAAGGAAAAAACACAAAAAAAATCCATATAATCATAACAGAAATCAAAGATGGAGTCATGATTATTGCTACTTAAAAAACACAAAAAAAAGCCTAATAGAAATCAAACATAGAATCATGATTATTAATAATTGAAATGCTAATTGAAAAAAAAAAGAGAAAAGCACGGAAAGCCCCTAAAGCCCTGCTTCATGTTGTTTGAAATAATGACAATCAAAAACCTAAGTCCAAACAAAAATCATAGATCTCATTTATGCTAGTTGATTAAAAAAATCCTAATATTCTAAGTTTTAACCAAAATCAAGTATTCATTCTTCATGGTTTAATGATAATTGAAAAAGAAAAACACATAAAATCCTAAAACTATAATTTAACATTCACGTCAGTTTTAAGAGATACCAAATCAAAACCCTAATTCTTACACCTAAAATTCTAACTAAAATCAAGCATGTGGAATCATGTTTAATGTTGATTTAAAAAAAACACAGAAATACCTAATTAAATATACATCTCATTTAAAAAAACAAAATAAAAAAACTAAATGCTAACTGAAAAAAAAACACAAAAAATCTCCTAAAACCTAATTAAATACTCATGCTATTTAGAAAAACTAAATAAAAAATTTCAATCCTAACAAACATCACTCATATATAGGCTATTGAAAAAGAAAAATAAAACCCTTAAAATTCTAACCAAAATCAAGCATATGGAATCATGTTTAATGTAACACACACACACAGAAATACCTAATTAAATATTCAACGCATTTAAAAAACCAAAATAAAAAAATCTAAATTCTAATTGCAGACAACACAAAAAAACCTAAAACATAATTAAATATTCATGCTAAATAAATAAACTAAATAAAAAACCTCAATCATAACAAACATAATTCATATATGGGCTAATTGAAAAAAAAAACTAAAATTCTAACTAAAATCAAGCATGTGGAATCACGTTGAATGCTGATTAAAAACAATAGAAAGACCTAATTAAATATTCATGTCATTTAAGAAACCAAAAACAACTAATTGGGAAAAAGAACACAAAAAAACCTAAAACCCAATTAAATATTCATGCAATTAAAAAAAATAAATCAAAAACTTAAACCCTAAGTTCTAGCAAGCATCATTCATATATATGCTAATTTAGAAAAACAAGAAAAACATAACTCCCAAAAATTTGAAGTTTCTAAGTAAAATCAAACATGTGAAATCATGTTTAATGCCTAATGAAAAGAAAAAAACACAGAAATACCTAATTAAGCATTCATCATTTCATCTCAATTGAAAAACCAAAATCAAAACCTAAACGCTAACTGAAAAAAAAAACACAAAAGCCCTAAACCATGAAAAAAAACACAAGAAGACCAACAAGCACATCCACACAATGGTGTGCCACCGTGCAGGAGAGGCCGCCAGATGCAGAGCGCAGGCGGCACGCTCGAGCCCTGAGCCCGACCTTCGGTAGATAGAGAGTGGAGGCACCTGCCAGGTGGACGTGCGGCGGTGATACGGAGCCGGAGGCCAACGCCGGACGTCGAATGGCCGAAACTCGTGGAGAGAGAGAGAGTCAAGAGGGTTAAGGGGGGCGGGAGAAATGTCGCCCTAAGATTTGGGTCGGGCTCCGGTGGTGCCAACCCTGACCCGCCCCTCTAATGTGTATTCCGGGAGAGAGTGAGCACCCCTCCCTACATGGGGATTTTGGGGTCAGGTCCGTCAGGGTGCACCCTAACCCCAATTTAGCAAAGCCCCTGCATCTCTCTAAAACCTAGAGAGATAGGGGACCCTACAAAGGGGTTTCGGGGTTTTAACGGGGAGACGTTCGATTGCAATTTACAAATACATGTCCCAATTTTGATGTATTTATGAATATTAGCTCAACCTTTTTTGGCAATTACATTTAAAAACTTCCGTTAACAAGAACATATTGCAAATAATCGATCTTATATTATACTCAAGGTATGTTTGATAGTTTGTTCAAAGTTGAACGAAATGAAAAAAAAAACATTGGTTTTGTTCGTTCCATAACAACTATTCCAAGTCCAACCTTTGTCTTGACCATACTCAAATGTTATGTTCCAAATGTTCATTGTTTGATGACGATTGATATGTATACATTTTACATTGTTATTCATCTTATTTCATGCGTGATTCAATTAAAAATCGTTTTAAAACCCCATTTTTATTGTTAGTTTTGAGAAACCGCATTGAAATTGAATTTATCAAAAAATCGCGTATTTCAAAGCTTACCCTACGTTTTTAGTATTTTTATTAGTTTTAGATTTTCTTAATTATATTTTAACTAGGTTAGGTTTGAATTAGCCAATATTGATTAATTTAAGAAGTTGTGTTTTTAGAAAAACATGTTTTTCATAAGAGACCTTGTTTTAAAAATTATCAAAAATCTTGGACTATTTCTGAAAAATCTATTTTAACCTAATTAGAGCATTATAAATACATCTTTTTCAACAAGAGGAGGTGTTTTTTCAAGTTTGGAATTCATTCCCCCTCCTTGCTTCCTCTCTCCTCTCTCTCCCTTGCTTCTTCTCTCTCTTTTGCCGATTTCTTTCTCTACATATTCTCCTCGTCCTCTTATTCTTCTTCTTCCTCTTTTTCTTCAAGCTTCAAACCCTTTCGTCATCGACAACTTCTTCCTCTTCTTCGGGACAGCGTGGATGCAACTGGATCAACCATCTTCTCTCCTCAACCCTTCCATCGGAGGTGATCCGTGACAAGTCGTTTCTTTCTCTCTCTTTTCACCATAGTTTAGATTTTACATTGCATTAAGCACTGCATAGCATATAGTTTTAGTTATTCATCGCATCATCTGAAAATTAATCTAGTTTATTTTATGTTTTGCATCTGAAAATAAAAAAAGAAAAAAGAAAAAAATATATGTCGATATAATAGTTTTAGCAGTTTTTTTATCTAAGCATTGAATAATCGTGTTGTTAAGTAGATCGTTGGTTTTCGCATAAGGTTTCATATATTTTCTTGTTTCTTGATCAGTTCTTGATTAGTTTAGAGTAATTTGTTTTATGTTTTCCTTATATTCATCTTTTTTAGATCAATCAAATAACGTTTTTTTTTTAGTAGCCAAATTAATAGTTGCACTCTTTTTAGTTTTAATTCACATTAAAGCCTGTTTTTTTAGTACTTAGATTAAGGTTATTTCTGTGGTTAATTTGAGGATAGAATAAATAGATTCACGTCAATTCATTTAAGTAGTTGTTAAGGCTAGTGTAGCCGATTTCCAATTCCACTTGTGTTCGGATCGATTTTTTTTTTGCTGAATAGCTAATCGTGATTTATTTTATTTTAGGCACCGTGTTTGCTGTAGTGTTAGATCCATTAGTTAGAATAGCCGAATTCAATCTTGTCAATATTATGGTAGCAACATCTTTTGGTAGTAGTCATACAACAACGTTTCTTTAACAACCTTAGTTTTCATTAGTTATTTTCAATCAACGTCCTTTTTTTCAGTTTTGTTATTTAGCTTCTTTCAAACAATGTGTACAGTTTTTTTTAGTCTCTTGACAGCAAGGTTTCCCTATTGAGTTAGATTCATTTTTTTACTCTTCTCATTAGGTAGTTTATTAAGCCAGCCGACCCTCTCACCAAGGGAGAGTGCTGCACACACACACATGATAAATTCTAAATAAGCTTTCGCCTCTCAGGTGCGACAAAAATTAAAACGTAAATTGGTAATTCCAATGGCAAAACGGCGAAGCAAAACCCTAACAAGTCCAAACAAAATTGGACAGCTCAGAAAAGAGAAAAGGAAAATGTTATTTCGAAATGGTGGGACCCCCCTTTGGATCTACATAGGAAATCCCAAATTTTCCGAAACATACCCACATATTACTAGTAACTTACACATAAAAACCAAAAACTGCAATTGTGATATCAAGTTACAGAGGAACCGGGTTCTCAAAATCAAAAGGGAAACATGTTTCTCAAAACAAAGGGGAACGGGGCTACGTTTCCCCCAAATGCACAATCCCACAAACAAAATCCTCTTTCAAACGGACAAGGAAAAGAACATACAAGGAAGGTAAATGGGGTTTTACCGGATTTCTAGGAGATGGCCTCGACTGGACAGAATCCGATGGAACTCCTGTGAAGGAGGGAGGAGTGGCTGACGGCAATTTGTGGTTCCCGGCGCCGACAAAAGAGAACCGCTGCGGTAGAGGCTTTCGAAAGAGAGAAAATCGTCGAATTGGTATGGTGATGTTGCAGGCTCCGACAATGGCACAGTTCGCGACTGTGGTGCCCTCTGGTCAACGCTCAAATGGAGAAGAAACAAGGAAGAAAGGAGGTGAGAAGAAGAGGGAAAGAGGAGAGAAGGAGAAGGTAAAGGGAGAGAAAACGGAGAAGAGAGGGCAAAGGAGGGTTGAGGGCTTTCGGCGAACAAGAGGAGGACGGCGGCCTCGCTGGGTATCCGACGGCGTCGCGAGCCGGTGGCAAACGTGGAGTGAGGGAAAAGGGAGGAGCAGAAGGAGGAAGGAAGGAAGATGGCGTCGACGATGGCTCGAATGGTGTTACCAGCAACTCGAGCGGGAGGCACCGAAAAAAGAGAAACGAAGAAGAGGAAGATGGGAAAAGGAGGGGTGTCGGCCGACGAGGGTTGGTGCGGTGATGCTCCAGCGATACTGCAAACGGGGAAGGAAGGAGGTGAGGAAAAAAGAGGGGGATTAATAGAATGAAATAGGGTTTTATCGGGTGAGGTGGTTATCGGATCCGGATCGGACCCGGTTCGGCCTGATCTGAGGAACTAAAATAAAATAAAAATAATAATAACATTAAACTAAAAAGAATCTAGATAAAAAATTTAAAGCAAATATAAACAAAAATAAAAATAAAAGAAAATAAATTAGAATTAAGTTTGTTTAATGAATAACAATCTTGTTTTAGACGAAAGTTTGGGTTCTAAACAATATTTTATTTAATTAAAGCATTCCCCATAGTTAGTTTTATGACTAAAATACTCTTTTTTATAAAATTATTTTAAAAATCATTAAAATGTGCTTTGTTAAGTTCGGAACACCTCAAACATGCCTAAATGAGTTGGTGATTTATTAAAGCGATAAAATTAAATATTTTAATAGTATCTTATTTACGTAAATTATTGAAATGATCATTTTATCCTTCTTTGTCAGAAGATAAAATTAAGCATATAAAACACATCAAATTTACAATAAAAGATAAAAATACATTTTTAACTTGAATTAAAGTGATTTTTTATTTATTTTCTCTTAAAAAATTTTAGGTTTTACATAAGGTTTCATATAGTTTCTTGTTTCTTGATCAGTTCTTGATTAGTTTAGAGTAATTTGTTTTATGTTTTCCTTATACTCATTTTTTTAGATCAATCAAATAACAATTTTTTTCTTAGTAGCCGATTTAATAGTTGCACTCTTTTTAGTTTCAATTCACATTAAAGCTTGCTTTTTTTAGTACTTAGATTAGGGTTATTTCAGTGGTTAATGTGAGGATAGAATAAATAGATTCACGTCAATTCATTTAAGTAGTTGTTAAGGCTAGTGTAGCCGATTTCCAATTGCACTTGTGTTATGCTCGATTTTTTTTTGGCTGAATAGTTAATCATGATTTATTTTATTTTAGGCACCGTGTTTGCTGTAGTGTTAGATCCATTAGTTAGAATAGTTGGATTCAATCTTGTCAATATTATGGTAGCAACATCTTTTGGTAGTAGTCATACAGAAACGTTTCTTTAACAACCTTAGTTTTTATTAGTTATTTTCAATCAACGTTCTTTTTTTTTAGTTGTCATTTAGCTTCTTTCAAACAATGTGTACAGTTTTTTTTTTAGTCTCTTGACCTCAAGGTTTCCCTATTGAGTTAGATTCATTTTTTTACTCTTCTCATTAGGTAGTTTATTAAGCCAGCTGATTCTTGTCCTCTTTCTTGAAATTTATTAATTTAATTAGATAGATTATAAATAGTTTTGTTAGTTGTTTCCAGAATTCATTAGGTAGTTAAATTAGTATATTCAAGTCACGTCAACTCCAATTCTTATCTTGCAAATAGCTCTAGGTTTGTTAAAAGATTCATAGTCGATTCTTGATTTTTAAGCATTTCACTTGATTTTTTTATTAAAGCAATTAGTTTAGGTTAATTTTGTGATTCAGTTTTTTTTTATTTTACTTGTTACTTTCGAAAATCCGTACATTATGTAGGCTATTAGATCCTTGTAGTTTTCTTTATTTTTAGTAAGTTAATTAATTTGTTTTAACTTGCACATAATTCATAACTAGGCATAGTTTCATGTTAGTCGAATTTTTTTCTTCGTTCTTGTTCATGTGATTTACTTGTTAATATTAGTTTAATTAATTAGTTATTATGTTCAGCTGATTATATTATGGATTGCTTTAGTTTTCTTTTGTTTTTTGAATTTCTTGAATTAGTTTGTTAAAAGTTAGTTCTTGGTTAGTTAGTTAGGTAGTTTTGCAATTTTGTCTTTTAGCGTTAGTTGTTTTCAATTAGTTATTAGTTAGTTCATGTTGATTGGTTCATGTTTTTGTGATTTTTCTTCATTTTCATCTTTGATTTTTCCGTAGATTTCTTATTTTGCTGTGTGTTTTTGTGTCTTGTAGGGAAGCGTTGGAACGTGCGGTAGAACCCTCAAAGAAACAAGGAAGAGAGCACAATCAATAAGAAGGGAACCCTCAAAGAAACAAGGAAGGGAGCACAACCAATAAGAAGGGAACTACTAAGGACTTAAAGCACTGAAGACCTTTTTTTTAGTTTTAGATTAGGATTTTATTTCTTTTATTTATTAATTGGGTGTGCAATAAAACCATTTATATTTATTTGTTTATGCCCTCTGCGTAGGGCAATACTCTCTTGTTTATTTATTTAGTTAATTTTTTTTTTTGACAATAAAGCGTAGTATAGATTGTCTGTTGAATACAAAGTATTTCCCGTTCTCTGAGATCGACCTGGACTCCACCACTCGTGCGAGTCGGCTTTATATTTCTGGTGTCTAGCTTTCACTTGATTTTGAATAAAAGTATTATTTTAAAAAGCATTTTCATAAAACTCACACCAACGATGTGAGAACAACTTAGAGTGTCATGGATAATGGGTTGAATTACTTTGTTTTGGATCGTATGACCCGATCTGTCCACCATTTTACATGTTTTAACAAGTTTATTATGGTTTTTTGCTCGAATATAGATCCAATTACGAGATTATATCTAAAATCATGATTTTTTGCTCTAAATATGGATTTTGAATTGGATTGTTGCTCGAAGTATAAATTTTTGTCTTGAATATGGATCTCTAATGGGATTTTTGCCCCGACTATGAATTTTTGCTGCAAATAAGGATCTCAAATTGGATTTCTGCCCCGAATATAAATCTTGAATTGAATTTTTGGCCCAAATATATATATTTTTTCCTCAAATATGGATATTGAATTAAATATTTGCCCTCATCAGGCTTAGGGACATTAATTATCTATTATAACCAATAAAAGAAACTTAAATAAACAAGAAAAAATGTTAAAACTGCATGTGCATATGTAGAATTTACAATCAATTTACACAACAAAATTAGCAAACTTTGCTTAAATTCATCATTTCATCATTTTGAAAATATCGTTTTAGATCAAGAACATATGATCTACATAGCAGATCTCCTCTATGCTTATAGATGATTTAAGTACCAAAAGATCTCCTGCATGAGTTCAGGCATGAGAGCTTTCTTCATGGTTAGCAGTGGCAGTAACATAATATCTCATTTTAATTTTTTCATCACTCATAGCCCTTTATTCATTTTGTGCACTCAAATGCAATATTAGATTTTCATTCACATTGACTAAAACAGGTATGACGTTGAACAGACACAGATCAACCTACTCACTTTGACACTGTTTTAGAAATATTAGTATTTCTAGGAGCTTGACACTCACGCTACTTATAAATTTGTTCAATAAGCATTGGTTAGATGAGCATTATTTATGGACAACCCATCGAGCAAAATATACAAAATATTTATACCCTACAAAGGATGACTTGAAAATGACCAAACTACCTTTCTACAAGCATGCATGCACACACACACATAAAACAGGAATACATCAACAAATATTACAGCTATTTTTACTTCTAACAACCTTCTCAGCTCATTGGGGTGCACCACTTCATTATCCTTTATCATGTCCAACATAGACTTCCTTAGGTCCTTCTTTGGATCAAGAGACATTTTCTTTACTGCTAAAGCCATCCTCTTCACCTTGATGTCTCTCTACACTACGAAATTGGGCATGTCCTTCTCCTTTGCCTTCATCTCCTGCATCAACTTCTTCAGTCAACCAGCTTGGTTTCTTTCGGGGATGAGATGCTCAATCTGCAAGTGCAACAAAGGCCTCCATAAGTGGCTTTGCGATGAGCGCATAGATGAGCCTTCTTCTTTTGTTTTCTCTATTTTGATGAAACACTCATGATGTGCATGATTTCCTCCACTTCCCTTCTCTTGAATGTATTGAGTTATTGTGAATGCTCGGATATATATATGATGATTCATCAAGTATATGCATGTATGAGCCTTTAAATACATATTTTGATGCAAATTAGACTTGCATCATAGGTTCTAAGCATGCTTACATGAGTGAGAGAGAGAGAGATTATGACAATTTAGGTTCACTAGTGGCAATGCAACTTGTTGAAAAATAGACAAAATTTAGGCTCACTAGCAGCAATGCAACAAACCACATGAGGCCAATTAATTTACCTATTTTGCCAGCCACTAAAGTAATATGGAAGGGACCCCTCTCACATCATTATTTTTATATTTGTTTTAGAGTGTTTGCTTAATATAATCATGTGTAAATGCAACATTACAACAAAGACATAAATTGTCAATGTAAAATAACAAATAAGCATTAAAACATTTATTAGAAATAAACAATATATAATAGTTAAACCATTTATACCACTAGTAGATGCACTCATTCGATATGAATGAGATTGACTGGTCTGAATTTTTTGTGATGATCCATTTCTTTTATCCATCTTACTCATGTGCAAGGCTACATTTCGTAGATGATGGGTGATCAAGTGTAGCACAACACTTAAAGTGTGCATGAGATTGACTAGTTTAATAATAAATGAGCATGATTTATTTGGTTCATTACTCGCAACCACCATATTTTTCTGATATGTATCACAAAAGAAAACCAAAAAAAGACCAGAAAGGAAAGTACCTTAAGTGTTGTTTGCTTTCGTATAATAACATTCAACTTTATTATAACTGTAGCAATCCAAAATATGACAATTAAACCTGCAAGTGCTTCAAGTGAAGGTAAAATATCATAAAATTCAAAAAATACACAATCATATAAAAGATGCATTAAGAATTCTTGTTGTTTTAACATGAAGCCCATAAAATATCATTCCCAAGAATGAAGAGCAAATGTGTCACCATATCACAATTCTCTATGCAAAGTTTAAGCTACAAATGAATTTACTTAAAGTTGCATATTGTTTGGTTGTGTTCATCTTCCTATAAGGTTCAAGTACATTAAGAATGAAGTGCATCGAATTCACCCAAACTAAGAAAGCATTTCAATAATTGACAACTATTAGGAAAAACAAAATTGAAATTTAAAACATAGCATTTTCAAAGCACTAGTAATAACAAAATGACTAATTATAACATACCAATCAATGCATCAAGGGCCTTCATGTTTTAAAACTACCACCACCATCCTCATCATCATCTAATTGGTATGATTCTTCTCCTTCAACAGACATACCAATTTCAGCTTCAGGCATGACTAATTGTCGCACACTTTGATCTTAAAGGCTAATTTTTATAAAAAAAAAGCTGGGAAGAAAGAGACTTTCCGTGAACACGTTCTTATGGCACATTTTCTTTCTTATTTGTTTTCCCTGTTTATGGTGTATAATCATTATCTCCACCACTGGATCAATTTTATGAGGACAATTTTTCTGCAATTTTCTCATATAAAATTAAAAAAATCTCGCATGATACTTGATTTTTCCTTAAATGCTTAAATATTAAGAAAACATGAAATAAAATAGGCTTTCATGTTTTGCTCAGCAATGTTTCATGCATGCCATCAAATACATCCCACAATATTTGATTTTTCTCAAATGTTTAAATTGTAAAGAAAAAAAACAGAATTTCATATATGTGCTACAGATGACTGTAAAGAGAGCTTGTTTACTTATAAAGAATATGGTGTTGGGTTGTAGAATCTAGATATTGTTTTGCAAGACCAAAATCAATGATATAGACTTAGAATATAACAAAAAAACATAAAAAATGACAAGAAAAATTCCTAGGTTCTCATATTGCCTTAGGAAACCCTTATTTTATTTGTTTTACTTTTTAGTATAAATAACAAGCAGATAGTAGATGAATACAAATTATTCCTGTCATATACTCGATAAAAACAAAAAATAGGAAAAAACATTAGGTTGCCTCGAAAAAGGAAAAAATATTGGATGTAAATAGTTTCCAAACAAAAATTTTAGCAATATTGAAATCCTTTAATTATCATGTTATATGTATTGCACCTTAATATATCAAATATATCAAAACGATACAAATATATCGAAAAATTCACTGCATATTAATCAAAAAATTTAAACAATACCTATAAGATTAAATGATATAAATTTTTGAGTCAGAGAAGAAATCCTCACCGAGATTAGAGAATTAGAATCAAAGCATGTTCTAATAACAACTTGGGAGTAAACACTAACCTTGAATAAGAAAACTTATTGATCTTCTCTAAAAGAAAAATATTTCAGCTTTCTGGAACTCTTTTCTTCTAGAACTTCACTATCAATCCCTAATACACCAAAAAACTTTCATAGATCATCATATTCAACTTTGTTCCTCCCGATTCATGCATCCAAACACCAAAAACCATGAACCTACTAATAATTTTCTAGATCCAAGCCGTGAATGTTTTGAGAAAACCTAGATGGAGAAGAAAATCTACTCAGTACCTCCTGATTCATGCATTTCACACATCTACACTTTTTTGCGTGTATCACAATACATGATCACCAAGATCGACCCATGACGATCGGTTTGAGAGCATGAGAAGGAAGACGGGACAGAGGACGAGTGAAGAGAGGAAATCTGATCGACTCCCTCTAAACGAGAGTGGGAAAGTGCAAGTTTTTTAGGGCATCAATAGGTTGAACGAAAACCCGATTGATTGGTTGGACCGCTGCTGCAATGTGAGGAGGTCGGTGACCAGATCGGCGTCGAATTTTGGCAAAATTTCAGAGGGAAAGATCAAAATTAGGGAAACGAAGAAGAGGAGGATGATGGGCCGAGCAATTTTCCACACACAGAGAGATAGAGAGAGACACATCGATGGGTGAGATGTGTCTGCTGATGCATTTTTTTCGTTTCTTCAGTTCCTATTCATTTTGTAACATGGGAGAGGTGGATAAAAAATTACATACTATTATGGATGCGGCGAACGTGCGAAACATTGTTCGCTACATCCAACATTTGTTGGAAATCGCTGTTCCTAGTGAGATTTCCATATGAATCCCGTTGGAAATAGTGCATCCAACATACCCTTGAGGGATGTTTGACTGCTTGTCCATACTTGGATAGAATGTTGTTCTTGTCCAGCATAGACAAAGACAGACATGTTCTTGTTCAGGACATACTGTTCTGAGCATCTTTTTAGAATACCGTACCCCCGCTCCCTCTGTCCACTTTGTTTTAGGAGGGGGGATTCGCATAATGGCACATCTACCCCCTTAATACCCACCGCACATCTCACTCGTGAACGGTGAGATATGTGAAAGTGGGTCCCACCTAATTACCTCTCATGTGGAGTGGTGATAGAATATGATGTCATGTACAATGTGGACAGTGAGATATCTTAAAAGTGGGTCCCACCAACACCTCATGTATAGTGGTGATATTAGAATATGAAATGTCTTTTTTTTGTTTCAAAGGCAAGAAGGGGTCATGGCTTATATTGTATCAGTAAAATGGACAATATCACATACGTTGTAAAAAAATGGTTCCAATCCCGAGGTTTATCTTTCCAAATGCAGTCCTCTATAGACTTAGCAAAATGAGCAAAATTGCATACCAGTTTATTACTAAAATTTTGAGTTAGATATTGATAAGGACGTTTTTTTAAATGTTTCAGAACATTGGTGCCCTTTTTATTGATACCCAAACTTTAGGTTCCTTTTGGGAAATTTTCCTTTTATTTTGAAGTTACCAAGAGAAAGAGAGGTCTTTATGGTAAAGTGAAAATATATTAATTATTTAAAACAACAATTTAATTAATTAGAGTCATTTTTAAAAGCTGCCAAATTTCAAATTCTAATAAGCATGAGAATCATTAGGCCCTTTTCAAATCTTTTGGGTTCTATTATCATTGTCTTGATTTAAATTATGGATTGTTTTTCTCTTTTGCCCAGTCAATATGAAATATCTAGCATATTTACAATACATGAAATCACATGACAAGTACTTATGAACAAACAGGTATCTCATTTATCTAAGGAGAAATGTGTAATTGTTCACTTACTTGAATCGCTTAAATCTTAAACTTAAGGAATGGATCCCAAAAATTGATATGAAATAAATAGAAATCCCAAAAATTATTAAAATGCCATTAAAGTCCCATCTTGTGTGAAATTATGAAATTACCCTTAAGCTTCCTTGCCAAACTCTGATCTCATGTTCTCTAAGCTTGCCATCTTGCCCCCTGCTAATTGATCATTTTCGAGAAGAAAAGTTCAGAGATCCAAAAATCATCTGAATCCAATATTGGAGTGAAGAATTATGCCCAATTTATTAAATGGGTATAATAAGGGCAAACAATCTTTTCACTTTTCAAACGAATCAGAATCCAGGTAATGAGATTCTCAAGAGATTCAAACTACTTCCTAATCTGATTGAGATCTGTCCTAGATCTAAAACCTAAGTATCCAACCCGAAACAATATATATATATATATATATATATATATATATATATATATATATATATATATATTTGCACTCTTTGTCTAACTAAACCATATTGGCTTACTGATAAGAAGTGATTTTCTTTACATGAAAGGTTAATTAGGAGTTTAAATGCCAACTCTTTTTCTTCATAACTTTTATCCTTTTTTACACATCATGGATTCATTGAACTTGAGCTTTGTCCCCAATTAAACCCACCTAATACTGAACTTAACCCAGACTTATCCTAGGCTAGGTTCAGTCCTATCCTTACATAAAACCTACCCCAAACTCAATTTGGTCTAGGTTTAGTTCAAACTGAATCTTTTTGGTTTGGTTTTAAATCCAGATCCAATTTCATTCTAACGTGGATCTCAAACTTAGACAGAGATCAATCTCTGATTTTCATACTCGATCCAGATTTGGTACCACATATCCGGACATGGTTCATTCTCAATTTGGTACAAAGTGAAACTCATACTCAATCCAGTTTGTGTTTAAACTGGATCCACTCAGGTTTGGTACAAAGTGAAACCCATACTCAATCCAGTTTGGGTTTGAACTGGACCAAAATTGGATCCACTCAAGTTTGGTCTTGTTGAATACAAACTTGTTTTGATCTGATTTGGTCTCATTAGATCCAAACCTGATCTATTTTGGTTGGGTACATCAGATCTGAGCCAGTTTGGTCCATTGGATTCGAACTAGATTCATCTTGGGGTTAGTCCAATTGGATCCAAAACCAGATTTAGCTCATGATGAGAAACCAAGATAGTCACTGACATGGTTTTCTCCATATATATATATATATATATAAATTTTTAACTCTTGATCGACTCGGTCCGAATCGAGTTGGTCTGTTACCGACATATTTGACTTGGTCTGAAGTGCACTAAGACTGAGTCGGTCTGGCATAGACCATCCTGAATCGGTCTAGGTCACACTCAGACCGAATCGGTCTCGGTTAAGACTGACCTGACTCAGTCTGGTTTGATTCCCAAACCAAATCGGTTCAGGAACTCATAAAAAATAAGACAAAGGCCCTATTTTTTTTTTAACCTAACGGCACCACCAGCAATGGTGGTTGCCGTGCTCCCCTTTGAGGAGGGTGGAAGGGATAGGGGTGACCCCCTGTCTCCCACCCCTTTCCTTATTTCTTTTGATGGGGCGGGGGCAACCCACCCCACCCTTTGTCTCACAGGGGAAGGTAGGGATAGAGTTACCCCTTGCTCTCTTTTTGTTAAAGGCAAGCTGAGGTTAGTCAGACCCCCACCAGTTATTGGTGCCACGGGTTTGAACGTGCAACGTCCCAAGTAAGGAGACGTGCATGACAGCTCCTACCAACCACGCGGAGCCCCCCATTGGTAAACCCAACCGGCTATTCAAAAACCTGCAAAATCCTGAAAAATGCCATCGATCCCAAAAAAAGATACCCAAGCCGAGTAAGGGACGGGACGATGAAGATGGACACGAAGAGAGCAACCCTTTTGGTCCTACACTGTCCTATCTACGCTCGTCCGCGAGTCAAATGGACCTACACAAACTGTTACATCTGAGCTTCCACCTTCACTCAGACCTATTCCAGTTTGAGTTTGCATTGCAATGCTGTGTGCAGGTGTTGCAGTTAGGGCTTTCAATGGGTCGGACTTGTCTCAGGTATCCAATCACACGGACATCTGGGTATCAGCATAAAAAACTCGGACCCGAATGTTTATCATCCCAAACATAAGGCTGTTAATATGGGTCGGGTGGGGTGCACTTTAACCTGCTTAAATGACAAGTGGCCTATTCGGGTCATGTCAAAATGAAAAACTAGAAGCTCAAACCCGGCGCATACAATTTAAAAGCTCAAATAACAGGCGGACAAGTTCGGGTCGGGTTATGACGGGTCAAGAAAATAGAATGAAAATTCCAACTCACATAATTGAAATGGTATTTAGAATCTTTTTGCATAAAAATATATAAGAAAACACTTTGGTCAGCCGTGTCGGATTGGATATCCTGCAGAAATCATAGCTCATACCTGACCCAAACGTTACTTGGATCGGGTTCTTGTCACCCCAAATAACATGCAGGGTAGGCAATTTCATGCTTATATCTGGGTATCTAGGTTTGAATCGGGTCGAATATCTAATACAAACTCGATCCATTGACAGCATTGTTTGAAGCAACAGAATTCTTGTGCAAAATAATCAGTTAGTGGGCAAGGAAAAACATGCAAATTTGAGATTGAAGTGCAGTTATATGTGCCAACGCAGGCAATGTTAATGAGAAATGAACAGTGCCCCAAAATAACACTATGTTAATGGCTACTAGTATTCATAATTAATTGCAGTTTTTCATGTGTACCCCACTTAGAAACGCCCATGCAGTTAGCCCAGGTGGACAATGAGAAGGGGACAATAAGAACCACAGTGACTCTCTTGAGTTGTCATCCTTGGGAAGCTTGTGGTTTGTTTCTCTTAATTTGGATGGCATGAAAAGTCTTCTGTGGTTGCACCACTCTTTGCCTAAAACCAAGGTGGAAGATGACGAGCCCCCAACATGCCTACATGACGCATGCGGCAAACCATACTTGATAAACATAAAAGATTCCCTCAGAAGACGACTTATGCAATTTTCTGGGTGCATCTCTCTCTCTCTCTCTCTCTCTCTATATATATATATATATATATATATATATATATATATATATATATATGCATTCCTTCTGCATAGGGTGTCTACCTGTCGGGTTTGGACCTGATTTTCGAGAGTCTGATATCAGGTTCAGACCCGATCTAATCAGGTCCACTATAAGAGAAACCATACCCAGACCTAATAAGAACTATATGAACCAGACCCGGATCATACCTGGTAAAATAAAAAATTTTATCATTTTATATTGAAAATTTGTGGGTTTTAATCGGAACTCGGGTCGGGCCCGTGTCTGGTATAAAATTTTGAAAACTATACCTGGATCCATGTATTAATCAGACCTGCAGATCCAGACCCAGGTATTAATCGGGTCTTCTTATTTATCACCATACCCAAATCCTATAGGGTTTGGTCGGGTTAAACCCGACTCAATGACACCCTTACTTTTGCCTCGTTCTGTCGAGTTAGGCCCCTTCAAAAATCATAGTTTTTGATATTTTTTTCTTACATCTAACACCATAGACGTGATCTACCAGTTTCTTAATGTGAACCGGCTTTTGGATCACCGGAATCTGACCTTTATACCATTTTTTCTGGTGATCCAAAAGCAATGGCTATGAAAGCATCAATTTTTCTTGGCTCATTAAAATATATTTTTTTGACAAAAACCTTAATATAAGAGTCGATTCTCACAAAATAGAGCACGCTAAACACATCTAACAGTTTAGATCTATCATAAAACAATTTAAACTATGGGGCCTAACGGGACAAAACGAGAAAAGAAGGCTTAATATGTTCAATTCTCATATATATATATATATATATATATATATATATATATATATATATATATATATATATATATATATATATATATATATATATATAGTTTCAAAATCATATGTGCAAGTTGTATCCTTTCAATCTGACTTCATAGATATATCCAAACTTCAGCTTCAGCATGGTTTGTTTACTGAGATTACACCTTGTATTATATTTTTTTGATATAAAATAAGATATTTTGAGATAACATTTCGGTACATTGCTGGGTCGTTGATTTTTTAAGCTCTTAAAAAAACAACTTACATGTTGCAAAAGTATGATAGCATACCGCTTTCTACTAAAGAAAGTATACGCAAATCATATCTATATAAGGTTATATTTACAAAAAAAAAATTTGAAAGCATGTGAAAATAACTAGGGATTTCTATTAGATTGCGTATACAGACTACTTGCTAAGAAATGATTAGTTGTGGAAAACACTCCACATGGGGATGGCATGTTGTTGCCGGTGGTTGGCCAAAGGTTGCCCTTCTGTTTGTTGCTATTAAACTGTGATATATGCAATGCTAGGGTTTGCTTGATGAGGTATTTCATTTTCCGCTCAATCAGGATAATGGTACAAACCTGAGCCTCCTTTGATGAGGTAATTCATTTTCCGCCCGATCAGGTTAAGGGTACAAACTTGAACCGCATTTGATGAGGTCTCTAAGTTCAAAGCATGGTTCATAAGTAACAGCCACGCAAAAAAGTGTGGCTTGGGATTCGTTCCTTGTGCCCACAACATATCGATAAAAAAGAAAGCCCCCATGAAACCGTATGTAACACCTAACCAGGTGGGCTCGAACACACCTGGTTCCTTTAGGGAATGGTGGGGTGGGACTCTCCTCTCCCATTAAATGGGTAGTGGAGAGAGGAAGAGCCTCCCACCTTCTTTGAGTTAAGAGGGTAACCCCCTCTCTCCCTAGTATGGGCAGTGGGGAGAGGAAAGAACCCCTCTTAATGAGGAGGGGTTACTTAGGGAAAACTGCCCCTCATTCATGGCTTTTATAAGCCATGGGTTCCTTCTCTCTCAACCATATTTGCAGTGAGGAAGAGAGGGAGAGAGGAGGTCGTCACCGCCGGTGAAAGGTAAGCTCTCCTCCACTCTATTTAAAAAAATAATAATTTTAGAGACAAAAGGGTGTTCTCTATCTCCGTCAAGCACAACCACCGACAACCTGGTGGTTGCTAGTGGTGAGCTGTCAAGAAAGAGAGCGGGGCCCTTATGCACGTCACCCTCGTAGAGGTGGAAGCATAGGGAGGTCGCTCCCTTTGTCTCCACTTCCAGCAAATGTGGTTGCCAGCGACTCTCTCTTTACGAAAAGATAAGAAGGCAGAGGGGACGACCTGCCTCAGCCACCGGCCACCATTGCTGATGGCGATGAAAAAAAAAAACCCGACAACCACAGGGGTTGTTGGCACAGGTGGTAAACATATAACAAAAGAGGGGGAGGGGGTGGCGAGAGACAGAGGGTGTTCCTCTCTCTCCTCCCAGACCGAATCTTCAACAACATGGTGGTTGCCAGTGGCGGATGGCCAAGAGAGAGAAGCAGGGGACAGGAGGGTCATCCCTGTCCCTATCGCCCTCTTGGAGAGGGAGTCGCCTCCCTCTGCACCCACCGTCGGCAACCACCATTGCAGACGACACCGTGAGGTGAGAGAGGTAGGGGAGGCACCCTTGCCTCATCCACTGGCAGTGACTACCAGTGGCTAACCAAGATCGACTTGGTCTGGGAAATGAATCAGAACGAGTTAGCCAACTTGCTTGGTATAGGTGCAACCTAGATCGAGTCAGGTCTGGGCGTGCCCCAAACTGAGTCAGAGCAAATATGACTAAATGACTCGGTCTAGGAGTCAAACTGAACCGAGTCAGGATGGTTTGTGCCAGACTGACTCGGTCTGGATACACTCCAAACCAAGTCGGGCCTACTATTGAAAGACTGGCTCAGGTCAAGGTCTTAAATGCGTGTGTGCGCGCACACACACACACACATATATATATATATATATATATATATATATATATATATATATATATATATATATATATATATATATATATATATATATATAACATGGTGAAACCCGAGACTGTGAATGTCTTAGTTTTTCAATATAAGTCAGATTTGGGTTTGGATCTGAATTGGATCCAAACTCATATCAGATCTTGTCTATATACGGCATATCCAAAATAAATTGGATCCAGTTGAGTTCAGTTCAAACACAAGCTTATTTAATCGTTGATACCATATTTGTATTAAACTAAGTATAAACAAGGTCTGCATCGGTTGTACCAGATCCATGAACCAGATGGATCTCTACTTAAAAATATAAAAAATCTACATCAAAATAAGATTGGATCTGGATCTAAAACTCAATCAAGAAGATCCAGTTAAACTAAACTTGTACCAGAATCAGTGTGGGCTAAATTTAGTGTAAAGGCAATACTAGACTCGGCCTAGGATGAGTCTGGGTTAAGTTCCATGAGTCCACGGAAGGTGAAAAAGTAAAAAGACTATTTTTCCCTTGTTATGCCCGATTAGTAGATGAGGCATAATTTTTTATCCCAATATCAGATTCAGATGATTTTTGAATTTTTGGATTTCACTTTTCGAGAAGGACCCATTGGCAGGGCCCATGATGACAAATTCTAAAAATATAGAGCTAGAGTTTGGCATGAAAGCATAAGGGTCTTTTTGTAATTTTAAATAAGACAAGACTCTAAATGATAATTTAAGATTTTTGCTTATTTCATATTAGAATTTGCAAGAAGACTATGCTTACTCCTTAGATTGAGAATCTTAAGAGTTCTAGGTAAGTAAGCATTTGCAAATTTCTTCTTAGTTAAAAAAGATGCATGCTTGTCAGTTTGAGTATCTTGCATTGTGATTCCATGTATTATAAGTATACTAGTGATTTCTTGTTTTGAGTAGAATAACTGAATAACATCCTTAGAAATTCACATTTCTGATATTTCAGTACGATGCATAAAAATGTTGACTCATATTACATGTTTTAGTTCCTTGTCATATAATAAGATGACATGATTTGCATCATGAATGTACCTTGTGTAAAAATAGTTACGACACTTATGCATGCAATATGTTGCAAAAAGGGATGGTTGGCTTTGAGAAATAAGAATAGAGTTTCAGAGTTCTTAGAATATGATTTGTTCTGAGAATGTCATGCTTATGCCTTGGGGAAGACATTATAAGTGTCGTGATGTAATGAGTTGACTCTGTGATAGGTTGTTATCCTTAGAAATATGACGTGTCTGTTATTACATGTTAAGAGTAGTTAGTGAATATACATTGGTTATTATATAATGCAATAACGCCAAAAAATGAAAGCTAAGATAATAATGCACATAGGATAAAAATAAAGAGTATGATAAGAAACTTTACTTGGTGGGAGATGGTCTATGACATTGTTTGAGTTTTGAGTACCTTGCTCATACCTCGATATTTACTCAGAAATTTCTAGGTAACCCTTAAGAGTTAAAAATATTATTCAAGAGACACATATAGGATGTAGCACGAACCACAAACCTTTGTGGCATGTATAAATTCTCGGACACTTTAGGGGTAGGTATATCCTCTTTGGCTAGCTATCAATGAGCATTTTTTAGGTTCACAGCTTGCAACCAGCGGGCAATACTGCAACTATTGTGAGTCCATAGTCTGAGCCAGTTTGAACTATGTTGTTGTGAATGGTTCATAGGCCTGGCCAACACCATAGACTCTAGAGTGGTCTATATATGTCGCTACGCCCAAATAAGCTATTTTAAAAATAACCGATTAGAGTAGAATATGAATGTTTACTTTGAAAAACAAGATAAAAAATTAGTAAACAAAGATAAAATTCATAAATAATATGTGTGCTTAATTAGTAAATTAAACTAAGGTTATAAGCTTAGAGCTCACTGCAATTGTAACAGTCGTGTTTTATTTATAAATGTAAACTTACTGAGTTGTAGACTCGCCCCCACTTAGTTAAAACTGTAGGTTCAGGGACTGTTGCTAACATAAAGACTTAACTTGGACTTAAACTCGGTTACTACTAGATCTTGGAGTAAATTATTTTCATCTCTGCATTCTTTTTTGGATATGTGACCTGAGTACTTTTAATTGGATGATCGTCATTGTTATTACTATTAATGGATGAATGAACCTTGTTATATATATATATATATATATATATATATATATATATATAATCTAGCATAATTTTGAGGTTATTTTGATATTTTTTCTCTGAGAACTAACGTCCATGAACCCATGGCTCGAGAGGCCCTAGTTTGAATCATTACATAGTAGGCCAAACAAAAAGTGGCTACCGAAAAGCGGCCCGTCTTAGAATATATAGGACCAAGAGCAAACAAATGAGTCATCTATTGGTAGGCCCAACCCCATCCTAAACTCTACACCATAAGGCCCAAACCCCAGAGGATGTTGCCCCCCCCCCCCCACCCCATGTACGTAAGGGACTCGATCCCAAGGGGAGTTGTGTAGTCCATACTTTGCCCTGAAGTAAAGTGGGAGTTCCCCCTCATTTGTATTGGAAAGCAAGGCATCATTCTTCAAGGATAAGAGTGTAACACCCAATCCTCCCCTACTGGTAGACTTTGAAACCAGAGGTCATGCAATCAAAGACATTTTTGCATGCCTATCATCCCCTCCCCCACAAAAAATGCCTTGATGTGCTTGGCAATCCTTGCCAGCATTTTAAATATCGACATAAAGAGAGGGGATCTATGAAATCATAGATTTGATTAGAGTAACCCTTCCAACCTTGGACAAATACTTACCTTTCTAGGATTGTAGCCTAGACTCAACTCGGTCGAGCATAGACACCCATAGATCCACACACACCTGCTTGTGGTGTAGTGGAAGGCCAAGATAAAAGATGGGTAGGTGACCTATGGAGCATCCAAATAGATGGGAGGTTGTAGCAGTGGTAATGGAATCTACGTTAAACAAGAAGACCTCGCTCTTGGCCCCATTCATCTTTAGACTCGATAGGTAGGGGTGGCAATCAGGTCGGGTTGGCGGGTTGGCGGGTCGGGTTGGCGTGTCAGCATACCTCAACCCGAACCCGACCCGTTTATTAAACGGGTCAGCTGTGGCAAACACGAACCCGACCCGTTTAATAAACGGGTAACCCGACACGACCCGCCAACCCATTTAATAAATGGGTTGGGTCGGGTAAACGAGTTTTCAGGTTCGCGGGTCAGGTTCGCGGGTCGGGTTGGCGGGTTGACGGATCGGGTTAGCAGGTAGGCAGGTTGGCGGGTCGGGTTGACGGGTCGGGTTGGCGGGTTAACGGGTCGGGCTGGCGGGTTGACCCACCCGCCTAACCCATTTATTAAACGGGTCAGCCGGGTTGGCGGGTTGGCATACCCCCAACCCGAACCCAACCTGTTTAATAAACGGGTTACACGGGTCGACCCGTTTATTAAACGCGTTGGCTTCAGCCCAACCCGAACCCGCCTAAGAGGCGGGTTGCCAGGTCGTGTCAGAAATTGCCACCCCTATCGATAGGAGACCAAGCACCTCCAAGATACATAGGATCCTTATCATCTGCATGATAGAAGCTTTCCTAAATAAAATAAATTAATTTGCAAATTGCAGCAATGTGAAGTCAAATCCAAAAAACGACACTGGCTCGAGAAAAGCAGTAGGCATCGCTTGCTTGAGGAGAGTTTATCAGTCCCTCGGAAACAACATCAAAGAGAGTGGGGGAAAGGAGGAATCCTTGACGAAGGCCCTATGCAAGTCAAACACTTGGCTCGAGTCCCCATTAATTAATGTAGAGGTTGATGCAGTCATGACTAGCTCCTTTACCCAATTGCACCATCTAGATCTGAATCCCATATTGAGCAGTGATTGCAATAAGAAAAGAAAAAAAATAGAGTAAAAAGCGTTAGAGATATCTATTTTCAGCATAAAGTATGATTTTAAAGAGGAGGATACTTTATGTATTGCCTCATAAGCAAGAACCACACAGTCCTGCACTGTCCGACCCTAGATAAATGTCCTTTGCTTCTTACCAATAACATATGAGAAAACTCCCTTCATCCCTTTCTCCAACACCTCTCAGATGATGCGATAGGGTGCCCCCAATACCTCCACTTAATCGCTGACACTTAGGAGGAGTTTGATTGCCTTTGGTTCACAAATATGAAGCTAAGAACCCTGGATTAGTGATAAGTGTATCTCAAGCCCTTACTCCCAATGGGCTAGAGATCCATTTCTCTCTTTTAAAATGTGAATTTCAAGTAGTAGTAGGCTTGCAGAGAAGGTGTTGTCCGTTTGATCTCAGGTTCAACTCCCACCAGGTGTGTGGGTGCCTTTAATTGGTGGGCACCATAAGGGTTTGAGTATCTATGACCCTATTCAAAGTTTGTTAAAATGGAAAGTTTGGCTAAGGTAAATCAGTTATACAATTCAAATTCAAATATAAGATTTGAATTTGAATGTTCCAATCCATCATCCAGATAACCAGGACCTACCTTTCCTATTATTTCCCTTTTCATCCGAATTCACTACATTGAATAAGATATGGTAGTTGTAACGTTACCTTATGTAAATAAATCATGTAACAATACCATATGTAGACAGTCATCTGAATGTAAATATAAATATCAAATGAATGGTTCAGGGTGGTAAGATGAACCACCATTTTCATCATCTTGGTTCAGTATTGATCCTCTTAGACTTCAACATGGTATCAGAGCCATACTGAATCAAGATGGCTGAGATGATATCTGAAGTCGTTGCCAAGGAGACGACCATCTCAAATATAGATGTGAACAATCCATTCTACGTACATCATTCCGACAGTCCGGGCATCACACCGGTCTCACAACCATTGAACGACGACAACTACGTCACTTGGTGTCGTGCCATGACCATGGCGCTCACTGCAAAGAATAAATTGGGATTCATAGATGGGACTATTTCGAAGCCATTTGAGCCACCATCCCTCATTGCGTCATGGATGCGATGCGATAATATGGTGCAGTCGTGGATACTAAACGCCCTCCACAAAGATCTGGCTTCTACAGTTCTATATGCAGAATTCGCGACTGAGGTATGATCTGAACTAAAGCAACATTTTTATAAGACTAATGCCGCTCGTATATATCAAATTCAACAGTATATTATAAGCTACAAGCAGATGCAGTCGTCTGTGGCAGCATACTTCATAAAATTGAAGGGATTGTGGGACGAGCTTGCATCATACGTCACTCTTCCACAATGTTCCTGTGGGGGAATGAGAGTTGTTTTCGAATTACAGCAAAGGGATCAGTTGATTCAATTCTTGATGGGTTTAAACGAAAGTTACAATGGTATACAGAGTCAAATTCTTCTAATGGACCCAATTCCTACTGTCTCGAAAGCATACAATCTCATTATTCAAGAAGAAAGACAAAGGGAAATCAATGTTATACCGGTTGGTTCAGAATCCATTGCTGTGGTTGCTTTACAAAGACATGATCAAGAAAGAGAGTTTTCAATTAGAGGAAGAAACAAAAGTCGAATGAGATGCGATCACTGTGGAAAAGTAGGACATATAAAGGCAAAGTGCTACCAACTCGTAGGATACCCAAGTAGATCTTCTGATGAACAACAACGGCGCATCAAAGCCAATGCTACTAGTGCATCCAGCATGGAATCCAAGCCATATTTTCCTCCCAAACTCATTCAAAAATTTGCTGAGTTCATGACAAAAGAATCTCAGTCCAATGGTGAGCCAAAAATAAACCTCGCAGGTAAAGATCAAACCCCCTCATATACCAATTTGACCTGGATTATTGAGACAGGTGCAACACACCACATAACCAATTCTTTAGAAGCTCTAAATTTACCGAAAATAGCAAAATGTTCACCCGTGAGCCTTCCCAATGGAACGACTTCTCAAGTCACTCATGTTGGAGACGTGACACTGAAACTAAATCTTATCCTTAAAGACGTCCTACACATCCCCACATTTTCCTTTAATCTTATTTCCGTCCCAAAATTATGTCGTGATTCCAATTGCAAAGTCACTTTTAACGAGTCCATTTGTAATATGCAGGACCTTCACTCGATGACTATGATTGGAACGGGTAGACTCTCAAACGGCTTGTATGTGTTGGATAATGCATGTGTTGCTGCCACATCTTGCATGGGTGTCGATTCCCGAACTTGGCACAATCGGCTTGGACATGCTCCTTACTCAAAAATAAGTTCTCTGCTTAATATTCGTTTTCAATTCAATAAAATTCTTGATGACTGTGCAATTTGCCATTATGCCAAACAATCTCGCTTGCCTTTTCATTCGATCTCTATATCCACTCATGAGATCTTTGAATTAATCTACTGTGATATGTGGGGAGGTTACCACGTTGCTTCCTTATCAGGAGCTCACTATTTGCTCACTATAGTCGATGATTTTTCAAGATGCACATGGACTTACCTTATGAGACATAAATCTGAAACTTATGGGTTACTAATTTTTTTTTTGCGTTAGTGAAAAATCAATATGGAACTTGTGTAAAATGTATAAGGAGCGACAATGAATATGAGGTTTTTTCCCATGAAATTCAAGAACTTCTGAATAACTTAGGCATTGATCGTCAAAACAATTGTGTCGCCACACCCCAACAAAACAAAGTGGTAGAGCGCAAACACAAGGATTTACTCAACATTGCTAGGGCTTTGATGTTCCAAGCAAACTTACCTCCTCAATTTTGGGGGGAAAGTGTTTTAACGACAACCTACATTTTAAACAGACTACCATTGCACCCTATTTTGAACAAAACTCCTTATGAGATCTTGCACAAAAAGAACCCTAAATATGTACATCTCAGAACTTTTGGATGTCTATGCTACGCTGTCAACATTCATAAGAAAAGCAAGTTTGATACTCGTGCCATTAAAGGTATTTTTGTTGGATATCCGTATGGGCAGGCTGCATACAAGGTTTATGACATTGAAAATCAAACCCTTTTCACCAGTCGTGATGTCAGATTTTATGAGGCAAACTTTTTTTTCCAAAACACACCAAAATCCCATGATGAAGAATGCACTGTCTTACCCCTTCCCATAGGTGATCACAATTTGGATGAAGTTCAAGGATCATCACCTGTCACTGAATCCGCTCAATCCAACTATCAACCAAATGAGTCAGAGCCAAACAACACTCATCCTAAATCAAGACATGATCTCATCTAACTCCAGTCCATACCGCTCAAAGAACCAAATCCGGATCCACCATCTCACAATGAGCATCCTAGGCGCTCTGTGCAGACTCGGCATATACCCATGCATTTAAAAGACTATAAGTGTTTCTCGATCTTTCCAGCATTCCATTCAGAAGCCTTGAGTGAAGGAATTGCACAATCCAAAGGTACTCGTTATCCCCTCATTAACTACCTCAACAATGACAATTATATCACAACTCACAAGCATTTCCTCGCAGCCTTAGTAAAACATCAAGAGCCAACAACCTTTCTTCAAGCCATGCAGGATGCAAAGTGGCAGGAAGCAGTGAGCGTTGAAGTACGAGCATTAGAAGACAATCACACTTGGACCCTCACACATTTGCCTTCAGGAAAAACACTCATTGGGTGCAAATGGGTCTACAAAATCAAGTACAAGTCAGACGGATCCATCGAACGATATAAAGCACGACTAGTGGCAAAGGACTACACACAGACTGAGGGAATCGACTACAATGAAACTTTTGCACCAGTCGCAAAAGTCACCACGATACGGTGTATACTTGCATTGGCAGCAATTTACAACTGGCATTTATTCCAAATTGACATCAACAATGCATTTTTGCATGGAGATCTGAAAGAAGAAGTATATATGCAACTTCCTCCTGGTTTTTCTCGAAAAAAGAAGAATATGATATGCCGACTCAACAAATCCATATACGATTTAAAGCAATCTTATCGTAATTGGTTTGCCAAACTGACGGATCAACTCAAATTCATGGGTTTTGTGCAATCCAAGGCAGATTATTCCTTATTTTCAAAAACAAGTGACAAAGGAAAAATATTTCTCATCATTTACGTAGATGACATAATCATCGCTGGAGATGACTATGAAGGAATGACGTCATTGAAAACTATCATTAACGATAAGTTCCAGTTAAAAGATCTGGGGAAACTAAAGTATTTCCTAGGAATTGAAGTAGCACGATCACAAAGTGGGATCTTTTTATCCCAAAGAAAATATTGCCTTGAAATATTGTAGGAGGCTCGCTACTTTGGAGTGAAACCCTCTCACATCCCTATGGAACAAAATCTGAAGTTGGACAATGAACATGGAGAGCTACTCAAAGATCCAACCCACTATCGGAAAATAGTAGGTAAGCTCATATACCTCACTATCACAAGGCCCGACCTAGTACATGCGGTCCAAATTCTGAGCCAATTTATGCACCAACCACGAACTACACATCAGAAAGCTATGAACAAGCTGCTCAGATATGTGAAAGGCACCATAGGACGAGGAATTCTCATGTCTTCCAATTGTTCGATTCAGATCAATGGATTCTGTGACTCAGACTGGGCATCCTGCCCAATGACTAGGCGATCTACCACCGGGTATTGTGTTATGATTGGAAACAGTCCGATAAGTTGGAAGAGCAAAAAGCAACGTACGATATCCAGATCATCTGCTGAAGCAGAGTACAGATCTATGGCGCTCGCAAGCTGTGAGCTTACTTGGGTTAAGAGTCTTTTGAAGGACCTGGGAATTCAACATAACCAACCCATGAATTTGTACTGCGACAACCAGGCAACATTACATATTGCTGCTAACCCAGTTTTTCATGAGAGAACCAAACACATCGAGATCGATTGCCACACTATACAGGATAAAATACAAAATGGAGAAATCAAAACATGCTTTATTCTCTCGTCAGAACAAGTAGCCGATTTATTCACTAAGTCAGTTGGACGTGATGTGTTTGAGAAGTTACAGGTCAAGTTGGCAATAGCTGATCCAGGATTACCAACTTGAGGGGGGCTGTTAAAATGGAAAGTTCGGCTAAGGTAAATCTGTTATACAATTCAAATTCAAATCTAAGATTTGAATTTGAATGTTCCAATCCATCATCCGGATAATCAGGACATACCTTTCCTATTATTTTCCTTTTCATCCGGATTCACAGCACTGAATGAGATATGGTAGTTGTAACGTTACCTTATGTAAATAAATCTTGTAACAATACCATATGTAGACAGTCATCTGAATGTAAATATAAATATCGAATGAATGGTTCAGGGTGGTAAGACGAACCACCGTTTTCATCATCTTGGTTCAGTATTGATCCTCTTAGACTTTAACAAAGTTTACCTCTCCAGAAGGTGAGCCCATTAAGTAATCAAATTCTCAGTTCTTATTTGTCATCAATATATATATATATATATATATATATATATATATATATATATATATATATATATATATATATATATATATATATATATATTGCGGGTAATGGACGTCGCTAAAGCACCCAGCGCACACAAAAAATGAGATTTAGCAGCGGGTTTTAAGCGCCAGGAAAAGATGAATGACACGTGTGTTGGCTCGCGTTGTCAGGAAGAGCTGTTGGCAGCTACTCTCTCTCTCTCTCTCTCTCTATATATATATATATATATATATATATAAAGAGAGAGAAAGAGATTTCAAATGTAGCATTTGTTTTACTTCAGACACCAATCTAGGTCCCATGAACTAGAAACACATTAACTAGAGATCTGTAAGGCACACTGGAATTTCGTGACGCATTCTTCTTAGTAAGTTGGGCATGGCCATGCATCATAAATCAGAAGAAATCCATGGCCCACGTTTCATAACATATAAAACATCGACCAAGTTGACCAAACTCGAGTTCGAGCACAGCCTAGGCAAATGATTTCCATGACCTTTATCTTAGGGCATGTCTGTAACACGTGATTCTTGGATTTTCTCAAGATCTTGTGAATGCAAATCACAAGCACACCACTTTCTCAAGTTTACTGAAACATGAAAAGGTAAACAGGCGTGATTGCGACTCTCACTTGACAATGTTCATCCCTTAGAGCGTGTAATTCTTGGTCACAAGATTACCTTATGACCAAACAATCGCATCTTCTACTTTCTTTGCTGTGATTGTTCATCCCCACCTGTAATCAATGCAAATATGCCCTTAGACACATGCAACTCGCTCACACATGCACACACCACATGAAATCTCAAGAATTCCTTCAGACAGATCACAGCAAGAACACTCGAATGATCACATTATTAAAAAAAAGAGAGGTAGAAGCCTTCCTAGAATAGAGCCTGCCACTGTGGCAGGACAAATTAATAATTGTCCACATACAGGCAACCTGCTTGTGGAAGGAGCAAATAAATATGTAATTGACTTTCCTCCATCAGAGGACACAGTAGAAAGGTACAACTCATAATTAAGTTGGTTCAACAGCTACAATCATTGAGGATTGGAAGCACACAAAGTAAAATAATGAACCTAGAAGCCATATCTTATCTTACAAAGAGCAATAATCTGAGATTTTTGGGATGATTTTCCTTGGGTTTCTATTCATGAAACCTTACATGGGATGGTTAGCTTTGGTGAGAGTTGACATTGGAGAGTAGGAATTGAGATCAGGTGCAATGTGATTGCACACTTTTAAGTGTACACCCATACGCGGTTGAGCCCCACAGCTGTGGGACTGTATTCCAAAGATGATCAGGTGCAGCAACATATTAAAAGTGTGTGACATTGCATCCGATCCTCCCTGGAGGGACATTCAGATCACAGTATACCACATATATAATCACATTGCACCTGATCCCTAGAGGGACATTCAGATTACAGTATACCACATGGGTGAAACTTTGGCAAACCAACCAACTCACTGCTGAAAATTATTATCACCTCTCTTTTTTCTTTGCAAGCTACAGCTTTTTGTCTTCTATACTTTTTTTTATGACAAGAAACTTTCTTAGAGACACGAGTCATTTAATGGGCTCACTGACCTATGGACTAAATTCTTGGCAATCACCGACCCCTTTGCCTAGCTCTATATTGAAAATGCAGAGGAGTGGGAAGCAATTTTTTGTGTGGGAAGTAATTGGTAGATCCAAATGTATCAGATCTCGAATCAAGATACATTTTAGCAGCCACATGCATGCATGCATACACAAACACAAAGTGAATTGAATGGGTAATTTAATATCTAACACCAATTAAACTCTTTGTATGGCTTAAATCAATGGTTCAAGTACACGCTAGGTGGGTTGGCTTTAAGTGGTTTAAGTTGAAGGACGACGATAGTTCGACACTTGGGGTGTACGTCCCTCTTGCAAGACTGAAGTTAATGCAAAAGTGTTTTCGGCTGAAGGTGGGTTTTCCGCGAAAATAGTTCCATGAAAGGGGACGTCGTGGCACCTCATTCCGTGACATGCAAACGCCCCCCCCCCCCCCCCCCCCCTCCTGCCTTCTTGCTAGGTAAAACGCAGGGTTGAAGACACGACCACCGAGCCTTACATGATATTAAAACAAAGGCCACAGCCACAGCCACAGCAGAACGTCCAAACCATAGCAGTGCTTTCTTTCAAGTATACCAAAAAAAAATGAGCGGATCATGGATTAGTTAAGCTTTTCTTTCAAGTATCCCCCCCCCCACCCCCACCCAAAAAAAAATGAGCAAATCATGGATTAGGTAAGCTGGTAGTAATAATAACATTGTGTAAAGTACTACATAGTATAGAGAATCTAAAGTCTCTCTCCCTCTCTCTCACTAGAAAACATTAAAAAAATTTATTTTGAAAAAATTTATTATTTAGGAGCCAACCTTTTGTTTCAGATTGTAAGCCTTGATTTTGTAAAATTCGTGACATGACCCATAGTGTTTCTAAAACTGTTAATAGAGATTAGGGTGCAAATGGGTCGGATCGAAGATGGAGAGGTTTGGCAAATTTTGGCTGTTTGAGATTCGACCCGATGTGACTCCCATGTATTTAGCAGTTCCGGTTCCGAACGTTTGCATTAGAGCTATCATGTCATCATCATCTTCTTGGAAGAATGGTGCTTTTTTTTCCTGTGTTGCCCTTCAAATTTCTAAAATACTCAAGTACTAATCCGTCCATCATACAAATCCAAAGACGGTTTTTGTAATTTGGCTCATGCAGAACAACGCCGTGCGTGTGCAGACAGGCACACTCATTGTCTGGGCCCCACCTGCATTCATACATGACAAGAGGAAGATACTATTGATGCTGTTAACGAAATACCCGAAAAGCCCTCCAAACTCCATCCAGATAAACGAATACACGCGATCCAGCAGCATACTTCGTAGCTTGACCAAAGCGAGCTCTTGACACTGCCCTAGCTCCACTTATACTCGTCATCGGGATGTAGAAGTGTGGAGCTATAGTATGGTGATGGATCACCAGATAACACCCATGCTGCTTATGATGCTGGATCACGATTCAGTAACTCATCCAACAACTTTGTTGGATCAACTGTTGGTGAGAGTGTTTTATTATGTTTGTGCTTGAAATTATTCAAAAGATTCAATAATTCAGTTAACAGTGACGAAGGAAAGCAAAGCACACCATGTTTGGTTGATGGAATTCCCATGTACTTTGCCAATTACGATATGTTAATCATGCAAGTTTACTTACAAGCCAGGCATTAATAAGGTCTTCCCATTGCAAGGCCCACATTTCAAATGTTTGGATAAAAGTAAAAATGTGAAAGGCCGGATTATAATTACATTAACATCTGTTTTTCAATGAGAAACCTGTTGGGTATTTTTTTTTGGAAAGGCCAGCTGGGCCCCGCCAGTTATTATTCAACCTACCACTGGGGTTTTGAACCTGCAACGTCCCACCACAGGGAGACGTATACTGACAGCTTCTACCACCCCGTTGGTAAACCTGTTGGGTTTTACCCCCAAGAAAACTACAAAGAATGGAGATTGGATGGAGATAAAACTCAAAAAAAAAGGAAGTGTGGTTAGACTGGTGGTCCTATGGGAATGGAAATCACCCAAAAAGCGATAGCAGTGTTGTGTATTTTTTCTCTCTTATATTTGCTAGTGGATTTTCATCTTTGTAAAGTTGTCCTCCTCTCTTTTGGCTAACCATTATTCTAGGTGAAACAGGCCTTGTTGATTTTTCTCTTCATTCAAACTCCACCTTAATACAACTTAGTTAAACTGTCATAATGAAGAGTAAGTAGGTAATTACAAAAGTTAAAAACACCAAGTAAACTTTTTTTTTTAAAGGCAAGCTAAGGTTAGGCGGACCCCTACCAAAACAACAGCCGCCCCATGCAGCAGAGGAATTCGATCTTGGGCCTTCAGCTTGACACAGGACCCCACTTACCACATGGGATACCACCTTGGTAGCAAAAAAAAAAAAAAACACAAGTTAACTAGTTAGGATAAAATAACTTAGTTAAACTAAAATGTAGAGTAACAAGGGCATATACTTTTTTAAAAGAAGTGGTCATCCTCAAAGCACCAATTCATTGCCGAATCACAATTGCACCAAGCAATGGTCCTCTATTCATCAGACATTAATGAAATTGTAAGGGTGCCTTTGAGAGCTCAGATCAAAGATGGCCACCACGGTGGCACAAGTCCAATGCTGAGAAATGAAGCTATCCAATTGATACACCAACTGTGCCTCCGATTGTTTGGTAGGAGCTGTTAGTGCAAGTCACCTTGTGTAGGGGCGTTGCAAGTTCAAATCCCAATGGTACGATGAATAACTGAACCCCCAGCTTGCTTATAAAAAAAAAGTTATCCAATTGATATAAAACTTTGTTTGGGAGCTGTTGTTTGGAGATGCAATGAAATAAACACAACTTGGTCATCAAGGCATTGTTGAAATCTTGCCAATTGGTATCCCATGTGGTAAGCGGGGTCCTGTGCCAAGATGAAGGCCCAGGTTCGAATCCTTCTGTCACATGGGGCTTAAGAGATATTTGGTAGGGGTCTGCCTAACCCCAGATTGCCTTTCAAAGAAATTTGACGATTCTGTACCCGGCGGTTGCCGCTCCCAACACAACCCCTTCTCAAAATTGAGAAACCAAACAACGAAAACAGATGGGAGTCCATGAATCCCCATAGAACAAACTGGTGGGGGAAGGGAGGAAAGGGCTTCTGTTATGGTATTCCTGGATCCAAACTCAACGGATCCGTTTACCGTTATGGGCATTTTGGGTATTTGAAATTTCTGCGAGGGCGAGCAGAGACTCCGTCGTGTCTTTCAACTTCGAAAAAAATTACGAAAATATTCCTTAACGTCGTTTTCGTTGAGAGCGATCAGAAATACTTACGTTTTCGAGAGCATGTGAAGGCTGAATAACAAGGACTAACTTCCGGCATTGGCCAAGAATTTCGTGTACTTTTTAGTAATTTAATATTGCATGACATTGTCAGCCACGTTCCGTGTATGTAAAATTTTACCTCCCTATCCCTTAACTAGCACAGGGGCAATTTAGTTGGTGGCCTTCCTCTTTGGTAGAAAAAATGGCAACACTTTCAATCGTTTCAAACCGAGAAAAAACATTTGAGAGAAAGTTTTTGAAAGAATTTTTTTTCTATAAAGTTTAATTTTTAATGAAAAAAAAATCTCAATCAAGAAAGTTTTACTATCAAAAATTCTTTTTCACCTCATTCCATGGGTTATCACAAGAAAAGTTTCTTTCATCTTCATCTTCCTCCTATCCACCACTATTTTGATCTCTTTCGCTTGGGTGTGGTCGATTACCTCTATCTCTATCTCTATTTAGTCAAACCACCTTTCTCTAAAAACCACCCACTACCATTTTCAGATCTCTCTCTTGAGAAAGTAGTCGACCACCCCCTCTCTCTATCCGGTCAAATCACCTTTCTTTAAGGAGAGGGTGTTGAGTGTGCACCCCCGAAACACCCACTGTAGCTATCGTGCATGTTCCGGGGTCTCTATGACCTACATATTTGGGAAGGTTTTTCGTCGTAAAAAAGTTTAAAAGTTCTAAACACAATAGCTATTTTATTTTCTTTAAATCTTAAATTGTTAAACCACATCCATAAAAAAGAAAAGTGGAATTGGAAAATTATTGATATGTTTGCTATTTTTTTTGTGAAAATTGTCGTTAATTAATGCAGGGATTTGGAAGAGTGGTTTGAAGATGGAGGGTGTCGTGGATAGGGGTGTGAATGGGTCGATTTTGACCCAAAACTGACCCGTACCAAACCCTATAGGGTCAGGGTTTGGTGATAAATAAGAAGGTCCGATTAGAATTCAGGTCAGACCCAAAAGATCTAATTAATATATGGAGCCCAGTATGGTTTGTGAAATTTCGTACCAGACCAGGAATCCACCTGAGTTTTGACAAAGATCCGCTATTTTTCAATGTAAAAAGGATAAAAATTTATTTTATCGGGTATAGTTCAGGTAGTCCTTATATGATGCGGGTATGGTTTCTCTTTGGGTGGGTCTGATTAGACCCAGGTCTGAACCCAGTACCATCATCGCAAATCAGGTCTGGGTCTAATTGAGTCTGAACCAAATCCGACCCGTTGACAACATAGGGGGTAAACATTGAAAGGTGTTCGGTTCGATTACTGGATCTGCTCTCCCTCAAAGGTGAGGGGACATATTTGTCATTAAAAAAATTCCAATAACAGTCAGCAAACACTGTGAAGGGGTAAAACCGTCTGTTGAATAGGACTGGATTGGGTTTGGGGTATGCGTCAAATTGCATATTGAGAAGGGTAGAATAGTCATCTGGTGCGTGAAAATGAGAGCTCGTGGGGAGTTGGGGGTTGAGAAAAGGTACAAATCTTGCGGGAAAGTTTCAGATTTCCCGCATCGTCCTCCTCTTCACTGTCTCCCTCCCTCCCTTGAGAGAGAGAGAGAGAGAGAGTTGGATAGAAGTTCTCTCTCTCTCTCTCTTATAAGGGGGAGCATTGAGAAGAAACGTTACGTTTATAGGGTTTTTCCTCGATTCCCAGTTTTCGTTTTCCGCTGCTGCGCTGTGACGAAGAGAGGAGGCTTTAAAAACGGTCTATTTAGGGGTAGAACACGACCTGGGTGCTTGTTCTTGCTCATTTTGTTCGTCGGTGGAGGAGGGTTCTTCTTTGCCTGCTTTACACTGCAATCGAATCGAAGTTATAGGGCTTTCTGCGCCGTTTCTGCTTCCAAGCGTTTTGCGGGACGAATTGGGGAGGACGCCGGCGTGATAGGTGAGAGGTTTTCGCTGTTGAATTGGGGCGATGTCGACTACCACTTGTTTTTTATGGTTTATTCTGTATTTGTTCTTTGTGTTCGAAGAAACACAGCCATTTAAGTGTTTTTTTCCAGTTTGTTTTTATCTTTTTTGAGGAGAAAGAGTACACTTATTGATTCTATAATTCTAGAAAAAGAACTCACACACACAAAAGGAAAGTAAAAAAAAAGTTTTTTTTTTGTTTTTAATTTTTACAATTGGTTTGCAAAAAAACACTAGTTCTTTGTCTCTTGAAAACCAGGGTGTTATTGACAGAGGCTGATTTCTAATTCTTTTATGCTTACAAGAAAATTGGCTTTATATCATATTTGAGTTTGTTTTAAAGTTTAACGAGTGTGAGCAAGTCTGCAGAGCACTCAGTATTAGTTATCTCTGTTTCTACCTACCTTAGTTGAAAACTCAATTTGGATAATTCTGACATTTCAGGTACATAATCCATTTGGTTGGATGTTGAAGCTACTGAAGATCACAGTTGATTCAGATCTGTGGTAGTCGCCCAATCTTCAATTATTGATTGTTGGTAGTTGTTAAAATTGGAACATTGAAGAAATTAGGTGGGAATACTGCTTTCTCTTTGACTATTTCAAAGCAATATTCGAGAAAGAAGCCGGAAAAAATAGCTCGCTATTAGCACTCTGAAGGTGGGTACGTTTTCTGGGGTTGCTGAATCCTTTGCCAACTGCAAAAAGTTTCTCCCTGGTGATTTTGCTGCACAACATGTTAGGTTTCTGAGCATTATGCAGAAAAATGTTGATGAAGCCTATTGATATTAAAGTGAAACCTGTGATAATCACTCTCTAAATCCTAGTATTGAAGAAGAGAAACCAAAGTTTATCGTGTTCGATTGATATTGATGGCAAATCCAGTATCCATCTTCTTTGTCACTCTATTGCTCGGCTTGCTTATAGGTCAGGCTAGTTCTGATCCTGTTGAAGATAAGAATGCCTTGATTGATTTCATCAGAAATATGAATTATACCAGAGGCCTCAATTGGGACCCAAAATCCCAAGTGTGCAATAACTGGGTTGGTGTCATCTGCACTGCGGATCGTAGCCGGGTGATAGCCCTTCGTTTGCCGGGCACAGGATTGGCTGGTCCAATACCACCCAAAACTCTCAGCCGCCTGACCAAACTTCAGATCCTCAGTCTTAGATCCAACGGCATATCAGGTCCCTTTCCTAGCGATTTTTCGAATCTCACGAACTTGGTTTCACTCTACCTCCAGGGAAACAATTTTTCGGGACCCTTACCTTCTGATTTCTCTGCATGGAAAAAACTTGCCCTTTTGAATCTCTCGGACAACAATTTCAGCGGCAGCATACCGTCTTCTCTGTCAAATCTAACACAACTTACAGGTTTGAGCCTAGAGAACAACTCGCTTTCCGGAAACATTCCAGATCTGGGGCTGCCTAATCTACACTTCCTGAATTTAGCTAACAACCATCTGAATGGAACCATACCCAGATCTCTGCAGAGGTTTCCTAATTCATCATTTTCTGGAAATAATCTTGTTTATGAAAACTCTCCTTTCACACCAATCTCCTCCCCTAGTTCTGTACCATCCCACCCTCCTGCTTCAAATGTTCGAAGATCGAAAAAGTTTGGGACTTCTGCTATCCTGGCTGTTGCTGTTGCTGCTTGCGTGTTAGCATTTGTTGCATTTGCCATTCTTGTGCTGCTTTGCTTTAAGAGAAGAGATGGGAATGTTCCTACTGGGAAAAAGCAGAAGAATGACAAGAAAGTGGAGAAAGAGGGGAAAAGGGAGGAGGATTATCAGGAAGGGGAGAAAAATAAGCTGGTTTTCTTTGAGGGCACTTCTATGGGATTTGATTTGGAGGATCTGTTAAGGGCTTCAGCTGAGGTTTTAGGTAAAGGTACATTTGGGACAGCATATAAAGCTGTTCTAGAGGATGCAACTACAGTGGTCGTGAAGAGGTTGAAAGAGGTGTCTGTGGGGAAGAGGGATTTCGAACAGTTGGTGGAAGCAGTGGGGAGTATAAGACATGAGAATATTGTTCCATTGAGGGCCTACTACTACTCAAAAGATGAGAAGCTGTTGGTTTACGATTACTTCAGTCAGGGAAGCTTGGCAGCACTCTTACATGGTATGTTTCATCTATGCTGCTGCTTCGATCAATATTTGCATATGGCATTTTTTCTTCTTTTTTTTTCCTTACTCGTGTTAATGTGAGTTTATGAAGTTATTTAAAGGTTTTGAAGAAAAGAAAAAGGAAGAGATGAGGGGGAAAAAATGCTTTAAAACCTGTAGAATATATCCTTGCGCTTCGAGTGTGCCTTTTGTGATTGCCTTCTTTGCTTGCGGAACATTTTGCATTTATTTTATTTTAGTTGCTTAAAGTTGTGCCATTGAATTTGGAGTTTGTGCTTCCCCTCTGGCACACGGTGTGTCAGTAGGTTTCAAAGGTGGGCCACATAAGGCAGGGTGGTCATGGGCCCCACTCAGAATTTTTAGTCGCTTTGGTGAGGGTTCCTCATCATAAATAAATAAATAAATGTATTCATAAAGAAGAAACCAATCTGATGTCAAATTGCTTTCCGTTTTTGTTATTTTATCTGCTATCTTTGGCTAGGGGTGCGTTTGGCGCCCCCATATTGTGATTGAACTTCCATAGCAGTTCTGGGGATGACACAATTTAGAAGTTCATCTGCAGGATAAAGTTGTTTGAAAACTGTATCTTGAAAGGACTTTTAAGCATTAATAGTGTGTTTGGCGCATTAGTTAAGAAGGCCTTCTAAATCACTGTTTTTGTAGTAAAGGACCAACTTACCCTCGGCCTTCTAAAATGGGCACAATTTTGGGTTGGGTATAGGTTAAACCCACCCAGCCCAACCTGTACCCAACTCGAGGTGGATCAGGTTTGGTCATGGGTTGGGCCAACCTGAACCCAACTCAAGGTGGGCCTGGTCTGGGTCCATTTCACATCCATAAAATTGTGTCAATCTTATTCATATGTTAAAAAATATTAAAGTTATTAGCAAAACACATGACAAGAATATAAGAGCATACATGCATTGGTTACATAATTGAACCTTCTAAAAATAACCTATATGCCCTCTTTGTACACTTTCTTGTACCGCCAACTAAGATTTTACCATCCCTTGTTTTCCATAAAAAGTGAGAGCTATGAGGGAAAAACATGTGTTTCAGTGGATTTTTGAAAGCTATAGGCCTAAAGGCAAGCAACTATATCACTTCTCACTGAGACAATCCAGCCAAAAAAGCAACCCCAGTAGATGGAAGCCAGGATGACCTATAATTCTATAAATGAATTGTGCTACTGTGAACTTGTTGGCTTCTTCTGAACTTGTGATAACCCTGTGTCCTGGCCATTGCACCCTTTTCCCAACAGCAGCCCCATTGAAGATAACGAGAAAAAATGATAAGTAGGATCGATTACAGCAATTCAGATAATGGGAGAAAAATAACGAGTATGCACTATGAAGTAATAAGCAGACCATCAAATGGGATATAAAAAAAGCATCTTGATTTGCATGTGAAATATAAGAGTATTCGATTGGATGTTTGATGGTTGTAACAGAACAAAGTGGACAGCAAATCCAAATGAGAAATGTTGCAGAAATTTAAGCATATGAAGTTGATGCATGATTTGAGCATTTCTGCAATGATGGACAACGAAATGTAGATGTTAACATCACATACTATGCAGTAAGAACATATGCATGTACTATGATACAACATATACTATGACTGCAGTAAGAACATTCCAGTAGCAGTGAAGATATCACAAATAATACAACATATACAACATATACTATCTACTTTCACAATATCTAGCAGAAAATTTCCATAGAGATCAAAGAGAAAAAAGAAATATTATTGCTTCCCATAAATGAGAAGAACCTTCTTCAGTCCTAAAAGGAGACAGTGAGAGCCTAATCCTACTGTAACATACATGATCTTTATAAACTACATTAGAACTGAACATAATATGCAAGCTACTACAATAGCTAATGGTTTTTGTGTGAAAGAATAAATAGCTCATGAATTTATTAAATTAAACATATGTACTTCTTGCTAATTGTGGTTATAGATCACAAAAAGGAGAAACTCAAAGTCTATCTAGCCAGGAACAGAATCAATGTAACAATAAAAGTTGTACGCCCAAACTTTCTAGCATAATAATACACTTGGGAAAGAAGCCAAAGGCTTGTTGGAAAGATCAATTAATTTATGAAAAATAATCAGAAGAAAATTTGGAAGCAACCCCAGCTTGACTCTTTAAGTATATGCTAATAGAGCGGACAGGTATTGCATGCATAATCATATCGTCAATAGTTTCCCCTCCTCCTTTTTTCAGGCTAGGGAATGACATTAGTCAACATGCCTATGGTGAGTTAAAAACCTTTTTTTATAATTTTATAGCAGTTCATAATAAGATATGATATGAAAAGTGATCAACTAATACAAATGCAATCCTACAACTATAAATGCTTCAATGATGTAAGATGAGTATGAAGTAAATTCACTAATGAGAAGCATTGTACAAAAATAAAATACACATTGTCTACTATAAAAAGGACTATCGAAAATGACATAGACAAGGAAGGTTCTGACCAGCTTGTTTTGAAAGGTACGTCCATGCTTTTCAATCATTTTTCACACTATCTCAGTGGTTCTTTAACTGCTTCGACGTGTAAGCAAAGCGAGTTGATTGAACAAATTTTTTCTCTACATCTGAAACCCTAAAAAAACACAAATAATCTCAAATAAATGGAAAACCCTAAAATAACTCCATTCTCGTCCATTTTTTTTTTTGAGAAAAACATCAACCACAACCATGAATAGCACCAACAGTCAATATAGAGAGAAAGAGTACCTGAGCGCCTGCAGCAGCAGTCGATGATGAATCAATCGAGAGACTAAATCACAATTGAAGGGAGATGACCTAACGTTGTGTTTTTGTAATGATGGTATCATAATGATGGCCTAACGTAATCTCCTCCCCACACGTGAAGAACTGTTCCTTTCCATGGGAAGGAGTTTTTTTCTCCTTCCTAATTTGTTGGTTTGATAATTGGTTTTCAGATGGGAAGAAGCCCTAACAATGGGGCGCCAAATGCCTTCCCATCTGGAATATAATAGGACCCACGCCTGGAAGGGCTTCCAGGCCTTAAGAAGGGGCGCCAAACGTTCCCTAAGCTACTTGTCTAAGTACAAACAGTTTTGTAGTAAACTTCCCCTCAAATCATACAAAACTTTGGCTTGACAATAAAATTATGAAGTAAAAGTTAGGATGGTTGAAAAAGTGAAATATGGGATACTTGGTCCGTTGAGAAACAAGATATATCTTGCAATTCGGATATAAATTATGTATAGAAATGGTCTGTGTAAATTAAAGCTAATACCAACTTGTTAACTATAGGTTCTCAATGCACGTTATCCCATTTGCGTACGTATCACAACCAAAATGGCTGAAATTTCTTTATTTGTTTAATATCTTCACTGAAGTTGGACACGGTTTTGTCACTTGACTATTTTTGCAGCTATAGTTCAGTTTTCCGGTGGAACACTGAGATTTCTCATTTCACATTTTGGGTTTCCAGTCAATGGTTGGACAAGTGCTTATTTTACATGTGTAACCCTGCTTCTTCTCTTCTTGTGTGTTTTGATTTCCTTGCCTTTTAGAATTAACCATTCCTTTCAATCATATATATTGTGCTTCAAGTGACCCATTTGGGGAATACATGGACTCGCAAAGCCGACCCGTGTAGTTGGGATAAAGCTTGATGATGATGATGATTTCTAGGCAACAGTCGATTCCTAACTTTGTATTTTATTTTCCACTGTTTTCTATTTCTTATTTTTAATATTGTTCTGCATAAACATTAACTGCATGCTGCAAACAAATTTCAGGATGTTGGCTTATGTTCCATGACTCGGTGTACTCTGCTATCCCAATTAACCTTGGGAGTACATGCATTGTTTTGAAGGCATTGCACCTCTTTGAGGAAACTAGGCCTGCTAAGCGTATTGCTTACAGGGAAAAACATATCAGGAATTTCTTCTACTGGCACCTTAAATCCAATATCTTCACTAATATACGTTAGGATATGTCCCACCAACCAGAATCTGGTTCAGTAATAGACATGTTATGAACTTCACAATATAGTTGGAGCAGTTTCTTTGCAGTTTGAAATCCAGGGTGATTTTACTTTTTCTATGCTTTAGTAGGTACAGCTTGAACATTTCCATTGTTTTGTTTTCTCTCTCTGAAACTGAATACAGGGAAAAAGGATGGTGAAAGGGCTCCACTCGATTGGGAGTCGCGTGTTCGAATTGCTTTAGGAGTGGGCAGGGGCATTGCTTGCATTCATGCAGAGGGTGGTGGGAGGTTGGTTCATGCCAACATAAAATCCTCTAACGTCTTCATTAATTCAAATCGATATGGATGCATATCAGATTTTGGACTATCGACCCCAACGATTCCTGTAGCCCCACCACACAGACGGTCAGTTGGGTACCGGGCTCCAGAGATGATAGAGATGCGGAAGCCAATGCAAAAGTCAGATGTTTACAGCTTCGGAGTTCTGCTTTTCGAGCTCCTCACTGGGAAGTCTCCCATCCGCATTCCTGGTTCCAGCAACTCTGGGGGAAGTGAAATTCTGGACTTGGCTAGGTGGGTGCAGTCTGTGGTACGGGAAGAATGGACGGCTGAGGTATTCGACATTGAGCTGATGAGGTATCCCGGGATCGAAGAGGAGCTGGTGCAGATGCTGCAGATCGCCATGGCATGCGTTGCAAGAGTGCCAGAAAAGAGGCCCAAGATGGTCGAGGTAGTGAGAATGATCGAGGATGTCCGGCAGTTAGATGTCGGGAACCTGCCATCATCGGATTCACGAACGCCGGAGAATCTCCCGGGATCAACCTCATCTTAGTTGATGTTTTCTTCTGCATCTGCCATTTGGGTATACTACGGAAACATTGTTTCTGGGATAACTGAACCTGGGAAAAAATCTGAGAGTTTTCTAGTGCAGTTTGTAGCAATTGTTTTAATTTTGAGTCTTCTCCTGTGCAAATAATGCTGCTCGTTTTATCTACGGGCAGTGAGATTGCGGGGGATTTCTCTTTTTCTCTTATTTGTATCGTCTTTTTCTTTTCTGTAGGTTCGGTTTTCATTCTTCAATTGCTTTGCTTGATAGTCTCGTGTGTAAATTTCATTAATAAACTGAAATGGGGATTAACGTGTGCAATTTGCAAATGATAATTAACTTGATTAGTGGTCGTAGATTTACAAAGGCCGTCTTCTATGGGGTTTTGAGGTATTATGTTTGATTCATTTTTTTTATGCAGTAGCGGCTCCACTGCCGATGACCATCTATCTCAACATTTCTCAAGATAGACACCACACTCATCTTGAAAAACGCCTAGATGGGTGGCTGTCAATCAGGTCGCTGCATGCCTTGCCTTACGCACCTGATCACCCTCCATCTTGGGGATAGGGCCTGTCAGGTGTGAGGCCCACGACCTATGGAGGGCGATCAGGTGCCTAAAGGCACAAAAAATGTGCGGCACCTGATCCTGACTCGCTGCATGCCCGCCATGCAGTGTGACGCTGCATATAATGTGAATACGTTGTTTTTTCGTCCAGAAGGGCCTCAAAGAACTACCCATTTGCAATGGGTAGCGATATCTTCACTGACAGTTTAATCCCAAAACAGGCTACAGTTGGCAACTATCCAAAGAGGAACTTGTTGAACGTTAGGGCTCAAGGCTTGGATCTCAAATCAATGATGGATTACGGATCCACTTGGTATTTTTACTCAACCCCCTAAGTTGGGCTAAAGATCTGTGAATTTACCAACTGGAGCTCTGCGTGGTTGGTAGGAGCTGTCAGTGCAGTCTCCTTGCGGTGGGACGTTGCAGGTTCAAAATCCCAGTGGCACCTTAAATAATAACTGGTAGGGGTCTGCCTAACCCAGCTTGCCTTTAAAAAAAAAAAAGGATCTATGATTTGCAACAAAAAAATAAATCTCAAATAAGATTATAAGTTCAGTGCTTGAACTGCTTGGATTTGGTGCAGTCCCAACGCCAAATCCGATCCCTCTGTATTTGAGATCTTAGCGGTAAGCGAACAGTATTTGAAAGTATTCTCTTAATACTTTTGAAAACGTGAAACTGATTTGGATGGTTAGGATTAAAATTGCATATAACCAGCAATACGACGCGATCGGTTCAAATGGAGCTGGAAACTCCAGTCGATCTGATTCTTCTTCTTCTTCTTCTTCTGTTTATTTGTTTTTAAAATTTACTCTAGCTGATCATGAGCCTACCACATCTGGCGTTGTCCAGTAATGCAGATATGAAACACAGAATCCACTCGGTCTTATTTAGCTGTCTGGGTACCAGATTTGACTGCCTGGAGATAGTAACAGTATATGTGCCAAGTCGTTGCTGTAACTGTTCAAATCGGTTACACTCATCCCCAAAGCCATTCCTATCTTCATATCCCTCCTTTGGATGTCATTGATGCAATCATATATGTGATCTACATCATTCATATAGTGAAGATCGACATTTAAATCACCCAAATCCAACCATGGTTGACAAAACACAGAAGTTTGTGATTTAAAAATCATATATTTTTGTCAAAAAAATACAATCCAAGGGTTGATTCTTATTAAATCGACAATGCTGAATCCATGTATAAGGTTAGATTTGATCAAAACAACTTTCAATTATAAGATTTAAGAGGGATATGAAGATGGGGGGTAAGTGTAACCGAACTCATAACTGTTCCTGTTCATTTCCTGGTAAGTTCTCAAATCCCTACCTTTTCATAATTGATTTTTTCATTTTCTTATATTATTATTCAAGTAATAAGTATGGTATTTCAAACCTCAGTAAGGCTGCTGGTTTGGCCACCATGATTGCTGCAATGAGGCCTGATATTGATAATATTGACGAGTATGTTAGGAACACAACTGCAAGAGCATTTAGTGTTGTTGCATCAGCACTGGGAATCCCAGCGCTCCTCCCATTTCTGAAAGCTGTTTGTCAGAGTAAAAAGTCCTGGCAAGCTCGGCACACTGGAATTAAGATTGTGCAGCAGATTGCTGTTCTGATGGGATGTGCTGTTCTTCCACATCTTAGATTTTTGGTTGAAATCATAGAACATGGTCTCAATGATGAAAACCAGAAGGTGAGAACCATTACTGCTCTTTCACTTGCAGCTCTTGCTGAGGCAGCTGCACCACATGGAATTGAGAGTTTCGATTCTGTATTGAAACCTCTATGGAAAGGTATTCGCTACCATAGGGGCAAAGTTTTAGCCGCGTTTTTGAAGGCTATTGGATTTATCATTCCGCTTATGGATGCCATGTATGCAAGCTATTACACTAAGGAAGTGATGGCGATATTGATTCGTGAATTCCAATCACCAGATAAAGAAATGAAGAAGATAATGTTGAAAGTTGTCAAGCAGTGTGTCAATACTGAGGGAGTGGAAGTGGATTACATTCGGACAGAAATATTGCCAGAGTTCTTCCGCAATTTCTGCGTTAGAAGGATGGCTCTGGATCGGAGAAACTACAGGCAGCTGGTGGACACCACAGTGGAAATAGAAAACAAAGTTGGTGTTGCAGATACAGTGGGCAGGATTGTTGAAGACTTGAAAGATGAAAGTGAGCCATACAGGCGAATGGTGATGGAAACCATAGAGAAGGTAGTTGCTAACCTTGGTGCTTCAGATATTGATGCATGCTTGGAAGAACTTCTTATAGATGGTATACTGTATGCTTTCCAAGAACAAACAAGTGATGATGTTAATGTCATGCTTAATGGGTTTGGTGCTGTGGTGAATGCCCTTGGGCAGAAGGTCAAACCTTATCTGCCACAGATATGTGGTACCATCAAGTGGCGGATGAACAACAAGAGTGCAAAGGTCAGGCAGCAAGCTGCCGATCTTATTTCACGAATTGCTGCTGTTATGAAGCAGTGTCATGAAGAACAGCTGATGGGTCACTTGGGTGTTGTGCTTTATGAGTAGTTGGGAGAAGAATATCCTGAAGTTCTTGGATCGAAACTGGGTGCGCTTAAAGCAATTGTCAATGTGATTGGTATGACGAAGATGATACCCCTTATCAAGGACCTGCTCCCTCGATTAACACCCATTTTGAAGAACAGGCACAAGAAGGTGCAGGAAAATTGTATTGACCTTGTTGGTAGGATTGCTGATCGTGGAGCCGAGTTTGTGCCAGCAAGAGAATGGATGAGGATTTGTTTTGAGCTTCTTGAGATGTTGAAACCCCATAAGAAGGGGATCAGGAGGGCATCTGTCAACACATTTGGATACATTGCAAAGGCAATTGGGCTACAGGATGTGTTGGCAGCGCTTTTAAACAATCTAAAAGTTCAAGAGCGTCAGATTCGTGTTTGCACAACGGTTGCCATAGCTATAGTTGCAGAAACATGTTCTCCATTTACCGTTTTGCCTGCATTGATGAATGAGTACCGTATCCCAGAGCTTAATGTGCAGAATGGTGTTCTTAAGTCTGTCTTTTCTCTTTGAGTACATAGGGGAGATGGGCAAGGACTCCACTTTTGGAGGATGCGCTCATGGACAGGGATCTGGTCCACAGGCAGACTGCTGCTTCCGCTGTCAAGCATATGGGGTTGGGTGTGGCTGGTTTAGGTTGCGAAGATGTGCTTGTACATCTCTTGAACTATGTGTGGCCCAACATATTTGAGACATCACCTCATGTGATGAATGCTGTAATGGAGGCGATTGAAGGCATGCGAGTAGCCTTGGGTCCAGCAGTTGTTCTGAATTACTGTCTTCAAGGGCTATTCCATCCAGCAAGGAAGGTGCGGGAAGTGTACTGGCAGATCTACAACTCCTTGTACATTGGGTCTCAGGACAGTCTTGTAGCAGCTTATCCAATCCTGGAAGACGCGGGCAATAATGTTTTCAGCAGACCTGAGCTGATGATGTGGATTTAAGTGTCTATCATGATAGTAGTTCCATCCTGTGTGTATCAGGGATGGTAGTTTGCTGCCCTTGTTCATGTGGAGCAGGTACTGATAGTGATTGACATGTTTTAACATCTTGTTTTGTGGATGTTACTATTGTGTAATAGACATATATTGCAGCCAAGATGATACGTGCTTCAACTTCTGCATGTGCAAGGTGGGAAAAGTGATGTAGTTTGCTATCCTTGTTCCTGTGGAGAAGGTACTGATAGTGATTAACATGTTCTAACATCTTGTTTTGTAAATGTTACTATTGTGTAATAGAGATATATTGCATCCAGGATGATATGTGCTTCAACTTTTGCATGTGCAAGGTTGGAAAAGTGAACACCCATGGAGAGCTTGGTTGTTAAAAGAGTAGTATTACAAAATGGATTGCAACGCTTCCGGGGAGTAAGTTTCTGTTAGCTGAGTCCCTCATCTAATTATTAGTCATGCAACTTCTGTGGTTTGTATTTACTTCTTTTTTGTTTTTCTATATGTATTAGCAGCAGGATGCAATTGCTGCATGATTAGATCACCAGAAAGGGAGTGCTCTTTTAATTGTCCTTGATTATTGTTTTTGTTTGGAGAACATGGGGCTACCAACAGTCAATGGGTAACCGTTTTACTTGATCATGCAGGCTTGGATGGTGGCGATTTTAGTCGGACCAGGGGCCTCAGAGGCAGGCCGAGCCCAGTCCGTCCTGGGTAGGTAGCTGGTTTCCTATTGGTTATGGGCTCGATGTTCACCCATACTTGTGGAGCTGCAACTGTGTTTGGACCCTAGAGCCTTATTCAACACCTTGTTATTGGACAAGTATCCTAAAATAAAATAGTATATTTTGAATATGGTTCGATGACTTTTGGGGTCTAGATTCTTATCAATATTCTGTCAGATTTATATGTGGATTTAACTCAAATTTGATATGTTTGTACTTTACGTGCAAGAAGCTTATCTCAAGGCCATAGTGACAAACGTTTTTATCTGCAAAATCTCGTTTTTAAAAAACTTGCGAGAATTTGAATTTTTTTCTATAAATCTCACATTTTTTGGCAAAATCTCGGCAATAAAAAAATTAATTAAAAAATATATAAATTATTTTTTATAAGAAAATATTAATAAAAATACATGGGTTTTTCATGATAAATAGCGGTTTAAAATGTAAAATATTGTGTTTAAATCATGGTATTTATGTTTTTTTCATAAATCTTGCGATATTTTGAAAATCGCACGAGAAATTGCCGTTTTAAACTTTCTGTGATATTATCACAAGATTTTCGTAAATCTCGCGATATTTGTCACTATGCTCAAGGCACTGGTCTTAGATTTGAATTGGCTGAACGTGCACAATACTTATTTAACCAGGTGTTGAGCTGGGTTTTTTTTCATGAATGACTGGGAAACTAACCCTCAGCATGAGAGACCTAGTCATGCTGGACTTATGGCCGCCGAAGTGTAAACCCATGATGCACCCCTTGTCTCCGTAGAGTTGCGCGGCTTCAGCAAAGCAAGGGCTTATGGATCCCTTGCCCCCATTAAATGCAGGGGGGGGGGGGGGGTTATGGATTTTATTTTGAGAAAATGATAATATTGTACGACAAAAATGATGTCTTTTCCTGGAATGCCTCACAAATTTTGAAATCTCCCTTATTTTACAAATTTACAATTTTTTGCTTTAAAAGGTTCTTTTTACCTTTCTCACATGCAATTTTTTCTAGATATTCAAGTATGTGAATATGTGATTTTTCTCTCAAATATGTGATTTTTTTCTAAATATGCGATTTTTTTCTCAAATATGCAAATATATATTTTCTCAAATATGTGAATTTTTTCTCAAAAATGTAAATTTTTTCATAAATATTTGATTTTTCTTTCAAATATTTGATTTTTTTCCTAAACATGAGATTTTTCTTCAAATGTGCAAATTTCCTCATAAATCATACATGCTGATTTGTGTGGGTCATAGCATGTTTGTTCGAGAGAAGGATATTAGTACTATTTGCTTCTTGTTGATGATTATTTAAGATTTTCATGGCTTTTTCCTCTATTAACAAAATCAAATGCTTTCAAATGTTTTGAGAACTTCAAAACCATTATGGAAAAACCATTCGATTTTAAACCCCAAATATGCTGAATTTGTAAATACCTCCACCAATTTCCTGCATAATCATGGTATTATCAGGTGGATATCATGTCCTTATAGATAATAGTGTAGTCAAACTAAAACATAGACGTGATCCAAGTGGGTATGATTATGCTTTTGTATTCCTCGTCCAAACTCAAATCTGAAGTCTCTGTATGAGTTATTACTTAAAAGAATGCCAAGTTATGACTATTTAGAATTTTTGGAAGTACCTGTTATCTTTTATGGTACCCTACAACAAACACAACTTTTGCCAAAATCTAAGGCCTGCATTTGCATTTTTATTGGACATGGGTCACAATACAAAGGATATCTTTGATGTGACCCAGTCTCTCAAAAAGTATATATTTATTGACATGTAGCCTTTGATGAGTCGAGTTTTTTGTATGCTGGTACTCCTCACCCTGTCAACTTTGATGAAGTAACTGGCTTCAGAAATAAAGTCCTAGCTATTCTCCCAAATTGATCAAGGTCCTAACCTAACCAAACCATCTCAAGACTTTGTGATATCCATCCAGCTGAGCAATCCTTTTGCCCCACCAGAAGTAGTTGTACCCAATGAAGAGCCTAACCAAACCGAGCCAAATGAGACTAGCCATGCTTCTAATGAAGATGGTTCATTAACCGAATCAACCGAGTTTGATCCTAAACCTACTGAAACTGTGTTGCCTTCATATGGTGTAAACTTGATTGTTGACATGACTCCTGAACCTGAAATGAGTCAGCCTACAAGAATCTATCACAAGATAACTCATTCACAAGATGGCACTCTCAAACCAAAACTCTACCTAAGCACTAAATATCCTTATGATTTTGTTCTCATAGTTGAGTTGACCCGTGACCAAGAGCCTAAAACATTTTTTGAAGCCAGTAGGGACCAAAAGTGGCAAAGTGCCGAATGCTAAGTATGATGCACTTATGAGAAACAAAATGTGGGCCTTGGTTCCACCTCAATCTACCGAAAAAAAATCCAATGCGACTATGCCTTTGATTATAAATGTGCTAAATTTCACAAATATTTTACCTAAAAAACATGATTTTCAATTTATCACAAAAAAAATAAACTCTCACCAAGAGAACGCCAAGAACAAGATTGTGACTATGAAATGAGGGGTTTTTGCGCCAGCGGCTTAGGCATGGAGCACTCCACTAAGGCTCTGTTTTCAAACTGCCTGTCGAAGTCAATTAGAGATGCAAATACTGAATCTCCAGTCCATGATTTTGGCAAATCCAGATTGCAGTTTGGGAGCAGTGGGGATTCACCACTTCCACTTGTTTGCTTATTTGGAATGCTGTTATGAACCTGAGATTACAACTAGGAAATTATTGGGAAGGTTGTGGGCTCCTCACTATCTAAATGCAGAAAGAAAGAGAAGAGAATATGTGCGAGGGGTACAAGATTTTCTTGAACGGAGTTTACTCAAAAAGCACTTGCAAAGTGAAGCTTTAGGGCTTTGCTCGTTGGGATGAAAACCCGCTATTCCGTTATACATTAGAAGGAAAAAGAAACAAAGCTTTTCGACGAGTATAGTATTCATAGAGAGAGTAGAGAGAACAAACTACTCTTCCTCAAAGCCCGGGGCGGGCAGCATAAGGAAAGAAAGCTTCATGTTATTTTTCAGATAGCGGATTTTATCTTATTCCTTGACATGACAAACAAAAGAAAATGTGCAGAAACATAAAGGGATTCCGCCAATTTATCTATTCATTTCTCATCCTTTTTACCTTTCTCATTGTCTTATTGCTTAACGGAAAAGTAAGAAATTCAGTCGGTGTGGTGTGGTAGACAGCATGGAAGTTGGCAACTACCACTTCATTCAGGTGGTAGTTGAAATGAGGAGCTGGAGTAGGCAAATACCAGTCCAGTTCCCTCTTTTCCAATAACTGCATCCATCCCAAACAAGTTTGGTGTTGGGTATTCCCCAGTTCCACCCGGGAACTCTGACGGGCAATTTCTAAACAGAGCGTAAATGAAGTGGAACAGAGCACCCTTTGAACCCTTCACCCATTTCCAGAACCTCTGTAATGAGTACGATGAGCATGCAAGGCCCATGATCCGCATATGTTTAACCCATTAACACAGCACTGGGGTTGGTAAACTAGTCGAATGAGCCGAACAGAGGGTCTTAAAGCTTGACTTGTTTCTTGTGTCGAGCTGAGTGGAGTTTGAGTTCATGGCGCACCCAAGATTAAATGAGCTCAGCTCGAGCTGGCTCATCTACAAAAGAATAAATTATTCTAGAATTGAAAACAATAGACTTTGGACTCTAAACAGTTAAACCTACTCCAACTAGCTCATTTACAAGATAAATAGTTGATTCAAAGTTGTAAGCAATAGAATTTGAATTCTGAACTTATTGCTGGTAAGCCAAAGACTTCAACGTATACACTCTATGACATAAAATATATTTATTGTTAATTTCATGTTCGGCTTGCTAAACCTATCTGGCTATCTCACAAGTTCAAATGAGCTCTTTACAAGCTGAACCATGAGATGCTCATCTTGCTTTCCAGCCCTACAAACCACCACACAACAAAAAATATATTTAAAATAATAAGAAATGCACTTTTTTGGTGTTCGAATGATTTGTTTTTTACAATTTCCGGACAATCAATGGATACGTTTCCATTTCTACATGGGCAGGAAAGATAGTTTACAAGCTCTGGATAACTTCAGATTAGCAGGTCCAGAGAAAGAATTACGTGTACAAAAGAGTTGAAACGAATACGGGTACCTGCAGTTAGTTCCAGGAGAGGAGCCCTGCTACCAACTTCCTGCAAACTTCACTTCCTCACAAATTTAGTTTTAACACCTCCTGCAGAGAGAGAGAGAGAGAGAGAGAGATTAAAAACTTGTAAACTAATTCATAGATAGGAAAAAAGAAAAGAATGGCAGAAATATCGACGGACCATCAACTTCCTCAAATTGAACTTCCTTGATATTTTCAGAGGAAGCACGATATTCAAACCTGCAAAGGTTACAATAATGAGCCTCAGAACTCGGGAATTTATACAAGAGATTTGGGTGGATCCATACATTCATGGATCTACCAAAACCCAGAGATACAAACTTTCCAGGAAATGACAAATAAACAAGTTTTGTCAATACAAGCACATTCCATATTTTTCAAACTCACCTGATGCACAAGATAAAAGAGATCAGTGATTAAAATTCTCAGCTAATCAGTTTCTACAGTATTAGTGACCATTCTAGCAATTGCAGAATTGGTTACCAGGTAAATATGCCCTTGTACTAATTACCTTTTGCAAAATGCAAGCGCTTCAAATATCTCACAGCTTTTGGCAGAAAAATAGAAAACGGAAAGGTGGAAATTTTCCAGTCTAGACACTTTTGGAAGGTCATATTAGAGAAGCGGCTCAAATTTGGAGTTTGCAGAGACAATTCAACTCCCTTTTTTGAAATAAAAGGTTCTCAATGTATTGAAAAAGGATAACCAAAAGCATTGGGAAGGGATCAATGATCCCATCTTCTAAAATCCTTCTATTCACTAATCGGAATAAAAGGAAATGGAGAAGGTGATGCAAGCTTACATGTGGGGACTAAAAGCACTTGGTGGGTGTTGGAAAACAGTAATCAGTATTTATGCCCATATCCAAAGAGATGGAATGCATTATGCAAAATTGAAACATCCAAACAAAAACCTTTGTTGGTTGGGCAGGCATCACCTTGTTTATGGATCTTCCTGAGGCTTCTTTTGAACTTGTGAACATTGCTCTAATTGTAGTTGCTCCTGAGGATGTTGACTTAACACCTCTCTACCTTGTGTTTCTTAACGAAATTCCTTTTACTAGTCTTTAAAACATTAAAAAGCCAAAGTCATTATAGATGGCATGTTGGCCCTTATGTCGCAGTTGCACAGATACCTCACATGGCCTAGGTATTTGTCTTACCATGAAATGAAAGCAACACCAGCAAAGGAGACAGCATGACATTAGTGACATGGTTTAATTTATTAAACACATTGAACAATGTCAATCAACTCTATGCCGAGTCCCTGTGACATAGCTAACTATTGATTTCTTTGTTTTGTTTGTAATTTGCTCTTGCAATGCCTTTTTTGTTGTATCGCTTCTTAAATATGAGCTTTGACTTGGTAGTTTATTCTTGCATCTTTTGGATTTCAGAGTCATAAATTCTGCATATAATCTAGTATCACCATCATCATCATCATCATCAAGCCTTACTCCAACTAAATGAGGTCAGCTTCACAAGCTCTTTTCTCCATTCATTATTACTTACATCTACAGCTTCAGTCACCCTGCAATATCTCTTATCTCTTACTATGGCCCCTCTCCAAGAGATCTTCCTTAGCTTATCCACCCTACATATGGGGTCAAAAGGCTAAAACAAGTGATTCAGTTTTAGCCCTTGTCAAATAGATTTCTGAACCTTGTTTGCGCTCATGCAACATCAAGGTACTGTAAAAGAAAAACTGCAAATCCAATCCATTTTATTGTACTCAATTAGGTTACCATGTTGGTTAAAAAAAATCACATTTGACCAACAGTTATTATACATTTAGTAACTTATATAACTATTGAATGTGTGCACATGTCATTCTCAGAAATTGCCACATCTATACCGGATACCCATGCTACAAGTTTTGTCAGTTTGTTCATGTTTCAGTTTGGTTAAATATCTTACATCATTTACATCTACAGTCCAGAAACTCCAAGAGAGACCTGATTTGCTGAAAAGATCAAACCATTCAACTCCAGTCATTGTGCCACTCCGTGGAAGCTACACAAGATGACCACTAAGCCAGTTGGCTTGGTCAATTCATAAGTCTACTTAGAAAACCTTCGTCACCACATCCTCGAATCATCAAATAAGATCCCATTTAGCCCTGTCATTAGTCTCCACGCACGTAATGGGTTCAGAATGAGACTTTAATCTTAAGAACAAAATAGACAGATGGAGATGGAACTAGTCTTAGGTTTTTAACTTCGCATTAGAAAGTCACTGTTGTTGGATTTGAATATCAATTTCATTTTTCAATAATCTGCCTGGCACATCCCATTAGGCATCAGAGAAACAACATGTCGTATGGCCAACACAATGGCAGGCCTCAGAGAAGCGGTTCAGCACAATATATTGCCATTAATTCAGCAGCATGAGGCATGAAGAAATTTAGTATATAGCACCATATATTGACATTAATTCAGCAGCATAAAGCATGAACTAGTTTAGTATATAGTATACATATACACATATTAATAATTTTGCACATTTTACAAGAGAATATCAAAAGCCATAACGATAGCCTGCAGATATCCATGGAAAATAAATAGCTTCTAGTTCAGATATTCAGTCAGCAGAGTGGAAGCAGATTACAAAAGTCAAGAGTAAAGATGAACTAAAAGGAAACTTTTTAATATTTTTGTCATTGTTCTGTTCTACGATTCCTATGTTCATGATATCTGTGAATATAGAAGAAATTCACCTTTCTAAAAAGGTGTTAGGCTTTAACTTGATTTTATACTGCCATCTCTTTCATTGCATAGGTCGTGGATTTGAACCCCTGCAACTATCTTGACTTTGAAAAGCAAACAGCAAAAATGTTCATGAGGTAAGAAAAAAATAGCCAAATATTTTTCATCTAATTACACAAATATCAACCATTCTAAAATGGACAATATATGGTTCTCAAAGAATAGACTTCAATTGAATGAATTTGATCCAGTTGTCCCTTACCCCACTCTCATACTTCAGGATGCAATACAGGCTGACTTATCATTGCCACATACAGGAAGCGTTGCTTATGGACTTCCTGTAATTTCTCGCTTTTTGATAAGTTTGCCCTTGCCCCAAAGGAAAAAACTATGGCAATTAGGTTCCTTTGTGTAAAGTTGTGACCAATATCAGTCATGATATTATTGGCAAGGGTCTTTCTCGAGAATTTTTTTAGTAACTGGTTTTCTCAGGCAAATCTTGGGGATTTAAATAACATAACTTAAAAAAATTAAAAACAATTGAATTTCGCATTATGATATTTTCATTTGAGTTTGTATATTTTTCATGTTTTCAAGCTTTTATCTTAAAAAATTAAAAGAAAATGATAAATTCATATTATCCCTCAATATTTGGTGACTACAATTTGAAGTGAACTCCTCTGACCTGTCTAAACACAACAAAGAACTTGGATGGTTACTGTATTTTCTATACATACATATACACATTCTTACCTACATATATTCACAGAAAATGTATGTATGTATGTATGTATGTATGTATGTATGTATGTATGTATGTATGTATGTATGTATGTATGTATGTATGTATGTATGTATGTATGTATGTGTGTATGTATGTATGTATGTATGTATGTATGTATGTATGTATGTATGTATGTATGTATGTATGTATGCACAGGAAATATAATAAGTTAATAATATCTAAGTTCTTCAAAGAAGTTGGGCAGGAGCTTCACTTTAAAGAACTTAGTTCATCTACTTGTGACTGTGTATACACACCAACATACCACACATGTATGTATATGTACGTATGTATGTATTTATCAAATTATTGCTATGTTGAATACTTGCAAAGCATAAAATCACAAGTTCTCAAACAAAAAGGATTGATCCCAAAAGATGCTCCAGTGAAGTCAAATACAGTAGTTGGATCAAAGTTCCAAAATGGTACCATAGTTGAGTGTAAAATGTTTCAGAAAATAAACTATAGGCATTTTTTTCTCATTAGAGAAGAAATTGCCGTTGTCATCCATCTGAAGTTTTCCTAGTATGGAACCTTTTTCATTAGAGCCTAAAAAGAAGGTAGAAGGGAACCAGTTTACCACCTAACTTAGCTTTTCAAGGATCCGTCATTAGGTTTTGATCAAGAAACTTGTAATGAATTTCAATTCCAAGAGGAATACGAAAACACACTCTGCACTAGGCAAGAATGTATAAGTTCACTACAATCTATTCACTAAGCTCAATGATAATATTTAATTGACTTATTCTGATAAACCAAAAGCATATATAGTTAATTTCAATCTTTCCTACATAAGGAAGAATCTGATGATATGCTTTACTTGTTGCCACGGTTGTCCCTTATTTAATCCGATACTTGTTAGACAAAACTCCTGGAAGGGAGAACACTCACAAATAATCATTCTCACTAAGCAACAATTATCACAGTATCACTTCTTCCAGTGAGGAGCTACAGACACTAGACTTGATTTCAAATTTTCAATGAACTGCTAAGAGCATCATTCAGGTATGCCAAAAAGTCATGCTAATGTCCTAAATTACATGGACATTGACCCTTACGACAAGCCCCCAGAAATTCCTTCTTTCTATCATGTAAATGAAGACAATTATACACAAACCATTTTAAATATTTACACTAAGGGGAAAGCATAATATTTTGTCACAAAAATGACTTGCAAAGAAGAATGACACATCTAATCATGCAGTACACCCATACATGCATGTATAGATGCATGTATCTATGTATCATGTACATGTATAAATGTATGTACACACATATAGGTCATGCACACACGCACACGTGTACACACAGTGTAGTTTAGGTCTGCAATCTAGCAATCAGTTGATGCATTTAGCATTGAAGGTTTCATAATTATTAACATCCACAGAAATTTATACTGTAAATGTACAAAAGCAAATGAAATATGTACCTGTTGGAGAAGATAAGCTCAACTTCGGAATTAGATCTGTTCTTGGTAGCCTCCATTATCGCTGCGACAATTTCATTTTTCCGTGTGCTGGCCATCAAACAATCGTACTCACTAGGTATGATAATTGCAAAGAAATTATCACTAAGTTCACTCAGACAGAGACCACCAACAGCAGAAATTGCTATACGCCTTTTAAGTAGGGCAGCCTCTAGGTCCACTATATAAATAGAAATTTCAGTAATTAAAAGTCCCCTCCGCTTCATTTTCCCAGATCCGGTGAATTTCAAGATGCTTTCTGCAAAAAGAACTCTACCGTCACCTGCAAATGGGGAAACGAATTGAACATGAAAAATAAATCTAAATGCATGTCAATATAAGTGAACCAGATGCATAACATGAACAAGTAAGGAACTAAGGATCGTTAGCACACACAATCACCAGGTGCTTTACTCTATATATGTATGGTTAGTTTTGCAGGTCTGCTTATAAGGTCAAAGTCGGTTCAATACAAACTAACAAGAAAAATAGAAGCCAAACCTTATAACAAAAAGCAGTAACAGGATTTACAAAAATCAAGCATAAACCAGAAAACAAAATCTAAGCAGATAATACCGCAAATTTTAAAATATATGAATTGATGAACCTATATGGCTATTAAAAAACATAGAGACCATTCAGAATACCTTGGTTTTCCATCTAAAATGTCTATAGAAAACTAAGCACGGCAAAAATGAAAGTCATCATAATAAAGTTTATGACATAACATCAGGTTTTCACTACAAAGTTAGCAAATATGAGCAGTCTCCTTGTCTATACATGCCATAAAAACAAACATATCCCAACAGATTTCATGATGTAAGGCAAATCCAAATTTTTTTATAAAATACCTCACTTTAATAAGAGTAACACTGACTTTAGGAAACACTTACAAAACAAACTACCGGGAAGTCTAAATTAATAATAATAAACAGGAAAAAAAACTGCATAATAAATTAATAATTAGACTCAAACTATGTTAAAAAAAAGAAGAGAAACTTGAAGCACCAAAATAACTGGCACTGTCCTCTCAAAATTGCTCTTCCGACCGTTACATGAAACAGAGAAATCACCAAAGGCAAAACTTTTGACCACAACATCGAACACAAACTGCAAAAAATGAATTTTTCAAAGATTCACCGCAATCTCCTGCAAAAAGTTACATGAATCAGTGAACAAAGCCCCCAAACTTACCAAGAAACATGGATTATCTTCCTCAGTATCTTGTTTTGCTAAAATATTTACCAGTTCCAGTAAAACTAACTGTAGAAAAATAGTATCACAATCAAACTATGAACAAAAGGCAAAATCCTTAAGAAAATGATAACTTAGCGGTTAATAACCCACAAATTTCTCAAAATCTTGAACTAAGTTACATTACCATAAAAACATAGCGCTGATTTTCCTGCTGTTTTTTTGTTTTACTACATTGTATAATAATCTATCAATACAGCTCTATAAATAATCGTAATGGAATCATGAATACAACACCAATCTGAAGCCAGGAACCAGAATTACATCACAAAATCAACAAAATCATCGTCATGGGATATCATCGAATTGACTGCAGACGGCATAAATCATTTTAACAAAGGATCACGACAGCTTTAAATCAATACACAACAAAACTAGATAAAACCCCTATAAGATCATAAAAAATAACCGTAGATTTAACTCGCAATACAAGCGATCTGTGTTTCTTAATAGGAATACAGAAAAAACTAGCCTAAGACAAATGGATCACACAAATAAACACTAAATGTGCATGAAAAAATAAAATTTCAGAAGAGAAGCAGCGAAAAAACAGGCAAATTTCGACGATTCCGCACTCAGATTATTCAGAAAACCTAAAAAAAGTAGGAAATTCCCCCAAAAACCACCTTGCTTCTCAAGGATCTTCATCAAGAATGGATCGGAAGGGATGCTGAGGTAATCCCCTTGGTACTCCCTGTGCAGCGAGGGCCTTAGCCGGGTTTTGACCTCCACGAAGGGCTCCTGCCCTTCCGAAACGTTCAACGACGGCAATCGCGCTCCCCCGCTCACCGGGGTCTCAGATTTCTCACTGTCTTCCTCTCCTTTGCCGGAGGGCTGGATCTGCACCCGCCGGAGGGGTTTCCTCATCCGCTCCATCATCTTTTCATCCCTCTCTCTGTCTCTTCCTTCTCTTTCCTCCTTTCCCTCTTTTTACCGCGCGGAGAGTGAAAACGAGCCGAGGAACCGCTTGAAGAATTTCTGAAACACGCCTAGCTTACCCATGATTTACAAAAAATTGGTCCAGAACTTTTTTATATTTGAATGCACAGTCTATCACAAGATCTCATAATATGTCACAACTCACAAAGATACGTAATACGAGGACATGTAACGCAAGTTCGACTGTAAGGTATAACATTTTTCGAAAAAAATAAAACATGAGGACAACGATTTTTTTTTTTTTTTAATCAATAAAAAACTTTTCGATATTTTAATAGTAAAAAGTGTATTTTTATTGAAAAATATTAACTGGGTTAAAATATTAAAATAATGTTCATATATGTCGGTGTCTCTCGGTCAGTGTGTCTGAGCATGTCACTCTTGTCACCTGGGATACGCACAAAATAGCGTGTCCCTGTGAGATATGCGAAGTCCTTAGTTACAAGGACAAACTCAGTCCTAAATTCACCGTTTAAAACTAAAAAAAAATTACTAAAATGCTCTCACTCAATGTCACAAATCTTTTTCTTGAAAAAATCTTGGGAAGATGGAAAAGTTTTATCCAAATAACTAACCGTTTCAATAACATGTCGATTAATTTACTTGTTGGTCAAAGCGAATTCATATGCGTTCCACTGTAAAAACAAATATAAATCATAAAAAAAGGTATATTTATTGAGTTAATATCGTGATAAAAGCTTGGTGTTTTCAAAATAGGAGATATTCAAAAATAACTTCTTTAAAATTATGATGCTTTCAAACTAGGCAATATTTGAAAATAACATCTTTTCTTTTGAAAAATCAAGCAGCTTCATGGTTTTCAAAATATCATGATACTTTAGAAAGTGAATCTCATTTGAAAGAACCTCAAAAGCAATCAAACATAAAACATTTTTGGCACGTAACCCCAAAAACATACCCTATATGTTACTATTGTATCTGTCAATTTGAGTTTCTGCTTTTATTCTTACCCTATTTTACCCATATAGAACCTAAAAAATAAAATTCTTAATTGACAAGGATTGCTGCCAGTTGCACAAAATCAATAGATATTTGAAAGACATTTTGTAAAAAGGATTTGAGAAGACAAGGTTGAGTCTTTTTAACATTTTACACATGGAAGCATATATAGCTGTTTTTTTTTTTTTAAAGAGCAATATTGGTTGGATATGATCCCATCAAAACATGAGCTAGATCAAGTAAGGTCAGGGTTTGGTAACAAACGAAGCCTTATTGAAGATTAACCATTTGGGGGTCTGTTAGGCTGTTAGCATTGGAAGCTGAGAAAGGTAGTGAAATTTCATACCAAACCCAAATTCGACATTTTTTGGGGATAGTTCAAGGGAAAACCCTTCCATCACCAGCCCCAAGGGGGGTTGGCTTAGTGGGCTGCGGCCTTGGCTGCTGGACAGACAGTCAAGGTTTGATTCTCGTGGGCGTCACCTATCTGTGCATGCATAGCATGGACAGACAGTCAAGGTCTTAGCCTCGAAGTTTTATGCTGCCAGCATGACAACCATAAGTATGGCAGTATGAGCCAGTGCGACCAGGTCTTCATGCTGCATGGGTGCGGTTTCTTCGGGTTATAAATAAATAAACCTCCACCACCGACTGCATATTGGCTGACCTCCAATTAGCAAAACCCTTGAGGTCCCCCCTGCCTACCCACCAGAGTACACCCTCCACTGAGTAAAATTTTTATCAAGATTCGCAGTTTTTTTTTTCACAAAAACACGAAAAAAATTACTAGGTAGGTATGGACCAGGTCTGGTTTATGTAATCTTTATTTGACCTGGGTGTGTTTTCTCCTATGGAAGATCCAAACTGAACCCAGTGTCATCATCTCTTAGATGAATTCAGGGCCCAGACTCACTCATTTATAGTGGAATTATCGCCCAAGGCAATGCTGTTAAAATCGGTTCACTAGGTGAATCAGTTTATTAAAAAACAAAGAATCAAATTAAATTGAATCGTTGCTGAATCCATCAAATGACACTGTTATTAAAATTAGAAAAATATAAAAAATTAACCCCGTTAAAATGTAACTAATAATTTGAATTGAGTCGGCTCCTTTTAAATCGCCTCAGACCAAATTTGATAACATTGAGGCAAGGTGAGAGATAACCCCGTGAGATTCGAACTAAAGACCCGTGACCTAACCATTTAGCTACCTCATTCATAACTACAAGGGTTACTAAAAGGCCCTTTACCTACCTATGGCAGTGTTGCCTAACCATTCAGAAACTCAAGGCCACAGTTTGGTCCCATGACACCATTGTCATTGTCATTGTCATTGTCATTGTCATATATATATATATATATATATATATATATATATATATATATATATATATATATATATATATATATATATATATATATATATATATATATATATTTGAAAGGCAAGCTAGGATTAACTCTTAAGCCACACGTAGCAGAGGGATTCGAACCTGGGCCTTCAGCTTGGTACAGGACCCCGCTTCACTTACCACATGGGATTAAGGATGGCAGTGGACTGGAGGAAAATGGGGTCCTGCCCCGCCTGGCCCCGTTTGGACAGGGAATGGAGGACACGGCGGCAGGGATGAAAGTTAAAATCAAAACCCGTGATAGGATGGTCTTACGCTTTTCTCCGCCCCACCTCATCCCCGTCTCCAATCTCGGACGTGTCCAGTTCCATTCCCGACCCTTCAAGTTCAAGATGGCAGTGGACTGAGGGAAAACGGGCCACGCCCCTCCTTGCTCCTTTTGGACCATGGATGGAGGACATGAAATGGGGATGGAGGTTAAAATCAAAACCTGTGGGGAGATGGAGACGGGGATGGTGGGCAGGATTTTGAGATGGGCCAGGGGTGAAGGCCTTGTCCCCGGCCTCGCCCCGGTCCACTGCCATCCCTACATGGGATAATGGTAGGTGATTGTCATTCATAGTTTGACGTATATTAATTTAGCAATTTCAATAACTTTGGTAGGTGATTGAGAATACAACTAAAATTCAAAACACGCTACATTCGTACAAAATTAGGGCATTTGTGGAGTTAACAAGATATGATAGTGTTCTGAAGGATCTACACTTGTTGGGACTTATTTTTCAAATTCAACAGTTATGGGTGTAAAACTCTTCGGATTCAAGTATGCTATCCTACCAAATTCGAATCATTTTTGCTGGATTCAGTAGCCAAAGTCGGATATGCACTTCTTATCAAGTTTTGTATCTGATCAAAATCCAAATCTTACGCAAGTCGAATCCTATAGATGTGCTGATTTTAAGCATGTTGGATCCAGATTTTGATTTTAGCTTATACCCATCCGACTCTATATCCAAATCTGGATCTGATTAAGCTAGACTTAGTAATGCCTATATCCAAACCGACCAGTTTACATCCCCTCTATCACACCTCACACATTGTACCTAAAAAGAAGCCGAACTTAGCTCGCACACACGAGATTTAACAAATGTTTCTTGAAATGAAATGTCTTTATAGTCTTTGGTACCATTTGGATGATGCTTAAAACCAAGTTTTAAACTGAATTTTAGGCTAAAAATCATGCTTTTGCAAAAAACTGGTTAACTGAGAAAAGCACACACCCAACCCTTGGTTTATTGGACGAGGGCTTTCCAACCCTCTAACTTGAGTGTAACCAGGTCTTATCAGACTCTATTCTGAATTCGGTATAAAAGTAAGACCCAAACCCAGCTCAATCTATTTCAGGTTCGGGTACAACTAGAAAATGTGGACACATATGGGTTAATGGGTTCAGGCCTTTAGTAGACCCATTTTGATTTGGGCCGCGTATGGGTATGGTTGAAAAAGTTGACCCATACAGGTTAACCAGTTTAGGTATTATTCTTAACCTGTTCAACTTTCAGCCCGGGTCTTGATATGATTGGCATTGTAAGCCTGATTACCCACAAATAAAAAATATGTAAATTAATGAAATCAGCTGTTTATTAAGAAAATCATATGCTAACAAAATAGAAGTTTAATAACTATTTTAAATAATGTCAAAATCTGAATATTAAAAGATTATATCCATGCCAACCAAACATTTTAAGTTGAAACAGGGAAAACAATGATTTATTATATTCAAAATATATCAAATTCATTAAGCTCTCGAGTATTATTCTAGGATTCACTCCAATACGACCATTTTCATGACAAAAGGACAATAGGAAGCAAATGTGAAAATGAATGGAAGTTTAGATTACTAAAATGCAATACATATTAATTCTAAGTTTATCAGCATCTTTAAATGTTTAATTAAATATATAATATTTAGCGATTAGAAACTTTCAAAATGGATCAGGTATGAGACAGGTTCAGGTACGGGTCGATTCAGGTATATAGTCGGCTCGGGTATGGGTAAGCTCGGGTTCAGGTATATAATCGGTTAGGGTACAAAGCAGGTTCTGGTATATAACCAGGTCGGGTTTGGTTTGTTTTTAAAATATGAAAAACCATTTGGGTACCGATACATATAATCGGGCTGGGTCCGTTAGAGTTCGGGGCTTCATTTACAATACTCAAGTCCCGATCCATTTTTATTATGGGTCTATATTTTGGACCGACCCGAACCCATGGGTCCACCAATACCGTATCAGTTCCGGTCGGGTATAATGGGTTCGGGTATACCCTACCCAGTTACACCCCTACCTCTAACAGCCCCATCCCCATACATGTGTTCTAACGAGTGTCAGGCCCACCGGACACACTTGGGGGGCCTGGTGCTTGATACCTGATAGCGAGTAGGGCTATCAATGGGTCTGGTATGACCCAGTACCGACACAAATTAAATCTAATAGGATCTGGGCTTGGGCTTAATTATGCATTGTATGCAATTAGCTAATTGGGTCAGGCTCACAAAATCCAATTAGCATATATACCCAGGTTTGGCTTATGAATTTACAAACAAGATCTGAGTTACAATTATGATCCTGAAATTTGAACGTGTAAAAGATATATAAAAGGTGTTCTGGTTATTGTTGTCGAAGAAACCCAGACCCAGATCTGGTCTTGCATGCACCAGGACAGGTCAGACCCAGATCCAGTAGGCATCTCACACTCTGATCTCTTCGGACCAAGCAGTCAGGTTCGACCTGTTGACAGACCTATGAGTACGTTATTTGCAAATGTGGATGGAATGAGATGGGTTCTTTGGCTTAAATCAAATGGTCTTGGGGTTGGGCTGGATCAACACAAGCTAGGATCCTTCACTTGGGCTTTGGGCCCTAACAACTCTACCAATATGCATATATTGGACCCACTTGGGCTTTGGGCCCTAACAACTCTACCAATATGCATATTGGACCCACTTGGGCATGTCCGTATCTGGCTTCTAAGGGTGAGATTGGGTCGAATCGGGTAAAACTCAATTTCTTGGAACCCTATGCCTACTAAAAGGCCTCACCGAATCCTACCTGTTCTGCTGTTAGCATCCATGGCCACAAAAATACCTTGACACGAAGACATGTGACGCGATGTCAACTGGTAAAGTTAAAAAATTTGTCAAGAAATAGGACACGTGGTTACATAAATTTTTAAAATTTTAATTAATAAAAAACATGTTTTTGATATTTAACAGTGAAAATGTATTTTTATTAAAATAATGTCCATGTATGTTGCGTCAGCGTCCTCCGAGCGTGTCAGCTTGTGTCACCGGAACACACACCCAAAATGCGTGTCCGTGACATAGAGAGAGACTAAGGGCCTCAGGCTGAGGTTCTCTATTTTTTTGAGAAAAAATTTCATTCAGACTCATTTTTTTGTCTGATATTTTGAAAAGAATCCCCTCTTCTCTTGAAAATAGGGGTGGGCAACCGGTCCTATGGGCCAAGCCAACTCTGTTCGCCGTGGGCTGGGTTTGGGCCATGATTTTAGGCTTAGGCCCTTTAGGTACCGGGCCAAAACTCGGACTGTTATATACGTGGGCTGGGCTCAAGCCGGCCCGCGGGCTATCAGGCTGACTCGATTGGCTTGAGTTATTTATTAATTTTTTAATAATATAATTTTTTTAAAAATTAACTATTACATTGTAACTTGAATATCTATTATTATTTGCCTAATTAGTTGCATGTGAACTTGCTATTTGTTAATTATTAATATTTACCTAATTAGTTGTACTAATTAGGAATTAGTAGTATTAATTAGAAATTAGTTGCATCAGAGGTTGCTATTCTCTTATTAAATGAGTCAATGTGAAGCGGGTCATGGGTTTCTCTTCAAACCCAAGCCCATTAAGAACCGGGCCAAAACCTAGTCATGTTAGCGGCTCGGTTGGTCCGATCCATTAGGGGACCGGGTTGGGTCCACCCCTACTTGAAAATGACATTTCAAAGCCAACATTTCACAAAAATTGTTAAACAAAAACATGAATGTCAAATCCAAAAAAAAAGTAAAATTTTAAAATAGCCTCCAAGCAAAGTTTGAAAGTTTGTAAATTCAAACTAAAGTTTTTACTTGGGTTAATCAAATTGTTTCAATCATGAATTAATATTTGTATTATTTTTGCACTAACTCATGTTTTAAAATTATTATTTTATCCTTACAACTCATGAGAAAAAATTACTAATTTACCCTTATTTTAAAAATTTGATCGTAAGGCTATCATAGAATGTATTTAATGTAAAAAAACAACTAATGTTTGCAATGATGATTGAACTTGTGATCTCTCTATCATAAAACATGATGTTAGCAACTACACAAAATACTTATTTGTTAACAATTTTTAGAAAATAAATTATATAATCATGCATAACACTATAAGAATTATGCGGATTAGCAACGAACGTTATCCAATGATAATTCGTCGCTAATCCATTTAGCGACAGATTGGCAACAACTTAGCGATGGATAGCGTCTATCAAAATTTTTTGGTCGCTAATTAGCGATAGAACTGATCTGTCACTACTTTCGGCACTAATTCACGATGAATTTGCGAATGTCATGATCTGTCGCTATTTCGTCGCTAAATAATGAGTGATTCAGTTTTGCGACAGATACATATCCGTCGATAATTCATTGCTAAAATTTAACGATGGATACGTTTTTGTCGCTAAGTTTCGTCACCAATTTATCGACAAATTCACGATGGATTACATTCCATCTCAAAACATCGGTTGATTCAGTTTTTGAGACAGATAAATATTCATCATTAATCCATCACTAAATTCATGACAGATATTAGCGATGGATAATATATGTCGCTAATCTATTGCAAAATTTTTTAAAAATAAAAAAAATTATTTGAAATATAAATATCGAGAAAAAAAATCTCATTATACAATTTGTATAACCTGTGTATACAAGATAAAGTACACATAAAAAATATATGTACAAAGCAGGTAAAACAAATTTAACACAAATTACAAGTGAAACAAATTTAACAACCCACTATAATCCTCGTCAAGTTCTAATTAGTTACAAGTGAACATATACAAAGAGTTTCATTTGAAACAACAAGTATGTGAAACAAATTCAACACATGAATCCAATCATCGACAAGATTCAGAGCATCATCCTCTTCATTATCTCGATCTACCCCTTCATCCCTGCCTCCATCAGCTCCTCTACGTTGATTATCTTCAGCATCCTATAAGAGAACCAAAATGTTAGTATTGATAAACAAAATATAATGAAATAAATTATATGCAATGCACCTAATCTAAGGCAATCAAAATAACATGGCTGAATGACACATAGACTAACAATAAAGTGAAGGACATTAACAGAATTCACATATCTGTTCTAAGGCTGACAAAAAAAATTCATTGTGATTCAGTCATGCAGATATGTGTTCTAAGGTTGTCAAAAAAATGTCCTAGTGATTCAAGCATGCATATATAGTTTATAAGGTTGTCAAATAAATGTGTTATGTATCACAATCATGCATATATGTGTTATAAGGCAATAAAAAAACTTTCATAATGATGAAATCATGCTTATATGTGTTCTAAGGTTGTCAAAAAACTTTCATAGTGAAGAAATCATGCATATATGTATTATAAGGTAGTAAAAAAAATTTATAGTGATGAAAACATGCTTATATGTGTTCTAAGGTTGTCAAAAAACTTTCATAGTAATTCAATCATGCATATATGTGTTATAAGGCAGTCAAAAACATTTATAGTGATGAAATCATGCTTATATGTGTTCTAAGGTTGTCAAAAAACTTTCATAGTAATTCAATCATGCATATATGTGTTATAAGGCAGTCAAAAAATATTTATAGTGATGAAATCATGCTTATATGTGTTCTAAGGTTGTAAAAAAACTTTCATAGTAATTCAATCATGTATATATGTGTTATAAGGCAGTAAAAAAATATTCATAGTGATGAAATCATGCTTATATGTGTTCTAAGGTTGTCAAAAACCTTTTATAGTAATTCAATCATGCATATATGTGTTATAAGGCAGTCAAAAAACTTTCATAGTGATGAAATCATGCTTATATGTGTTCTACGGTTGTCAAAAAACTTTCATAGTGAAGAAATCATGCATATATGTGTTATAAGGCAGTAAAAAAACTTTCATAGTGATGAAATCATGTTTATATGTGTTATAAGGTTGTCAAAAAACATTCATAGTAATTCAATCATGCATATATGTGTTATAAGGCTGTTAAAAAACTTTCATAGTGATGAAATCATGCTTATATGTGTTCTAATGCTAGTAATAAAAATTCATAGTGATTCAATCATTCATATACTAGCTTGAAATCTAACAACATGAAACAAATGACACGAAGTTCTTATGTCTCCAAAAAAATTGCACAACTCATTATGGACAAGGTTGATAATGGCTTCATATAAAAAGTCATGCATTGTGTTATTTAAAAGCTGGCGAACACCATCCCAAGAAACAACAGGGTCAATCGGACGATGGAAGTTGATGCAGGCGGGAGAACTTTGAAAGCCATAGCTGCAGGAGGCAACAACTGGTGTGATGTTCATGTTACTCTCAAACCCGAACACACGACCCTTTTTGGGTTCATCGGTTGCAGTCACCCATGCTGCAGGATCAAAAGATGGATGCTGAGTAGAGTCATCGTCATATCGATCTACCATCTGTTGCTCATATGACTCCTACAAAGTAATGATTACAGTATAAATTAATAATTAAAAATTATAATGTTTATGATAATGTAATTCATGGTAACTTGTATATTATAATGTTTATTAATACAATAAATACATATTGTTATCGCTCTTGCCTTCTCTGATACAAACTCTTCCGTGCTCTTACGTTTATGTGTTTCAACAAACGCATCTTTAAAAGGCACAATGTCTCCTTTTTCGGCTTCCTGCAAGGTTAAATGATAAAAAAATCAATTAGAAAGTATGTAGAAATACTTATAAATTTGAATATATATATATATATATATATATATATTGATGAGTTACCATTTTCTTTTGGTGGCTCTCAAAAGTCCTAGAACCACCTGTGTGTTGATGGGCATCAGGCATCTTCGCTCAGTTTTGTACAGCCTTTGCTAAGCGGTTTTGAAATTCATGGCTCGCTCACTTATCGCACATTGCATCTCAATAATTTGTCCTTATAGTAGAAGGGTCATGGCCCTTCCACTGCAGTGGAACATCTATCCCACCAGCTACTTTTATTGATGCAATCTTCATATTGTGCAGCATGTCAACAAATCGACTGACAGCCACCTTCTACCACACTAGCCTCGCGTCCTACTCTTCTTTCGCAGTCGCGATTCGAAGCCTGCAAATAATTTCAGAAAGTTAGTGCACATGACTATAACAAAAAATTAAATATGAAACACATTAGCTATGATAAATTATTGTATACCATGAATGAGGACCATAATCTTTCCAACACCTCCTTCGGGTACTCTTTCCATTAAGTGATCGGTCCTGGCAGATGCTAAACTAGTGACTTCTTGATTTTTCATATTACTTTCTGTGGCTTGAATCTCGCATTGCACATGAATTGGTACACATTAACAATCAACTATCGATATATACTATTTATAAGATAAGTATTTGACAAGTGACAATGTAATACTTATGGTCGACTATCGATATACACTATTTGAATAAGTCATCGTGTGTCAGACTGAGAAGACCATGCATCCAACATTTTCTCGTGATGTGTATGAGTAGCTGGTGTAAGTGGGTCATGTACAGGCAAAACATCATCTACAAAATAATGAGTTAGAAATTCACACAATGCATATATAAACTAATCAATTATATAATTATTTAAAAGATATATCTATTGAAGCATTATGTGAAGACGAAGACTAAGACTAACTATCACTGAGTTGAGATCTTATAAAGACGATTAACAAGTAACAATTTGTATATCAACATATAAGCAAGAACATAATGAATTCCTATATTTAAATATAATACAAAGACATCTACCTAATGATATCTCACGGCCTCCACTTGGTCATCGACCACTGTAACCTCCACGAACCATATTCTAACAAATAAAAATGTTATTTTGATCAGTTACATAACTCTTGATCTTAGCATGAACATGACATATACATGAAATGTAAAGATTTAAAGGTCCTACATGAATCAGTTTTATAACTATGCATGAACTGTGCATGTACATGCTAAGTATGCATGAAATATAACATGATATGCAATTCCATGAGCATGGATACATAATCAAATCGAAAATAACTTCATGCAAGCATGTATACAATTACATCAAACATGACAATATATTCAAATTATTCATATCACAAGAATGTCAAACATGTACCTGCAGTAAACACAGTAAAATGTCCTGCTAACTATAATCATGACTAGCATGGTCTCCAAAATCCAAACATAAGAGCATATAAGAAAGTGATGTGGTATGTATTATAAGACGTATTTCACTAATTCGAGTATTCTTCCTCATCACTTGTTTGACTTTCATACTCTTTTTCTTCCTTCTCCTCATCTTCGTCTTCTTCTTCATTGGGTGCCCATCCACTTGGTATATCATTTGGATCACATTCTTTCATACGTGTGTCATCAATCAATGGTGATGTGACATGCAAACCATGTTTAACATCGTGACCATAAGAGAAGTCATACATATCATCTGATAGATAATAATCACCCTCTTCAACAATATTGTCTTCCTATAACTAATCATACTCGGGGTATAATTTAGACTTCACCTTGCAAACCGCCCACCATTCATTTTTATCTGACTTCCTTATATTCGGATATGAAGTATAATAAACTTGTTGAGCTTGCAATGCTAATATGAATGGTTTGTTCCAAACCTTGATTTATGATTCACCTCCACAATGCATGAGGCTTTGTCGACTTTTGTTGTTGTGGGATTAAACCAATGATACTTGAATAAAGTTATTGTGTTATTTATGCTAAGTAGGTCAACTCTATTATTTCTTCAATAATACTGTAGTAGTCAAGTTCATTTTCACTGTAACTGCTACCCTTGGCACACATGTCACTATTCATTATTGACTTGTTTACACCGTAGTTTTTTGTATGAAATCAATAACCATTTACGATGTACCTATTGTAACATTGCACAACTTTGGTCGAACTATTTGGTAAATCACATATTTCTTCATCATTAACATCACCATGACAGACCTACAAGCATAAACAATGACTGTAATCACGACCAATTAAGTAACATATTATTGTTTACACTAAAAGAATGCATGTCATCGTCCTTACCAAGTCTTTGAACCATGCCCCAAACTTATTTTCATATTTTTTTTGTGCTTTTGAATCAGTGAGATGTGAAAGTTCTCTTCGCAACTCTAGATCAAATCGTCTGCACTTAACAAATATTTATATTACCGAACCATGTATGCAAGTAGAGAACTTAGTGTTACATATTAAGTATACTTACTCGATGTAGGCGTCGATCGCTGAGCAATTAAAAAGGATATACATTTGTGTTGCATCTTGCTCTCGATCTTCCAAGAGTCTTGATCGACAACTACCAAAGGCATGCCCAAGTGGTTTAAATATCTATAGTTTGTCAGCCACAGTAACTTGTTCTTCATCATCATTACGAGGTGGGCAAGTGTAACATGTTGGAATGTGAGGTTCAAAGTACATAGATGAGAAATTTGAAATCTCTTCTAAAGTGTACGCCTCACAAATTAAACCTTCCACTCTTGCTTTATTCTAAACCTTTTTTTTTAGGTCAAACATTCATCTGTCAACAATATACATCTCGTAATACAATAAATTCTCAATAGCATCAGAGAGAAAAGTATAAATAAAAATATATCTTTCAAATGGGTACATCCACCGATATTGTACAGGACCACCAACCATAAGTTCATATGGCAAATGTATGATCACATGTTCCATAACATCAAAAAATGCTGGCAGAAATATCTTCTCTATCTGACAAATAGTAGTGATGACAAAATCCTTGAGATTCTTTACCTTAGTTATTACAACTTTCGATGCACACAATGTTATAAAAAATTTACTCAACCTAGATAATACCCCCCATATAAGTTTGTCTAACATATCATGGAATGCTAGAAAAATCAACCGTTGCATAATGACATGACAATCATGGCTCTTCAACCCATATAATGGTCTCTCGTCTATCTTTACAGCCTGAGCAATATTAGAGACGTATCCATCTGAAAATCTCAATTGTCTCAACCACTGACATACCTGATTTACTTGATCTGGTCTAAGTACGTACCTTACCTTTAGTTTTAGTACTTTGTCATTATACTCTTAGAGTTCCAATTTTGGTCTTTTACATATTACTTTTAAATCTATACGGGCCTTCGGATTATCCTTCATTTTCCCTTTGACATTCATTATCGTATTGAACACATTATCAAACACATTTTCTCCACATGCGTCACATCCAAATAATGTCGTATCAATAAGGTCGACCAATATGGTAGTTTTCAAAATATAGATTTCTTTGTCCAATTGTGTTCTTTCCCAAATCCAAGGAAGAGCGTCAGACTACGTGCATCTGTCAGTCCATATGAAAGGTATCGTAATCGTCTTAAAATCTCTATGCCAGACAACCGTGTAGGTGGACCTTCTATTTCAGTTGTGCCTGCTCAAAACACATTTTTTTGTCATCGAAATGGATGGTCGCAGGGTAGAAATCGACGATGACAATCTAACCAGCATGACTTTCTTTTATGCGTCAATCTAAAAGATTTTGTATCCTCCATGCAGTATGGACATGTCAACCTCTCATGTGTGCTCCAACCAGATAACATATCATATATAGGGAAGTCACTAATTGTCCATAGAACATCATTCTTCATATTGAAGTTTTATTTTTTGTGGGCATCGTATATGAGAACACCATCATCCCATAATATTTTCAGTTCATCAATCAATGACCTTAAATATACATCAAGATTTTGGCTCAGAGACATCAGACCAAGGATCAATAGAAACAATAAAAAATTTTGACGCTTCATACACAAGCGTGAAGGAAGGTTGTATGGGGTGACAAATACTAGGCAACACGAGAATAGGGTTGATCTACCCCCAAAATGATTAAATCCATTTGTACATAAACCGAGCCTATCATTTCTCACTTTTATTGCGAAGGTCTGATGAGTACGATCAAAGTGCTTCCAAGCTTTCGCGTCAACATGATGCGTGATCATGTCTTTATCATGTCGAACTTTATTTGTATGTCATCTTATGTGTTTAGCTATCCTTGAAGACATATACAATCGTTGCAATCTAGGGGTGAGAGGAAAGTAGTTGAGTGACTTATATGGTACTTCTTTTGACCTCGTGCTAGCATTGCCTTTTATCTTTGGCTTGAACTGAGGATGCCCACATGATGGACATGATCTGCTATTTTTTTTATCTTTGAAATACAATATGCAGTGATTTGGACAAACACTTATCTTTTGATACCCCATACCTAGAGCGTTGACCATAACCTTCGCACAATAGAAATTTTATGGCAATTTCTTATCTTTGGGCAACATAGTCTTCACAATAGAGCACAAACGGTCAAAATATAATTTGCTGAAATTATACTCTGATTTTAAATTCAGTAGTTGAAGAACTGTAGACAAGATAGTGTGACTATCGTAATCATTTCACAGTGGCTCATCAACATCTCTAAGTAAGTCATAAAATTTACTAGCTGCACCGTTTGCTGCTTCTTTCTCTACCCCAATTTGCACATCATTATGACCCATAGCAGAACTTAGTTCTTGTCTTGCGGCAACAAATATCAAATCCATATATGGATTATCGTGCACAAGATCCACCCATGCGTCAAAATTGTTCTAAAATTCTTCACCATGAAGCGTCCAATCCAGATAACCACTTGCAATATCCTTCCTGTATAGGTATTGTCTAACGTCATGAGGTTCTACAAATCGATTGTTCTTACACATCGTGCAAGGGCACCTGATTCGACCGATAAGATCCACTGTGCTGACATTTGCTGTTGCAATTTCAATAAAACTGTTAACACCATCCATATATTTAAGCGACACCTCATTATCAACTATCCTATGGTACATCTATTCACGGTTTGCAACTATTTTATCTTATGATGTTATGGATATTATCTTCACCAGTTAAAAGAGAATCATACTAATGCGTCGATGTAAAAAATATCAAATTTATCATGCATTATTGGTAGATATATATATATATATATATATATATATATATATATATATATATATATATATATATATATAAATATCACAAGGATATTTAGAAAGATGAAATCACATTCACAAACATGATATATTTAATTTAAGCATATTCTTATGATACAATTTTTTATGACATGCATAATCAAATCGAAAATAACTTCATGCAAGCATGGATAGTCATGTCAAACATTGCAACACATTCAATCATGTATATCACAACAATGTCAAACATGTACATGAAACAAATACACTTCAATATTCTGCTAACTACTACAATGACTAACATGAAATCCGAAGTATAAAAATAAGAGCACTTCTATTCTCATACATTCAAATCATGTTTAGCATGATCTCCAAACTCCAATAAAATAGTCCTAGAGATCTACAACTAAGTGAGTGTGTGAGCAGAAAAGTGTTGCATCCAAGAAAGTAAATAACATATGATACACTTGCATCACTTACTCACCACATGTATTTACCCGATTTACACGCTTTTGCATTTGCATTTGCATTTTTCTTATTTCTTTTCGCATGACATTTTAAGCCGCATGTGATGCTTGTCATTAAGCATCGCGCATTTTGCTCTGCTACGCACTTGCAATGCACATTTATATATGGCAGGGGCAGCAACCCATCAAGAGCCGGCAGAGGCTTCGCCACCGCCTGACTGAGAGAGAAAGGCGGTATATCTGCAGACTTACCAGCGAAAGAGATCTGGCTGCGGGTCGACTGCAGAACGAGGCTACCAGAACAGGAGGACGACCGATGACAAGGTCATCGGCGTGGGTCAAGAGAGAAGAGAGCGATTGAGGCTGCTAGAGAAGGAGGAAGACGAGAGGGGGAGGAAGAAGAGGAGGAGGTCGGCGAGGGTCGCATGTGGGGGGGGGGGGGGGGGGGGGACTCCGACGGTTGTCGGTGGGAGGCTGGAGGTCGGAGAGGGACGAGGGAGGCAGCGAGAGGGGAGGCGCAGTCGGGGAGAGCGAGGAGGAAGGCAGAGAGGTTTCGACCCTCTGTGCCCTTTTAAAGGCACGATGAGGTTGCCAGAGAGGGATTTGGCTTGCCCGCTGAGGCTACCGTAGAGGAAGGTGGGGTTGCCGGTGAGGCATAGAGGGTGGGTCGGATGCGGAGTGGGGGTCACCGACATTGGTTGGCCAGAATACGACAAGTGGGAGAGACGATTTAACCGAGGGAAATGGTCGATAGAGGGGGAACGATGAAGGGAGGCTGAAGGGAGGTGGTTGACGAGGTCTCCAGAGGGAGCTATTGGTGGGTTGCCAGAGAGTGGGGCCCAAGATGGCGAGCAACACGACGGTGATCGGTGGAAGAGGGGAGAGAGAGAGAGAGAGAGCAGAGTTAATTCCGTGCCCTAGTTGCATCATTTTGCATCGAAAATTAGCCACGAAAATATTTTGTCTCAAAATTCGTCACTACTTAGTGACGAAAAAATTTTGTTGCTCATCCGTCACGAAATTGCGACGAATTTTGAGACATAATATTTTCATCGCTAATTAGCGATGGATTTTGAGACCGAATATTTCCATCACAAATTTCACAACTAATTTTAATTTTAGGAATGACTAATTTTTTCTTGCTAATCCATCACAAAATTGTGATGAATTATTTATCATAAATTTTTGTCGCTAATCACCATTTTTTTTGAAGTGTAAATTTCAGCAAACCAAATCACTGATTGCACATTGAGGCCTGTGTTTGCTATGCATGATCATAACTTGACAAAAAGCTGAACCCAACAATTTATTATTTTATCGGGTTTGAGTACATTTTGATGGGGGGTATTTAACCCGTTGACAGCCCTAAGCCTATTAGCATAACTGAACCCATTAATAGTACAACCAATTTTATGTTTGAAAATTTGAAACTTTATTCATACCAAACACATACCCACTTGTACTGTTAGTGGGTTGATTAGTTTGCTGGTTTTTTGAATTGCTAATATTTGTGTATTTGTAATGCAGTTAGCTTTTTGTTTTATGTTCAATTATGATTTTAAACGGTAGTTTGTGTGGTCAAACTTCTAAAATAAGAATAAATTAATAATTTTATCTCACATCTATGGCTAAAACTATAATTTCAAAACATGAGTTAGTGTTAACCCCAAAACAACCCAATTTTTTAATTCATGATTAAGGCAATTTGATTAACCCAACTAAAAATTTTGGCGTGAATTTGCCAACTTTCAAACTTACGCATGAATTAGAGAGAAAAGTTTGGGGTATTTGAAAATTTTCCAAAAAAAAATCCATATATAACCAACATCCATGAGTTTGAAAAGGTGCGTTATGCCAAGTTCTCTATGTAGTACGGCAGTTTAGTCATTTCATTATAAATAACTCATGGTTAACCATAGTTACTCCAACTGAGGCTTGGCCTCTATTTGACATGCAGAAAAGGGTTAGGTCTGGAAAAGCCTATTCTTGAATAAAAAAAAGGTACACTTTTGTCTTTCTTTTAGACGAGAAAGCTGGGGTTAGGCAGACCCAGACCCCTACCAGTTATACAACCATAAACATTGGGATTCTAACTTGCAACGTCCCAACACAAGGTGGCATGACTAGACAGAGCCCCCGGATAGTAGAAGGAACACTATTCTCAATTAGGGGTGGTAATCAGGTCGGGTTGACGGGTCAGCATACCTCAACCCGAACCCCACCCTTTTATTAAAGGGGTCGGCTGTGGCAAACATGAACCCGACCTGTTTATTAAATGGGTAACCCGACACGACCTGCCAACCCGCTTAATAAACAGGTTGGGTCGGGTAAATGGGTTGGCGGGTTGATCCGCCCGCCTAACCCGTTTATTAAACGGGTCAGCCGGGTTGGCATACCCCTAACACGAACCCGACCCGTTTAATAAACGGGTTAGGCGGGTCGACCCATTTATTAAACGGGTTCATTTTTGCCAAACCCGAACCTGCCTAAGAGGCGGGTTGGCGGGTAGTGTCAGGTTTTGCCGCCCCTATTCTCAATTAATGAAAAAATATGGGACTTTAAATGAAAATTTTCCTTTGTTTTTGTTTCCATGCTTTAGCAAAGTGACGCAAAATCCTAATTGTAAAACTGAGAAGGAAGGGAAACTAGCGTTGCAGATGGTTTTGTGGAGGGTAGCCTCTATTATTAGCCATCACAACCTGAGCCTCCTCCCACAAATGAGCTATCACCAAAGACTGGGTCGCCACCTCACAGACAGGATGAACGTCGTCCCCCTCTCCCCTCCTTTCTTCTCCCTCCATTCTTACCATTCTCATTCTTGCTAGCGTAAAGCTGCACCTCCCCCACCACCAAGCCTGTCGCGCTCAAAGGTAACTAATCATCTCTTTCTCTCTCTCTCTCTCTCATTGTTTCGTTTTGTTTCATTTCATAATTTCTCTCTTACCACCCTCTCTAATCAATCTTAATTCGGACAATGATGATATAGATGATACTAACTTTTGGCACAATACCATAACTGTTATGGCGGCGAACTGAAAAATATATCACATCTACCAACCGGGGCTCTGCTTGTCTGGTAGGTGCAGCTAGTTCACGTCACCTAGTGTTGGGACGTTGCAGATTCAAAACCCAATGGTATAGTTGTATAAGTGATAGGGGTCTGCCTGACCCCAGCCCGCCTTTCCAATATATATATATATATATATATATGCATGAAAATTCACATTTCATAATCTTTAATTTCTTTTTATCATGATAAAGACGATCAATTAATTGTGATTCTTTGTCCAAATTTAGTTCCATATCAACATGCCATGCCAAGATTCATGTTATTTTTCTCTTCAATTTTTTTTGTTAAGTTTCAATGGTTTATGGGGAACAGGGCACCGACGGTAAATGCATAGAACGCAGGAGAGGACATAAACAAACAAGTACAAGGAAAAACACAACAATTTTATAGTGGTTCGGTCCAACAATGACCTACGTTCACTGGGAAATCTGTCTTTGGCTTCCACGCCCCAGAGTGGAGGTCTCTTTCTTGTTTTATAGAATCCTATGAGGTACAAGTTGGGTTGGTTTCTACAAATACAAGAAGTTCCAACTACATTCAGATTCTTTTGGATTACATTCATGTTTAGAGACACATTCATTAGGAGTCTTCTTCGATAACAGTGTCTCGTTTATTCTCTTTCCTTCAATTTCCTTGTGAAAAAGGAGTCCTTGTTGTGGACAGTCACCAAGGTAAGAGTCTTGACTGGGACTCATCTTTTCAGCATTGGATCTTTCCTTCATAGCTCGTGGGTCCATCTCAATGTATGGACTTGATTGATGAGGATCCAATTCAACATGTTCTGGATCTAGATCTATCTTCACACGAGTTTTATCTCCTTGGTGTCTAAGATTTAGCAATTATGGCAAGAGATGTTCATTATTATAATATCTACTCATTTCGGTTGTTAGAATTATTGAGATATTCACTATTTATGTAATTGTTCCTAGCTTCTCGATTTTATCTTAGATGCATCAAGATATTGAGATAATTAAATTTGAAAAAGCGGCATCATTTTTTACGTGTTTTTGAGTTTTTTGTTTTCTTATTGGAATATCAACATCCTTATGCTTGGTTGACACTGACACTGAGAGACAAAAGCTAGGGGAACAAATGAGATTAATACCCCAACAGTCATATTCGTAAATGATAGATACTAGGCCGCTGCGCGTATCGACTCGTGCTGTAGCTAATTAACACATTAAATATCCCTCCTAGAAAGTAAGTTTGCAAAAATGAAACTCAAAGGAATTGACAAGGGGAGGTGTGTGTGTGTGTGAGGTGGGGTATTTTTTCCATTGGACTATCTTAGAATAAAAAAACGAATAACAATAAGGAGCCTCATCTTACTCTAACTATGTTCAAGAATTGATGCTTTATAGCCATAAAATAAATTCATAATGTGCATGAGGAGAAACATTTACAGATATATTTCTTTAGGTGTAACATGATAATTTTAAGTCCATAATCAGCGTTAATCCAAAGTTTAAAAAATGTGGTAGAGAAAGTGCGTATTTGGGGTTCATTTGAAAAAATGTGAAAAATATGGTAGGTATACCAATTAAGATAAAATGTTGGCTACAATTTGAAATTAACCTTGGTTATTAATCCTTGCTTGTCTGAGTTGGTCGGTCCTGGCCAATCTTACGTTCTAACTACCCAAAAAAAGCATGGCTGTTTAAATGTGTTTTTAGAAAAAAAAAAGTTCATGTTTAAATGTGTTTTTTATAAAAAGATAGAAAATCAATGTGAATGAACGGCTCATATCACACTAAAACTTTGGGATAAAAGTTCCAAATTTTCATTAAGTAAAGCTCATCTAAATCATGTCTTTTAGGAGTAGAGCGTAGTGCTTGATCAATAGGTGATTGAGCACCTACTTGAGCGCCCATACCGGGCTATCGCATGCGATGATGGGCGGTTGCTAAAAAAAAAAAACTCATCAAAATGAGTTTTTCTGCAAAAATACCTTTAGTGCATGCAAAAAGCGTCGCTAAAGGGTCTTTTCTGCTTGTTTTGCGCTAAAAGCATTGTTTTAGCATTTTTTTCTTAGCTGACTCAAGCACCTATTCATCAAGCAGCTACCGTCTACATCTGATGTTCAAATTAGGCAAAAAACACTTGCAGCTATGGTCTTTTGATCAAGCGGTCAGAAAGTATCTGTTTCTATTACGATTTACTTACCATATTAACTATCCCAATTTTCCTTTTTACGCCTTCCTGCTTAATTATCCAAATTTTGAGCCAGCCTCCACCCCATAGTTTTACAAATATCCCTGATACTTTCGAAATATTGTGATTTTAACTTAAGGCTGGGTGGTGGTGTCCTCAACCCGAAGTTTTTTGCCTGAGTGGCCAGCAGGGTGGCTGTGAGGGTACTAGGATGAAGGCACCCGATCAAACCCTACTTGTGCAAGTGGTTGTGGGCCCCACCCAGGGTTTTTCTCGCGAAGGTTTCTCATCATAAATATAAATATATACATATTGTGATTTTATTGCCATATTTTTTACAACAGGTTTCACATCCAAAAGAACAAAGACGTTTCTAGAACAATGCATATTTTCAAAATATTGTAAGTATATTATGTTATTAATTATAGTTTTATATATACATAAAATTACATATATGTTTTCATATTTTTATAAATACTTATATTTTCTCTATTTTTTTTAAAACACGAGTACTTTTATTCACCGAAGTTATCCCAAGAACAAGAGCTGTGACTAATTGATTATGCTCAGCCCTTCCTCTAACTGTAGTTACAAATACCAGCATTTTTTTGAAAATCTTGCGATTTTATGGTGATATTTTTATAAAACCGATATAATGCTAAAAATGCGATATTTTCAAATTTGAAAATATCGTGTTTTATTGCAGTATTATTATATTGATTGTCTTTTTCATATATGCTTTATATTTTTAAAATTTACATATATTGATTTTTTCCAGAGATTTTCTCAATAAAACAATTTTTAATTTTCCCGATGTTTTCGTTTGCCGAGAAAATCCGGTTAACGAGATTTGCGACCATGCCTTTCAACCAGACTCCATGGGGGACCGCACGTTCCCTAACCAGCCGCAGCAGCCACCGCTGCAAAAGCCGCCGGGATACAAGGACCCGAACGTTACTCCGGCCGGGGAGGCGCCGAGGCCGCCACCGAAGGCCCGGGATCCGTCTCCGTACCGAAAACCACCCCTGCCGCCGGCGCTCAGGAAGAAGCGCCGGAGGTGCGGGTGTTGCTGCTGCTGCTGCTGCTGCCTCATCTTCATCCTCTGCCTCGGCATCGCGGTCGTGGTCCTCTCCGGCATCGTCTTCTTCTTGTACCGGCCAGCGCTTCCGGACTTCCACCTGCAGTCGATCAAGGTCCGGAAGCTCGAAGTCGCCATCGGACCGGACGGGGCGACGATGAGCTCGGACGTGACGGCGAAGGTTCAGGCAACCAACCACAACGAGAAGGTGGAGCTGCACTATGGGCCGACCCGGTGCAGGGTGACCGCACTGGACGGGATGGGGCTGGGCGAAGCAAGGCTTCCCGGGTTCGTGCAGGAGAGCGGGAATGTCACCGTGCTGGCATTCGTGGCGTCGCTGAAGGGCAAGGCCGTGGACGACGAGGACGGACAGCAGCTGAAGAAGGGGCTGAAATCCGGGGCGGTGGCCCTCGGGGTGGAGGTCTCGACCACCGTGGGGATACGGATGGGGAAGATGAGTTCCTGGAGGGTGCACGTCGTCGTCTCCTGCGGCCCCGTCCGGCTGAAGCTGCTGGAGTCCGGCGACACGCCCAAGTGCAAGATCAGGGTCTTCAATTGGTGAGTTCGAACTGGGAACAACATCAGGTGCAATGGCATTGCACACTTGATGTGCCGCTGCACCTGATGTGCCCTCCATTTTCTCTTGAGCCTCACAGCTGATATAGGCTGTGTCCCAGAAATGGAGGGCACTCGAGTCCAGCGGACGCTTAAAGTGTCCCAATGTGATTGCACCTGATCCGCCCTCTTTTGTGTACACGCGCACCGAGGGAGGATCAACTGCAATGTAGTTGTACACTTTTAGGGTACATTTCAAAAGTGCTGCTTCACTTAAGCACCCACCATCCCTTGTTGGGTCTCACGGCTGATAGGGTGTATGATTGCAGCAGCACATAAAAATTGTGCAATGAAATTGCACTTGATAACTTCAAAAAGCTGAGGCCTATTTGTTAAGGTCAGATCAGATGATTTGTTAAACCACCACCCTCACCATCCATTATGGTGATCAATAGTCACTATTATATAAATTGCCAATGATCACATCATCAAACACTTTTTTGGTAAGCCCTACAACTTGCAAAGGAAACCGTGAGATTTGAACAGTGAACAGTGAGGATGTCAAATCACTTTTCAAAGTGATTTGACAAATCACCTGATGTGATCTTTTATTTGCGCTGGCATGACACCCGAAACTCATGAGATTGAGTACTGTTGCAACGCATATTGAAAGTTGGATTTTCACAAGATGCAGTGATTGCAAATCACAATAGCAACACTTTCTCAAGTTTAATAAAGCACAAGAAAGTGCAAGTTGTGATTGTGATTCTCAATTGAGAATGCTCCTCTCTTGAAACTTAATTAGGAAAACAATCACCCAGAGAACTTTCTCAGGTGTGATGACTCATGTGGCCAAAGCAAACATGCTCCTCATCATGTGATTCCAAATCATGGAGTGGATCATGTGATTAATTTGGAATCGCATGAGAAGTGATCAAAACGACCTCAAATGTTTTTTCAAATGGCATAGCCTCATTTTCTCACATTTGTTTGCACATGAGAAATAGGATAAATGAAAATCATCATCTCACAACACTGTGAGAGAAAGATTTTCATTTGGGCCCAAGCAAACGTGCTCTAAATTTTTGGCTTATAAGCAATTGGCTTAGAGTTCAAATCCTATTACTTTCAGCTTTGATGCAATGCATTTCTTTTGTAAATGACTCAGCTTGAGCTTCACTCAATAGTTCATTTTTTTTGTAGGTGGGCAGTCGATAATTCAAACCTATTAATTCTAGCATTGAAAACAATGTCATTTCTTTTTTTTCTTTTTATTTCTGTAGACGAGCCAACTCAAACTTGGCTTGATTAGCTTGAGCTCATCATGAGCTCGACTCACCAAAATGGAGTCAAGCTTGAACACCTAATAAATGTTCAGTTTGTTCTTTTACCAACCCTGTACACACACAGCTGCCTAAAATTCATTTTTCTTTATATGGTTAGCGTGTCTATGTCACAGGGACACGCTATTTTGGTAGTGTGTCCTGGGTGACACAAGCAGACATGTCTGCTAGGGCACGTGGACACGGACGCTGACACTGACATGCACTGATAATAGTTTATTAATATTTTAATACTTTTAATGCTATATAGGGATGGCAGTGGACCAGGGCGAGAGACAAGGTCTGCACCCCGCCCCGTCTCAAAATCCTACCCTCCATCCCTGCTAAGGTTTTGATTTTAACCTCCATCCCCATTTCATATCCTCCATCCGCGGTCCAAACGGGGCGGCCCCGTTTCCCCTCAATCCACTGCCATCTTTAAAGAAGGATGGGAGGCGGAGCGGCGCAAGGCGGGGATCAAGGACGGGGACGGGGCTGGCCAGGAGAAAGCATAAGTTCATCCCTGCCTCCACCCCCCATACGGGTTTTAATTTTAACCTCCATCCCCGTTTCATGTTCTCCATACCCCGTCCAAACCGGGCGAGGCGAGGCGGGGCAGGGCCCCGTTTGCCCCCAGTCCACTGCCATCCCTATTTAATGCTTTTAAAGTGTTATTTTGATAAAAAAAAACTTTTTAGCATTCAAATATTATAAAATAGTTTTTTATTGATTAAGAAAATACAAAATTTCATGTACTCGTGTCTTATTTTTCAAAAACAAAAACCGAATTTAAGAGTCCAACACACTGTCACATGCCCTCGTGTCCACGTATCTTTGTGACATAGGCCTAAAGCTACGTTAATTAATCTTACTGACGTGTGCCTCTTGCTTAAATATTTGTGCAGGTTTACGTTACCTTAACTGGGCGTGCGCATCATATACGTGAAAAATTGGGTTATTTATGTGTTCGTGTGTTTGGTTTGTGGAGGAATAATCTGTGGTTAGGGAACAGAAGAGAAATTAGCAAACACAGTAGAGGGCTTTGGGATGCCGTTCTCGTCTGTGGACCTTGTAAGCTAACTGGATTTTATATGATGACATACTTCTGCTAACTATATTGATGGAGTGCTCCTAGTTGCCTTGCTGTTGTTTGACTCAAAACTTGTTTGGAAATTGAAATAGAGATCAGAAACTCGGCTTAATCACTGTGACCACCTTCCATTAACACGACATGCATGATCCAGCTTCTCACTTTAAGGGGCGTAATTCGCGAACAGGGGAAGACAAGGACACCATGTCCTGTCCTGTCCTATTTTGCAAGCGGACCAATGTTGTCATTATCGGTGTGCCTAGGCCTATATTCGGCAGATACGTATGTCTGCAGAAGAACGATACAATACTAACCTGAATCGGCTATTTTTTCGTAAATATAAAAATGCTTGAAATTATTTTAATAGTTTTAACATGTGTCACGTTCTGTTCTGATTGACATGAAATATTTTTTAATTGTTTTTTAGCCAATTCAGAATGATTCACTTGAGAATCGGTATCGGCTCGAATTCACCTGAATCGTATTCAGAGCCAAGACCGACACTGACAACATTGATGCGGACAGTGTTGGACAAGGACAGAGGGAACACCTTTTTTTTCCTACAAAGTTGTCCTGTCCTCGTTCCACACACACAGAGAGAGAGAGACACTTTGGGACAGCAAAACACGTGGGCGGCATCGACCCCACGCATTTTCAATTCAAACACCCCTTTAGAGAGCAGACCGAGTACTCAGCATGAGTACTTAAGAAAACATTCGGCCCAATGAGGTGGTGCCACTTGTCTTGTGGATCGGATGGTTAAGAATGTAAGATGTTCGAATTTGGGTAGGATGTGGCCAATACTAGATCCGACTAATCAAATGTTGCCTACGCGTACAAACTCAGCAACTTGTGGCTCGGCTCGTACCAAACTCGTTCATGTTTGGTTTGTTTAAATGGCAAGCCGAACATGAGCTCTACATAGCCGAGTCGATCACGAACAAGGGGTGTTGGTCTCGGCTTGGCTCATATAGGCTTATTTAGATAGCTTATGTAAAATTTATTACACTATAAATTTTAAAACAAGCATGTTAGCTCAACTGGTTGGGGGCATACTGGTATACGACAGACCATGCATTTCATTCTCACTGTTTGCCCTTTCAAAAAAATTAATTTTTTTATTTAAGAGAGCCAACTCGGGCTTGGCTCGGCCCTATACAAGCTGAACTCAGCTCGCAAACACTAAATCACTGTAAATGAGCCGAGCCTGAACAGCCCATGTTTACCAGCCCTACCTACACGGATTCAGATTCGAATCAGACTCAGATGGTAAAAAGCTAATACAAAATCTGATTTTCTACATGTAATCTGATTCAGATATGCATCAAAATTTGAATATCTGTCGGATTCGGTAGCAAAAAAACAAAACAATATATGCATTGATTATAATAGAATATGGTGTTAGTTTAGCAAATCTGACTAAACGAAAGTCGGTTTTTTCCCAACTTTTAATTTGGGAATCATGTTTCCCATTTAAGAGAAATGTGCTTCTCCCTAAAATGAAAATATTTTTTCCCAAAATGGGAAGCACAATTCTCTCTAGTTGAGAAACAGGCTTCCCCAAAAAGGAAAGTATGTTTTTTTCTATTCTTGGGAAATGATGATTTTTTACAAAAAAAAAAGAACTGAAATTGCAAACATTTATTTATTAAATGTTTGCAATACAATGCATTTATACATAGGTATTTGCTAAAAATGGTTGCACTTTGCATATATAATTCAGCTTTTAGATATTTGTGCTTTATTTTTTTTCAATGATCATATAAATCTTATATTTTAGTCAATTAAAAAATATATAATTATATTTTATTTTCCTTTTCTATTCATATTCGCATCCCATTCGAATGCTAGGCCACTTTCCTTTTTGTTTCTCTTTTGAATCTTGGTTAGCTTTAGTTTTGATTCTTTAAGTTGCTAGCTTTTGGTTTGCTTTTAAGTCATCCCTACTTTCCCCTTTTATAAAAATTTGAAAGTGCTCCAGCTTCATGGCAAATCTGGATTGCACACTCTAGGTGTGGTTCTGCTTGGACCTTACAGCTAACAGGTTGCACCCAAAATATGATAGGTGATTTTGTTGAAAATATGACGAGATATGAAAAGTAAAATTTGAAAAGTGTTTACATTTGGTGATAAATCAAGATATGTTAGGGCGCGTTTGCTGGGCTAGTGAGAATTTTTCTCCTACACATGCGCAAGAATGTTTTTGACAAGCCCATTTTCACATCATCTAGCAAACAAGCAAAAATGTTTGTGTAAATGAATCAAATTATCCATTCGCTCATATCCAGTGAGATTTCATTTTACACGGGTGACTGCCCGTAAATATGATTCACATTCACATTTTTGCATTTGATTTATTTGAAAAATGCAATCAAACACACCCTGAAATATAGGCAATATCACGTTTTTTTAAGTTTGATGAGAACAAGAAATTTCATGATAAAATCATTTTTTTTTTAAAGTCCTAGAGGACTTTGCGACTAGTCATGCCCATGCATGCCATATTTAAATCGGTTCCACACATCCTCTATGTCATCGCTTATCTTCGTACCCTTTCTTGGGATTTCATCTCTTAGAGTTGTTTTGACCAATTCGTAGACATGATCTTAAATCACCAAATTTGACTTGTGTACAAGATTTTTTAGAAAAATCAATAGTTGACAAAACAAAAAAGATTGAAGAGCAGATTCTTATTAAATTGATGATGCTGAATTCATCTATAAGGGCATGTTGTTGGATTAACCACCACGATTGGCGTGGTGGTTATCCACGATGTGGATACATCCCCACATCAGGGATGATCCATCCGATAAATGTGCATGCGATTAGGGGGAACGGTTACGCAAACCGTTCCCACCGTATGTTTTATAAAGACTGGGTATCATGAGCGACCCAAGTCAAGAATATACAGAAGGGAAATACAGGTCTACTCACCGACTGCATACGGAAGCCTGGGCTCGTGGAGGGCAGCAGTCCGGCTGAGCAGAAATTCCGGCGACTAACTCCGGCGACCTCCGACCTCCGTAAATGGCAGCATCATGTACGCTGTCTACTGTTTTTCTTCTGTTTTGTTTTTGCAGGGTCACTGCCATACAGTGACGCCGTCTGGTATGCCGCCTCGCCGGAAAACCCCCGCCGGTCCCGACATTGGGTTATGGGCCCACACCCCGTTTCCGCCGCGGGGTGTGCTCCGGTTTTGACCAGAAACGCAGGTCACCGTGGGGTGACCATGCTGCTGGTCGCCGGCACCGGCGACTGTCGCCGTTGGGCGACAGTATAATAATAATAAAAAAAGACTTACCTCTGGTTTTTTGAGGGGGTTTTCCTGTCGGCGAGGTTCCCGCCAGCGTCTTCTTCATCATCCGCCATTAGGAGGCTGCAGGAGCTGTCACCGGCGATTTTTTGAGTCACCGGATTTCAGCAATCTTCTGCGGCATCGGGTTTTGGCCAGCGGATGGAAGCTTTCGCCGGAGAAGGGCGCCATCTGATGGCGGCGTTGGTCGCCGGCAGACGGCGGCAATGATCGCCGGCAGGCGCCGACGTTGTTTGCCGGCAGGCGGCGGCAACACCCTGCATTTGGTTTTTGAAAAAAGGGCGAAATGGATTTCTGTAAACCCTTATTCGACCCTTATTTTTGTTTTTTCGGGTCGGGTTCATTTTCTGAACCGGACCTGACCACCCGAAACCGATCCATAAAGTGATTCGGATCGGATCGGATCGGATCAAGGTTTCGGGTGGGGACCCGCTCAGGTCCGACCCGGATAAGGTAAACCCCGGGTCAGACCCGGATCCAACGGTTACCGGGTCCGACCCGGATCCGGTCCTTACCAGGTCCGACCCGGATCCGGTCCTTACCGGGTCCGACCTGGATCCAGTAATACCGGGTCCGACCCAGACCCGATCCTTACCGAGTCTGACCCAGATCCAGTAAGTATCGGGTCCGACCCGAATCCGGATAACCCCGGGTCTGACCCGGATCCAGTTAGCAATCGGGTCTGGCCCGGATCCAGAAGGGTCCAAGCACTATTTGGCCTGAACAGGATCAAAGACTGACTCAGTCCCCTTCCGGGACCGGTTCGGAGCCATTTTTGGTCGGTTCCTTCCAGTTTCTCACCAGTTCCGAGATGCTAAGACCTTGTTTTCTTAAATATAAGAAAATATAAGGGTTTTGGCATACGGTTATAGGGTTTTATGAACTTTTTGTTCATACTTGACCCGGTTCATAAGGCTCAAAACCGGTTCGAACCCTTGGATGACCGGTTCGGGGCTGTTTCAGACCGGTTCAGAGTGCTTTAAGACCGGTTCGTGATACATATGATTAGTTCATTCAGTTTAAGAACCATTTCGAGGGTCATATGTCTAGTCCATTCGGCTATTTTAAGATATTATTTTATATTGGCATTAAGGATAGTCAGATAAATTGGTGTATTCATGTCACCAAAGTGACTGAATACACGTATGTTGTCAAAATGTTATACTATCATATGGTTTTAGTCAATATTAATGTTGTACTTATATTCATTAAACGATAGACGACCCAAAGGTAGTTTTATCGTGTTTGAAATTTAAGTAGGGTAGAATAAGGTAAATGTGTCGAGATACATCACACATGAGTATCCAAAGGTACCTTGTGTTGATGGTCTATCTTCACAAGAACCTTAGTTTTACCGAATATGGTCGGTAGGTGAAGTGGTTTCGCGTGTCGGAGCTCTTACCAAAGTAGGACTCTGATGACCCCTTTCACTCGCCTGGAAAGAAGCATATCAAGTGCCTTTATTATTTTGCTTTTTCCACTAAAGTTTTTTGTCTCGAATGAATGTTTCCTGATACGTGTCTTTTGTCATGCAGTTTCTAGTTCTGTGATTTTAGATGGCTCTAGCTCTATACATTTTCTAGATGGATCCAATTTTAGTAATTGGAAAGAAACTGTTTTATTTGCATTAGGGTATATGGATCTAAATCTGGCCCTAAGGATAGATGAACCCGCTGCCCTAACTGATCAGAGTACTGCTGATCAAAAGATTGTTTTTGAGAAGTGGGAGCGCTCGAATAGACTTAGCTTATTGCTTTTGCAATCTAAAGTAGCTAAGAACATTCAGAGTGCTATCCCGCAATGCAGAACAGTGAGGGAATTCATGAATGCCATTGAGGCACAGTTTGTGAGTTCAAACAAGGCCAGAGCCAGTACCCTGATGTCAAAACTGATATCTATGAAATATACTGGAGGGGGAAACATTCGACAACACATTTTGGAGATGAGAAACATAGCGTCTCAGCTGAATGACATGAAGCTCACCATCTCTGATTTTTTCCTAGTGCATTTAGTTCTAACGTCCTTACCCTTGGAATATGGACCTTTCAAAATCTCGTACAACACACATAATGATAAATGGACATTTAATGAACTTATGTCCAAGTGTGTTGAAGAAGAAGAGAGGATGAAAGGTGAGAAGGTGCAAAGTGCACATATGGCTTCTCATACGTCCAAGGTAGGACCAAGGAAGAATGCATTTAAGAGAAATGCTAGGAAGAAGCCAACTGAGGATAAGTCATCCCAAGATAAGCAATCCAACTCTGCTCCCATAAAGTGCTTCTTTTGCAAGAAGAAGGGACACATAAAGGCAAATTGCATAAAGTACAAGAAGTGGTTGGAAAAGAGAGGTAATTTGTCATTTGTTTCTCATGAATGTAATTTATTACAAATTCCTGAAAATAGCTGGTGGATTGATTCTGGTGCTACTGTTCATATTTCCAACTGTCTACAGCTGTTCCTGAGCAGAAGGGAACCAACAATGCATGAGAAAAGCATCTATTTGGGAAACAAGATGTGTTCACATGTGAAGGGTGTTGGAACCTGCAGGATTAATCTGGATACGGGCATAGTTTTAGATCTTCATGATGTCTTTTATATTCCATCGTATAGTAGAAACTTAATTTCAATTTCAAAGTTGGATAAATTTGGATATTGTTTTAAGTTTGAAAATTCCAAATTGTTCATATTCAGAAATTCAATTGAAATTGGTTCTGCATCTGTTTATGATGGTTTATATAGATTGAATGTGAAGATCCAAACTCAGGAGTCTTTGACTTCTGAATACGCATTGGTTGGAAATAAACGTAGCATGACAGATAATAAATCTTACATGCTTTGGCATCGAAGGTTGGGTCATATCTCTGAAAAGAGAATAAAGAGACTGGTAAATGAAGGGATCTTGCAATCTCTAGATTTTACTGACAATGACTCATGTGTTGATTGCATAAAGGCTAAGCATACAAACACATATAAAGAAGGTGCCAAACGCAGTAGTGAGATATTAGAAATAGTCCATACGGATGTATGTGGACCATTTTCCTCCTGTTACACAGGCGAAAAATATTTCGTCACCTTTATTGATGACTATTATCGGTATATGTATCTCTACTTGATTTTTGAAAAATCTGATGTTTTTCAGATGTTTAAGGAATTTAAGAAAGAAGTAGAGAAACAAATCGATAAGGTTATTAAAATAGTTAGGTCTGATAGAGGTGGCGAATATTATGGTAGGTTTACTGAGATGGGGCAAAGGGAAGAATCATTAGCGCGATTTCTTAAAGAGGAAGACATTGTGCCTCAATATACCATGCCTGGTAGTGCCTATCAGAATGGTGTAACTGAAAGGAGAAATTGTACGCTTAAAGAAATGGTCAGGGCTATGTTGAATTATTCAACATTTCCCATAAAGTTGTGGGTGAAGCCTTAAGGACTGCTGTGCATATTTTGAATATGGTTCCTACGAAATCTGTGCCTAAAACTCCTTACGAGTTGTGGACAGGTAGAAACCATCACTGTCTTATATGCACATATGGGGATGTCCTGCAGAGGCTAAACTATATAACCCCCACATTAAAGCCTTTGATCCAAGAACAACCAGTGGATATTTCATTGGTTATCCAGAAAGATCAAAAGGGTACAGGTTTTATTGCCCATCTCACTCACCACAGATTGTTGAAACGGATAAGGCTAAATTCCTAAAAGATGGTTCAGTAGGATTAAGTGCACTTCAAAGCATTGGTTTTGAGGAAATACAGTATCCAGTTTCATCACCTGTTAAGGAAAACATTGAAAGATACCACATTGTTATTCTTAATGATGATGTGGTTGATCATTCGATTGTTAATGCACAAATCCAAAGTGAACATATTGTGGACAATGCGAAAGAGCACGAACAGGAGGATCAGGTTCAATCTGAGCCTGAGGAACGACCTGTTTGGAGATCCACAAGGATTAGGAGATCTGCCATACATCCTGATTATGTGGTGTACCTTCAGGAGCCTGGTGATTTCATAGATATGGATGATGACCCGTTGAATTTTATGGAAGCTGTTGAAAGCAAACAATCTTCGCACTGGATTGAATCCATGAAAGAAGAGTTAGACTCTATGGCGAAAAATCAAGTGTGGGATCTTGTCACGTTACCTAAAGGAGTAAAGCCCGTAGGGTGTAAATGGGTCTTTAAGACCAAGAAGGACTCCAAAGGTAACATAGAGAGACATAAAGCAAGATTGGTTGCTAAAGGATTCACCTAGATGGAGGGCATTGACTATAATGAGACATTTTCTCCTGTCTCAACTAAGGAGTCAATGAGGATTATTTTGGCCCTTGTAGCTCATTATGACTTAGAGATACATCAGATGGATGTGAAAACAGCGTTCCTCAACGGGGATCTGAATGAAGAGGTATACATGGAACAACCTCTTGGTTTCTCTGAAAATGATCGTTTGGTTTGTAAGCTTAACAAATCAATATATGGACTTAAACAGGCCTCCCGACAGTGGTATATTAAATTTTCCCAAGTCATTGTGACTTTCGGGTTTACAGAAAACATTATTGATCAATGTATATACCTTAAGGAAAGTGGGAGTAAGTTCATTATATTGATGTTGTATGTGGATGACATCTTACTTGCAACCAATGATATGAAGTTACTTTCAGAGACAAAACAGTTTCTTGCATCACATTTTGATATGAAAGATATGGGTGAGGCTGCTTATGTTCTTGGCATTGAGATTCGTCGAGACAGAGCAAAAGGGTTTCTAGGCCTCTCCCAAAGATCCGATATAGAAAAGGTGTTAAAGCGATATGGGATGGAGAATTGTTCTCTTACTTCAACACCCATATCAAAAGGTGACAAGCTGAGCCTAAAGGATTGTCCACATAACGATATTGACAAAGCACATATGAGTGCTTATCCATATGCATCAGTTGTTGGCAGCTTGCAGTACGCGCAGACATGTTCTCGACCAGATATTTCTTTTGTAGTAGGGGTACTTGGCAGATTTCAGTCTAATCCAGGTTTACCCCATTGGAAGGCTGCCAAGAAAGTCTTGCGGTATTTGCAAGGGACAAAAGACTATATGTTAACGTATCATAAAGTTGCCAACCTCGAGGTCATTGGCTACTCAGATGCGGATTTAGGAGGATGTCTTGATAGTAGAAAGTCTACTACTGGGTACGTCTTCTTACTTGCTGGGGGAGCGATCTCTTGGAGGAGTGGAAAGCAGACGACCACTGCTGCCCACACCATGGAGGCAGAATTCATTGCATTGTACGAGACAACTTCGCAGGCTATATGGTTAAAGAACTTCATATCACAGTTAAAGGTGGTCGATTCCATTGGGAAGCCACTGAAGGTCTACTGTGATAATGAAGCTGCAGTGTCCTTTTCGAACAACAACAAAAGTACTACGTCATGTAAGCATATGGAATTGAAGTATTTTGTTGTTAAAGAAAGGACGGAGAATCATTTAGTGCATATTGTCAATATTGGTACCAAAGAGATGATCGTTGATCCTCTTACTAAAGGGCTAGCACCGGGATTATATTCCGAACATGTAATGAGGATGTGATTGTTAAACTCTTTTTGACATATGCATATAAATAAAGTGATCACTTTCAGTCTTTTGATTCTCATTATGGTTGTTGTTAATCTCATAAGGATTAGAGATTCAACTAAGGACCTTTAGAATAGAATATAAAGGCCATTCTATTCATCAAGTTAATTCCCATAAAGTTTTTCTGGTTAAAGAATTTATCGTCGGATCAAGTGGGAGAATGTTAGATTAACCACCACGATTGACGTGGTGGTTATCCACGATGTGGATACATCCCCACATCAGGGATGATCCATCCGATAAATGTGCATGCGATTAGGGGGAACGGTTACGCAAATCGTTCCCACCGTATGTTTTATAAAGACTGGGTATCATGAGCGACCCAAGTCAAGAATATACAGAAGGGAAATACATGTCTACTCACCGACTGCATACGGAAGCCTGGGCTCGTGGAGGGCAGCAGTCCGACTGAGCAGAAATTCCGGCGACTAACTCCGGCGACCTCCGACCTCCGTAAATGGCAGCATCAGGTACGCTGTCTACTGTTTTTCTTCTGTTTTGTTTTTGCAGGGTCACTGCCATACAGTGACACCGTCTGGTATGCCGCCTCGCCGGAAAACCCCCGCCGGTCCCGACACATGTTTGATCGTGCATTGCAGTCCGCGTTCATTTTTTGGTGCAATTTTTGTTCGACCCCTGTTATGAAAAGAACAAGGATGTGGCCAACACATATTTTAAAAAAAATAAAAAAAGATTGATCCAACACCCTCTCATTTTCGCCCCCCCTTCTGTTTTTGTTTCTCTCCTTCCCATCCCATACTCTCCCTTAGGGATGGCAGTGGGGCGGGGTGGGGGACAAGGTCTCCACCCCCGCCCTGCCTCCATCCCCGGCGGGGATGGATTTTAACCTCCACCCCTGCCTTCATCCCCGTTTCATGTCCTCCATCCCCGGTTCAAACAGGAATGAGGCGGGGAAAAGTGGCATGGACAGGGTGTGGCAAGGATCGTGGCGGGGAAAATGGTATGTCCATCCCCACCTCCATCCTCGAACGGGGATGGATTTTAACCTTCGTCCCCGCCTCCATCCCTGGTCCAAACGGGGCGAGGTGGGGCGGGACCCTGCTTTCCCCGGTCCACTGCCATCCCTACTCTCCCTCGTCAAACAATGAACATTTGAACACAACATTTGATTTTACAGCCGCAATAGTGGCAGCCAAGGTGCTGCTAAAAAAGGGGCCAAGCGTGTTCAATAACTTGCAGCAGCTATGTGTGTAACTATAATAGCAGCCAAAATGCTGCCCGTACATGTGCCAAGTGCGCCTGAACAAATCAAACACAGCACTATATGATGCTACTAAACATGCATCAAAGTACGTAGAAAAACTCAGCAGGGTAGCGCTGCCATAGGGCGTGGTTCTGCAAAATTATTGATCATTGAACGCTACCCAAAAAAAATGCGATTGCCATACAGCGAACAGGGTGATTCCAATTGGTCTAAACAAACGTTGGACAACAATTGTTATAGAACGAATACAACGTGTTGTATTAGTTTTGTTCAAGCCATCAAATATGCCCTAAGCTCACATCTGACCAAAACAATCTTAAACAACTCATAAGATTTAAGGCTACGAAGATGAGGAATGACATAGGGGACGAGTGGAACGAGTGGAACCGCACTATATATCCGGGTATGATAAGATCTAGCAGGGCCTTGAACTCCAGACCCGATTCCAACGCGTCCCACGTGTAACGCATTATCAACCCAGAGGAGCCTATTATCGTCGGCTTCTTGGTCAACCTGCCAGTATTGACCGAAAGCAAAAGCCGACGCGTCAAAACTACGCGTATATTTCTGAAAAGTCCAAAATATCCTTATCATTAGAAAGGCGACTGTTTGCATCAGATTCCTTAAAATTTAATAACGAAACTGTCCTCGGCTCTTGCCGTTCAGGTGTGGTCACATCAGTACAGGAAACTCACTGGTAAGCACCTCTGCTTGGCCATTTAATCTTTTAATCATAGATCTGTGGACCTACGGCCCTGTAATGTTTCAGGTGAATCGTTCTGAATGGGCCAAAAAATAATTATAAAATATTGCATGTCAACCAGAATGTGTCAAAGCTAGTAAAATAATATTAAAAAACAAGTTTAAGTATTTTTTATATTTATTAAAAAATAGCTGATTCAGAGGTTAAGTGTATCGATTCTTACTGATACTGACAACATTGCCCATCAGTAGATTATAAGTTCATTCCATACTGAACCAAATCCAAATTAGTCAACAGACAACTTCTAATCTTCATATCAGATATCCAACAGTGATTTCTGATACATGCATACATGGATAGAATACCGTAATAGAATGTCGATGAGATAATCCAAATAAGGTTGACATATTCAAATTGGAAAACATAGAACTTTATCCAGCACACATTTTTAGAAAATGAACTCTCTTAACAACAGCACAAGAGTAAGAGTTTGTACATGACTGATAGGAGCTGTCAGTGAAAGTCTCTTTGTGGTGGGACGCCGCTGGTTCAAAACCCCGCGGTACTTTGAATAATGACTGGTGGGGGTTGCGCAACACCTCGAAAAAAGAGCTTGTGCAACACTTATGACCGTGATTGTCAAATGATAGGATTTCATGCTTTAGTGTAAATACAATGCCACTTCCCATCCCAAATGCATAACTCTTATCCCAGCTACCAGTTTCCAAACGGTCACTCGATTATAGTTTGACGAACTTTTTGCCAAATGCATTAACTCCTATCCCAGTTCCTAGATTCCAAACAGGGCTTAAGACTAATATCCTACATGCATCATTCTCTCTTATACACAATGGAATAAAGTAAACAGTAATTAGCTATAAGGGCCTGTTTGGAATCTCGACGTTGGAAAGGGCTTTTATGCATTTGCTGGTCTCTAAGTAAAATCTTGGTCAAATTACTACCTTGGTAGTCCTGTTTGGAATCTCAGCGCTGGGAAAGGCATTTATGCATTTGGTGGTCCAGAAGCAAAATCTAGGTCAAACTCTCGGCATTGGGATGGGAAGTGAGGCCCTTTCTCCTTTGTATTTACACTAAAATCATGAATTTGACAGTTCTTCAAATGCATAAACGCCCATCCCAGCTACATATTTCAAACTGGCCCAAGTGGAAAAGCATCTATAGCTACTATGTAGTGACACGAACAACTCGGTATAGTTCTAAGCGAAAACGAGACAAAAAATTAATTTAGTTATGTTGGGACGTTTTCGTCATTTGGCGCGTTCCGGTGCCCAACTTTTTTTTCCCCACAAATATAAATAAGGAGACCACCCCCTTCCCTCGGTCCGAATCGCAACGAAGATTTTTCTCTCCTCTTCCCCCAAATCTCTCTCTCTCTCTCTCTCTCTCTCTCTCCTTCTCTTCCTTCGCCAGATCTACGGTTTTTCTCGGGGGGCTGCCCTGCCATGGCGTCGAAGCGGATCCTGAAGGAGCTCAAGGACCTGCAGAAGGACCCTCCCACCTCCTGCAGCGCAGGTAATCTCCCCCGCCCAAGATCCCTAGATCTCTTGAGATGCGCCGCTTAGACGTGTTTCTAGGATTTGAACGCTATATTGATCTCTTCCGATTCCTGATCTGCGTTTTTTAAGGGGAATCTGGTTCGGTTTGGTTGATTTTTTTGTCGATTAGGGTTCTGAGAGAACGTGATCATCGATTGCTTTTGATCTTCTGGCATAGATCGTGTATTGTTTGATTTTCGAAGGTGAATCGATTTTACGCAGATCTCTGTGTGTGTTTCAGGATAGTTTGCTTTTGATGATGCACGTGAGATATGTATTGTTTCTGTTATGAGAAATCGTGTCTTATGTTATGACTTTTGTTGATGCACGTGAGATATGTATTGTTTCTGTTACGAGAAATCGTGTCTTTTGTTATGGCTTTTGATGATGCACGTGAGATAAATATTGTTTCTGTTATGAGAAATCGTGTCTTATGTTATATAATGTAATGATGTTTTAGGGCTTTTAAGGATTTTTAAGAATGATTATCGGTAGAGTCCACCTTCATGCTAGGGCTTCCTATTATCGCCTAGAAAATATAGGAAGGCTGGATATTGGAAGCTTACTATTGTCGGTAGTTGTTTCATCGTGGTGATTTGTTGCGTGTGTAATGCTATCGGTGAAACTCAAAAACACGCACAATGCCAGAACCGATGGAAGATGTGTGGGATTTTAACTTTGTCCTTGCGAACGTTATATTGTGCACTCTTTATAATATGTTAAGCGTATCTCTCAGAGACTAAGTGATTTCTTGTGGTGATTGATAGGTTACGTGAATATCTTGTTCACAGGTTTATATTTGCTTAATCTTTTGTTTCATCCTGTTTGATAAAGCTATGAGGCTTAAGGAGAATCTTATGTAGCTCTTAGGATAAATGTGTATCTGAGCAGAGCTTCCCCCAACCTTTCATGGATGTACTTCTTAACAACCGAGAACCAACTGTCTGGAGCCTACCTTAAGTCTTGGTTCAAATATTTGTAAGAAAAGTTTCTTAAATTATGAGGCTTTAAAGAATATGTTTTGGTGTGTTCTGAAATGGACACAGTAGTTATCTGGGTGCTGGATCTGGTTGAGATATTTCATGATGGAGTACGATGCATTATTCCATCTTTCTTATTTACATTTATAAGTGGGTGCACAAAAACATGATATTTGTGTACACGTTCAATTTATTGAATTTAAGCTCTTTTTACCTCACAGTTATAGACTAGTGAGGCTTTCCATTTGTAGTTCAACAGTTTGCAAAATGTGCTAGTGCGTTATCAAATGTTGGAAACTGTATCTGATTTATCTGTGTTGGAATTGATTAGATGTCCTTCTATCTCTTTAAGTTTGGGATTTGTAGTCTTGAAGGAAAAAGGCTTAAAAGTGTCATGGCAATAATGTTTTGTTAAAAATTGGTTACTTTTAGCAATGAAGGTTGGATATCAGTAGTCTATAACGATATCCTGTTTTGTTTATGGGGCCATTCAATGTTATTGAATGATAAGGAGTAGGTGATTGTATAGAAGGATGATTACAGGGACTGGTGAGTTTAAATATAACTGGTGTTAGCAAGGTTGTACATATTGTATCGTAACCCGTATCTGTCAGTCCCAAAATAAGATACATATTGTATCGTGGTAAATTTTGGAAAAAACAATAAATTAAAAAAAATCAGAAAAAAATAGCAAAATTTTAAAAAAAATCATGACACATGAAACAATGATGAGTTGCACAAAATACAATCAGAAAACACATATGAAGCATTTATGTCTATGAGCTGCATAAGACATCATCAAACATCAACTATATCACAAGAACAATGCAAAATATTAAATATGTTGCAATTAAGAACATGTCATAAGACTTAGAATTTGCCATGTTTACACGGTCAAACCAAGGAAAGTGGCTGATGCCCACATCAGGTAGTGTCTGGTCGCCATATTACAGATGCCATTGGGGTTATATTTTGTTGGAAATATTTGCAATTTTGCATCATCAATCGGAAAATGTTCACAGGTTTTGTATGCCTTTAATGTTGAAACCAGGGTTACCAGAAATGCTTTAGGAGCATGGGAAAACACATTTCCAAGAAAATTGTTTCCTAAACGGGAATCACAATGTTTTTGAAACGTGTGGAAAATGCTGATTTTTTTTTGGGAAATGCGTGTTTCCCATACTGTGGGAAATGTTTTTTCAATATAGTGGGAAATACGTTTCCCGACCTAAGGGAAACATGTTTCCCATGTATATCCCGTGCATTTCCCTTTTGTGGGATATATGTTTCTCATGTTTGGTAAGTTTTATCTTGTTAAACGTTTCCCATTCGTTTCTCAATTTGTTTCCCTGTTTGTTTTCCAACTCATTTCCTATTTCCCGTTTTACATGCACCTGAAAAACTTCATTTTCTGTTTCCCAAGACATTTCCCATTTCTGTTTCCCTTTCTGGCGACCATGGTTGAAACAGGAAGATATTTAAGGACAGAGTCCTGCAAGTTTGGCTGCCCTGTGTGCTTGGTATGGTAGATTAGAAGTACTCTGTTTTGAACTCTTTTTATGAAGTTTATAGTCTGTGAGTCCCATATATCAATTTTGTCAATGAAGATTGTAGCTTTATTGAGTTATGCCAAGTAGGCACTACCTTGCAATATCTATTACTGCCTGTAGGACAACAATATAACTTTTGAGAGGTTCTGGTGAAAAATTTGTTTTATGGAATGTGCATTTGCTTGTGTAAGAGCATATATTAAAGCTGAGTTTGAGCTCTGATGTACCTTTAATTTTAAAAATATATAGTTAGTTACTTGAGTGTTATGAAGTTCCAGAATTACTATGTTTTGCTGTTGTTCTCGAGATATTGTTACTATTGATTAGGGAGCATATTAAAGGTCAATCAGGTACTGCAAGAGTGCCATGATTGTTATTATTATTTTAATAGAAGATTGTTACTAATGATTAGAGATCCTGTATTTGAGGTTCCATGATGAACACTACTCATTTGAACATTCTTACTATTTATATTTGGATAATGGCGATGGGTGGATGATGTGAAATGTGAATAGTTCGTAGATAATTATTTCTTACTATTTAATTAGTAGGTAATTTATATTTACTACAAAGGATGATGCAAATAGTTTATTGGTAAGGGCAATGATATCTAATCTTGAGGTATACATTTCTCGTATCAATGATATCAAATGTAGAGAATTGGAGCTATATTTTTTTATATTAGAAAGCTTTTAGAATATGGTATCTGTGTGTTAGGGGTGATGTAAATTGAGTGTTTATAATCACAAACATGTCCAGCATACCGTTAAAAACATATTTAGGTTGGATGGTTATAAATTATAATATATATGCCTAGTGTGTGTATATATATATATATAGTAACTATAATAGAAGGAATAGTTTGATCTGTTGATTGTCAGTTGATCATTTAATCTATCATCTTATCTTTATTATCCTTATGTAAATAGCAGTCACATATAACCGCTATATTTTCAAAATATCGTAATATCACTGTATTTTCAGCAAACAATATTATGGGCAAAATATCACAATTTTTTTAAAATAGAGCCAGTTTGATAAAATCATGATATTATCAATTATTGTTACTGTTTTTATTTATTTTCTACATCTTAAATGTGTTTTTATTTATTTTGCATTTTTTACTTATTTATTTTATTATATATGTATTTTATTATCTAAACATGTTACTTATTTTTGTTATTTATATATATATATATATTTATTTTTTAAGCCCCGAGATTTATCACCAAACCTATAATATTGCGAGAAATCGCCTCGCCAAGATATAGCTGATACCATTATTTGTGACCGGTAAATAGAAAGAGTCTTCTAATTGAGTTCATCATGGAGCCTCAAACAGACCCTCATAAATGGTAATGATCTCGTAAATAAGTTTTAATCTTGGTGGGATTTGAACACTGCACTTCTCAGTTAATATAGCTCAACTCTCTAGCTATCTTATTAGACACGGTACCAAAATTCCTGTGCTAAGTGTTATCTGATGCTTGTTTAGTACTAATGCTAATCTTAGAGGTGCTACTGGAATTTCTCTTGTGATCATGATATGGTTCTGGATTTTCCTATGAGGTTGCTGCTCTTTTTTTTTTAACATGTATAGGAATACTAATATCGAATATCATTCTGCAAGATAAGGACGTTTCTGTTGTCCTGTTTTTCTAAGCCTTTTCACATTTGTTGTTACTTATGATGACTTCTTCACATGTAGCTAATGCAACTGTGGATTTTATTTTAAAACCGTAAATCTGTTTCATATTTCGAACTTTACTGCATTCTCATTTAACACTACTCTGAAACTTTTTTGTCTGTTTTCGCCATTTGTAGGTCCTGTGGCAGAGGATATGTTTCACTGGCAGGCAACAATAATGGGTCCTCCTGACAGTCCTTATGCAGGGGGCGTATTTCTAGTTACCATTCATTTCCCTCCAGACTATCCCTTTAAGCCACCAAAGGTACATCATAATCTGTCGCCAAGTTATTAATAGAGCCCATCACCAATACTTATATGCTTGTAATAAACATGTCCAACATGACTTTCGAGTCTTACAGGCAGAAACATATCTTGATGTAGATGATTCTTTAAGCATTTTTATTATTTAGCATATTTTGCAGACTAGCTATCATATAATCGTTTTTTATTTTTGGAGTGATAATCATCTTAAGGTTTAGCTGGTTGGGCATGTTATTCTCAGTCTGATTTCTGCAGAAAGCTGTGCATGATGCTAGCATAGGATAAAAGCACTACAAGGCGGCAAGGTCACAATAATTTCGCTTGATGTTTCTGTTTTTTTTCTGTTGCTTTAGGTTGCCTTCAGGACCAAGGTTTTCCATCCGAATATCAACAGCAATGGTAGCATTTGTCTCGACATTTTGAAGGAGCAGTGGAGCCCTGCATTAACCATTTCAAAGGTTTGTAAGCATATGCCTTTAGTTATCTATCCTGTTGTTGGTTTTGTTGTCATCATCTGTCTCTGCGTCCCCTTCTTTCTCTAGAATGAAAGTTGTGACACTGTGAATTGGTATTAACAGTGTACATTTTGTAAATCTCTTTGGTGATTTGAGTAGTTTTGTTTTGCCATAGGAAAGCATTGAAACTTACAAAGGGCTAGCAAATTGGTAGATTCTGTAAAATCTTGAAAACCAAATTCTATGAATAGAGTCCTGCCTTAAATTTTCTCCATACCATAGTCACCTGTATTCTTCTAGGCAATTTCTCGTCAAGGTTTTTTCTCAAAGATTTTTTTTCCATTAAGTGTTTTTTCTTGGGAAAATCTTAGTAGAATCTTGGAAGCTTTAAAAACTGAAAAATATAAAAAATTAAAAAAAAAACATAAGGAAATGATAAGTCTTGCATTATTTTTCTTGCAAAAATATAAAGAGAAGTTTTAACATGTTTTAAAATATAAAAAACAAAAAATAGAAAAAGTTGTTTTACAATATTAAAAAATAAGTTTTTTTTAAATATTGTGATATTATTGCAATATTTTGAAAATATTGTTGATAATTTCATCTTACTCTAAAAATAGCAATATTATTGCGCCATGTAACATGGACACTTTTAAAGGCCCACACAAGCGGGTGCAATACTAGGACCTAGTTTCCTTAGTGTCGGGTGTGGTCGAATGCAGCAAGATCTATTTCTGTTTGAAACTGGGCCCAATTAACCCTAATTAAGTCCAGTTTCATCTTATATTATATACATAAAAAGGTATTTGCATCCCCACAGAAGTTTTTTGAAACTGCCGTGTTGCATCCTTTTTCCTGGCACCAGCATCTACACCTATGTGAAATAGTTGTCTATATATCTTCAAAATATTGGCGATATAGTTAATTATGTCCCATACCAGTGCACTATTTTGCGCTGGCATAGGGCTGCATTTTGTGGCTCCTGTATTCTTTGTACAGTTCGATGGGTGGGTTTCCATTTAATGTTAATGTCCTTACCTTTCTTGAAGGTTCAGTGGAAACCTTTGGAGATTGTGCAAATTTGTGAACAAAAATTATCTGCTTTTCTAACGACCAATTACTTTTTACCACTTATCAGGTGTTGCTGTCAATTTGTTCATTGTTAACGGATCCGAACCCGGATGATCCGTTGGTGCCAGAGATTGCGCACATGTACAAAACAGATCGGACCAAGTATGAGACGACTGCTAGGAGCTGGACCCAGAAGTATGCGATGGGTTAAGTTGAAAGTCTTATTTATTTTTGGTCATTATAAATATTGTTTGGGGGATGGATGATACTTGCTAGAAACAGAGGTTTGAAGGCAAGCTTGGTCTTCAGTTGAATGACTAAAATGCCTTCAATATTTTTATCTTTAAGATCATTAAATGAGTTAATCAACAATTACAATTTATGCTGCAAGTAGGGCTGGTAAAACGAGCCGAACAAGTTAAGCTTGAAGTGATCAAGCTTGGCTCATTTTTGTGGCGAGCAGAGCTGAATTTGAGCTCGCGTAAATGAGCTGAAATTTTAAAAAACACGTTCATTCAGAGCTGGAAACTATAAGATTTCATCTCTGAACCTATTGCTTGCGAACTTGATATTCTTTGTTGTACACTATATTATATGATGTAAAATGTATTTATAGTACATTTATTATTATTTAATGAGCTTATACGAGCCAGACATCTATTATTCATGACCGAATATTTCACAAGTTTGAATGAGCTCTTCACGAGCTCAGCCATGAGCCGCTTAACTTGTTGTCCGACCCTGGCTGCAGGTGTGTATAATTGAAATATACTAAAAAGCACAAAATCCGTTGAATTTAATAATAAAAAGTTTGGGTGAGTTCTTGCAAATAGGGCGGCTTTTGTTGGTCCCTTTTTGTGATCAAAAAATTGGAATGGGGCTATCCGAGCAACTTACATGCTAAATCTAGTATTTTCATTTTTTTAAGGATCTGAAATTCTTTTTTGTGTAAATTAGCTTGATCTGGAGGCTAGAGAAAAGTTGATCTCGTTTTTCGGTTCTCCGAGTATAATCCCAGTGATATTATATCAAGACATTCCAAGGCTCTGCCTGGGAGCCTTACATTGAGATGTGATGTTGAGGATGGAGTTGCCAAAAACAAAAAGTTTCTCTTATGAATGACGTTGAATTGTGGTGTCGGGGCAGTCACCTTGATTCTCGACCAGTGTTTCATGACAACACTGGGGAGAACCGCAACACACATCTTATTTAAAGGCTTCCAATCAAATTTAAGGCTGCGTGAAAACCTTTCATTGAAATGGCAACATGTTCATGTGTTGTCAAAATAAATATGGTTTTGAGAAATCATGGTGTTTAGATTAACCATAGAACAGCTAAAACTATGGTTTTTGGAAGGTAATAATGGCGACCTAAATATAAAGGCGCAGGATATTTCCCATTCTCATTATATATATATATATATATATATAATGAAAACCTCTTCAATGGAAAACCCTCCCAAGAACGTTTTATTGGTCTTTTAGTATTTTTTTTAAATTCTGACCATACGTGATCTATATGTTTGTTTTTTATATCGAATCAGTTCTTTGAGCATTTTATTCGGATGCATGGATAGGTTTTTATACGTTTCAAAATCAATGGCATACAATTTCATAAATTTTTTAGGCTTCAAATACCATTTTTCCTATTCAAAATTCGTGATCCAAGTGTTCGTTTATAATAAATCAATTATGCTAAACACATCTGTAAAAAAATTCATTGGTGAGGTTTGTGAGGGTTTTCATTCCCATACATTATATATATATATATATATATATATATATGAAGCCCAAACAATCTCATACAATATACTGCTACCGAACTCTTATCCAGGCCATATATTTCATCATATTACTCTACGTCCACCTTGCTGTCCATAGATCGATTGGCTTACCTCATGTTCATATCATTGCAATATCTGAAAGCATAAGCGTGGGTATTCCAACCAGAAACTTGAAAAGTTATCTGAAATAATTTTACTTTTGTTTTGCTCTGTCATTGTGGTTGAAAAAATGCTACTTATGCAATCCACACACCCCACCTCTCGAAGGGTGCCTAACTGGCTAGTGGCTACCAATAAATTTTCTTCAGAAATAAAATATTTTAATAGTTTAAAATGCACGTCTCTCCCATCTTTCATCTTTCTTTTTTTTTACCAAGAATTGCTTAACCCTTGGTAGAAGCGCATGACATTATTCAAAGGTACCTAAATTACCTTTTATTTTTTTATTGTACAAGGCGTGTTCTCTTTTTTTTTTTTGGAAGTTTCTTAAAAACATCAGAAAGACGTGATCTTATTAATATTTTTACAGTTTTAACCGTGGTAGTTAGGTTCTCTCTCGTTCTCTCTGGATGGATGGATGGGCGAAAATTGAACAAGATTCTTACGTTAAAATTTTTAATTGTTTTATTCATCAAATCCCATGGTAAAAAGGGTATTTTTGTTTTAATAAAATTTTAATTATTTTTATCATAAAAAAAGTTTTATCAATCTTTTCATGTGCTAAAGTTGGTAAGATGGATGGGGCTGGTATGCTAATTAGTGTCCTATGAAGTGCCTCATAAATTGAATTCAATCACAAAAAAAACTATGATGCATGCATTGATAACTTAATAATTTTTTTATGTGCAAAACCATTCATTTGAAGCATGTTTGAAGCATTGATAACTTATCATTCATTTAAATGTGTAAACTCATTCATAACACGATACATTAATTTGAAGCATTTTTCATGATACAATTTCACATAGAAGGCATAATCAAATTGAAAATAACTTCATACAAGCATGGATACAGTCACATCAAATATGACAATGCATTCAAATCATTCATATCAAAACTATGTCAAACATGTACCTACAACAAACACACTCGAATATCCCGCTAACTATTATCATGACTAGGATGCAATTAGAACTCTAAAAATAAGAACACTTCTATTTTCATACATTTAAATCATGCTCAGCATGATCTTTGAACTCTATCAAAGCAGTCCTAGATATCCACAACTAAGTGAGTGTGCGAACAAAAAACTATTGCATCTAAGAAATTAAATAACCCGTAATGCGCTTGCATCACTTACTCACCACGGTTATTTACCTGATTTGCATTTTTTTTAATAACAGATTCGAGTACATTTAGTTGTAAGTAACACATTCAGATGAATTTCATACTTTATACACGATATCAAGCCTAATTGAGTTCATAAATTTCATAAATGTGTAGGCGATGCGATGCTCGGGTCACGAGGCACAAGCGGGATCCATTGCAGAATCTTCTGGAGACACTGTGTTAAAATGAAGTTTATTACCCGATGACAAGAGAGGTGACACTCCCTGTCAGAAACAAGTCCAGATAGGAAGATGCAACCCTCCGCTGAAAGCGAGATATGCAGGGGCGTTGCTCTTGTCGACAGTAAGGTCAAGGTAGGGAGCGAAACCCCCTGCCGAAACATTCACAGGAGGCAGGGGATGGGACCCCCCAAAGAGAAGCATCGGGAGGCAGGGGCGAGCCCCTTGCCAGGAATCAATCACGAGGCAAGGAGGTCTCGCCCCCTGCCGAGGCAAAATAGCAGAGCAGGGGGTTCCGCCCCCTGTCGAGAAAACCGACAAGTGGCAGGGGGCTTCGCCCCTTATCGAAATTATCGAGGACAAGGGGGGCGGAGCCACCCCTTCTAGGGAAAACAAAAGGGCAGGGGGCTTCTTTCCTTGCCGATCATAACGAGGACAGAGGGCGGAGCCTCACTACCGGAGAAGTCAAGAAGATAGGGGGTGAAGCCCCCTGTCGGCATTCGAAAGAACAAGGGCGAAGCCCCCTGTCTTGTCAGAGAAAACAAGAGGACAAAGGTGGAGCCCCTTGTCCTTCCGAAGAGATCAAGGGCAAGAGGAGGGTTTGGCAGAGGCGATCAGGGCCTCTACCAGCCTCCGCCGACTACAGAGGGGTGAGGAGGGTCCGACAGAGGTTGTCAGGCCTCTGCTGGCCCTCTAGCAACCTTAGGAGGAAGGGGAGGCTAGGACAAAGGTTGGCGGCCCTATGTCGAACCTCCGGCAATGCTGATTTCAAGGGGAAACAACATCGGTGTTCCACCGGAAAACTGAACTATAGCTGCAAAATTAGTCAAGTGACAAAACCGTGTCCAACTTCAGTGAAGATATTAAACAAATAAAGAAATTTCAGCCATTTTGGTTGTGATACGTACGCAAACGGGATAACGTGCATTGAGAACCTATAGTTAAATGTTTTTCATGCATCAGTCAATAACACATAATTGACTAGCACTTGCTCTTTATGTGGACATGAATAAGGGTCGTGTATAAGTGGGATCTATATATCCAGATCTGGATCCCAATTTAATGGTGGGAATTGGGCCGGATTTAAGCAGGGTCCCGTTTGTCAGATGTACTAGACTGAAAATTGTACTGAACCGCGGCCCAGCCTGACAAGTTCTCAGGCCCCGGTTGAACGAGTCAATGTAGCACAAAAGTGTTTTGGATGGACCCCGTAATTGACTGGACTGAATATTCATCACGTCCAGTCTAGTCTGGACCATCTGGCATGGATCCAAGTTACACTGTATCCGTGCCCACCCTTGATAACAAACTGTGGACCTTAGGCCCCACACACTGGCAGATAGTGATGAATCTGGCCCAATCCAACTACAGTTCAAGAAGGAAAACCGTGAATTACATGAATGAGTGAAACGTGGTTGGGTCCAATGAGACCGAGATCCATCTCACCTATGGACGACAGGATCTAAGCCTGATCCTGTCATTCAATATCTACAGAGCAAATCGGACCTGCTCCCATCCAACACCCTGCATCAGGACTCTTGATTCGAATCAGATCGGGTCATACCCATAGTGAGAAATATAATTACGAGAAATTGCCTGAAAGTTTAAAACGGCAATTTATTGCAAGATTTTCAAAATATCGTGAGATTTATGAAAAAACATAAATACCATGACATAAATGTGATATTTACATTTTAAATGGCTATTTATCATAAAAAAAACCATGTGTTTTTATTTTTAAATATTTTTTATTAATATTTTCTCATAAAAATAAATTTTTAGATTTTTTAATTTATTTTTTATTGCCGAGATTTTGCCGAAAATGCGACATTTATGAAAAAAAAATCAATTTCTCACGAGTTTTTAAAAATGATATTTTTATCGTTTTTTTACTTTTGTCACTATGGTCATACGGAAACTATTAAAGCATTTTTTTGGATAATTGGGGGAAACCCCCAATCACTGGTCACACATTGGCTAAGCCTCCAGTTGGTAAAGACGGCCACTGCACATTCCCTGCTAAAGTGAAATCACAAGAAATTTATCGCTAGCTTTCCATTTTCAAAATGTCCTTTGGTGGTGATCCAAACATTCATTTAATTAAAAATAAGGTCCAGTATTTTCCTTGTAAGCGATGAGTAAAAATAGATCCAAACATGGCCTTGACGTTCCAAAAAGAGTAAAGATGCTAAACTCAAACAAATCCTGTCTAGATCAATGTTGTCAGTACCGGTGTCGGCCCTAAATCGTTTGGCCAACTATTCAGATGAATCAGCCTATACCCATTCTCCCTCTCGCCCTCTTGTCTCTCTCTCGGTACCCCCCAACTTCCTCTCACCATTTACCCCAAGCGGGCAACCTCACAGTGTTCCCCTCTCGCTCTCCCTCGATTCGTCAGAGCAAGCCCGAGCCACCCTCGTGTCCGGCCTTCCCCGAACACCGACGGCTCCCTGCGGACGGTTGCGACCCTAGTGACATCCCCTCCCTTTTGTTCCGATTGACATCGTCGTCGCCGGTGACCTCCAGGTAAGAACCACTTCTTCTCCTTTTCCTTCCGTCTCTCTCTCCTCCTTTTCTTCTTCTTTCCGTCGATCGACAGGAGCAAAAGCCCCTGTCTGTCGGTCCGTTACGACAGGGGATAGCCGTCCGACAGGGGCTTAAGCCCTTGCCACTTTGCCGACAAGTCTGTAAGAAAGGTTCCGACAGGGGTTTTGGGGCTCCTACCTGCCTTTTCTTTCACCAAGGAGGGTCGAACCCCATCCCTGTCTCGATGCGCAGGAAAGGGTTTTGTTAAAATATAGTATGTGTATGGATCTGGATTCAGATTCATACTCACGTTAAATAAAATACGGAGAATGATGTTTCATTAATGGCAATGTTGTAATATCATCTCATTGTATTATTACTTATGTTTATATAAGAATTAGGAGTCATGAGGCCCTAGCTTTGTGCTTCTCTCTTTCTCTCTGTTTTTTGTGAAGGTGAGGTGTGAAGCAAACCTATCTCTCACTTGTTTTCTTATATATATCATAGCCACTTTGTCTGTGTAAATCAGAACTTGACACATCTGACCCATGTTAAAACCATTAAAGCAATATAAAAAATTAATTTTTGAATATTTTTATATTTATTAAAAATAAACAATTCAGGTTAGTATCTGTCGATATGATACGTACAACATGGGTCTAGATCACACACAACGACAACCTCTTCTGTACACGAGAGTTAAGAGAGTAAGGATATATCCCATCCTTGAACTTAAGATGAGTTTCATCCTGCATTCTGTCTTAGCCGTCCAATCAATTGCTAGGATTGGTCAACTTTTTTTGCCTGGATATGGACTTATCCTTGCCGTCTATATGCTTCAACTAGTCGGGTTGGGATGGACATAGTTAAAGGAGGGGATACTTTTTGGAGTGGAAGACTGTAATCAGTCAGGGGCCCTTTCATGCCGTTCATTTATGTGACAAATGTCACCCTAAAGCTGTCCCTCCAATGCAATGCAGTTAGTGACAAATGTCACCCTAAAGCTCAGTGGGTTTGCCCCTGAAAAGTTAAGTTTTCAGCCTTTCATTTTTTTTTTCATGCTTTAAAAAGCCATTCATCTGTACCAAGACTAATACCAATACCAACCGTGGTAGAGAAATTGAGGGTATTATTTGCCAAGCAGTGGCTGAAGTTGGGAGTCATTCAAATAAGGTGAAAGAACAGGTGTATATTATTAATTTGGATCTAAATCATGAGGGCATTTAAAATTCAAAGTGTCTAGAGGACCCTTTTAGCTAATTATGAAATATCGGGAGAAGGATTTTTCGCAATTTGACAAAAACGCGGCTTGAATATCACTAATTTTCGATTCACCATCATCAAGCCACCTTCGGAGTCAGGACCAGACCGACCGATCGACTGCGATATTTAACCACAGCCGTTCATCTGCCAAACACGTGAGAGGATCATGGCACGCCAACCAAGGCGGAGCCCCAACCGTCTTTCTTAACGTGTCAGCTCTACATTGGTCCACATGCACCGCCACATATCTCGGGCCCACAGGACACGTGTCGTAAAGATAACAGGTTATACCGTGAGCGGCGGCTCGTTTCACGGCCCTTAGAGAGCTCTTGTATTGGGGGTAAAATAGTCCTTTTTCATTAAACACATTTTTACGTTTCTAACCTCAATGTTATAAATTTATGTCCTACACTTCCCTGAGCTGCTCGAATAGAGTAAAAGAACAAAAGTGTCATTTAGAATCTGGAAAGCCGACGGACTCTTGCATTTGTGAATTACGGAAATACCCCCGTTGGCACTAACCACGTTCGAGCTACGTGCGGGAAGTACTGTCATTTTTTGGATTTTGTTTAGGGGTAAATTAGTCAGAATGTTGCTATATCAAGGAGCTCACTATCCGCTCGCTCACTCCCTCCCTCCCTCCTTCCGGTTCAGAAACTCTTCCCTTTTTTCATCGCCGGTGGCGCGCTGGAAAACTCACCGGAATTTCTTTCCCTCTCTTGCAAACTTTCGGCGAGAAAACTCTTCCCTCTTTTACCAGTTGAGAGCTCCGTCGCCGGAGAAGTTCTCTCTTCTCTTTTCTTCTGTTTGGCAACTTCTGTCCAGGTAAAGTTGTAAACCGCTCTCTTTTCTGGCCGGAAAAACTCTCTCTCTCTCTCTCTGAGAATCCCCATTTCGTGCCTATCCTTCCCCCGGCATCCGGTACGAATCTCGAAAAACTCGTATTCTCTTTTAGTACTAGACTTCCTTATCCCCTTTAGTCCTTGTCCTCCGAACGAACCCTCCCTGTGGTTGTTTGTATGCTGACTGTCTACCCATAACGATGCCTATTCTTCTTTCATTTATGCTCTTTAGGCTGTCAGATGGGTCCACCTTTTCTTCTCTCAGTACGCGGCGAAGCTTCTCTCAAAACCATCTAATGGTGATAGTAGAGACTCCGTTAATCTGCCGGAAGCCTGAAGTTTTTTCGTGTTCACGGTATATCCATCTTGGCATAACCGTACACTTTTCGGCATAAAGCTCGCAGTGTCTGTTTTCCAAAATTGCCGGAGTTCAGAGCTCTCCGCCGATATGCTCTCTTTCTTTTTCCCCTTCGTCGTCTTCCATTTTTTTCTGTTTATGGGTTACCCTCATTCTGTTTCGTTCATCACACGGACTCGAAACGTCTCTGCCATCCTCTGTCCTGTTCTAGTCCGACCCATTCGGATTTTCTCATAATCCCCTTTAGGAATTTGTCTAAAAAACGCACACACAGTGAGAGAGAGTTTCATAGAAATTTTTTTTCTGGATTTTCCCATTTTCATACTATGTACTCATTTTTCCTTCTCTTTTTGGTGGGAGTTCAGGAGGAAGCATTTTTTCGAGCAATGAGAGCGAGGGACGTCCCTTCTTCAATCTGAACTCCGAAGCACTCTCGAGAACGAAGAATGGATTGCTCGGTTTTCCCGTCGGTGAAGTACACCGAGCACCGGACGAGGTACAAGTTGTTAGCCAAGTCGCCGTCCTCGATACCGAGGAACAGACCCCAGCGGAGTCCGGTGGTCTTCGCCGCCCCGAAGCTCGTCCGCCTCATCGTCACCGACGCGGAGGCGACGGACTCGTCGAGTGACGAAGAAGCGCCGTGCCTCCGCTGCGGCCACCACCGAGTGAAGCGATACGTCCACGAGATCCATATCCAGACGTCGAGTTCCCCATCCACGACCACCACAGGCACCGCCTTCGACACCACCGTCGTCTCCGTAGGGAGGAAGAACCGGCGGCGATCGGATTCGAAGGCGCGGAGGCGACCAAAAGGCCGGTTCTCCGGCGACACTTCGACCGGGAGGAAGTTCCGGGGCGTCCGACAGCGGCCGTGGGGGAAGTTTTCAGCGGAGATTCGGGACCCGTCTCGACGAGTCTGGCTCTGGCTCGGAACCTACAACACCGCCGAGGAGGCCGCGAAGGTCTACGACACCGCCGCCATCAAACTCCGCGGCCCGGACACCGTGACCAACTTCCCCACCACCGCCACTACCAAGACTCCCCAAACGAGAACCGGTTCAGGTAAGAATCGGAACACCATATCGGGATACGACTCGGGGGAAGAGCTCCTCAGCCTCACGTCCCCGACCTCGGTGCTCCGGTGCTGCAACTCCTCCAACGAGCCCAAGTCCGCCAAAACGGAGGTAGCCGTCGCCCGCCCGGCGGTGCCGGAGACTGAGCCCGGCTATTCGTTCCCGCTGGACGTGCCGTTCTCTCCTAATGGGTTCCTCGACTTCGAAGGGGGCGAGTCCGGTCTCTTCTTTGGTGGACTCGATGCGGAGGAGCTCGGCGAGGTCCTCCTGGGATCCCTGAGCGCAGTGGAGGCGCTGTGGCCGACGCCGGTTCCCTCTTCGTCCGTCGACTGGCTCGTCGACAAGTGCACCTTCGAGATCGGCGAGTTTTTCTCTCCCGACGCCTTCCTCGCCTCCGTGTGAGAGTTCAGCCCTTTCGTGGCCGGTTCGTCTTCTAATTTTGTTGCCACCGAGACGATACGTCGAATCTTCCTCTATTTTTTCCTTTATTTCTTGTTTTTATTTCGGCACACCAAGTTTCCCTTTTTCTTTTCTTTTCTTTTCTTTTTTTCGAATGCGAAAATATGTATTAAATATTTTAGAGTGAGAGTGATACTTCTCTGAGTCTGGGTTCACAATTTTTGCGTGTGTGAAGAAGTAGAATTTATTTCCGTTTGATTGTATTTTTGGACTTTTTATGTGTGTTTTAGTGCTCAACGTATCGGGCGTGTCGACTCGTATCGGAAATGATTCCTTTAGTATTGTATTGGATCTGGTTTTGGGGTTTGGGTTGAACTATTAAGATGCCCTAAATCAATTAAAGTATTTTAATTGTGTTTATGTCTTTATCTTAGTTGGACCCGGTATCCTCGTAAGAAACTGAGTTGCATTTTCTTATATGGTGGTGAGCTATGGGCAATTAAAAAGCATTAAGAAGAGATTGATGAATCTATGAAGTTTTTAAATAAAAGTAAAAAAGAGAGAAGAGATTAGAAATGCACACATTAGAAAATGTTTGTAGTCACTGTGGATAAAATAACATATTGTATCATACAAATTGATTTGAATATCTTTCCGATACGATCCAATCGTGAACCGTCCCTACGGAATCCGGTTCAATTCATGGAATTTATTCTTGGTTATTATTCCCAGGAGATGAGTCCGGATCTGGTGCAAGCACAGAAATTAAGAATCTGTACATTAAGCACCTGATCGCCCTCCATCAGTTCTTGGGTCCCACACCTGACAGGCCCTGTTCGCAAGATGGAGGGCGAGTAGGTGCTTAATGCACAAGTATTTGTGCAATCATGATCTTTTCACCGGGGAGATCCTCTCCGCTATTCGATTAGAACTGACCACCCTCTCGATCTTCGACACGTGTAGAAGGTCGAACGGTGATCCTTTCGTCCAGCGATTTTACACTTGCGAGGTACCGGATGCCGTTGCGCTTCGCACGTGCGATGTGAGTAGTCCTGGTAACGACCACGCCGGAGGCATGTGCGTTCGTTGCTGCAGTTGGCGTGGACGGTTGGATCTTCCAATCGGCGCGGTGGACCGTACGATGGCAGCACCCTTTTTCCAGAATTTTTCATTGGGGATTTCTGGAAAAGGGTAAAAAGGAAAGTAAAAAATATCTGGGTCGAGCGAGGCTCGCTGTTGACTCGGAAGGCCGAGAACGGCAACGGAAGACGCGTGGGCTCTAGGCCTACACCAGTCAAATGTCTTTTATGCCCTTGGTTTTTCACCTAAATTATATTCGTACCACTTCCATGAAGTTAGTTGACTGGTGTAGTCCTCGTAGTACAGCGTACACGACCCGACCCGACCCGAAGCCAAACACTTGGGTATGGATAAAAAAATGCCAATGCTAAATATTATTTGGATCAACAAGAATACTATTTTGGATCCCAGATTCGGGAAGATGGATGGGTTTTGGGCTCCACTCTACCAATTTGGACTAGATCTTCACGAGGATGTAGTTGACAAATCCCTCGCCTCTCAACTTCAATCCCAAACAAATCCCATATAACTATAAACTGCACATTTGTAAGGCTTGATTCGTACATGCAATAAAACAACAAAAGAAAATATGTTCCCAACTCGGTTTATACTTAAATTGGCTTGGGGTCGGGTCGGGTCAGGTAGCATGTATTTGAAAGATCTTCTTGAATCTCTACTTTAGAGTAGGACAGACAACCTCCCCTCACCTACATATCTAGATTTGTATGAGATTAACAATAAAATCCTAGATCTAGTTATAATGCTAGTCTCTCTAGTATTGTGAAACTTGGTAAAATCTATTTGATTTACATATGGAAAATGTGCCCCTGTGTGTTGAGCAGATCTGGCTATCAAGGGTGTGTGTGTAAAGATGCCTGAGATGAAGGATTCCATGTCAAATCCCATTGCTTTCATGATGTACCCTACCGCTTTCATTGGTCAGTTCCTGTAAAGATCGGAGGTCGTGGATTATTTAGGGTTTACTTTTCAGAAAGGCAGGTCCATTAAGTGACTCGTGTCATGAGCAATATGGGTGGAAATCGATTAGGACCTGGGTCCCATTTGCATGTCCAGTCGTGAAACACACCTCCCCCGCTTATAAGGGTGACAAAACAAGTATGAACATGCTAATTTAGATAAAGTACTCTTAATTCTGGGTGGTAACTAGGCACTTTGTTATCAACCGGGGCTCGGCTTGCCTGGTAGGATCTGTGAGTGCACGTCACCTTGTGTTTAGGGACGTTGCAAGTTCAAAACCCAATGTGGTACCTGGTATAACTGGTGGGGGTCTGGATAACCCCAGCTTGCCTATCATTACAAAAAATGTTAGGCATTTGTTGGTGAAACGTGCATGCCGTTGCTTATACTTTTTGAAGACTTAAAAATCATGTTTTATTAAAGAGTTTGATGGAAACAACTCTCTCTCTCTCTCTCTTTCTCTCTCAATGTACACACTAATTAAGAACCTTGTCTGCTAGCCCCCAAGGGGTTTGGCACAGTGGAGGAGGCCTTACCTTGTCTGCTAGCCCCCAATGGTCAAAGGGGCCTTGGCTACTAGACGGGTGGTCAGGCTTTCATTTCTAATGATTGTCAAACCCCTTGCATTAATGAGGGCAAGGGATATCAGCAGAAGCCGAGGACTCTTTGGGAGCAAGGTGTGCACCACGAGTTGACACTATTGGGACGACGACCGTAAGTATGGCAGGTTAGTATTTAATGCCTATTGTGAATTCCCGTCCTTAATGAAAAAAAAAAACACCTTACCTGCTTCTGGGGGTGGTCCCTCAACTAAGGGAGAGTTGGGCATTGATTGGACCGGCCCCAAATACTAAGCTAGGGTTAGGCACTGATTGGACCCTGCCCAAGTGTCCATGCATATATGGTCATTAAAACCACTTAAAGTGCCATTTTTATGATATTTGGGAAAACAAACATATGATGGACTGAATTGAATGAGAAAAAAGGATAGTTTTTTAATTTATAACTCGAAGAAACCGCACCCGACATGAAGACCTGGTTGGATTCCCTCAGCTTGCCATACCTACCGTCGTCACACCCATAATCAACAATTTGAAAAACCGATAAGAGATTTAGATTAAGTCTGGGTATAACTCTAGTGTTTGAAACATAATTTTTTTTATTATTTAAAAAAAAAATTAAAATTACCTAAGATTTTAATTTTCAAAGATGTTTCATCGACGGTTGAATCATAAGAATCATTTGAGTTAATTTAACATTTGAATAATATATACTCATATAGAAAGAGGCACCGGAATCAAGAATTTAAGAGTTCCTATCAAGGTCCACGTATATAAATATAGTTGCACCGAAAAGAGAGAAAGATTGACCTTTGATTAGTAGTTGAAGGATTTTCATGAATTGAGCAAAGGAGACGTTCTTAGAACCTTCATATACATCACTTTTTTCACTTGATGCTCCTATAAAGGTCATTTTCTTTTTATTTCTCCTTTTTTGTCCAAATAGTTTGATGTGGCCCGATTCTTTGCAAAATTGACATTTTATCTTACCACTTCTTTTGTACTCATGGTCATTTGAGTTTTTTTCGTTATTATTTGAGCTCTTTTCATAATTATTTTGCATCTTTCAAAGTGAAGATACTTACATGCTTTTGAATGATTACGGAGTCTTAACATAGCAATCATCAATTCCTTATTTTTAATAATTTTCTTTTAATCTATTCTCTTTCATAATTAGTTATTCTAAAGTTTTTACTATGGAAAGAGCACCTCCTCTATGAAGAAAAGTTAATTTAGTTTCTTTAAACTCAAGCATGTGCTCATTTATGAAATGATAAAAATGCTCCAAGTTGATTTGCTTTTATCACTTAAGCTCTAAGAAAGTCAATTCATTGCAAAAAACAAAAAAACATTGTAATATTCTCTTATGCTCAGCAGACAACATAAAACTCCGAGGCTAAGACCCCTCTCCCAAGACCTATGTTATGCATTGGCTTGCGCAGAGAAGTGATGCCCATAAGAATTGAACCTTGACTGCTCATCTAGCAGCCAAGGCCCCACCCCACTATATCGGGTCCATGACATCACATCATGTAGTTAAACAAAGTCAATTCCAATAATTCCAACAAATCCACTTTTGATGGATTTTTTTTTTTATTTTTTTATGTTACAACTTGATGGAGGTTCGATTCCTGTAAGCTATCACTCCCTTGCATGATCCAACGTCCAACATAAGCCTTGGGGTGAGCGTCCTGGCCTCAGAGTTTTATTCCTCTATGCTAACGACCGTAGGTATGGGAAGCTGAGCTAGTGTGACCCGGTTTTCGAGCCCAGATGCAGTTTCTTCGGATGATAAAAAAAAATACAATTTGATAAAACAAAATCTGAATAAAACGAAATAACTAGAGAAAATGACAAAGCAAAGGAAAATCCATGTGGATCATGTTCTAACTGAAGTGCCATGTTAATGAGTGAGAAAAAACAATTGGATTGAATCTTCGGCTTGGACCACATCATAAACAAACAATACCATGCCTGATGTCCACATGGACCAGAGGCATCCACGTGGAAGTTGTGCCACCGAATTTTCTGTGGGCCCACTGAGATATTCTGGACACTGTTGGCTGTACACGAAACGGGTCTAGCTAGGCCCAAATCCAAAAGAAGAATATATAGGTGGATCGGGTCTCAGAGGCCATTTAATCCAATGGAAGTTGCAACGGTGGTCTATACAGTCTAGCTTTATGTGAGCTGATTTTACATCTAAAGCCTAGTATGAGTCCTTGCTTTTCGAATAAACATTTTTTGGTCTCATTTTGTTGAAGGATAGCATTTTCTCTGGACATTTCAGTGCAATTCTTTTTTTTTTGTGTGTGAAAGTGATAAAAAAATTTGTTATTATTATATTTCAGTGCAAATTCCAACAGGTGCTACCAATGCATATATATGCAGCTTAAGGGTCTGTTTGGATTGGAGGAATCGGGTGGGATAGGAATCCAATTAGGCAAAAATTCTTGCATAAAAAATCGGCAAAATGAGAAGTTTGATGAAATTGGATTCAAATTCCATCCAACAACATGAATGCAGTAGTATTTTGGTAATCTGAAAGCATCTGCAATAAGGATGCCAAATAGAACTATTTTGCCGTTGACATCGGATATATATAGTCAGGGTGACAAACATTTAAAACAACAATTATTCAGTTGTAAAATTTTCATTAGTTTTTTAGTTTTATTTTTCTCTCATTTTATTGGTATATATATCTTGGCAAAAATAAGTATTTATTAATTTTAAAAATAATAAGCATTTAAAACTATGTAAAAAAGTTAATGTTTTACTTTACTTTTTTTCTTTTTTTTTATGATGATATATAAACCTTGCTGAGAACCAGGTCACTTAATGGCCCATCTCCTTGAAAGGTAAACAATGGGTGGGGTCACCGACACCCAAGACCTTACTCAGCACACCAATTAAAGGCACCCACACACTCGGTGAGAGTCAAAGGGGTGTGTTTTTCTAATAAAACCATAATTATCGCAATAAAATCATGTTATTTCTTTAAAAGATAAAAACACATTTTTTTAATATATCAGATACTTAAACATTGGCCAAAATATTATGCGTTTTATATTTCTAATCATTGATATTTAATGTTGAATAGGATATGACTAGCTGCTAATTTTTCAAAATTCAATATCAGCCACATTATCCCGAGGCCAGATCAGTTAATATTGTATATAACCGAGTCAATCTCCACCACCCATCTCACTTAGCCGAGATGTGCATGGGCCCCCATTCTAACATTTCTTAAGTGAGATACTGAGATGCACAGTGGTGATCAAATATAACCAACGACCAGTTATGTGCAATGTGTCTAGGGGTGGCAATAGGGTCGGGTTAACGGGTTGGCAGGTCGGGTTAACGGGTTGGCGGGTTAGAATACCTTAACACGAACACGACCCGTTTATTAAACGGATCGGATGTAGCAAACATGACCCATTTATTAAACGGGTCGGATGTAGCAAACATGACCCATTTATTAAACGGGTAACCCAACACGACACAGTAACCCGACACAAACATGGCCCATTTATCAAAAAATGAGGTGCCTTCAGTGGGAGAGACGAAACGTTGGGCTTGCTTTGCTTAGGTGCCAAACCAAGAGGAGGAACAAGAGGGAGGAGAGAAGAGGGTGGTGGTGTGCGCCTGTGCTATGATGGCAACGAGGTGGAGAGGAGAGGTCTCGGGCTCTCGGCTGCGACCGGGTAGGAAGGAGTTAGGTGGGTGACTAAAGTGTAAAGTTATGAGTTCGGGTTAGATAAGCTAATATATATATAAACGGGTTGTAGGTTGATGGGTTCATGTAAACGGGTTGACCAGCCCGCCTAACCCATTTATTAAACGGGTTGGCGGATTGGCATACCCCTAACACGAACACGACCCGTTTAATAAACGGGTTAGGCGGGTCGACCCGTTTATGGCACAAACCCATTTAAGCCAAACCCTAACCCGGCTAAAAAGCGGGTTGGCAGGTCGGGTCAGATTTTGCCACCCCTAAATGTGACAATCTCACACATGTTGACTCTCTACTAGGGATGGCAGTGGATCGGGGCGGGGTTGGAGCACAAGGTCTCTACCCCCGTCCCGTCTCAAAATTCTGCCCTCTATTCTCGTCTCCTTCCCTGCATCCATTTTGATTTTAACCTTCATCCATGCCTCCATCCTCGTTTCATGTCTTCCATCTACGGTCCAAACGGGGCAAGGCTGGGCGGAACCCTGTTTTCCCTGGGTCCACTGCATGCCATCTTTAAAGAAGGAGAGAAAGGTCTACTAACAAGGATCAGGGACGGGGCGGGGTGGGGGAAAGCGTAAGTCCATCCACGCCTCCATCTGGGCCCCGTTTTCCCCGGGGTCCACCGCCATCCCTCTTCTTTACCATGAGTGCAGTCCAAAGTGAAATTTGTACCTAAATATGGATGTCACTTTCCTTTTTTAAAAAGCACATTCTTAGGGGGCTTGAGTTCATGAACTTGGTCACATTTTTAGATGATGTCAAGTAATTTAAAGTTTGGAATTTCATGTCATATCAGTTTGTTGGGACCATTTACATGTGGAATGCTTATCCAAAATTAGGTCCAAACTGAATATGTGGGCCCAACCAGGCCTGACACCCATCACCCAAACTTTGATATTTTTTGGGCTCCATACTTGACTAGATTGGACCTAAATTCATATTTAGTTTCATGATTAAATTCAGCCATGATTATGATGACAAGCGCAAACTGAATACTAGAACATGGAGTTGCTTTCAAGTATTTTGTTTTTCAGACAATACCATTAGGATTCGAACGTGCAACGTCCGGACACAAGGTGACGTGCACTAACTGGTTGGCTTTCAAGTATTTGGGCATCATAATTTTACAGCACAGTGCTGTGCTATATTTAACATCAAAGTCATGACTCCAAGTTTGCTCAGAGTTAGTCCTAATTTGGATTGCAAGTGGGTCGGATTTGGATCGGATATCTGACCTGATAGAAGGCATTTCAGTAATGTCCATTTTATAAACAGCTCAGATTGGATCTGCTTCAGAATCAGATAAATAAATAAGTTCAGAACCGGGTTGGAACTGGGTCTGACTCATTACGTTTTATCTATTTGACATGAAAACCAATATGCTTGAGATGTTTTCTCATGAACCATTATCATAGAGGGTGAGTTAAGTCATATATGGGTGTGGATACAAGTCAGATCCAGACCCAGAACCGAACCCACTCATAATAAGCTGTTTTTTTCAATATCTGGTTAACCATGACTCAACCCAGATCCAACCTGTTTGCAAACCTAAATTCAAAACATGCACGTTGAATTGCTAATCAAAACTCTCTCTCTCTCTCTCTCTCAGGCTGCCCATGTCTGGAATTTGGGAGTTTGGTGGAAATCAGAGATGCTCTGCAGGTCTTCTAAGAGTGGCTTCTTTTATTGGAGGTTAGTTTGGATCCAAATTAATGTATAGGCCATGAGCCAACTTTAGGCTCAGGTAGGCTTGAGCCCATAGACTTAGCTCTGTCAGAGACAGGGATTCAGGTGAGACTTGTATGGACTCGATCAAAAGTGAGTTCATACATATCAACCTGGACCACTGGGAGTCGAGTCTTTTTTTTTATAGTCTAGCTAGGGTTAGGCAGACCCCTACCAGTAAATTAATTCTTTTGGAAAAGAGAAAATTATAACTTTGTACAAAATCAACCAAGCATAATTGGGTGCCAATCTAGGGGCCTACCCATCCATGATTGGTTTAGTCCCCTTGCCAATTTAACAAAAAACTTACTCAAAAAATCATATTTACACTATAAATCTTGTTGGAAAAAAAAATAATCTAACTTTCCCACAAGTGTGAACTAACGAAAACAATATATCGATGACAATGAGAGAAAATATATCAACAATGGAAACAAAAGAAACGCACAAAGATTTACTTGGTTCCCTCTCAAACTGAAGTACGTTCACGGCGATCAATAGATCAGACCTTCCACTATTTTCAAACAAAGTTTACAAAATGGCCAAAGAGCATAAACCCTTACAAACACATAAAGGTGTAACGAAATAAACAAAGAGGATATAGCTCACTGAAGAACAAAAAACAAATGCTCTGAAGAACCAGCCTCACGAAGTTGTCCTGAAAGAAGTGTAACATCACTTCTTGCCTTTGTTCACAACATACCCTTTCAGTGCCCTAAAATTGTATCTCTCATTCTCTCCTGCTATATTCCAGCTCACCACTTCTCTCTCTTATATCCCCTATAAATAGAGAATAAGGCCCACATTTAATACAGAAGACTAAACGTCATCCACAAGTTACAGTGCGCCTAAACGCCTTATCACAAATCGCTATCCAGCGAATCACTAACCATAAATCGCCATCGACAAATCACTGATCCTTAAAACTCTGAACAACTGAATCGTCATTCAGTTGAGAGGACTTCTACAAATCGCTATCCAGTGAATATAAAAATCATCCTTGAGAAAATCAAGCGTCGTGCTTGGAAATTCTGTCACGATAATGAAGATGCATTGATCCAATGATCATACCATAAATGATCAGTTATCATACAATCCATTTCTAAGATAGATGGGTCCCATAAGGATAAAAAACCCAACAATTGTCCCCCTTCCCAACTTTTGTGGAGGCTTCGACCATCCCTGCTAGAGACCGACACTTCTCAAGCTTGTCCTTGGGCAATGCCTTAGTCAGCATATCTGACACTGTGGACTTTCTCAAGTTGCAACAATTTGTCATTCAAGACATCTCAAATCCAATGGTATCGAACATCAATATACTTTGATCTTGAATAAAATGTGAAATTCTTGCTCAAGTGAATTGCACTTTGGCTATCACAATGAAGAACATACCTTTCTTGCTTTAAGCTCAACTCTTGCAAGAATTTCTTCAACCATAATAATTCCTTACTTGTTTCTGTAATGACGATGAACTCAGCTTCTATGGTGGAGAGAGCTACACATTTCTATAATTTCGACTGCCATGCAACTGCTCCCTCTGCAAAAGTAATCAAATACCCAGAAGTAGATTTTCTACTATCGACATCACTAGCCATATCAGAATCTATGAACCCATCGAGAATAGGTTTACCATTTCCAAAACACAGACTCATCTTCGAAGTGCCCTGAAGATACCTTAGAATTCATTTCACTGTTGCCCAATGTTCTTTCCCTGGATTTAACAGAAACCGCTAACAACTCTAACAACATGAGCAATATCCAGTCAAGTATAGACCATAACATACATTAAAGAACCTACTGCCGAAGCATAGGGAATTTTTTGCATCTCAATTTCTTCTTCATCATTTGCAGGACATTGACTTGAGCTAAATTTGAAATGCCCTACAAGAGGATAATTAACAGGCTTTGTTGTATCCATGTTGAACATCTCAAGAACCTTTTTGATATAATTCTCTTTAGATAACCAGATCAGCCCATGTGATCTGTCACGAACGATTCTCATCCAAAGAATTTGCTTTGTTGGACCTAAATCCCAAGGCAAAGGTCTTACTCAACTCTAACTTTAGATTTCTAATCCTATTGATGTCTTGGCCCACAATTAACATATCATCAACATAAAACAAGAGAATGGTAAAGTTACCATCTGGAAATTTCTTCACAAACACACAATGGTCTATGGAGGTTCTTGAATATCCATGCTCAGTCATGAAATAATCAAATTTTTTGTACCATTGCCTTGATGCTTGCTTCAATCCATACAAGCTCTTCTCCAGCTTGCAGACAAGGTGCTCTCACCATTGTCAATAAAGCCCTCAGGTTGCTCCATATAAATCTCTTCTTTCAAATTACCATGCTGAAATGCAGTCTTCACATCAAGCTGCTCAACTTATAAGTTCATGCTTGCTGCTATACCGGGCATAATTCGGATGGAGGACATCTTCACAACTGGTGAGAAGATCTCATCAAAATCAACTCCCTTCTTCTGAGCAAAACCTTTCACAACAAGTCGTACATTAAATCTAGGTTGAGAGTTGTTCCCATCAGTCTTCTGCTTGAAGACCCATTTGTTCTTCAACACCTTCTTCCCTTTAAGTGGCTTTACCAGATCAAATGTGTGATTCTCATGCAATGAATTTATTTTCTCTTTCATTGCCTTAAACCACTCAGATTTATTTTCGTTCTCCAAAACTTTTTGAAAGTTTCTGGCTTACCTTGATTTGTAATCAGCACATACTCATTTGATAAGTATTTCCTAGATGGTTGTTTCTCTCTAGTGCACTTCCTCATCGGAGTCTGAGAAAGTGGCTCTTGGGGGTGTCTGCCCCCCCTCAATCTCTGACTCAGCATTTCCTTCATCTGCATCATTATGAGACAATGGCATCTCCTCCACAAAATCATGAACAGTCGGTGCATTGAGAGGATCTAAATCAACAAAATCTTTTGTAATGGACTTTGATGGCTCAAACTTACCAATATCTTTAATGTTTTGATCTTCCAAGAAGACAACATCTCGACTTCTGAAGACCTTTTTATCAATAAGATCATACAGTCTATAGCCAAATTCTTCATGGTCATAGCCAAGAAATATACAATGCTTGGCTTTTGGATCAAGCTTAGACCTCTCTTTCTTTGGAATATGAACAAATGATATGCAGTCGAACACTCTTATGTGATCATAGGAAGCTTCTTTCCCTATCCAAACTTTCTCTTGAACATCTCCATTCTGTGGAAAAGAAGAAGACAAGTTGATAAGATCAACTAATGTCCTCATTGTCTCACCCCAAAAGGATCTTGGCAACTTTGAGTGTGACAACAAACATCTGACTCTCTCATGAATAGTGTGATTCATTCTCTCAGCAACCCCATTCTGTTGAGGTATCATCCTTACGGTCCTTTCATGTTTGATGTCATGATTGATGCAATACTTATCAAATGGCCCAATGTATTCGCCACCATTATCCGAGCGAATACATTTCAATTGTATACCAATTTCTTTTTCAGCTATAGCTTGAAAATGCTTGAAAACATCTAGAACTTGGTCTTTAGTTCTCAGTATATAAGCTCATACTTTCCTAAAGAGATCATCAATGAAAGTCACAAAATACAATGCACCACCAAGTGTCTTAACCTTTAAAGGTTCACACACATCAGAATGTACCAGATCTAGAATATGAGATTTTCTAGATGCATTGCTTTTATGGAATGATACTCTATTTTGTTTTCCATGAAAGCAATGAACACACGGTTTCAAGGATGTACCTTCAGCTCATGTTAGGAGTTCTTTCCTGACCAAGACTTGCAGTCATTTCTCGCTCATAAGCCTGAGCCTCTTATGGCATAACTGTATGTATGAGTCATTCTCCATAGCATTCACAACACTCTTGCAAGTCTTTGCTTGTAAAGTGTAGAGAGAGCATGTCTTCGTTCCTCTTGCTACCACCAAGGAACCTTTGGTTAGCTTCCACCTTCCATCACTGAAGGTGTTGTTGTAGCATTCATCATCCAACTTTTCGACGTAGATTAGATTTAGTCGGATGTCTGGTACATGCATAATATCTTTAAGCAACAATTTGCAGCCAACGTTTATTTTCAAGCAAATGTCACATATGCCAATAATCTTTGACACATCTTCATTTTTCATTTGGACATTCCCGAAATCATCTTGTGAATAGGAAGTGAAGAAATCAGCCTGCGAGGTAACATAAAATGAAGCTCCATAATCAATTACCCAATCAGTCTCTTGACCGATCAAATTGATGCTAGTACTATCACAGATAACCATGAGCTCTCTATCTGTAAATGTGGCTATGACACTTTGCTTTTCTTCTGAGCTTTTCTCTTTGTTCTGCTCCTTGAACTTGAGCTTCCTACACTCCCGCTTCATGTACCATTTTTTGTGGCAATAATAACACTTGACGTCTTTCTTTAAACTCAAGTGTGAGTGACCTCTCAATTTGTCATGATAGTGTGAAGTCTTGCACTTACTCCTTCTCCCCCGATTTTCAATCACAAGTGCCCCAGAGAGGGAAGGACCTGATGATTTTTTCCTAGTTTCTTCATTCAACAGACTGTTGATAACTTGGCTCATCATTACCATTTCATCAGATGCAGAGTTACAGACTATGACCACCAAGGTTTCTCAACTCTCAAGAAGGGAACCAAGGAGCAACAAGGCTTGCAACTTATCATCAAAAGCGATTTTCATTGTAGTCAACTGATTTACAATGCTTTTGATCTCATTTAGATGCTATGCAATAGAGCTGCTCTCTTTATATTTGAGCTTCACAAGCTTTCAAAATAGAAATGCCTTATTCACTGTCGTCTTTCTATCATAAAGACTCTCTAATTTGGTTAAAAGATTATGCGCAGAAGTTTCTATGGATACATGATGAAAAACACTATCATCAATCCATTGCCGAATGAAACCAATAACGTTTCTGTCTAGCTTTTTTCACTCATCATATTTCATCTCTTCTAGTTTGCCACTATCACTCTCTATAGGTCCATACAAATTTTTACAAACTAAGAGGTCTTTCATTTTTATTTTTCAGGTCATCTAGTTTGTGCCATTCAAAATGATCATACGCCTGGCGTTGCTTTTCATGGCTCACACACACATATAATGAACTAAAACTAAATGAACCAAAGCTCTGATACCAGATGTTGGAAAAAAAATAATTTGGCTTTCCCACAAATGTAAATTGATGGAAACAATATATCGATGACAATGGGAGAAAATGTATCAACAGTGAAAACAAAAAAAAAATACACAAAAATTTACGTAGTTTCCTCTCAAATTAAGGTACGTCCACGGTGACCAATAGATCAACACCTTTCACTATTTTCAAACATAATTTACAAAGTGGCCAAAGAACATAAGCCCTTACAAACACACGAATGTGTAATAAAATAAACAAAGAGAATATACCTCACTGAAGAACAAAGAACAAATGCTCTAAAGAACCAGCCTCACGAAGTTGTCCTAAAAGAAGTATAACAACACTTCTTGCCTTTGTTCACAACACACCCTTTTGGTACCCTAAAATTGTATCTCGCACTCTCTCCTGCTATATTCTCACTCACCACTTCTCTCTCTTATATCCCCTATAAATAGAGAACAAGACCCACATTTAATGCGAAAGACTAAACATCATCCACAAGTTACAGTGTGCCTAAACACCTTATCACAAATCGCTATCCAGCGAAACACTAACCATAAATTGCCATCGATAAATTGCTAATCCTCAAAACTCTGAACAACTGAATCGTCATTCAGCTGAGAGGACTTCTACAAATCACTATTCAGCGAATATAAAAATCGTCCTTGAGAAGATCAAGCATCGTGCTTGGGAATTCTGCCGCGATAATGAATGTGCATTGATCCAATGATCATACCACAAATGATTAGTTATCAGACGATCTATTTCCAAGATAGATGGGTCCCATAAGGAGGGAAACCCAATAAATCTAACCTGTATGCTTTCAAAACTATAGAGTTTTTTCATGATCGATGTTGAAAATGTGTAGCTGCAAGCTCGGCCTTCTAAGTTCTGCTGGATCACCTAAGCCACGTTCACTCTGCCAGTTTCTAGAATCACTCTTCATGTTATTCTAGTTTCTTGTACAAGGTCCATCTACATGTTCCATTCCACCCCCTCTTTGTTGAAGCATCCGGCTTGCTTTATGTTTCCTTCGTGTGTACACAATATGTATCGTACATGCCCTTTGTACACACTATTGATATTGAGCTTTGTCCACCCTCTGGGTGGTGGGTCCCAATCACACAAGTGTCTCCATTGATTAGCCATGACGTGATCAGATTGATGAAGTATTCCCATGACATGCTTTGGTGATCTCCTCCACTAGACACTGCTTAGATATGATTTTTTCATAAAAAATCTTTGCATTCTGTGTCATCTATAGCCTTCAAATGATAATGTGAAATGTTATATCCCAACTGCATTTCACTTTGAATTTCCTTTATGAACCACCTTGTGTAATCATTTTTAGTATTTGTCTCTGGCTTCCACCTAGCTCTGAAATATAATGTCATTATTTTTCAAACTGGTTGCACCCATGGGCAATGCAAAAAGAGATGGTCTTTAGATTCTTCATCTGCTTCACACAAACCACATTTGTTGGGCATAAGGTGGCCGAGCTTAATCCATGGGCTTTCTTCATTTTGTGTTATCCTTTAGGTTAGCTTCATGAGTGCAACTCTGTTTATTTAGTCTAAGTCCCTAGATCCCAAACCCTCCCTCTTCTTTAGGCTTACACACGTTCTCCTATTTGAGAAGGTGAAAATGCATGTGGTTCACACCATCATACCGAAAGTTCCTAATGATTTTTCCAATTTCCTTGATAATGTCCATGGATAGAATGAAATAGCCCATCCAATATTGAGGGAAGGAAGTGAGGACAACTCTAATCAACACAATCATGATCGTCATTGTTGAGAGCTTGCCTTGCCATATTTTTAGACGAGCTTGGAATTTTATGATCAGTTTTGTGCACATTCCTTTTTTGAAGGCACCTCTAAATAGCAGCAAACCCAAGTAGGTGATTGAGAGGTTCTTACTCTACTACCAAATGTGAGCAGTTTTGTCATGGGATAGATTAAAGGGGACAAATATTGTCTTTTCCTTGTTGCCTAAAGTCCTGATCATCGTTCAAAATCTGCTATCAAAGATAAGAAATTTCCCACTGTGTTTTTTTTGTCCTGTTAGAAGAAAAATGCATTGTCAGAATAGAAGTTATGATGCCACTTAAAAAATTTAACCTGGACAGGAGTTAGCCTCTTTGTCTTTCCTGTCAAGTTTGTGAGATAGTCTTTCCATGACCAATAAAAAGAGATATGGGGATATTGGATTGCCTTGCCTGATACCTCTTTGGCTTAGAAAGAGTTTGTTGGCCTCCCATTGATGATAATTGCAAACTTTGGAGAATTCACACATTGCATGATTGTGTCAATCTAGACATAGTCAAAACTAAAAACCCACAAGGTTGACTAAGAATTTTCAACCAATTCTATCATAAGCCTTAACCGTAATACATTTCTTCTTTCCGACTGCCATCAAATCCACCATCTCATGTGCCAAAAGAATGTTGTCTTGAATGGATATTCCTTTAAGGAAGGTCATCTGATTTATGCTAACGAGTTTGTCCAAAATCCCCCTTGTCTGATTAACAATGATTTTGGTGATTACCTTATACACAAAATTGCATAAGATTATCGGTTTGAACAACCCTAGTCTATTAGCCCCCTTGACTTTTGAGATTAAAACTAAATTGGTGCAGTTTATTCTTTTGAGGGCTTCCTAGACTTGAACAAATTTTCTATTGCTTTACACATGTCTCCCCTAACTATCTCCCAAAATTGCTGGAAAAAAAAAATACCCTGAGAATCCATTTGGACTTGAGGTGCTATCCGGGTCTAGTTCAAACACTGCCTCACAAATTTCTCGCCACTTTACTTCTTGCATCAAGTATTTATTATTTTCCTCAGAGGGCCTTCTAGATCTTCAAGGTCCTCTTCTAGACTCTCTCCTCCTGAAAATAGATCCCACAAGCACCTTACTTCTTCTTACTTACTACTTCTTGTAATAGGTTCTCTTGGCCCACAACCTTTGTTTCATCTTTCCTGATAAAAATAGTAACACTCCTTTTCATGATATTTTTATTGACAATAACACGAAAATAATGTGTATTTCTATCTCTCTCTTTGAGCCATTTCTGCCTCCATAAAGCTTTCGCTTGAGCCAAAGATTGGAGTTCATCATGCAATAGTAGTTTTGTCCCATTCTTATACTCCTCACTCTCCTCCCCTCCTTGATCTCGTTGACATGTTTCCAGTTCTACCTCAATTTCTTTTATCTGGGTTAGGAGGAAACCAACATTGTGTTTATTCCATTCCTTCAACCCTATCTTCATTGCTTCAAGCTTTGCCATGAGTTTGTACATGAGGCATCCTTGCACTTCCTTTTCTCAAGCCGACTTGATCACTTCTCTACATCCCTCCTTCAGTGTCCAAAATTTAAAAAACTTGAATGATGACTTCACTTGGCCCTTTGAAGAACTACTGAGTAGCAAGCAGTTATGGTACGAGACAATACATGAGTTATTCTGTTATGGAAGGCTTCTATCCACAATTTGTTTACCAAGGTTCGATCAAGGTGGCTACCTCGAATTTTAGCTATTGTGCCATGTAAATAACGAACCTGAGTGGACTGTTTTTGTGAGTTCACATTGATTGACTACATTGTTAAAGAGCATCGAGTGTAAATGATTGCCACTTGATCCTTTCCTTTCCTCTATTGATCGGGTGGTATTCTAGTGTCCCAGAATTACCTAAGGTGTCTCCTGTGGGTGTTGGGCGAGCACTTCCCATAGTCTTTTTTAGAGATTCACTTTATTGTGCCCATATACCCTCATGGTCAGAACCAACTTATGCCCTTGCTCTATTATAACAGAGATGATTTGATTAGTTATCAAAATTATCTGCACTGAGACCGATCACAGGTTCTACATGCATATCAGACGATTGTCAATTGTAGCCTCAAAATTTCCAAACATGTCCATGTCTGGGAAGTCCTTGCATAGTTTGGGGTTCTCATTTTTTATGATTTTTTTTCCATCATGAAAATCATGTTTGCTCCCTCATTGTGGCACCCCAAAAATTTATAGACAAAAGTTATTTTAAAATAGAAAATCTGCTCTAAACTTCGAACCCATCACATGTTGAAAACCAAGTTACAATAATCATTGCAAAAATATTTCATTTCATTGAATGAATATCAGAGTTTATACAAGCCAAAAACAAAAAGATGCAATGATAGTTCAAATTAACCTAAAATATATCAAAATATCAACTGAGTCATTGTGTACTATAGCATACGTTCGTTCACCTTTGTGAACCTGAAATTTTTTAATAAAAATAATTAGGATAACTTAATGTTAAAGTACATACTAGTAGACCTCTATCGGGTCAATAGAAAATTATGAAAAAATATGTCACATCTCTCATATGTGAGACTACATAAGGCACGTCTCTTTTATGTGTTCTTTCGTAAGTAATGCATATTCTTATTTCATTTCATAAGTCAATCTTTTCAATTGAACTGAATCTAAAAACTTGCAATTAATTGAATAATCATAAGAAATTGTTTGCATCTCACAATCTCTTATGAGTTATGTATATAACCAAAATAATCAATAAAGAATTATTTGCATAATTAAATTAAATAAATAAATAATTATGTATTTACATGTCTATCCTATATGCATGAATAACATTATTATCTTTCAAATTAAATTGCTTTTGTATTAAATGTCATGCTAACAAACATTTCACAAAATTAAGTGACAATTCTAATTCAATAACCAAGGAACCACTAGTTCGGTCAAAACTATATAAATTTAAACTTTCAAGAAATGTTTATTCAAACATTTCATTTTCATATTTTACCTCTATGCCTGCACCAACTGACCGCAATTCCTTCGTCAAGGAATCACTCCACTAGTAAATCATAGTGCCACTATTAACACACATATATATGGTTGGACTGTCCAACTTTGTTAGTCGAGTTTGTCTCCCTAATCAGCTATGGACAAGGGATAATGATCCATTGTCCTTTAGATTTCTTGAATCTTGGATTTCCATCCCCATAAGGATCCTGAATCTTGGGTTTTCATCTACAGGGATAATAAATCTTGAATTTTCATCCTCAAGAAAAATTTGTCTAGACTAACTAGTATTGAGAATTACCCCTCACAGAGATTACTAAAATTTTCACAAGTTTGGTGCAGACATCGATTCATATTTGACCGAGTCACTCGTCTATCATTTCTCAATGTGACAAGCTCAAAATTATTAGTACAACTTTTCTTATCATTTTGAAAATATTTTCTCAATGCATGTCATTTTCACAATAAATGCAACATGCCCAAAATTTATAATAAGTTACACTTTTTTTGTCAATACACTTAAAAATTTTCATGCTATGCAATATGCATTAATATACATTTTAAAAAATAATCATGTTTGAAATGCGAATAGCATGAATTTATAATTGAAGTATACATTTACTTTATCACATATTTATGCATCATAATATGCATTTTAAATCATTTAAACATAAATGATTATAAAAAATGATGCAACATTTGTATCAACATAATTCAACGTTACATATTATACTTTTTCAATTACGAATAGATTTTAGAAGAGTTTCAGAGTTATAGATTAGCACTCTTGACTAAACCATAATCTTACATATGTATATTAATCTTAATGTACATATTATATACAAGTCTCATAAAATTATTTAATTAGTTTAGGGTTCTGAACCCGTAATCCCTGAAAATAAAAGTGTCAGATATTTTCAATTATGTTAAGAAGAATAATGTCAAAACCTCATTGCCTACAATTTTATTTTGCATCCTCCATAGTATATCAGATTAAATTCTAAAAACTAAACAATAATCCAAATAAATTCATATGAATCATTTTGAGATCTCTTTTCTCCATTCTGGAATTTTCTGAAATATTAGGAAGTACTTGCCCTATTTTAGACTATAGTTTTAAAAATTATTTAAAAAATTGGACAACACCTACTCTATTTTTTTATAAATAATGCCTATGAATTTATTGAAATTTGAATAATATATGCACTATTTAATTTTAAAAATTCATAAATTATTTTAGAAATTTTTTCAGAACCATTTTTATTTTAGTATAAAAAATTCAAAAATTATTTTAAATTTTTTGACAAAACCTACCTTATTTTAGTATGAAAAATGTAAAAGTTGTTTTAAAAAATGTGAGAGAACCTCTCCTATATAGAAACATAACTTGACAAAATTTTTTATATGATTACTACATTTTGGTCTACAAAAGAAATATTAAGAGTTCAGGAGCGAGTTAAGAGGTTCTATAAATTCATATGAAGGCCCAAATGAGTTCTACGAATATATACCTTGATTTAGAAATTTGGGCAGTGCTTTTTCAGAAACTCTAAAGTGAACAAAGATTTTGGCAGCGCTTATATGCTAGAGCCTCAAATCTCTCTTAAAAAATATAGGGCTTTCGCTACTCAACCGTAAACAAGGTACCCTAGCTAGGCGGGCAAAGGTTTTAGAGGTTTCTAATGAATTAAACTGAAAAAATAATAAGATTTTGGTTCAAAATTTAAGAAAGAGAGAGCTCGATTGAGCTAGAGAGAGAAGAGAGACGAGAGAGAAGCGCTGAGGGGAGAGGGGTTTCTAGTGAGAGAAACATAGCCGGGGGATATTTACAGCCCCTAGGGGGTGTTGCTCCCTTAGGTGTCACCTCTAAAAAAAGGTCTAAGGGTGGCTGATCTTCATTGTTTAGTTTTTATTTTTTAATATTTTATTATTACTTTATATAATTTTTAAAAACAAACATGATATTTTTCAATATTTCATATTAAGCACCTAAATTTTTTACCATTTTATCCATGATTTCTTTTATTAATAACTGATTTTATTAATATTTTAATGCTCTTGATAAATTTACTATTTGTTTCTCTTACATTTTTGTTGTTTACCTAAATATACCCTTGGATTATGAAATTAAATAATTTAAATATTTATGAGCATGTTGCTAATATATGAATTATTCAGATCCGCTAGAAATATTTATTTGGATAATATCAAGATCCATTTTATTTTTAGATATGGGTTTGGATCAGTATCTAGATTCATTAAAAGATTCAGATCCGAATATTATTTGGATCGATCTTCTAGACTTCAGATCATGTCCGGATGAGGTTCAAGATCCATAGATTTTATATAATCAATTTATTCAATATTTAAAAATTACAGATGGGGCTGAGATCGATGATCCGGAGAGAGGTCCTCCTCGGCTGATGATCCCCCTTCTACGTTAGTCGGCTTCCTTCCTTGACTGTAGTCTTGGTTGTTTCAAAGATGTTATTACCTGCCTTCTCTTCCTGCCCCCATGCGGATTTTCCATCGAAAATAGGGGCTAAAACCTCTGTTTATGCCCTTATTTTCCTTACCTTGAGGATAATTTTGTCTGGTGCATCGCTGTAGTCCTTCTAGTGGGTTTTATCCATAAATCTAAGGAGTACTATCGACATTTTCACCTCCCCTTTGGTGTCCTGAAAAGCCTCGTTACATTTTAATGTAAATGTAAAGAGAGGTGTGGGAACCAAATTCCTTGCCACTTTGCATCTACATCCAGCCTTCCGGTGCCGACCTCCAGTTCTGGCAGCAGCCCGTCATCTGTGGTGGACACTAGGCCTTGCCGCCAGAGGCTCCCATTCGTGGTACCGTCATCCATATCCATCGTTTCATCGACCCCTTCTGCAACTATTATAGCTTGGTCCTCTGTAGCCATGGGCTGGTTACCAGGGTTCGACTTGCTACCCTCCATGCTCCTCTACGAGTTATGATTTTCAGCTGGTCTGAAGAGCTTGCCGTTATCAGGAACAGTCCATCCTTTGAATGAGGAAATGGATATTCCTTTCATTCCAGACCACAGAGCTTTGAGGGATTCAATCATAAACCTGTATTCTATTCTTTTGTCCGTCAAACTCCCCGGAAACCCTGCAGCTACAATGAGTGCCACCAAAGGTTCCAGCAACTGTGCATATCTACTTGCCGAAATGTGTACCCTTGGCCTTGGATTGTTCGCATTAGCCCCGATCACCTCCACCTTTTATCAGTGTGCCGTTGTCCCCATGATGCCACCTTTGCCCATGAGCGGCTGTCTGTTGTGTTGGCTTCCTTTGCTTCGCTGACACCAGCGCCTCCCAGGACTACTGCACTCTGTTTTTCGCTATCTGAAGGCGGAGGCCACTCTTCCACCATACGCGTACCAGACCTCCCTTCCACCTCCACTAAACTTAGGAGTCGAGACTCGAGTCTTGATTTAGGAGAGTTTTTGATGCTTTGATTTGGATTTGGATTTTTCAAATCTAGCCACATACTAATCGGTTCTAGTCACAATCATATTTTTGGGTTTTCCTTTCTTTCTTTGTATGTTATATGATTCTTCTAAACGATTCAGGAAAATGTTGAAAGAAATTGGTGGGTTTTTTTAATGGTCAAAATTGGTTTTATCTGTTTTTGTTCTTTTTTGTAAAGTTTGTTCGCTGTATCTCTTTAGAAGTTTATAAATCACTCTTATTTGATTTTTAAATGGTTGCTAAGTTTTATTTAATCTGTTTAATTCATATGTTAATATTTGCATATATTTGGATCAATAAGTTGGTTAACGTGTTGGTTGATAGCAGAGTAAAAGAAAGAAAATTGTTAGATAACTTTGATGAATAAAGAATCATAATTTCCTTGAGAGAGAGAGAGAGGGGGGGGGGGGGGGGGGATCTTTTGACTTATGAAGGTTGGTGGGCTTGATTTCCTGGGTCGGCACGATTTTCACACCAACCTTCATACAAAAATGAAGGTTGGTGGGCCGGGTCGGCACGATTTTCACACCCATACAATTTTTTTTTTTAAAAACCCAGTCCTAGCCCAGCCCTGATTCCATATGAAATAGATTTTTATCCATTTTTGTAGCCCAGTCCTAGCCCAGCCCTGACTGCAGCAAATAGTTTGATTTGTCCATGTGAAATAGATTTTTATTAATAATTGTAGCCATTTTTTATTTTATCTCAAAAAAAAATTCCGGGGGCGCTGCCCCCAACCCCAGACTATCACACCAAATTTTTTTTTTTTGCTACACCCCTGCCCCCTCACATGAATCCTAGCTACGCCCCTGCACCCATCCACCATAGCTTGGTTGCATTCTAAAATGCAATAGTTGCTAAAAAGATCTTTTGCTGTTCACGAACCCGGTGTTGTTCAAAGGTATACTCCAATGCGTAAATCCAATCTAAGAATACACTTGGACCATCTCGACTCATGAAATTAGGAGCTTCCAAGTTATCATCATACTTAGCACGAAACCAAGATTCAACATATTGTCATATGGTTTTTTGTGGAAGCTTATGATCACAGTCATCTTTAAAATCATGAATTGAATTCGCCTTTTGCTAGCTTTGGACCTTGGTATAAGTGGATCCCCATACTTGTACCTATTTTGGGTGATTGGATAGAGTTTTGGTTTGGACATGAGTTTGATAGTGTTAAACTCAAATCTTGGGTTTGGATTGGATTGAGATCATGGGTTGGTTTAGGATTTTGGGGTTTTAGGTTATGTTAGGTCCAATTTGCATGGTTTTGGATTGGTTCTGAATGCATGGTCATGGGTTGGAGCCTTTTTTAGTAGAGAATTGGTTTTGACTAACAAAATCGGGTTTTGAAACTCTTTTATGAGACTGAACCGGGGGTAGGAAGTCAGTCAAGCCAAATCGATTCGGATCAAAACTGATTCAGTCTTACCCATCGAGTTGGGGAGGGGCACGATGGAATGGAGGAGGAGAGGTGGCGTTAGGGTTTTGAGGCCCTAACTAGGGGTGGGCCAGCTTGGCCTGAGCCCGTTTAGAGCTCGGCCCATCGGACTTTAAGTGTGGCCCGACCCAGAGATGGGCCAGTTTTTAACGGGCTCGGGTTTGAAGAGCAGCCCATTATCCGGCCCAATGGCTAATGTGAAGCAGTATGGGTTCAGCGCTGCTCGACCCAAATCCATTTGTAAATAATAATAATTAACAAGTTACCAACTTCTCAAGCACCCAATTAATTGTATTTCTAGTTTTTATAAAATTAATATAATTAATTAGGTAAACAATAATAGTTACCTAGTTACTATGGAATAGTTAATTTTAAAATTTTGTATTATTACAACAACAACAACTACGCCTTCATCCCAAAACAATTGGGGTCGGCGATATGAACCAACAAAGAAAATCATTCTAGGTCTTCCACATGAATCCTTCTCCTCCAATCATTTCTATCCAATGCCATGTCCTCGGTGAGGTTCAAAGCATTCATATCATTTCCTATCATCTCCATCCAAGTCTTCCTAGGCCTACCCCGACCTCTTTTAACTAATATATTTTCCCATTTCTCCATCCTTCTAACTGGAGCATCATTAGGCCTTCGCCGAATATGTCCAAACCACCGTAAACGATTCTCTCTCATCTTATTTTCAATGGATGCAACGCCTACCTTCTTACGTATCTCCTCGTTTCGAATCTTTTCTTTTATTGTATTTCCACGCATCCATCTAAGCATACGCATCTCAGCTACACTCATTTTTTTAATATGATGTCTCTTGGCAGCCCAACATTCTGTACCATATAGTAAAGTGGGCCTAATAGTCGTCCTATAAAACTTTTCCTTCAATCGCAATGGCATTCTATGATCGCACAACACTCCAGTTGCACTTTTCTATTTCATCCACCCAACCTTTATCTTATGATTTACATCTCCATCAATTTCTCCATACTTTTGAATGATAGATCCCAAATATTTGAAACAATCATCCACCGGTATTTCTTGCTCACCAAGCTTCACTACACTCCCATCACTACTTCATTGCTTACTAAACCGACATTCCATATATTCTGTCTTACTCTTACTCAACTTAAAACCTATTGCTTCCAATGTCTGTTTCCATAATTCTAACTTAGCATTAACCCCAACTCTAGACTCATCAATCAAAAAATATCATCAGCAAACAACATACACCACGACACATTTTCTTGAATTGATCTCGTAAGCTCATCCATCACTATAGCAAATAGGAAAGGGCTTAAAGCAGATCATTGATGTAACCCAACCGTTATAGGAAAATTGGTTGTCACCCCTCCACAAGTGCGGACATTGGTTACTAATCCTTCATACATATCCTTAATTATACTAATGTACTTGAGAGAAACACCTTTCTTCATCATTGTTCACCAGAGAACGTCCCTAGGTACTCTATCGTATGCCTTCTCCAAATCAATAAAAACCATATGCAAATCTTTGTTCCTCTCTCTATTTCTCTCAATAAGTTGTCTAAGAATATGTATAGCTTCCGTAGTTGATCTTTCAGGCATAAAACCAAATTGATTCTCCGATATCATGACAACCTTCCTCAACCTAGACTCAATCACCCTCTCCCAAAGTTTCATAGTATGACTCATGAGTTTTATACCATGATAGTTTGTGCAATCTTGTATATCACCCTTATTCTTATATAGAGGCACCAAAGTACTCTTCCTCCACTCATTAGGCATCTTATTTGTCCGCCAAATCTTGTTAAAAGGATTTGTCAACCATTCTAAACCTTTCTCACCCAAGCATTTTCAAGCCTCGATAGGTATACCATCTGGGCCAACTGCCTTTCTTGATTTCATTTTCTTCAAAGCCTCTACAATTTCTTTCTTTTGAATCTTGCGTATGACGTCATGATTCATCTCATGAAAAAGAATGAACAAGTCTCCAAGATCCTAGGCATGACTTCCATTAAATAGCTTATCAAAATAATCTTTTCATTTCTCCTTAATCTCCTCATCTTTGACTAAAACCCTTTGTGTTTTATTTTTGATACATCTAATCACACCTAGATCCCTCGACTTCCTATCTTTCATCTTTGTAAGCCTATAAATATCCTTCTCGCCCTCTTTGGTATCCAACTTATCATAAATCTCCTTATATACCTTATCCATCGCGTTTCGAACTACTTTTTTAGCTTCCTTCTTTGCTATCATATACTTTTCCAAATTCTCATTATCACGACTCTTAGATTTTTATAATACTCTCTTTTAACATTAATAGCTAATTTGACATCCTCGTTCCACCATGATGTATCCTTACCTAGCAGTGCATTGCCTTTAGACTCACCCAATACCTCCTTAGCCACCTTTCTCATGCCACCCGCTATCTTATTTCACATTAATTCTGAATCATCCTCGAGACACCAATCAACTTCCTTAACAACCTGCTCTACAAACCTTTGTTTAGCTCCTTTCAGTGCCCACCACTTAATTCTAGGATCTATCTTATGTCTATCCCTTTTGCGGCATTGTCTAATTCTAAGATTTAAAATTAAGACTCTATGTTGTGTAGCTACACTTTCTCCTGGTATAACCTTACAATCGATGAAACAACTCCTCTCTTTCTAAGTAGGAAAAAATCTATCTGACTCATATTAACCCCACTTTTAAATGTTACTAGGTGAGACTCCCTCTTCCTAAACCAAGTATTTGCTAAGATCATATCATAGGACAAACCAAAATCCAAAATCCATTCGCCACTTTCGTTTCTTTCTCCTATACCATAGCCTCCATGGATACTCTCAAATTCATCCCTACTAATGCCTACATGTCCATTAAGGTCACCACCGATGAAAAGCTTTTCACCATAAGATATCCCTTGTACTACTCCATCTAAATCTTCCCAAAATTGACGCCTAGATGAGGTGCATAAACACTAATAATATTAATAATATCCGTACCTAATACTAATTTAATAAGTAAAATCCTATCACCCTTCCTACGGACCTCAACTACATTATCTATAAACTCACGACTCATAACAATCCCTACTCCATTCCTATTTCTATTTATTTCTGTATACCAAATCTTATATCCCCGAGGTTCTATCACTTTTGCCTTCTCACCTACCCATTTGGTCTCTTGTAGACATAAAATATCAATTTTTCTCCTACACATAACATCTACTAACTCTACCAACTTACCAGTTAAAGATCCTATGTTCCAAGTGGCTAACCTAATTTTATCGTCTTGGACTAACTTCTTTACCCCCACCCGTCCAACAAAGTGAGGGAACCGTTGCCTATTTGATACCACACCCGGGCGCCAGTGTGACGCATCGCTTCCGGGCGACGACCTAGCAACCCTTGCTCATTTATCACTGCCTTTGGGCCTATAGAGTACAACACATCGCTCAGTAGGGAACGCCTCAACGAAATTCTCATATTGGTTCATATTCATAGGGTATGACTAAGTTTTTTTACGCTGGCTATCACTGGCCTACCGCAACTCTCCTCCTTCATCCGGGCTTGGGACCGGCAGTGTATAACTAAACAGTTATACAAAGGCGGAGTTTTGTATTATTAAAAATTAATAAATAGCTCAAGTCCATCAGGTCGGGTTTTGGCCCGGTACCCTGCGTCGGCTTGGCCCATCGAGCTGCCCGGCCCATTGCCCACCCCTAGCTCTAACCCACCCGCCCATGATAGTCCGTCGGTGGCCAGGGGTGCTGCCAGTCCGAGGCTCCTGACAGCAGGCCATAAGGCCACTGGTCGCCAACTCGTTGACCTGCAACCCAGTGTAGGAGGGTGGCAGAAATCCTCGCCTTCATGGAAGAGGAGACAATTCCTGGCCGGCTGGAAGGAGTGGGTACCGCCTGCCGACGCATTCTGGATCAAACATAAGATCCAATATCCAAACACAGATTTAAAAAAATCCAAAAACTAAAATGGATCTGGATAGAACCTTATGGTCCCTGGTCTTCTGCTCCCCTCTTGCATCATGGAATCACATGAGATTGACTCCAAAATGCTACTTCAAATCATTCTGTTTCTCATCTTCATTTTCTGAGGTTTGGTTAGTTATACAAATGAGATTTAGATTCTAAGGAGAGGTTACCAAACAAGCCCTCAATTTATTAAACAGTGGGCTTCACACTTCAGACACTAACATATGAGATTAATACTTTTCAGATATTGCAATCTTAGATGTGCGGCTGTTGTACGTTTTGAACAGAGCAGACAACTCCTTGTCAAAATGCTGGTGGAACACAATGGAAGAGATCTGCCTGTAATCCAAGAGACACTGGAACTTGCAAGAACAAAAGATAAAGGCACCAATCTGTGTTCCAAAGCAACATTTTCTGACAGCAAAACTCTGCCTTGCAAGAAAACCATATTAGTCCTACCGCCAAGTTTTCAAACAGATTTATATCTTTCACCAACTCCTCTTTCCAGATCATAAAGAGGCCACTGAATTTGCAGAAGGCTGCTGGGGTGATGCTGAAGTTTGGAGCAGCTGCTACTTGGATGCTTCTAGCACTGCAACTGCAGCAAAGAAACCAGCAGAAGTTGCAGAAAATGATGCCTAAAAGAAATATTGGTCATCAAAGAGGATCATTTTTTTATGAATTCTGCAAGCAGAGGAAAAGCACAGCAAATTTGGGGCAGTCCTATGGATGTTTCATATGCAAGGGGTTGACGTTTGTTTTTATGGACTGCTGAGTATCATAAGACTTTTTTATTGGTTTGTGAAAGGTTTTACATCTGATCCAGAGCTTGAATAGTAAAGAAGAAAATAAACTTTTATGAGTCTGGTGGAGTAGGAGAAACACATTAAATATTTTGATGGTCATTCTCCATTTCCAGCATAACAAATAGATGAAAGTGGATACTGCTTGAATATTTCAAACAAGATCTTTTTTTTTTTTTGGCTTGTAACTGATGTATACAATTTGGACTTTTGGTTCCCTTCTTTTTGTTTGAGGGATGATTTGAGGGTTCACAAGACCTAGAGTTTTAGTTGTATAGATTTCTTCCAACCAGTAATTGATGTGATGTATTTTAACTTTAGTTACATCAAAGTAGTTCTTTGCTTGTAATTAAAACAGTCACGTATTTTTTCTTACGTTTGGTTGCATGGAATCAAATGTAATTTTAAGTCATGATTTCAAATCACATATTCCACCTAATCAAGTGAGATTCACTTCAAAGGTGATCCGATTCTCATTTGCATGAGATTCCAAATCACATGTTTGCTTAGCTGGGCAAATAAGATTCTTTCTCTCATTTGCATGATATTTCAAAGCACATGTTTGGTTGACAGTGCAGATGAGATTTATTTTCTCGTTTGCATGAAACTCCAAATCACATTTGAATGCAACAAACATACCTGGACCAGGGGAAAACCCCATCAATCACGACAGTGCATTAGCAGGCTTCTGATTAGTAAAACCCTTGAGGTCTCCCCTAGCCACTTGAAAGTACACTCAGCTTCAACCGTGTGACAAGGGATGCCCCCATGGGTTTCGAATCATGGTCATCCCATGTTAAGTGACAAACCAAGGTCGCCCCTAACCAAGAAAGCAGATCCTTCGCGGGCAACTCACATATTGATTTTCAGGAAAATGATGGCCAAAAGGCTGCTTTGATAGATAATATTTAAAACCCATGGATAAGATCTTCAAATGGGAACCAAGGTTGGACTCCAATTGTTCAAAGAAGAAGATGAGAATGAAAGCACTTGATTATGTATGATGTAAAGGAACCTATGTTTTGTGCACAAGAGAAAGAAGAAAGAAAAGAACAGGACACAAGGACAGAGTCTACGTGGTTCGGTGGGAGCCACCTACGTCCACGATAAACACTGCCTCTCTCTCTAATTCACTTAGATTGAGAGGAGTCCAGAGAGTTTCATTTATATGGATTTGAATACAATAAATTTTGTGGAACAATTTTACTATTTACATCTCCTACATTAAGGGAACATGTCTCCTTATGAACCCTCTTATCTTTACAACTCACACCATTAGATAAGATAGTTGATACTTCCATTTGATTATCATTTATCATTAGATAAGATGCCAACTCTCTAGATTTGGTTGACTCATGATTTATGAGGATTCAATGTGGATCCTCCACTTGGCATTTCCAAATCTCTAATCTTCTGATGACAGCTACCTGACAAGCTGGCCTGTCCACCTAATGTGTTAGTTAACCTTCCTGAAGGTCCTTTTGTAGATAGACTTCTAACTGAATTAGGTAGATTACTTATCTTTTCATGTGGTGCACTGTTCTCCAACCTGGAGCCTTCTTGGATCTAGTAGTTTGATCCTGATTGAATTTGGTTCCTATCATTCTCCCTCAAAATAGGCTGGGGAGGACTCCACAAGCCTAATTTGATTCTTAGAACCTCAACTGTGTCCTTGGTAAAGCTTTTGTAAGTATGTCTGCCAATTGATGGGAAGAGGTGACATATTTGGTGATAAGAGCACCCACTGCAACTTTTTTCCTGACTAAGTGGTAACCTATTTTCACATGTTTCATCTTAGAATAAAAAACTAGTTTTATCAGTGTGTAGAGCAAAAATATTATCACAGAATAATATGAGTGGTTGATGCCGGTACACTCCAATATCTATAAAACTAATCCAAGTGATTTTAACTGTTGTCGAAGCCATGGCTTAATATTCTGCTTTTGCACTTGACCTGGCAATAGTGGGTTGCTTTTTAGCATTCTAGGAAATGCAATTCGCACCAAAAAAAGTATAAAACCCAGTAGTAGAACGATGAGACAGAGGACACCCAGCCCAATCGGTGTCAAAGAAGGCATAGAGATCAAGACTGAACATAGCCAAAAATCGGGTTCCCAAGTCAATAGTACCGTGAATATACCTTGAAATTCTCTTAACCATCTAAAATTGAAAATTAGTGAGACTTTGCATGAACTGGGTCACATAATTAACAAGTGTAGATATACCAGATCTTTCATAGCAAATTCGTTGTTGACTTGGTAGAGAATTTATGGATTGCTTCCTGTAAGAATGATATCATCTACATATATAGCAGAAGGAAAGTAGTTCTTCCTTGATGACAGACAATAGAGAAGAATCTGCAATACTTGAGTAAAACCCCATTCCAAGAAGAAAAGTACCAAAGCGATCATACCATGCCCGTGATGCTTGTTTTAATCTCTAAAGTGCTTGTTTAAGCTTGCAGACATAATTATTCTTCTGTTTATCAACAAAACCAAGTGGTTGTTTAAGATACATAATATCATTTAAAAAACCATGTAAAAAAACATTTTTGACGTATAACTGCCTTATATCCCAATTATAAACAAGAACAATACGAATTGTGGCTAGTTTAATAACTAGAGAAAAAGTTTCAAGAAAGACGATTCCTGGGGCACGATGAGAACACTTAGCCACTAATGTTACTTTTAGACATTCTAAGATTCCATCACTCTTAAGTCTGGTCTTGTAGACCCATTTACTTTCAACAACATTGACCAATTCTCACGTATCATTGTCATACAAGGCCTTCATTTCATTCTGCATGGCTTTAAGCCAACCTAGATGTTTCAGAGCAGCTTGACGGGTCTTGGGTTTTAAAGAAAGTCATAGTCAATAGGTACTTAGGATTTGGCTTAATAATGCTATCTTTCATCCAAGTAATTAGTGAATGACTATTATGAGAGTTGCCCTCACTATTTGAAAAACTATTGTTTTCTTCAATCTGAACTTCATCAAAGCCCCAGATTCATAGGACTCTAACTTTTGATAATAGGGATTTCATTATTAACCGCATCTTGATCTTGATATAACATTCCAACACCTTGAACTCCATGGACGTCTTCTAAGAGTCCATTCTCTTTATTGGTCATGTTTTCTTGACTCTTGTCATCGATACTTTCATTATTTTATTCCTTAAACCTAACAATTTCTTCATTGTTTTCAACTGGCAAAAACAAGGTGTCAAGTTTATTATATGGTAAATGATTTTCATCAAAAATCACATGTCGGAAAATATAAAACCCGTCTTATTGGAGGATACAAACATCGATATCCTTTATGGTGTTCACTATAGCCAACAAAGACACACGGTAAAGATTTTGGTTCAAATTTGTGTGAGGTATATTCACAAAGATAAGAAAACACCTAGTACAAAAAATCCTTAGACATGAGTAATCAGGTTTTCTTCTAAATAGCAACTCAAATGGGGATTTCATTTTCAAGGTGGATGTTGGAAGCATGTTTATAAGCCAAACAAAAGTAGAAAATGCTTCAACCCATAACCAAGCTGGAATATGAGCATGAAATATCATTGTTAGTCTAAGCTCGGTTATGGTTAGATGTCTATGTTCAGCTATCCCATTTTGTTGAAGCATTTTTGGGCAAGCCTTACGATGAAGGATGACATGATTTTTCAAATACACCTCAAGTTCTCTACTATTATATTCACCACCCTCATCACTTTGGAAAATCTTAATTTTCTTACCATCTTATGAAAATAAATAAACTTTGAACACAATTCTGACTTATGTTTTAGAGGATAAAATCATGTAAAACGTGTATACGCATTCACAAAAATAGCATAAAACTTGAACCTCTGATATGAGTATATAGGAGCGGGTTCCCATATATCTGAATGAATTTTTTCAAACACCTTATTACAGTATTCATTCACAGGCAGAAAGGAAAGCCTACTTATTTTACCAATCCGGCAACTAGAACAAACTGTAAACGTAAAAGAGTTTTTTTTCATATCAATATCCTTATTATTGCTCAAAAAATCAACCACATGTTTATGTACATGCCTCAACCTGGCATCCCACACTTTATTATCTGCTGATATGTAATGAGATGAAAACAAAACCTCTTTTATTCGTGGCTGCAATCCATAAAGGTCATCCAATCTATTCCTTGTCGTTACCACCTTCCTAGTCTTCTTGTCCTTAATCACAAATCCGTCAAAAGAAAATTAGAAAACAAAAGGCATATCGGTTGTAAGTTGGCTAACAGAAATCAAATTATTCTTTATTTCAAGAACTACCAAGACATTGTCAAAGTTAAATATTTATCCCCAAGACATTGTTGTTGTTGTTGTTGTTGTATTTAATTTTGTCGTCCCAACATGAGTAATATTTAATCTATCTCCATTACTTACCATAATTTTTTTGGACCTGAACAGGTTTATGAGATTACCTGAATTAGAAGTAACATGAGAGGATGCCCCTGAGAACCAGGCCTCATCCCGGAGATTTTCATGGCTGCCAGGGCTTGTGGAATATCATCATCTTGGGTCCGTGACATATCTGACAAATCACTCCTTTATCTTTGTTCTGCCTTTAAGAACTCCCAAGGAAACAAATCCTTATGTTACGTGTGACCCCGCTTTCCTACAGGGGAGTGTGGGGAAAACACACCTAAGTTTTCATATGAAAAATGCACAACATGCGAAAGGCTCTAGCTTGCCAAAGTTGGTTACCTTTCTCAAGAATATATAAAGAGTGACGCTAGATAATTGGAGTGGAAAAACCATGCCATGGTGATGGAATGGTCATTTTCAATTATCAGGAAGATGAAGATGAAGATGAAGATGACCAACTGTGGTCAAATATTAAATAAATAAATTGGGCTTACCATGATCTTCACTTTCCTTTTCGTAATTACATCAAATTTCTTGATGATGGCAAAAGTTACATCATGTTCTCGTATCTCCTTTTACAATGAAAAAACTTGAGACCTTTGACTTGTTTGAGAGGGAAATGTTTTCTTTTCTTTTTTAATCATGATAGAAGAGAGCTTACAACTGGCCAGCCTGCAAAGCTCTTCTACAAAATTGAGAAATCAACTTTCATGTCCTAATGATGCAGGCCCAGTGTATAATGGCCAAGAGAAAATAGTGACAAGTTGCGAAAACATCATTTTCTACTATGCTTACTGAAAAAAAAGTATGATTTTTTAAAGGCATGTTGTTCTCCATTGATATCTTATCAGCTACTCATATTATCTTACATAACGTTTCATTTTTTGAATCTCTAATTTTTTTCCTTTTTCTACTGAGAAAGTTGGGGTTAGGCAGACCCCTAGCTACCAGTTATACAACCATACCATTGGGATTCGAACTTGCAGTGTGCCAACACAAGATGGCATGCACTAATTGCTGGTGCCAGACAAGCTGAGGCCCCTGTTGGTTCTTTTTTTATAAGACTGCAATGGCTCTTTTTCTTCTTTGGTGATATTCAACAGATAATGTCATTTCCATATAAGAGTGACATGGATCCTTGTGACATCTAAAATAAGGAATTTTAGTGTCATCACAGAAGGAATGTCCAGTATAGAATGAGATAACTGGATGGTTAGGCCGCACTATCATAGTTATCTATAAGTCCGGGTGCAATCACATGGCACAAAATTTATGCATTAAGCACCTAAGCACCTGATCGCCCTCCATCAGGCCTTGAGCCCCGTAACTGATAGGCCTGTCCTCAAGATGGAGGGTGATCAGGTGCGTAAAACACATGTTTGTGCCATTATATGGCACCTGATCTTTTCAGGTACGCCCAGATTATCTATAAGAAAACAGAAAGGAAAGAAAAAAAAAATCAGTCGTAGGCTTATGTGGCATGTCAAAGGGTCATCACCCTAGTCAAAAATAGATACGGACTGGCCTGGACGAGAGCAAATTAGGTCCAAGAGACCTTGATCAGAAATTCGTCCAAGACATCTTAGATGCCATCCATCGTGAATATGAACACAATCAAAACATACCAAAAAGAACTTTGTTTTCGATGAATTTCAACCGTCCATTATACCATTCATCTAGGAAGTGAATGGCATCAAAATATCACAAGGGGGGTGCTTGTCCTTTTGAGTAGTTTTTTGGGTGCTATTCATTTTCATGATGGACGACATTCAAGGTGCCTTGGACAATTTTCCATCCAAGGTCAATCCTTTTCCAAAAAGCAAAGCCGAGCTAGCCCACCTCTACCATGGATGAAGTGATCCACAAAGTTTTTCAAAGATATATATATTGCTCCAAGTTTATGGAAAACCCTTTGCCTTCTCATGTAAGGCAATTTGGCTGTGGTTCTGAGGTCTTAACCCCAGGACAGTTGTTTTTGTCTGGCTTATCCCTATTGACCTGGTTCCTACATAAAATATTCTAAAAACAAAAGCTTTCTTTTTAGCCAGCATGTCTCCCATGTGCTATAAGGAAAGAAGAGACTGGGATTGGTTGGGCCTGACTTTATCTTGCAGAGAATTCAACATCTTTGTCATCATCATCATCATAATAATAATATATATATATATATATATATATATATATATATATATGTAATTTAGTTATAAAATCATAGGTGCCACTGACATAATAGATGTGTTCAACTGAAATGCACTTTGGTATCATTATTTCTATGTAAAAAAATGATTTTTTTGATTCTTGAAATTTTGACATACTATGAGCGTTGATTTTTGAAGCCCTTGAAAAGCATGCTTACATGTCAATGTAGGACCCAAATCTTACCTTTGAAAAACTTTTACTTGAAAAGGGATTTAGAAAAGTATTTCTTTTAAAATCTGACTTCTTTTCAAAGATATGTGGGGTCCTTTATGGTATGAGACGTAGGGGTGGCAATTTCTGACACGACCCGCCAACCCGCCTCTTAGGCGGGTTCGGGTTGGGCTTAAGCCAACCCGTTTAATAAACGGGTCAACCCGTGTAACCCGTTTATTAAACAGGTCGGGTTCGGGGTATGCCAACCCGCCAACCCGGCTGACCCGTTTAATAAACGGGTTAGGCGGGTGGGTCAACCCGCCAACCCGTCTGCCCGACCCGTCAACCCGCCAACCCGACCGCCAACCCGACCTGTCAACCCGACCCGCCAACCTGCCTACCTGCCAACCCGATCCGTCAACCCGCCAACCTGAAAACCCGTTTACCCGACCCAACCCGTTTATTAAATGGGTTGGCGGGTCGTGTCGGGTTACCTGTTTATTAAACGGGTCAGGTTCGTGTTTGCCACAGCCGACCCGTTTAATAAACGGGTCGGGTTCGGGTTGAGGTATGCTGACCCGCCAACCCTCCAACCCGACCCGATTGCCACCCCTAATGAGAGGTTTCTCCAAAATAGCAAGGGAGATAGATTTTTCTAAGAAAGTGATCCTTCTAAGTTTCCTTGAACACTTGTAAAGTAAGCTTAGAGTGGTGGACCCACCCAAGGCTCAAACATAAAAAAAAATAAGTGTGTGAAAGTTAGTGATATGTATAGTAAAAGGAAAAATCACAGAAAAATAATAATTAGCAATAAAAAAACAATAGAATACATTCTCAGGCTTTTGACAAGCCTTACCCCCTTGCTCATGTACAGGCAGAGTCTCCTCACCCAACTGTGAGCCAACAGTTCGACAATCTCCCCTCTCTAATCAAGATTTCTACATGGAAAGGGCATTCTTCATAAGAAAAACTATTCTACAAACCCGAAAAGCGAAAAAAATTAAACTCTCCTAGGTAGGAAGAGTGATAAATACTTTCCTATTTCTCAAGCTTGATAGCCAACCAAATGAAAAATCTAGCTTAAAACTTAGAAAAACTAGTTAAAAAGTTATCAATCCGAGAGAGAAAGTTGAAAATTTTACCTTGAAGGGCCGCTCCGTAAAGCTAAAGAAAAAAGTAGGCGCTCCCAAATCTCCACAAGAGCACACACTGAATTAGAAGAGTTCAAAATATGTATGAAAATGGATAAAAAGGGAGGTATTTATAATGTTTTCCACCCCAAAAACCCTCAGGGTCTGCGCCATACAGTGCATATGGCGCAGAATAGGGTCTCTACGCTATCTTGCGCAAAGTAAATCTATGACAAATGGCTAATCTGGCACATACCTCCCTGCCTTAGGTTGGATTTGGATCCAGACATGGGTTTGCGCCATTCAGCATAAATGGGGCAGACCTAGTTGGGTCTGGACCAACTATATCGGGTCCAAATCCGGACCCAAGTCCAAGCCTCTTGGTTTGTGCTAGTTTATTCAACTAGTGCAAATTGAAATGGGTCTAGGCCAATGGTTCGAGTTTAGATTTGAAAAGAGGTCCAACCCAAGAGGTATGAGCTAGTATGTTCATTTGGTGTGAAATTAATGGATATGGATCTGGTTCAGGTTTAAACCTAAACCAACATAGATCCATCCCGATAGTTTCTAGAAAAACCAGAATATCTTGAGATTTATAAGCTTGTTTGACAAGAGGTTTGGTGCTTTTTAAAGCTAACATCCTCAGCTATTTGATCTTTTATGTAAAAAAACAAATTCAACCATTTAAAAGGTCAAAAAAATTCTCAAAATAAGACATACTTTCTAAACAAGTTATTTTGGGATCCAAAATCGTGTTTTGGCTACAACTTTTTACTCTCAGGTCGAAGTGATTTTTGGCTCGTTGAAAAGCTAAAAACTTCTAATTTTTGTTGAAAGAAGTTGAGGATGCTAGTTTATGGTGGGTTATGGTTCAGTTAAAACTGGATTTTCTTTTAAAAGATTCCAAAACACCAAAAACTTTTAGAAAGTCTTGAAATGTGGACAATATAAAGCTTTTCTTTCTAAAGAAATACTTCTTATTCTCAATGAATAACTAAGTATAAGGAGTTCACCCTAAAACTCGAGGAATGTGAACAGACAAATCTCATTTTCTGATGAGTCATGACATGACTGTGTCGAGGACTAACGATTGAAATTGGTTCAAGAACCCAAGAAAAAATTTTGGTGTCAACAATTTGAAACATCTTTCTACTACATAAACTATGTATGTCACATCTTTAAGGTTTGATCTAAAAAAAATACAAAAAAATTGTATGTACAAATAACTATTGTTTACACACACGATTATAGTACTGAACCACCATAACTTACGGTTCTAGACACTTGATTTACAAAGATATAATCTCTGAATAATGTTTAACATGTTTTATTTATTATTTTCATTGTATTAAAGTTGACTCAAACAGGATTTTTTGAACTCTTTTTAAATCATCCTTATCTTGGTGAACTGTGAGAAGTTTTTTCACCTTCTCTGAAAACCAATCTCATGGTATATTAGACATGATAAAACCTCATAATTTAAGCAAATAAGCTATGTTAAAAACATGGTACAACCAGATTTAATATTTGGTGGCCAAACCTATGCAAACAAGATTGTATGCCACCATATGGTATCATGGTTCAAAGTTCAAACCACCAGTGAGAGAGAGAGAGAGAAAGAGAGAAAGAGAGAAAGAGAGAGAATGGTTCTTTTGAACCACACCAAAATGTTAGATCCGTCCATATGATAGACGATGGGCACTGTGTGGCTGTTTTGTTAATTAATTTAATGAATCCCTCAAAAAAAAGTTAGGGTTGTTAAGCTGAATTGACCGAAGAGATAGTATTCAAGCTTGGCCCATTCTTGTGAAGACTTGACCCCAGCTTGAGCTCAAACTCATGGGCAAGCTTGAGTTAAATGAGCCAAGCTTGAGATGGCTCATTTAACAAAAAATATAAATTTTAAAATTAAGAAATAGAATTTGAACTCAAGAGCTACTAAGCCAAGCTCAAATTGACTCGTTTATATAATAAATACATCGGTTCATAGCTATAAGTAACAGGATTTGAATTCTGAAATTGTTTTGTTTGCAAGCCAAACACTTCAACCATATAAACTCTGTTAAAACATATAGGAAAATATCAACTACCCTGGAGTGTACCATACCCGTTAGTAAAAAATACCCATTTTTTCACAAATTTTTATTTTTAAATGGATCAAGCCCTATAACTATGATTTATATGGTTGTCCAATCGTGTTGTATAAGCTGATTTTTTACGGGCTACAAAGTTCAATGGGCTACAATGCATGAAAATTGTACTATTAAGAAATTCATATTTCTATGTTGAAATCATCCAATGTGAACTGCATTTGTTAATCATTGGACCATGCTAAATGCATTCATTTGGTGAAATAATCAAATAAACCTATGAGATTCGACTAGAAATTTCACTTCTCTAACAACTCTTATACCACATTTATATTCATGAATTGTAAGCTATAGATTTTCACCATCTTAAAAATAAAATATTATGGTGTATTAGACAAGATAAAACCTTCAAATATAGTAAATAAATCATTATAAAGGCATCTGTATGGTTATATTTACCATTTGGTGGCTAGATCTATACAAACAAGCGTATGCACCACCATATGGTGTCATGGTATATATATATATATATATATATATATATATATATATATATATATATATATATATATATGGCCAATATTTGGTGTTATTGAAGGCAAATAACTATTGAGCTGAAAATCATATGTTCAAGCTTTATTAACTCAATCTAACCACATAGATGTGTTTAGCATGGATCAAACCTTGAATTATGTTATTTGATTCAAAAATATAAAATTTTGAGTCATGAAATGAAATTTTAGTGCATTGTGAGCCATTCATTTTTGAAGCCTTAAAAAACCTGCTTATATATAACATAATTCAAAACTCATTTTTCTACTAAATAAACCATGTAGATCACATCCATAAGGTCGGATTAAAAAAATCCAAAAAAATATAAAAAGAAAGTTATTTATACTCAATAGTTTTGTGCCTTCAATAGCACCAAATATTAACCCATATCTCCCTCTCTCTCTCTCTCTCTTTATATATATATATATATGTGTGTGTGTGTGTGTGTGTGTGTGTGTGTGTGTGTGTGTGTGTGTGTGTGTGTGTGTGATTTTTAGTTTATGAGCTTGTACGAACAAATCCAAGACAAACACCAGTTTCTCATACTCAATTTCTCAAATCTATTTTACAAGTTTGAACAAGCTCTTTACAAGCCAAACACAAGCTGAGCAAGAAGCAGGTAGGTAGTCTATTTTTCAAATGATTGAAATTGTTCCCTTGTGACTTATATTATAAAGTTGCGTCTAGAGTCTATTTTGATTTTGTTGAGTCTTATGTAAGTTGCCCAATTCAGGTTAATTTATACTCCGAAGAGGCAACTCGTATACTTGAACTGTAAGAGGCCTACAAGATAAAATTATGAATAAATCAAATGCGTTGAGCTTTCTTTTGTTCACCCTCATTGTGATTGCTTCTTGTGATTGCAATTCTTCTCTCTCTATTCTCTCTTGCTTTCTTGCACTCTGATTACAAGCTTTTACGACTAGTAAGCGAGTGATAAGTAGACTTGCGGCGGTGAGGAAGGACTATCGCATCACGCTAGCCTATTGAAGGAAATAAGCCTGTGACAAGTGGTACTAGAGCCTGTTCTCGTGCTGGGGAAGGGACTCCAGAGTCAGTGTCGATAGACGCACCGACAGGCTACGATTTATGAGCAAGACATCGTGGCGCCCTATCAAAACTTGCGTAACACCAAAAGCAAGACAGTTACCAAAGCTGAAGAGATGAGTTCACCTCAGAGCCAAAAGCAGATGACTGCAACTGTCAACAAGCTAATGGAAGATGTAACTTCGCACGAAGAAGTAATTTTATGTGCAGTTGAATCATTCGGTGGACTAAATGATATGGTGGCGAGCCAACAAGAGCATGTGATCTTACTGGTAGAACAGGTCACTTCGTTAACGACAACAGTGGCTGACTTGCAGACTGAAGTAGAGGAACTTCAGTTGAAGAACTGTACATTACAAAGGACAATGACCCTAAATGAGAGAAATGATAAGAGGCCATCAATGATTGATATATCAAGACCAACAAAGTTCAATAGTTCTCACAACAATAAGGCCATTGAGCACTTATTGTTCCAAGTAGAAGACTACTTGAATATTCAGAATGTGGCGATTGAAGATCTCAGAATTAAGGTTGCAGCAACTCTACTGGATGGAGATGCTATCGCTTGGTAGAGGCGGAAGCGCAGTGACATGGAGAGTGGTCAATGTGTGATAGACACATTTGATGACTTCAAAATGAAACTGTGCAACTACTTCATGCTGATAAATGTGCAAAGACAGGCTTACAAAATGGTGTCAGATCTTAAATATATTGGTTCGCTGCAAGACTATGTAAGAACTTTTTAGAAGTTTATGCTTGAGGTGCCTAACATGCGTGATGAGGACAAGCTCAACCGGTTCATTGTGAGACTTTAGCTATAAGCACAATCCGAAGTGGAAAGGTGCAACCCCAGTATTTTAGAAGATGCATACATGACTTTTAGAAGATGCATACATGACGACCGAGTGCTTAGCTAACACTTAGTGCAAGCCCTTTACTCCATCAACCAAGGTTGAAAAAAAGCCTCACCATGAAGGCGAGAAGGATGAGCGACGCAACAACAAAGCTGAGACATCGACATCCCACCAATTTAATAAGAAACAGAACTTCAAGAAATATAACAACATCAACAAGGGAGCAGTTATTACTTGCTCGTTCTGTGGCGATAAGCATATCGCTAGGCAGTGTCTGAAGCAGCTTGTAAATGACGATGGGCAAGTCAATACGGTGCAGGCAGAGTGTAGTGATACTGAGACCATGCAACCAAGGATGGGGGTCATGCGATCAATTAACACAGCTAAAAGTTGTGCAACTGAAAACATGCAGGTCAGTAAGAAACTAATATACCTAAAAATCATTACGAATGGAAAGTCTACTTCAGCAATAGTAGACTTTGGGGTCACACACAATTTCGTCTCACGGAAAGAGGCAAAGCGGTACGCATGAAGCCTAAGCCAAACAAAGGACCATTAAAATGGTGAACTCTGAGGCCAAGCTCATCCTTGGTGAAGCAAGAGATGTGGCTATCCAAATTGAGAGTTCGGCCGACAAGGTCAACTTTTTTGTGGTGCCTCTTGACGATTTTAAGATGATTTTGGATATAGAGTTTCTGCGTAGCCAGAATATGATGATGCTGTCAAAGTTTAACTCGTTGACGATTATGGGGCCAAACATATCACATACAGTTCAATGCCTTACTTAGAAATGCAAGACTTCAGTGTTATCAGCAATGCAATTGAAGGAGAATGTCAAGCATGAGGAGCAGACATTCTTGATTGCCATGTACACAGAAGAAAAGAAGGTGCAAGCAGCAGTGACGCTTACCCTAGCCCCACTGTTGGCGGAGTTTCAGGGGGTGATGCCTTCAGAATTGTCAAAGCGTCTTCCACCAATACGTGAGGTCAACCATAAGATTGAGTTGACCCTGGGAGCGAAGCCTCCCGCAATAGTTTCATACCGCATGCAACGAGCTGAGTTGAAAGAGTTGCAAAGACAGCTGGACGAGATGTTGGATATAGACATCGTTCATCCATCAAAAGCACCATTTGGAGCCCCAGTCCTATTTCAGATGAAGTAGGACTGCTCCAAGCAGTTATGTGTAGATTATCATGCGCTAAACAAGGTCATGGTAAAGAACAAGTACCTGTTGCCACTAATAGCAGACTTGTTCGATCAGTTGGGCAGTGCCTGAGTCTTTTCAAAGCTAGACTTGAGATCAAGTTACTGATAGGGGTGGAAATTGGGTCGGGTCGACGGGTTGGTGGGTCAACATACCTTAACATAAACCCGACACGTTTATTAAATGGGCCAGTTGTGGCAAACACGAACCCGACCCATTTATTAAACGAGTAACCTGACACGACACGGTTAACCCGTTTAATAAACGGTCGGGTTTGGTAAATGGGTTGGCGGGTCGGGTTCGGTAAACGGGTAAACAGATTGGCAGGTAGGTTGGCAGGTAGGTTGGCAGATCGGGTTCGAGTAAACGGGTAAACGGGTTGGCGGGCGGGTCAAGTTCGAGTAAACGGGTAAACAAGTTGGTGGGTCGGGTTCGGGTAAACGGGTTGACCCGCCCGCCTAACCCGTTTATTAAATGGGTCAGTCAGGTTGGCGAGTTGGCATACCCCTAACATGAACCCGACCCGTTTAATAAATGGGTTAGGCGGGTCGACCCGTTTACAACACAAACTCGTTTAAGCCAAACTCAAACCCGACTAAGAAGCGGGTTGGCGGGTCGTGTCAGATTTTGCCACCCCTAGTTACTGGCAGGTGAGGATTGTAGATGGCGATGAACCGAAGACAACTTGCGTCAGCCGCTATGATGCTTACAAATTCTTAGTAATGCCATTCGGGTTGACGAATGCTCCAATCATGTTTACGACACTAACGAATAAGATTTTCTACCCTTACTTGGACAAGTTCGTAGTAGTCTACTCAGATGACATCGTGATTTATAGCTGCAACATGAAAGAACATGTCGGGCACTTGCGAATAGTGTTTCAGGTGCTAAAGGTGAATGACCTCTGTGTTAAAAGAGAGGGGTGTCTCTTCAGTCAGGAGGAGATCAACTTCTTCGGCCACGTTGTGGGGTGCGGTGTGTTGCGTATGGATGGGCAAAAGATAAGAGTCATCCAGAAATGGGACAGAGTTGTGGTCATTCCTTGGTTTGACGAACTACTATCGGCAATTCATTGAAGGTTACTCCCTCATTATTGTGCCCTCACTGACTTGTTAAAGAAGAATCGGGTATGGCTCTGGACAGAAGCATGCCATGATGCCTTCGATGGCTTGAAAAAAGCCTTAACGATAGAGACAGTGCAACAATTACATGATCACTCGAGACCCTTTGAGCTCCACATAGACGCCTCAGACTTTGCCATTTGACATAGTTATTATGCAGGATGGTCATCTAATCGCATATGAGAGTCGTAAGCTAAATGATGCAGAGAGGCATTACACGATGCATGAACGTGAGATGACAACCATAGTGTATTGCCTCAGGACCTGGCAACATTATTTTTTGGATGCCTAGTTCATCGTCAAGACGGATAATGTTGCCACGAGCTATTTTCAGACACAGAAGAAGGTGACGCCCAAGCAAGCTCGGTGGCAGATATTTTTGGCTGAGTTTAAATTTGCTTTGGAGTGCAAGGTTGGGAAGACCAATGTAGTTGTAGATGCCTTGAGCCGTAGGGCTGAACTGGTTGTTGCACGTGCAGAGCCTTCTAAAGTGCATTTAGAGGGTGTTTTGCTGAGCTGCATCCGCGAAGGTATGCAGCAGAATTCGATGGTGCAAAACCTTGTTTATCTGGCATAGGCAGGAAAGACTCAATGATTTTGGCTACAGGACGACATCCTTGTGACAAAAGGAGGATGCGTTTTTGTACCACAGTGGGAAAGCCTATACTGAAAATTGCTTAAGGAGTGCCATGATACATTATGGGTCGGCCATTCTGGTTAGGAACGAATCTTAGCACTCTTTGAGTACAACTACTATTGGCCACATATGAGATATGATGTGGAGGGGTATGTGCGAACGTGCCTCGTTTGCCAGCAAGACAAGGGGACCAAGCATAAAGAAGTCGATCTCCTTGATTCTCTACCAATTCTAGAACATCCTTGGGAAAACATTTGTATGGACTTCATTGTTAGTCTGCTTCATCCTATTGGTGGCTGATCGTTTCTCAAAGTATGTCACCTTCATCTTAGCTTCTAAGAAGTGCCCTGCAGAGAAGACAACAGAGCTGTTTGTAAAGCATGTGATGAAGCATTGGAGCATACCAAAGAGCATTGTGAGTGATCGCGATGCTCGCTTCACGGGCAAGTTCTGACATGAAGTATTGCAGCTACTTGGATCTGATTTGCTATTTTCAACAAGCTTTCATCCACAGACCGATGGACAAATAGAGCGCATCAACGAGATACTTAAGTGATACCTTAGGCATTTTATTAGTGTCAATCAAAAAAATTGGGTAAAGCTCCTTGACGTGGCACAATTCTGTTATAATCTTCAGAAGAGCGAGTCTTCAGGCTACAACCGCTGACCCCGCACACTCTTGCAGCACAAGAAAAATGAAGGTCATCCTTCACTTATCAGTTTGTTCGAGACTGGCATAAGCAGAATGAGTTGACGAAGGCATTCCTACACAAGGAGGTAAAGAGAATGAAGAAGTGAGTGGACAAACATTGTCGACCCGTTGAGTTTCAAGTTGGGGACCAAGTGTTGGTGAAGCTTTATCTTGATCGTACAGGCATCTTCTGCGGGCGGCACCGCGGACTGATCAGAAAGTATGAAGAATCATTCACCATCACAAAGAAGGTGGGCAAACTGTCGTACAAGCTAGAGTTGCCCCCAAATTTTAAGGTGCATTTGGTGTTCCACATGTGCAACCTCAAACCGTTTTATACATATGACAGAGATCCGAAACGTAGCGTGCCACAACACGCTCCCATCATGCAGAGAGCTCTGACAACACAACGAGCCGAGAAGAACCTTAGTCAGATCCTTCGCCACAAGGTCAACTACTTGGGTGAAGTGAAGAAATACCTAATGCAGTGGGATGAAACAATGGAACCTACGTGGAAGCCAACTTTTCGGATGAACAACCGTTACCCGGCTGAAGTTAGGGCTTACTATGAAACATAAGGCGTTGAGGACGATGCATGATTTGAAAGGAGGAGCATGTTCCCTTGTGACTTACATTGTAAAGTTGCATCTAGAGTCTGTTTTGCTTTTGTTGAGTCTGATGTAAACTACTCAATTCAGGTTAATCAATACCCCGAAGGGCAGCCAGTATACTTGAATTGTAAGAGGCCTACGGGCTAAAATTGTGAATGAATCAAATGTGTTGAGCTTTTTTTTGTTCACCCTCGTTGTGATTGCTTCTTGTGATTGTAATTCTTCTTCCTCTATTCTCTCTTGCTATCCTGTACTCTGATTACAAGCTTCCGCAATTGACAAGCGAGCGATAAGTAGGCTTGCGACGATGAGGAAGGACCATCACACTATACTGGCCTATTGAAGGAAATAGGCTCATGAAAAAAACCGAGCACTGAAAAAATAAGAAACCATTGCAAAATAGGAAAAATGTTTTATCAACCAAAGGCCAAACAACGTACTCTGGGTGATGGAGAGGGGGTTTCCCCTTGGCCTAGCGAAAGAGAAAATAAAATAAAACAAGTGTTTGGCACAACTTAGCGGTGGTCTGGCTCTTGCATCCTGGACAGAGGCGTCAACACACCCCATGGGACAAAAATGGGGTTCATTTTCATGACAGAATGTCATTGAGAGAAGGACGAATTCTCGAAATTCAGGAGCTAAAATGGCCATTAGAACCGACCTCAAGTTTAGCCTGTAAGCTTTACCCTCTCATTTACCAAAGGAGGCTCCGCTTGCTGGCAGGAACATTTAGTGCACATCACCTTGTGTTTGGAAAGTTGCAAGTTCAAATGCCAATGGTATAATTGTATTACTGTTAGGGGTCTGCCAAACCACAACTTTTTATGTAGAAAAAAAAGCTTTATCCTCATTCTCCTTTCTTTTATTTTTCTGGGAATATGGGTTTTCTATAAAAAAAAAATGACACTATTGAGAAATTCAGTATTCTTTTTACACTTTGTGAATTTCTTTTTTCTTTCGAGGAAATACATCTTTGTGCTTTTGGTTATGTTTGGGAGCCTTGAATCGGAGCAGTGGCGTGCTGAAACAATGCATTGGGAATGGTGTTGGCAGAAGAGGATGATGCTTTTGGCAACCTCATCTCTCAACATCACAGGTTGTCCAGACAATAAATTCGGCAACCCAATGAAACCGTGTTTCCATCTCAATGCAAGGCCCTCAAACATGGCTTTTGCGGAGTTGTGAAATTGCACATTGGTGAAAAATTAATGCTCGACCTTGCAGCGAGGGTTGCTCTCCTGGGTTTCGAACTTGTGACATTCCGTCAACTTGGTGATATTCAAAGTCACCACTAGCCACGAGAGTGAGTGTTTCCAGCGCTACACTCAAGTGACCGCCCAGCTCTGGCTGCTGGCAAGCGCACCGATACGAATATCGAACCGGTATCGGGAAACAGGCTTCACACGTACGCCATTTTCCAGTACGGGCCGCTACCGACCGAGTATGTAAGCTCCAGTTAAAACGGGAAAAAAAAGGAAAAACTCGGTGCATTCTTCCTCTCTCTCTCTCTCTCGGATTTCGAGTCGATTCTATTGAAGGGAGGGGCTGCAGACGATCGTCCTCTCTCTCTCTCTCCGCGGCTCTTCGGACTTGCCGTAATCCTGATTTCGAGCCCTAGACCGCCGATCTAGGGTTTGGGATCTTCTGCTCCTGGAAAACCCTAGAGGGTTTCTCCCGCTCAATTCCGTTTAGCGGATCTCCAATTTCGGAGCCATGGCGGCAGCGAGCGCGCCGATCGCGATGAAGGAGGCTCTCACGGTAATCGTCTCGCGTAGTGATGTCTTTTGGTTTAGATCTTTCTCTGGTCGATGATCTGGTAGTTTCTGCTGTCCGCCGAGTTGAATTCGTGTGTTTGTTCAGGTTCTAGGGTGTCTTAGTGTTTTGTACTTTACTCCTGTTTGGTTCATTTGATCATTCGTTGTTTGATCTGTTTGAGTGGTTCCTTTGCTCCGATAGGTGCTTGAGATCTAGGGATTTAGGGTCCAGTACGAGTTTGCGTGTGTTGTATTGTTTTTACGAAGAAATAATCTTGACTTCGGTTTTGTTTCTTGGTTTTTTTAATAGATCCGAGAGATCTATGATTTCTGAATGATGTAGGCAGTAATTAGGGACAATCACTTTTTCGGAAGAATTAGAATTTTGCATAATTATGCACTATTTTCATTTATGGACAGCGAGAAGACGAGATCTTTGTGGCCATAAAGGCGTTGATCTTCTGATGTTCTGACTGTAAAAGCGATCTATGCAATTCCATTCCATATTTAGTCTGGTTATCTGCATGTCATTTCGATGTCTTTATTACTTGGCAACACTGCTTCAGAAAGCATGATAATATTTTAAATTCGTGCATAACAAGATTGTTCTGCTTTATGGATGGAATTATTGCCATGTACCTTCCATTTTGTCGAAGTTGCATCGTCATAATTAATGTTTATCTGAAATTGCCATGCAAATCATAATTCGATCCATCAGATTGATGGTTTTCTTATGCCCTGTCTCAGTTGACGAGCCTCGGGATCAATCCCCAGTTTATCACATTTACACACGTGACAATGGAATCAGACAAGTACATCTGTGTGCGAGAAACATCCCCACAAAATAGTGTCATTATCATTGATATGAATATGCCCATGCAACCGCTGAGGAGGCCTATTACTGCTGATTCAGCATTGATGAATCCGAACAGCAGAATATTGGCTCTTAAAGGTAACTGTTGTTTGTTTGGTAGTATTTCCTCTTGTTTTCACACTCATAAGACATTGTTGTATATGATGCTTATCTATTAGCAACCTTTTTTATTCATAAGAACAAGTAATAGTGGCACTGCGTGTTTATGGTGATGGTCATTTACCTCAAAAACAGCAACTCTGATTATGATGTTCAGCTCGTTCCTCATCTCTGTTAGCATTTCATTTCTTATTTACTTATCTTGTTTGGATTTTCTTGTCAACCAGGTTGCATAAGAGCATTGTTGGCTTGTAAAATACATTTATTTTTTGCAGTAATTTTGTTGCTTTTGGATATCGCCGTTGTTCCATCATATTATTGTTTTTAAGAACTTTGGGTGCTCTTGGGAAGATACTAAAGCCCATGGTAGTTGGGCATGCAGCCTGATAGAAGACTATACCATGCATGATCACTAATATCCAGGATTTTATTTATTTATTTATGGGCATTTTTCAGCTAAAAGTCTTCTCACCTTCCGCTCTTATGGATGTATACATTTCTTGTTTGAGGGGCTTAAGAAAATCAATGAATGATTAGTATGATTTGGTTGAATCTAGGGGAAGCTAAAATTCATTATCAAAAGACTTGGGAAGAGATGCATACAGAAATGGAGAGGTGCCTGCTTTTTAATAATTTTTTGGGTATGTTATGGCTGAATGTTCAGGTAGCATTTTATGAATGATCGGACATATATCATTTGTCTGTGTATGCTATTGCAACAATGGGTTCATTGAGAAAAAAAGGAAGAAAATGATTGGTATGTTCTGATTGATGATGTGATAGCGAAGATAGGCTATCTGTCTCAATAACCTTGGAAAAGAATGGTATAGAAGTGCTGTAAACAGGTGGGGGTTACTAGGTGCTCTTACTGAAGTGTTTACTTTAGTCGTTAGTATGGCTAACTTATGGGGTATTTAGTGTCAGTTCCTAGGGTTGCAGGTAATCATAGTTTTGTCTAGAATTCACGAGGATGGTGTTTGTGACATAGATTTTTTCACATTGTCATGCTTAACTTCATACAAGCTCATCACAGCTAATGGGAATAGAAAGCACTTAATGCAAACTCATCACAGCTACCGGAAATAGAAAGCACTTAAGCACAAATGGCCATATTCTTTTAGTGATTTTTAAACTGAGGAAACCAATCTTTCTAGCATTCCAACCATTCTTGATTTGGGCATATTGGGAAGTCAGAATGGACTCATGAATTAACTTATAAGACATATTGCCACAGGTCTGCAACCTACATAGCAACATACTTTTGGTGGGTGCAACTTCTGTGCTCACAAGAACTGTCATAGTGCCTATATTTTCGAGAGGGGAATGACTATATACCATAATCACAGATATCAGTGATATTTTCAAAATATCACAATATTATCGTTGTATTTTCAGCAAACGACATTATAGGTAAACTATTGCAATATTTTGAAAATATTTCCAATTTGCTAATATCATGATATTATCAATTATTGTTACTGTTTTTTATATTTTTATTTATTTTCTACATCTTAAATGTGTTTTTCTTCTTTATTTTGTATTTTTTACTTATTTATTTTATTATATATGTATTTTATTATCTAAACATGATATTGTCTTTGCTTATTTTTGTTAGTTTTTATATATTTTATATATTTTAAGTCCCGATATTTTCCCGAGAATTATCACCAAACCCCTATAATATCGCGAGAAATAGCCGATACCGATATTTGTGATTATGCCATATACATTTGGTACTCTTGGATCTATGTAGTCAAAACGTTAGGTGCTACCAGGCTCCTAAAAGTCTATGGCGTTTAGGAATCCTCTAAGGGCTCAACAATATTAAAAAAAGTGTATATTAAAAAGCTAAAATTAACATACTTAATATTTCATATGTAATAAGGCATAATACCATGGTATAAACATTATATATCCTCACAATCAGGCATGAAAAAACACAAGCAGCCATGTGCATGACATACAACCACAACTTTCTTCAATCTTATTACATTCTCACAGCGCCGTAAATTAAATTCAGTTAAAGGTTTAGTACAACTGTATGAACATTATCAATAAAAGCAGCAAATAACAATTATTGCCATTATCAAAACACAGATTGAACAATCAGTTCATATAACACCAAAAATTATCAGCTTGTTAAATTTTCATGAACGGTACATAAAAGTAGTAAAAGTAGTACATTACCATAGTAGTAGTAAAAATAGCTGAAAATGGAAAACTTGTACAGATGTATCATCAAGAAACATGGCTTAGTACATAAAAGTAGTAAAAGCAGTATTAGTAGTAAAAATAGCTGAAAATGGAAAACTTGTACAGATGTATCATCATGAAACATGGCCTATTAAAACCATCCTGCAGCTAACTCCAATAATAAAGAGAATAAAATATACAAAAGTGTTAACTCTGATAGAAAAGAAATATAAACTATAACCATATATAAGAATGCAATCAAAGAACCTATTTAAAAAGAAAGAAAGAATTCAATCAAAAGAACAAACACATAATCATCACATCTTACTTTGTTATACACAGGGCAAGGAAACAAAACTATTATCATGGATGAATAGATAAGAAGCACAAAGAAATAAAGAATGCAGCTGAAATGGCAAAAAATAGCACTTGTTTTGCAGAATTGCTAGATTACCTAATGCTTCTTGACTGTAGCAGATGGGAAGGAGACGAGGAAGAAGGGGAGGGTCAGTGGAAAAGGAAGAAGAAGTGGAAGAGCCTTAAAGTGGACCAAGATGGTCCTTGCTGAATACCGACTAGTCATTTGACTGACTAGCCGGCTTGCAACTTGGCACAGGACTGCGCCTAGTTGGCTGACTAGGTCAACCACTAAGTCTTGGATTCATCATTGTAGCAATAAGTTGTTGAATCAGCAACATGACTTATTTAACAATTAACAATTGCATCGAGATTGCTTTTATGTTTTTATTGTGTTTACTGTTTAACTCCAGAGTGTCTGAAGCTGCGTGGTTACCTCTGTCATCCTGTGGTTGGTTGGCTGTGGGTGACAGGCTTTACGACTAATATTGTCATGACCGTCGGTCTTTTATTGTTGACTGGGGTGACTTTATGGAACTGTTGTGTATATGTTCGGTCTCCGGTTAATAGTCAGATTTTGAGAATTGTGAATGTCGCTGTTATTGCATGTTACTATTCTGTTATATGATTTTTTTTTTTTTTGCCCATGATTTTGTACGAAACAAAATATTCTGGTCAAAATATGTTCCTAATTTCAATAAGGTGCACTTGAGAGGTCACCTTTTCTCACATATTTGTTGATACTAGGTATTCCATAATTAGGTTTACTTTATATTGCTGTTTGGTTGCTCATATGTTTTGTTTCTCTTTGTGGCATTTTCTTTTTAATTTCTACACAATTTTTGTTTGATCTTTTGCAATTGGAAGTTTTTTCACTAATCTTACAATACATTACAGTACATGTGAATCCCATATCCTAGATCCCTATAATACACCTTACAGTATGCTTGTTTGCAAAAATTGCATATTCTCTGAAAAATAATTGCTTTGTCATACTTGGTTACATGATATTTGGTCCAAATTCATGATGTGCACCAAGATTTTGGTTTCAATAGTGGTCAGTGAAAAGGCGCTCACAATTGAAATTAGCATGTGGATCCTGTTTGTTATTTTCAGTATTTGTCTTTGTTATAAGGATACTAAATTGCTGATTGAACATGTGAATCCTGTTGTGATTCTGTGCTTTGGTTGTAAAGTTAATGGACCTCTGATTAAATCTTATTCTGGTCTTGAAGCTCAAATACCGGGAAGTACTCAGGATCATCTCCAGATATTCAATATCGAGTTGAAGGCTAAAATAAAATCTTATCAGATGCCTGAACAGGTTCTAGTGTCTTCCATTGTCAAATTAGATTAGGTTGTCACATTCTTTTTCATGAATGACTATTAATTTTGAACACATCATTCTTTGTTTTTTGTGATTTCTCTGTAGGTTGTCTTCTGGAAATGGATTACTCCAAAATTGTTGGGATTGGTTACTCAAACATCAGTCTATCACTGGTCAATAGAAGGTAAGGAATATGTACTTTTTTTTCATGTGTGATCTATGTCACATGGATACCGATGCAGGAACAGGACACTATTCAGATACACTTAATACAACACAGCAATTCTAAAAAATTATGACACATAGAAACTACCACTCACACACACAAGTTCTTAACATAAGTCTATAAAACATGAATATCATCTGAATGCAAACTCTTGAACAACAATTCTAAATCACTATAATTAAAAACATTAAATAATAAAGCTAAGTTGAAATTGAAATGCAATGTAATTAATGACATTTTAAAAGAGAAACAACACAAATAAACAAAAAATAATTAATTAAGATAATAAAAGGAAATAGATAAAGTTAATGACACAATGTTAGTTGTGTAAGACACTGGTTTGACTTTGTCCATGAAGTGTCCTGGTGTGTCTAACTGTTGTGTTGTCATTATTTTCAAACCAGTGGCTTAGGAATTGACTCAAGTACATGTATATGCATACATATACAATGGTTTGACAATCAGTGTATGCATGTGTATAAACTTTATAATATACATGTATGCATAATTTTTTTGTACAAATATTTTATCATGTCAATTGTCAACATATACCCATTATAGGGCACCTGCACAGAAACATACATGACTTAGCTGGGCCATATGTTGACTCAAGCGAGTCATGGTCGAGTCATATGAAAACTTGGCTGACTCAGGCGGGTCTTGTGCAAATCTGGGTCACTCATTGGGTTGACTCACTGAATGACCGAGTCAAATGAGTCACTATGTTGACTCAAGTGAGTTTTCAAAACTGTGTGTCATGTTGACATGGGATACACATGTTAAGTGAAGTGTCCTTGTGGCATAGTGTGAGATAGGCCGAGTGCTGCAATGAGTTTATTCAAATTTACAGGGCTGATCTTATTAGCAGTAATTTCTTCATCATGTACTTATGTCCTGACTTATTTGCAGGGGAGTCTGAGCCTGTAAAGATGTTTGAGCGGACAGCTAATTTATCCAGCAATCAAATAATTAACTACCGGTGTGATCCCTCTGAAAAGTGGCTTGTCTTAATTGGAATTGCACCTGGTGCACCAGAGGTATATCCGTGTCACCTTTTGTTGTTTTGGGCGACTTAGCCGCTAATTTACTGAGTTTCTCAAAGGATGTTGTGCATATCTAATGTTTTTTGTTGTTAATCTTCCTTTTTTCTCTTTCCTTGGTATTACTTTCTACGTGCATCCTTGGTATGTGTGTCTCCTTTGTCACATCTAGAGCTATGTCACAGGGACTCAGCTAGCAGGGTGCCGCACCTGCGTTGACGCGACTCGACGCGGGTGCGGGTGCGGTCAACCCAATCCTGGGTGCGTTGACCGCACCCAGGGTCATTTTGGTCCATTTTTTTGTTTTTTTTGTTTTTTTTGTTTTTTTTTTTAAATTTTGCCCTATGAAATGGGCTGCGGATGGTCCATTTTTTTGTTTTTTGTTTTTTTTAAATTTTGCCCTATGAAATGGGCTGTGGAATTTAAAAAAAAAAATCTGGGGGGGGGGGGGGGGGGGGGCGCTGCCCCCCTATAACCCCCACCAGGGGCGCCCCCCCTGGACCCCCGCCCGCTGACCGCGCAGCGGGACCCATGCCAGGGGGAACCCCCGGACCCCCCCTTATATATATATTTACATTTTTGCCCTGCCGCACCCCCGCACCTGGGTTTTTTGGAAGTGCCGAATCCCCGCACCCGCACCCATGTGACATAGATCTAGAGCCATCAATGGTTGAGTATCCAACCAATAATGTACAGTCAGGTTCTAGTTTGGGCTCTGGCAGGTTTCATCTCATATATGAGGGAGCTCATATTGGCCATATTGTACTTCAAATTCACATGCCTATATTAACTTAACAGTGGATTCGATTGAGGAGTCGGGTTGGGCCACGTTAAGCTTGAGTTGAGATTAAAAACAGATTGGCATAGTGTGTCTGTTTTGTTTTCAAGTTCAAACCTCACCCTTTTCTTTAACTTTTTACTGTAAACATATGCAAACAGATCTGGAGCAGATATCAAACCATTTTTAAAATCAGGTTATACTTTCACTGGATTGGGTACCTGACCTGGAGCATCTATAAGTTGTTCATATCCAGACCTGATCGTGGTTGAGTCTGAGTAAATAGTTCTGAACCTGGTTACTTTTTCTGGGACTTCATTCTTTTGCCTTACCAAAACTTATTAATTCGGGTCATCCAGGTATTTGGCCTCAGATCAACCAGTTGAACGACCCAGCCACAACCTTCCCTCCCCTCTCATATGTCCCTTTATCTTTGTCATGTAGTTGAATGGGTGACATAAGCTTAAAGATTTGTTTTAAAGGCTTCGGAATTGCTTAGACATGGTTGATTACTGTAAATAGTTGAACTGACAAGGAATTGGTTGATTCAGTTGACTAAGGCACTAGGCTAAGAACACTAGCAAAAGTCCATCAAGTTTTGAGTGACTTGGCTAAGTCTTTAAATGGCAGACTTGACTCATTTGACCAACCTTTTGCAAAGTGAAACTACTCATTCGAATGACCTCCCAGTCAAGAAGGGTATGGCTGGTCTTTGTTTGGAGTGTATTTAATTAAATTTTTTTAGGCTTGAACTTTTCAGATGTGTTTTCAGACACTGGTCAAGTCAGCTATGGAGTAGGTCCAAATCAGTGAGTCTTGATTCATTCCTCTTTCCTTGTAGAACTCTTTGAGCATTTGATAAGCTCCTCAAAACTTGATATGAATCCTTGAGCTGTGGTCCATAATGTTTAAACCAGTTTTGCAAGTATACGGCTGTTTGAGAAATAAAATCAATGTGGGACATAAACCTGCTCTTGTCTGCATCCAAAACCCAATTTGTAGACATTGAGGCCTTGTTGACTCTCCGTAAGATACTGTAAGTTTCCTGGCCTTTGTCACTTTTGAAGCAAGGGAAGAATTTTGCCTTTTTGGTCTAAGTACCGACAGCGAGTTTTGTTGGAGCACTTAAAGTATAATAAAAGAAGCCAAATCTACACATTACACATATTTTCTTATTTAGCTATTGCAAATAACCTTGGATTAGGAATAATGCATCGGGTATATTGACTGTGTTTTACTCTTCCAGAGGCCTCAACTTGTTAAGGGGAACATGCAACTCTTTTCTGTAGATCAACAGCGTAGTCAAGCACTGGAGGCACATGCTGCAGCATTTGCGTCTTTTAAAGTGGGTTCCTATCACCGAAAGCCACTTGTTAATTGTGTTCTCCAGGTCATGTTGTTGAATTGTTATGTTATGGGGTCCTTTTTTTGTTCCACAGGTTGTTGGGAATGAAAATCCTTCCACTCTTATTTGCTTTGCAACAAAGACGATGAACGCAGGCCAAATTACTTCAAAGTTGCATGTTATTGAACTTGGTGGCCAACAAGGTTTGCTTCTGCATTTGTGAGCCTCTACATGCATACTAGAACCTAAATTCTAAACTGTAATATTGTGAAAGAGACAAACCTTCTACATACATACTACCGATCTAAGCTCTTTTTTTACTTTTGTTAACGTTTTTTGCTCATTTATGTAGCTGATTTGTGTTTTTTCTTAATCAGGAAAACCAGGCTTCTCAAAGAAGCAAGCTGACCTTTTCTTTCCCCCAGACTTTGCTGACGACTTTCCAGTCTCAATGCAGGTGAATTATTTGTTTAATTTTCATATGTGTCTTGAGTTGCAATAACATTGATGCTAACTCTTCTTCCATTTTTCAGATATCACATAAATATAGTCTGATCTATGTGGTTACCAAGCTTGGACTTCTTTTTGTGTACGATCTTGAGACTGCTGCGGCAGTTTACAGAAATCGAATTAGTCCAGATCCAATATTTTTGACTGCAGAAGCCTCATCAGTTGGGGGATTTTATGCTGTCAATAGGCGAGGGCAAGTATTACTTGCAACCGTTAACGAGGCAACAATTGTTCCTTTTGTCAGTGGTCAGGTGAGTTTTGAAGCAAACTTATCTTCTCCTGGAGCAAAAATGGGTATTGCAAACATTTGCTGATGTAAATGTTTTACAGTTGAACAATTTGGAGCTGGCAGTAAATCTTGCGAAAAGGGGAAACCTTCCGGGAGCAGAAAATTTGGTGTGTTCTCACCTGCCTACACATGATAGTTGAACACAATTTTGCATTGGACATGTTGCACTATGATGATTGAACATTGCTTCACATTTCCATTGGGTTTGTTGATAATCTTGGGCTGGTGTAATTTGTTCTATAATTCTGTGTGAGGGGGTCATGACAGTCTATTTGCTGCTTGTTATCTGCCATCTCGACCTGTAAATAATTTGTCGATCAGCATTCTTGTTAAAGTTGCTTGTCATGCAGGTGTTAATGATCTCTGTATCTGCTGCAGGTTGTTCAGCGATTCCAGGAGTTGTTCTCCCAAACAAAGTACAAGGAGGCTGCTGAGCTTGCTGCTGAATCTCCTCAGGGAATTCTTCGTACTCCAGATACTGTAGCAAAATTTCAGGTATTGTATCATTTCTCTCTGGAAATATTTATAAGTTTCTTTTTTATCATGCTTACCATTGTAAAATTGCATAAAGTTCAGTATACAAGTTATTATTCAGGTTAAAATGAAGCTTGGAAGTAGAGGTGGACACAATGGGCTGGGTGGCCCAGCCCAGCTTGGCCCGAACCGGGCTGGCCCGTGTGTGTGTGTGTGTGTGTGTGTATATATATATATATATATATATAGAGAGAGAGAGAGAGAGAGAGATCTTTCAGACCATTTATCTCCCAGATCATCCCAGAACCCTTTAGAAAACATACTTGCATGTGTTTTTTGTTTAATCTACACCCATAGATGTGATCTCTACGCTTTATTTAGTAGAAACTATGTAGTCAAAAGCGCTAGGCAGTGAACCCCTAAAAAGCTTAGGTGGAACTAGGCAGATTAGTTAGTACCTTAATTAAAAGAATAAATTTTTTTATAAAAAATATGCAAATAAACTGCTAAAATTAGTAACAAACATGTATGCAACATAAAATCAATCAACAATAAGCAATAAAGAAAAAAAACATCAAACATTACAAAACTTGCCCGAATATTAAAAACAATTGAATAAGCAAAGCAAACAACTGTCAACAAATGCCAATAATTTAAAAATAATATAAAATTTTAAAATAAAGTGCTAAAACTAACAACAAACATGTATCCAACATAAAATTAATCAACAACAAATGCACAAAACATAAGATATTGCTATCCTCAAGCATAGTAAACATGTTATATTACAAAACCTGCCCAAATATTATTAAGACTAACAACAAAGATGTATCCAAAGTACAAAATACCACTATCGTGAAGCATAGCTGCATAGTAAACCTGTTATATTACAAAATCTGACAAAAAATTAAGACACATCTACATACATAAACAACACACATAAAAATTCAATGTCACATCTGCATAAAGAAACACACATAACAAATTAATTTCAAAAAAGCAAAAAATGCACATAACAAGTTGCAGTGTACCGATTTTCCTGCCTAGGCAAGAACCCCTAGTTGACGCCTATGCGGGAAAATTGGTAGGAATCCAGTCGATTCCTTGTTTTTTCCTTCGACTAGCCTGACTAGGAGCCTAGTCGGCACCTTTGACTACATAGAGTAGAAAACATGTACTGGTTTAAGCATTTTGTATGTTTAGATGTGTTTTTAGCTCAATGAAAAAACAACGGTATATATTGCACCAAAAACTTGATTAACTAAAAATCAAGAATTTCTGTTAAATTGTTTTGATCTGAAGTATGGTTTGTAGTAAATAAGCAATAATAAACACATCTACAGGTTTGTATTAAGCAAAAAACTTGCACAAATATGTTTTTTAAAGAGATCTGGGACGATTTGGGAGATAAATGGTCTGGAAGATACACATCACACACTCTCTCTCTCTATATATATTTATATATATAACATATATTACCGTACATGTCTATACATCATTTTCCACAAGAGAAATACTAAAGAGAATCAATGACTCATTTAATTGTTGATGGGTTAGGACCCATATCATGTCCAAGACATGTTGGATCTGGCCCGTTTTGTGGGTTAATATGTGCCAATCATTCCATGTGGGTTGGGACGCACACCAGGTAGCTGGTGCATGTTGGTCCCCATTGATGGTGCAGGATTGGGTCCAACAAAATTTGGACCTCATTTGCACATCCTACACCAACATAATGCCTACTCTCTAGGGCCATACTGGTTCCTGTATCTACATCCAGTTTTCATACTGGATCTGGCTCCAAGCATTTGTAAGTATATAACAATTAAGCCCGGCCCAGCCTGATTAGACCCACGGGCCTAACGGGAGGGTCGTGGGCCGGCCCGAACCAGGCTTTGACCAGGCCGGCCTGTTGCCCACCCCTACTTGGAAGTAGCTTCTTATTTTGATAGATGGGGGAGCTCCATCATTGAGATGCTTTTTGGCATGCCTGATTTGGCTTGTTGGTTAGAGCTTTGTCTTGTCAGACTGCAATTTTTCTTTTTTTTTCTTTGCTTATTGTGCTGCAGTTATAGTTTTTATTTGTTTTTCTAAGCTGCTATTGCTCTTTCTTTCTTAATGTAGAGTGTTCCTGTGCAAGCTGGACAAACTCCACCACTGCTGCAGTACTTTGGGACATTATTAACAAGAGGGAAGCTGAATGCATTTGAGTCGCTGGAGTTATCACGCTTGGTTGTGAATCAGAATAAAAAGAATCTTCTAGAAAATTGGTTGGCTGAAGACAAGCTTGAATGCAGTGAAGAGCTGGGGGATCTTGTGAAGGTAGAACTCGAATATATTCTTTGGTTGTAGGAATTGAATGGTGCTGGCCTTGTTATTTGCTCCTGCATTTGTTTCCCCTGCATGAAATCAAATTGAATGATGTGACTATTTCTGTTGTAGCCTTGAACACATTGTGAATTTCATGTTATTAGGTGTGGCTATTTTGTTGTGTCTTCCTTTGGTTATTATTTTTCGTGTGATTTTGTGTTTGTCTCCTCCTCATAGACTTCCTAATGAAACTGCATTATTGATTTTGTGCAGCCTTGCGTTGGTTATAAAGTGCACATAACATACCTTTTGATCTTTTAGTATTTATTTGAAAGATTATTTAGTGTGAATTGATGTCTTCTGTCACTATCAAGATTAACAAACGAATTACATTCGAGCTGAAAATTTTCTTGAGTACATACATACACATAATGCATGCGTGCATATATCTCTGTGTTTGCACATGTGTGTGTCCTGCATAGCAACAAACGTTTTTATCGGCAATTTCTCATTTTTCAAAAACTCGCGAGAAATTGAAAAAAAATCATAAATCTCACATACAATTTTTTGGCAAAATCTCCACAATAAAAAAAGTAATAAAAAAATATATAAAAAAATTTATAAGAAAATATTAATAAGAATTATTTAAAAATAAAAATACACAATTTTTTTGCGACAAATAGCCGTTTAAAACGTAAATATCACGTTTAAATCGTGGTATTTATGTTTTTTTATAAATCTCGCGATATTTTGTAAATCTCACGAGAAATTTCCGTTTTAAACTTTCAGGCAATTTCTCGCGATATTATCGCGAGATTTTCATAAATCTCGCGATATTTGTCACACTGGTGTCCTGCAGTATTCTATTTGGCTGTGATAAGCTGCATGGTTGAATGGTTATCATACTCTTATATATTTTACATGAGAAAAAATAGTCTGCTGCTTTATGGAAATTATAAGTGGATGCTTAGTTTGTTCTATTTTGCTTTCCTTGACAAGCATGGGGTTCAATTAGTTTTGAGCAGCATATCTAAGTAATTTTCCTTTGATGAAAGTTTACATTTCTTACAATGTTGATATACTAATTCTTTCCCTTTTTTTCCCCTCAATTAGACTGTGGACAATGATCTTGCACTGAAAATATACATTAAGGCGAGGGCCACCCCCAAAGTGGTTGCTGCTTTTGCTGAGCGAAGGGAATTTGATAAAATACTTATTTACTCCAAACAAGTAAGTGTCTTGCAATTTTGTTGCCTTTTGCTTTTATGTCATTGTTAAAAAATGTCCTTAATTTCTTTATCCCAGGTAAAACTTTTCTTTTTGATTGATCTGATTTTTTACTAGATATTGTTTCTTGGTCCAGGTTGGTTATACCCCTGACTATCTCTTCCTTCTACAAACTATTTTGAGATCGGACCCTCAGGTATACTCTTTTCACTTTGTCTGTTTAGTAAAAGGAAATTTGGTTTGGGAACCTCATTATTAAGTAGGAATTACTTAATTTCTGTTTTAACTGCTTATGTGGTCATTTTCTTCAACATTTCCAGTACCTGTGAAAAGCTAACTACATGCTTATATTGGAAATGATGTTGGTGGAGTTGCCTTTTTTATTCATATTTGTTTTTTTATCAATTTATTTACCTCAAATTCATGGCTATCTTGGACTGCAGGGTGCTGTCAATTTTGCACTAATGATGTCTCAAATGGAGGGAGGTTGTCCAGTTGACTACAACATAATTACTGACCTTTTTTTACAGGTTTGTTGAATCTTTCTCTCTCTACTCACACACGTGCACGTACACACTGAGTGTTGCTGTTGGTTAAAATTTTGGTTTTGAGATCGAGTGCTTTGAGTGGAGTCGCCAACATTTCATGATTGCTTTTGTGTAATTTTTGGTGTTTTATGTTCCGCATTCTTTTCTTGTTGTTGTTTTCTTTGTTTTGTTTATATATTCTTTGGCAATATTAGCTTACACTTTGGTTGTCTTCACCATTTCTAAGTTGAAAGCTCTCTGGAAATGGTCCATCACATTTAACTTAGTTTTCCCAAACCACTGGAAAATTCAGGAAATGTTTTGCAATTTTTTTCTTTCAGAAAATTTTAGTTGTTTGGGGTTTGAATTGTAATTTTCTTATTTGAACTAATAAACAAAGAAAGACTGAATAATTTGATAGTGAGCTCAACCTCTTTGATATAGGCTAGCCACGTTACAGGATTTTTAGCATGATTTGTTAATGATTCTGCATTGATGTTTGGAGATTCCTGAATTACTGATAATATCTACGTGTCTTCTAAATGACCTGGAGATCTATGGATAATAATGGTTTAATAAAAGAGCTGCACAGCTCAACAACAGTATACTTATGCACCATTAACCAACAAGATTGGAGAGTGTGCACTAATATTGCATGTTGATGCATTTTATTTTAAAGACCCAAAGTGGCAAGGCCTTGGGGTTAAATTTTCGCTTGAGGCAGTTATTGCACTGAAGTAATTATTACCTGTTCTATGTATTGTTCTTCCATTGCTTTTGTTGCTGTCATATCTCGCTTCGTGTCTTTTTCTGGGTTTACATCGTTTGCTTCTTATGTTTCCCCTCATGAGCTCATCTTTACTTTTCATTTTAGATATTGGTACACCTTTCAGTTGTTTTCCTGAAAGTGAATTCTCTTGCAGAGGAATATGATACGAGAAGCAACAGCATTTTTGTTGGATGTGTTGAAGCCGAATTTACCTGAACACGCCTATCTTCAGACAAAGGTAACATTCTCAGTGGGCCTATACAGATTGCATGTCTTCATTTTATTTCTACTGCCCACTAAGATTGATTTAAATTGCAGGTTTTGGAGATCAATCTGGTGACCTTTCCAAATGTGGCTGATGCGATCTTAGCGAATGGGATGTTCAGTCACTATGATCGTCCTCGGATAGCACAATTATGTGAAAAAGCTGGCCTTTATATGCGAGCCCTTCAGGTAAGAATCTGTCCTATTCTTTAGTTGATGGCATTTTGAGATGAGGTAATCTGATTTTGCAAGATCTGGACACTATCTCAAGGCATTCAACTAAGTGTGGTAAAGGGACACTGATTGCCAATTTGATCAGTCTTCTAATACTTGCGCAAATCTTAAGCCTGAGCTGATTCAGTGGGATCAGATGGTGCTATAGAGCAGCGCTATGAATAGCGGCTGATAATTGTACAGTGCCATGAATTATTGCATGAAAATTCTCTGGAACCTCCATGCTTTGAGTATGTACTGTTTGTGGTGACTTTAGTTTATCTTCTGTGCAGCACTATACCGATCTGCCTGATATTAAACGTGTAATTGTGAATACACATGCTATTGAGCCTCAGGTTTGTATCTTTTTTTACTGAAAATGGAAACTCTTCTGTCATATTTTGTAATATTTTGTTTCTTTTGTAGGCATTGGTAGAGTTTTTTGGGACACTGTCTCGAGAGTGGGCATTAGAATGCATGAAAGACCTCCTAGTGGTTAACCTCAGGGGGAATCTTCAGATAATTGTTCAGGTAAATGCACTTCCATTATGTTCAGTCAATTCGTCTTATAAAAATCAATTGTTGCTTACTGTGTCAATTATTTCTGCAGACAGCAAAAGAATACTCAGAACAGCTAGGGGTGGATGGATGCATTAAGCTCTTTGAGCAGTTCAAATCCTATGAAGGGCTTTACTTTTTCCTTGGCTCATATTTGAGTTCCAGGTATCTAGATTGTTATGCTTTACCACTGCTTTTTCCTATGAAATACTCGTTTTTCTGTTTTATGAAATATAATATAGTCATTTGTTATCATCTTTTTGGGCACGTCTTTGTTTTTTCCTGAAAAGTTTCTTGGTGGCATCATGTAGTGACGATCCTGTTATACATTTCAAGTACATAGAAGCAGCAGCTAAGACAGGTCAAATTAAGGAGGTAGAGCGTGTGACAAGGGAATCTAATTTCTATGATCCCGAGAAGACGAAGAACTTTTTAATGGAGGCTAAACTCCCAGATGCACGCCCACTTATAAATGTCTGTGATCGTTTTGGTTTTGTACCTGATCTTACTCACTACTTGTACTCAAACAACATGCTGCGGTATATTGAAGGATATGTACAGAAAGTAAGAATATCAAAGCACTTTGATATCTTCTCCATCTTTTGTTCTATTTGCTCCTTGCTTCTTTTATGCACAGTGAAAGAGAGACTGTTTGTTGATTTGAATATTTTGTTTAGTTGGTAGTAGAGTTTTACTAGTAATTTGGTTTTATTTTTTCACCATGTTTTTTTTTTCTATGGGGATCACCTTTCACTAACTTTAATTGATGACCTATTATGTTTTACTCTTTTTTGGCTGGGTAAGTGGCCTAGATGTTCTGGGCCTGGCTGATTTTTTGGATGCTCAGGTTCTGTTGAATGCATTGAACTGTAGGCTATTGTGTTTCAAGTAGCAATAAACTGGAAATAAAGGGAAGACAGACAATCATACACAAAAATACACTCATCAAGTCTACCAGACTACCACCTCATGGTACCATATTGTGTTTTGCACTGTGGCACCAAGCCTGAGAACTGGCCCATCCCCCATGACCTGTGCATTGAACTGTTTGGCACCGTGTCCCTGGTGAGACAAGCACACGGATTCGACAGAATCATATGAGCATTATTTTAATATGTTTAATAATTGTTATTACTTCTGATAAATATTTCAATAAAAAAGCACTTTTAAACATTTTAAATATTAATGTATAAAAAAATAATTTTTATTGATTAAAACATTAAAAATTATGTATCCTCATGTCCCATTTTTGATTTTTTTTTTTGAACTTGCGAGTGAAACCTGCATCCTGTGTCCTTGTATCCTTGTATCTTTGCCCATGACTGGAATAGTCATCCATAAATGTTCTAGAACTGGTTTTGGGAAATAATGCAAATTGCGGAGGAAGATTCAAAACTTGTTGGAGGACACCAATTCTTTTTTTTCCCTCTCTCTCTGGCTTTGCCTGGTAAAAGATCCTTAGCATAATAATTTTTATAACTTGTAACGACCCAGCTTATTTTCTTATCCAGCCTGGGAGCTAGGATCAGACTTAGATTATAAACCTATTTGTTAAGCTTGATGTGCTAATAGATGACTTGATTTGCAGGTGAGTGCAAGCACCAATGCTTATTTACCTGGGCCCTTACTGTTGTGCTTGATAGCTTCTGCTTCAGTTAGCATTTTGCTAGCTATTTATTTGAATTACCATGGCATATAAATTTTTTGTGTGGTGTTATAGTAATTATTCCTTTTGTTTTGCAGGTGAATCCCAGCAATGCTCCTTTAGTGGTTGGCCAGCTTTTAGATGACGAATGTCCTGAGGATTTCATCAAAGGCCTTATTCTTTCTGTTCGTTCTCTTCTTCCTGTTGAGCCACTTGTGGATGAGTGTGAGAAGAGGTGACTTTCTTAGTGCTACAACTTTGAGCGTCTATATTCTTTTTGGATTCACAATATATTTGTTTACAACCACATCACTGACTTCTTTTTCTCTTTATTTTTTGCAATTGTAGGAATCGTCTCCGCTTGCTTTCACAGTTCTTAGAGCATCTAGTGAATGAAGGAAGCCAGGATGTTCATGTGCATAATGCTCTTGGAAAGATCATTATTGACAGTAACAACAATCCGGAGCACTTCCTCACTACTAATCCTTACTATGATTCACGGGTGGTTGGTAAATATTGTGAGAGAAGGGATCCTACTCTTGCTGTTGTTGCTTATAGGCGTGGTCAATGTGATGATGAGCTTATCAATGTCACAAACAAAAATTCTCTTTTCAAGCTGCAGGCGAGGTATGTAGCTACATCTTCTTGTTTTTACAATTTCATTGTGGACTTCTTCCATTTCTGCTAACATTTGTGTCTGTAACCTAGGTATGTTGTTGAGAGGATGGAACCAGAGCTATGGGACAAGGTTCTTAACCCTGAGAATGAGTACAGGCGCCAGCTTATTGATCAAGTGGTGTCAACCGCTTTATCTGAGAGCAAGAGCCCAGAGCAAGTATCTGCAGCAGTAAAAGCATTTATGACTGCTGACCTTCCTCATGAGCTCATTGAGCTTCTTGAGAAGATTGTTCTCCAGAATTCTGCATTCAGTGGAAACTCCAACCTGCAGAACTTGCTTATCCTTACAGCTATTAGGGCTGACAAGTCCCGAGTCATGGACTATGTTAACCGGCTAGATAATTTTGATGGCCCTGCTGTTGGTGAAATTGCTATTGAAGCAGAATTGTATGAAGAAGCCTTTGCTATATTTAGGAAGTTCAACCTGAATGTACAGGCAGTGAATGTGCTGCTGGATAATATCCGAAGCATAGATCGTGCAGTTGAGTTTGCTTTCCGTGTTGAAGAGGATGCTGTTTGGAGTCAAGTGGCTAAAGCTCAACTCAGAGAAGGGCTTGTAAGTGATGCCATTGAGTCATTTATCCGTGCTGATGATGCTACTGAATTCCTGGATGTGATTAGGGCTGCGGAAGATGTGAATGCATACCATGATCTGGTCAAGTACCTTATCATGGTTAGGCAGAAGACCAAAGAGCCCAAGGTGGACGGTGAGCTCATATATGCTTATGCAAAGATTGACAGGCTGGGAGAGATTGAAGAATTTGTTCTTTCACCAAATGTTGCTAATCTTCAAACTGTGGGGGATCGTCTCTATGATGAAGCTTTATATGAAGCTGCTAAGATCATATTCTCATTTATCTCGAACTGGGCAAAACTTGCCATTACCCTTGTGAAATTGAGACAGTTCCAAGGTGCTGTTGATGCAGCTCGTAAAGCTAACAGTTCAAAGACTTGGAAGGAAGTTTGCTTTGCTTGTGTTGATGCTGAGGAGTTCCGCCTGGCTCAAATATGTGGTCTCAACATTATAGTGCAGGTGAGTGAGCAAGGCTCTCTTTCCTTTGTATAGACTATCTATATCTTGTGTATGCTTTGTTGCTGTAGTTTTTACACTTGTTGCTAATGTTTATAATAATTTATAACACTGTTATTTGTCTCATGGACAAACTTAGGTGGATGACTTGGAAGAAGTTAGTGACTACTATCAGAACAGAGGGTGCTTTGATGAGCTCATCAGCCTCATGGAGAGCGGTCTTGGTTTGGAGCGTGCACATATGGGGATTTTCACAGAATTGGGTATCTTGTATGCAAGATATCGTCCAGACAAACTTATGGAACATATCAAGTTGTTCTCCACAAGGCTTAACATTCCAAAGCTTATCCGTGTATGTGACGAGCAGCAGCACTGGAAAGAGCTCACTTACTTGTATATTCAGTATGATGAGTTTGACAATGCTGCCACAACTATTATGAATCATTCTCCTGAAGCATGGGATCACATGCAATTCAAAGATGTGGCTGTCAAAGTGGCTAATGTGGAGCTGTACTACAAAGCAGTGCACTTTTACTTGCAGGAGCATCCTGACCTGATCAATGATCTTCTGCATGTCCTTGCTCTTAAGGTGGATCACACTCGTGTTGTTGATATAATGCGAAAGGTATTGCATTCAATTTTCTCCTCTGTTTAGGAATGAAAAATACTTAACAATTTGATGGCTTGACCTGTGAGAGGTGTCCTGAGTCGGTTATGGACTCTCAGGTTTCCAAGCAGGTGTCAAGTCACAGTGAGTTGTTTGTGTACTTGAGCTGACTGGCTAGCTTTTTTTGGTTCCAACTATAGTTTAGATATTTGTCTCTCAAAGCTTTGCTTTGGATGAATTCAGTGACTTGTTGATATATTTATAAATCCTCAAATTCACTTGCTTTCATCTTTATCAATTGGTCAAATGTGATGACTGGCAGTGTTTCGGGTTCAAGACTGGCTTTCTATTGAAAGTCTTGAGTTACCTCAGGGATGAGGTCCTACTGTCTGCTTGAGTTTCGAGTAGATTTGACCATCAGATTAGTCTTGATGAGTTCTTGGTTGTTTGGTTCAGTTACTTTCGAGTCTTTGAACTCATTTTACTTTTCAAACACACATGGTGTTAATGCGTCCCTTCTATGCAGTCGATCTAGACTTGGGTTCTGAGATTTTGTGGTGCCTGTTGATTTGTGATGTTCTTTTGATGGTAATTACAGGCAGGACACTTGCATGTTGTTAAACCATACATGGTTGCCGTACAAAGCAACAATGTTGCTGCTGTAAATGAAGCTCTCAATGGAATTTATGTTGAAGAGGAGGATTATGACAGGCTGCGTGAATCAATTGACATGCATGATAACTTTGATCAAATTGGTCTTGCACAGAAGGTTAATTATATCTTTCTTTTTCACTGCCTTTTAATTTATTTCTGAGTCTATGTTGTTAGTCATCCAACCTGTTCATTAACAGGTTGAGAAACATGAGCTTCTTGAGATGAGGAGAATTGCAGCTTACATATATAAGAAGGCTGGTAGATGGCAGCAATCAGTTGCACTATCTAAGAAAGATAACCTTTACAAGGATGCCATGGAGACATGTTCTCAGTCCGGGAACCGTGAGCTGGCTGAAGAGTTGCTGGTTTACTTCATTGAAAAGGTATATTCCCATTAAAGTTTGTTTATTGACATATGTAAGCTGTTGTACTTGTTTTTTTTAGGAAAAAGATTGCCTATTTGACCTGTAACTTAGATGCATAGACCTGAATGTTCATATAACAGGTCAACCTTCCTCGGACCCCTTTTTAACCTTTTTTATTGACCAATTCAACGATCCTTCTATACTTGTGATTTAATAATGTTCTGTTCTGTTTTCTTTCTTGTCTTTTTAAATTTGGAAATTACATAAAGACCTTCCTAGGTCACATAATCAACTTTTCTTGGTTGTAATATCTACCACCTAGTTGCTATATGTGTTGTTTTCCCATATCATTTATTATCTGATTTTTCATGAAGAGCTCACATAAATATTCTAAATATTTTATTTACAGGGTAAGAAGGAATGCTTTGCAGCATGCTTGTTTATCTGTTATGACTTAATTCGGCCTGACGTTGCTCTTGAGCTTTCCTGGATGAATAACATGATCGATTTCACCTTCCCATATCTCCTGCAAGTGAGCATTTATTCTTTTTGAGGTTCTGTTAATTACTTTTTATAATTTAGTTGGGATAATTTATGCTGTCATCCAACCTGCAGTTCATCCGTGAGTACACCAGCAAGGTAGATGAACTAGTGAAGGACAAACTGGATGCACTGCATGAAGAGAAAAGTAAAGAAAAAGAAGAGAAAGACTTAGTATCCCAACAGGTACGCAATCGATAACTTCATTTACGGCACTGGTCCATGTGCATTGTCTGTCTGTGCCATGTGTTGCATTCCTATTTTGCAATCGTTTTTTTTTGGGTGTTTTTGAAGAGACCAATATGCAGTCTTTGTATTGCTATTCCCTTGGTTGCCTCGGGCATTGTTTCTGCCAAGCATGGGGTTTACAATATCAACTTGGTTCTAAACTTGGAGGTTACCTCCAAGTCCAGTTAAAGTTGTTCCGCTACTCCGACCTTGACCAAGGAGCTGAGAGAAGTAGGCTCGTATTCATAGCATGTAGGGACCAAATTAGGCAGCTTTTTACTATCTCATCATGTTGACATTAGTGTTGGTGCTTTTTGGAGGCAAATTTTCGGTTTTTGCCCTTTTTATGTTAAATAACTTCGTAATGTTGTTACTATGCAGAACATGTATGCCCAGCTTCTCCCACTTGCATTGCCTGCACCACCTATGGGTGGTATGGGTCCTATGGGTGGAATGGGAGCAGGATTTCAGCCACCGCCGCCACCGATGGGAATGGGAATGGGAATGGGGATGCCACCCATGCCAGCGTTCGGAATGCCACCCATGGGTGGGTATTGATGATAGAGGATGTTTTGTGCAAGTTTCGGAAAGAGCTTCCTAGCTTGGCAGAGATGGTTAGATGGTGGAAAAGGCCGTTAAAGTGGAATTTCACTTTTAGGTGGCAAGTTTGTTGCCACTACGTTAATCAATTTCCTTTTCTGCGTGGTTCATGGTGTGGAATATGCCTGTGTAGTATTCATTACATCCTGATTTGTAATTCTATTTTGTGTAGAGAAAGTTGATAGGTCTCTTCCCGCACCCACTTTCGCATTTTTGCTTTCCAGAAAACTGATTTTGTTCAGCTTTTCCTCCCCTTCTCTTTTGACTTTGGCGATGAGGTTGGATTCTTTTTCTCCTATTGTATTAACTGAGATGGTCTTTGTATAATTCATGTTCATTTCAGAAGTGCATCATGCTGATTATTCTTAAATCAGCTACAGATATTATGTGGATGGGCGTTGAGCTTCCAGGGATGGGTTGACATGGTCCTTGTTTAATGAAAGTGTTTATTTGAAAAGCCATGCATTGAATATTTTAGTAGGACAGGGTTACAGCAAAATCTACTTGCATGTAGGAAATCTGTTTTAGTAATGTGAAATTCAGAAACTTGTGTGGGAAACTCATGTGAAAGATGTTTTCCAATGTGGAGGAGAAACTTGTTACTTCGTACTAAAAACACATTTTTTATGTGTTTCTCATGCATTTCATGTGTGTTGTTTTCAGCTGAGAAGGTTTTTGTGTCGGTGGTCATGCGTGGCCTACCTACCTTAAATTACGTTTCTGCTGCCCAGAGGTAAACTTGCCCTTCCAAAGATTTTAGAATATTATTTTCTCTGGGAAAAAGCTTCAACGGTCACATTCCTGGATGTTCTCAAACGAGGAAAGTTCAAAACCGATACCTCGATGAGCGTATGGAAATCATCCTTCCCGTTTTGAGCTAATCATAGTTATAGAAAAAAATAAAAAAAAAAGGGAAGTGTGGTGATACAGCAATGCGCCTCTTACCCAAAAGCAGAACGCAAAGTACGCAACAAACATGTGCCGCAAAAGGCAGGAAGTTTTTTTTCCTGTCCAAAAAAAGCCAGGGTTGTCAAAGCAAGATGCCCCAAAAGCACAATCTAGTGCAGGATTTTCACAAAGGTACCCTAACGACTGTATAACTCCGCCTGTGTAGTTATACACTGCCGGTCCCAAGCCCGGATAAAGGAGGAGGGTTGCGGTAGGCCTGTGACAGCCAGCATAAAAACTTTGTCATATCCTATGAAAATGAACCAATATGAGAATTTCGTTGGGGCGTTCCCTACTAAGCGACGCGCTGTACTCTCTAGGCCCGGAGGCAGTGATAAATGTGCAAGGGTTGCTAGGTCGTCGCCCAGAAGCGACGCGTCACACCGGCGCCCGGGTGTGGTGTCAAATAGGCAAGGGTTCCCTCACTTTGTTGGACGGGTGGGGGTAAAGAAGTTAGTCCAAGACCATAAAATTAGGTTAGCCACTTGGAACATAGGGTCTTTAACTGGTAAGTTGGTAGAGTTAGTAGATGTTATGTGTAGGAGAAAGATTGATATTTTATGTCTTCAAGAGACCAAATGGGTAGGTGAGAAAGCTAAAGTGATAGAACCTTGGGGATATAAGATTTGGTATACAGGAATAAATAGGAATAGGAATGGAGTAGGGATTGTTATGAGTCGTCAGTTTATAGATAATGTAGTTGAGGTCCGTAGGAAGGGTGATAGAATTTTACTTATTAAATTAATATTAGGTATGGATATTATTAATATTATTAGTGTTTATGCACCTCAAGTAGGTTTAGATGATTCCATTAAGCATCAATTTTGGGAAGATTTAGATGGAGTAGTACAAGAGACATCTTATGGAGAAAAGCTTTTCATCGGCGGTGACCTTAATGGACATGTAGGCATTAGTAGGGATGGATTTGAGAATATCCATGGAGGCTATGGTATAGGAGAAAGAAATGAAAGTGGAGAAAGGATTTTAGATTTTTGTTTGTCCTATGATATGATCTTAGCAAACACTTGGTTTATGAAGAGGGAGTCTCACCTAGTAACATTTAAAAGTGGGGTTAATACGAGTCAGATAGATTTTTTCCTACTTAGAAAGAGAGATAGGGGTTGTTGCATCGATTGTAAGGTTATACCAGGAGAAAGTGTAGCTACACAACATAGAGTCTTAATTTTAGATCTTAGAATTAGACAATGCCGCAAAAGGGATAGACATAGGATAGATCCTAGAATTAAGTGGTGGGCACTGAAAGGAGCTAAACAAGGAATGTTTGTAGAGCAGGTAGTTAAGGAAGTTGATTGGTGTCTCGAGGAGGATTCAGAATCAATGTGGAATAAGATAGCGGGTGGTATGAGAAAAGTAGCTAAGGAGGTATTGGGTGAGTCTAAAGGCGGTGCACCACTAGGTAAGGATACATCATGGTGGAACGAGGATGTCAAATTAGCTATTAAGGTTAAAAGAGAGTGTTATAGAAATCTAAGTAAGAGTCGTGATAATGAGAATTTGGAGAAGTATATGATAGCAAAGAAGGAAGCTAAAAAAGTTGTTCGAAACGCGAGGGCTAAGGTATATAAGGAGGTTTATGACAAGTTGGATACCAAAGAAGGCGAGAAGGATATTTATAGGCTTGCAAAGATGAGAGATAGGAAATCGAAGGATTTGGGTATGGTTAGATGTATCAAAGATGAAACGCAAAGGGTTTTAGTCAAAGATGAGGAGATTAAGGAGAGATGGAAAGATTATTTTGATAAGCTATTTAATGATAGTCATGCTCAAGATCTTGGAGACTTCTCCATTCCTTTTCATGAGATAAATCGTGACTTCATGCGCAAGATTCAAAAGAAAGAAATTGCAGAGGCTTTGAAGAAAATGAAATCAAGAAGGGCAGTTGGCCCAGATGGTATACCTATCGAGGCTTGGAAATGCTTGGGAGAGAAAGGTTTAGAATGGTTGACAAATCTTTTTAACTTGATTTGGCGAACAAATAAGATGCCTAATGAGTGGAGGAAGAGTACTTTGGTGCCTTTATATAAGAATAAGGGTGATATACAAGATTGCACAAACTATCGTGGTATAAAACTCATGAGTCATACTATGAAACTTTGGGAGAGGGTGATTGAGTCTAGGTTGATGAAGGTTGTCATGATATCGGAGAATCAATTTGGTTTTATGCCTGGAAGATCAACTATGGAAGCTATACATCTTCTTAGACAACTTATTGAAAGATATAGAGAGAGGAACAAAGATTTGCATATGGTTTTTATTGATTTAGAGAAGGCATACGATAGAGTACCTAGGGACGTTCTCTGGTGGACAATGATGAAGAAAGGTGTTTCTCTCAAGTACATTAGTATAATTAAAGATATGTATGAAGGAGTAGTAACCAATGTCCGTACTTGTGGAGGGGTGACAACCAATTTTCCGATAACGGTTGGGTTACATCAAGGATCTGCTTTAAGCCCTTTCCTATTTGCGATAGTGATGGATGAGATTACGAGATCAATTCAAGAAAATGTACCGTGGTGTATGTTGTTTGCTGATGATATTGTTTTGATTGATGAGTCTAGAGCTGGGGTTAATGCTAAGTTAGAATTATGGAGACTGACATTGGAAGCTAGAGGTTTTAAGTTGAGTAAGAGTAAGACTGAATATATGGAATGTCGGTTTAGTAAGCAACGAAGTAGTGATGGGAGTGTAGTGAAGCTTGGTGAGCAAGATATACCGGTGAATGATTATTTCAAATATTTGGGATCCATCATTCAAAAGTATGGAGAAATTGATGGAGATGTAAATCATAGGATAAAGGTTGGGTGGATGAAATGGAAAAGTGCTACTGGAGTGTTGTGCGATCGTAGAATGCCATTGCGGTTGAAGGGAAAGTTTTATAGGACGACTATTAGACCCACTTTACTATATGGTACGGAATGTTGGGCTGCCAAGAGACATCATATTCAAAAAATGAGTGTAGCTGAGATGCGGATGCTTAGATGGATGTGTGGAAATACAATAAAAGATAAGATTCGGAACGAAGAGATACGTAAGAAGGTAGGTGTTGCACCCATTGAAAATAAGATGCGAGAGAATCGTTTACGGTGGTTTGGACATATTCGGCGAAGGCCTAATGATGCTCCGGTTAGAAGGTTGGAGAAATGGGAAAATATATTAGTTAAAAGAGGTCGGGGTAGGCCTAGGAAGACTTGGATGGAGATGATAGGAAAGGATATGAATGCTTTGAACCTCACCGAGGACATGGCGTTGGATAGAAATGATTGGAGGAAAAGGATTCATGTGGAAGACCCAAAATGAATTTCTTTTTTGGTTCATATCGCTGACCCCAATTGTTTTGGGATGAAGGCGTAGTTGTTGTTGTTGTTGTTGTTGTACCCTAACGACTGTATATGACACAATAAACTATCACCAAGATAAAAATCACCTAAGAATGAAGAATGCAGCAAACATGAGGTATTACATTTGCATTAAACATACCTGCAAACAGGCTGAAAGAGTGGTAGACTGGAGGACTGTAGTGACAGTAAACCATTCAGATATGATGACATAAGTAAAAGAAACTAGGCACAGAAGGTGACTAAGGCCCTGCATGGAAATTGCCAGTTGTCGTAGCTAAGGATTCCGTTATGGAATCTGCAAATTTTATGGTTTTAGCAAATCCACATGGTTGTTTGGGATAAGTTAAACGGTTCAACAGGGGATTTACCACTTCCACTTGTGCAGCTGAAAAGCTGAAATTAAATACTGGAAGAGCATTGTGAAGGTTGCCAGAGTAGGCACCAGTGTGTGAACTGGTGTAGTATTTGGCAACTACCACCTCATCTATGTGAGAAGTGAAATGTGGAACTAGAGGTATCAAATACCACCCCAGTTCCATCATTTCCTACCGCTGTATCCATCCCAAACGACTTTGGTGCTGGGTATTCCTCACTTCGTACTGGCTATCTCCGACACCTAGTTTCCAAACAGAGCCTAAAGACCTGAAAGGAGGCCATCAGAGCTGATATGAAGGATTGTAAAGCCACTGAAATCGTAGCTTTAGAAAAAAATAGTGAAAAAATAGGACTTGTAAAGTTGATCCCATGTAGTTGAAATAAAGGCATGATGATGATGAGAGTTTTTTACAAGACAGAATATGATAGCTAAAATAGTTGTTGGAAAGGAGGATGACAGGTGCAAATTATTTCCCTCCAACGGTGGCAGTTGGATTGAGAAGAAGTTTGGCTGTTCATATGCCAAGGCCCTCAAATCCTTTTTGACTAGCAAAACGGAGCCTTAAGGTGGCAGGAAATCTGGCTGAAATTATTTTTCAATCTCACCACCTGGTCAAAAAATCATTTTCATTTTTCCTTTTCATTTGCCCACAAGGGCTCTGATCAATTGGTAGGGTTGATTTGTGAATGTCACCAAGTTGACAAGATGTTACGAGTTTGAAAGCCACGGGTGTCATCCCTTGCCGCAAGGTCGAAGCTAGATGAACTTTCCAATGGGTAATGGGAACCCCAAGGGTTTTACCAATAATCCAAAAACAAAAACCAATTTCATTTGGAACAATAATACAACACCGCATAACCCAAGAACTACAGATAGAAACCTTAATGATAACCAGTAGCGGTCTGATCATGCTTCTTTTCAGACAAAAATCGACAATTCACTCTTTCAGTAGCTCCTCCGGTGCTAGGAACGCAAAATCGCAGACACCCAAAATCAAGGCAAACATTTGAACATAAATGGCTTAAAAAGTTGCACTTCACGTTTGAAATTTTCAAAAAGTTTTATTTGCTGTTCAGAAACAAAGCTTCTTAAATTAATTGCAGTTGTTTGCTTAAGCTTCACCGACTTCTTCATCCACTCCATGGTGGTGGTAGTCCATTAGGGTATGTTTGATGGCTTGTCCAGGGTTGGACGAAATGAACAAAAAGAACAAAAAGAACAGAACAGAACATTGTTTCTGTTCGTTCCGTAACAATTCTTCCAAGTCCAACGTTTGATTGGATCGTACTCAAATGCTATGTTCCAAATGTCTGTTGTTTGACGATGATGTGCAGACAACTTGGAAGGTCATGGATAATGGGTCAAATTACTTTGTTTTGGATCATATGACCCGATCCGTTCACCATTTTACATGTTTTAACAAATTTAATATGGGTTTTTGTTCCGATATAGATCCAATTACGAAAAGAGGTGGGAATAATTCGAAGCATCTCAAACGAAAAGAGTAACTGGTTTTACCCGATGAGCGTCTTTGCTAGATTTCGTATATGCTTAGACCCATGCGTTCTTCAATCTAGTAACAACTCTTCCAATCTCCGTGGCTTGAGAAAAAGGCACATAATTCACCAAAGTTTCACTTGAATCATGGTTGCCAAAGCAAACTAATAGGAAGAAAAGGACCAAAAGATCATGTTATGTCCACCTTCAAGGTGTCAACAGAGAGCTCCATCAATTGCAGCCTCCTCAACGAGTCGAACAAGGAAGCATCAGACTATCAAAACAGAAACACCAAGATAGAAAATCAGACACCAACATCGTGACAAAATACTCAATTATGATAGTGAACGAGAACAACCATCTCCTAAGCACATAAAAGTTTTGCAGAGATTACCATGCTCAAGAAACAAAGCAAAACATCCGTCACAAGCGCATAAGAGAAAACAATTTTAGCCCACCGTCTCATTTTCCGCCCAATTAACAGAAAAAACCATACACAACATACATCATGAATCAAGATTTGCAACGTTGTTTGAAGCTAAAAAAACTTTAACTCATCCCTTCAAACTAAAACAATGAAACCAAAAAGAGAAATTCATCTCTCCGACCACCAATAACCGTAAAAGACAAGATAATTCACTGTGCATTTGCAAAAACCCATTAATCAAAACATGTACACCATCAAGACTAATAAATAAGCAAGCAGAGTCAAGCACCGATTTCTTCATTGCCCAAAACCATTCATCCAAAACTTAGAAAATTTTCACCAATGTAACAAAGAAAGGACTAATCCTTAAAACTCATCAGGACTCTCCAGCACCGCTCTAATCCTGAGGACCTCACCCACAATCTGAGACTCCTCCTCAATCTCCTCCGTGAGAGCCTCTGCCTCATCGTAACTGTAATTCCTGATCCTGTTCCTCTCATTATTGTCGTTGCTGCTCTGGACCTTGCACTCCTTCACATGGCACCTCTCTGAGCCACCATCTCTGTCGTCTGCTTGCTCCACTAGTGCCACCGAGAGTCACATTCAATGCGGCAGATCAATTTGCAGGTGAAGAGGGGAAGCCTTCGGAGTGATTTAACCCTAGAAGAATCCTAAGAGGGGAAGCAATTGTAGGCAAAATCAAAACTAGATCGCTATTGAATCGAGGGTTTCTTCCCACCCAAATCATGCCACAAGCTAGTCAGAGGGAGACGCCTGCCCCCTCTATATGCCTTCCTCCTCGACAACAACCTCTTCACAGGCCCGTTGAAAAAAATTCGAGCGAGGGGCGTGCTCATCGAAAAAGTTGTGTTCCCCTCGTCCCTGTTACTCTTGTAACAAGGGGAAGGGTGGAACGAAAAGAACATACTTATAAGGATGCGGCAGACTTGGGGAACACTATCCACAACGTTCAACGTTTGTTGAAAATCATAGTTCCCAGCAAGATTTTCATCCAAATCACGCTGGGAACGATGCATCAAACATACCCTTAAGAAATGATTCATCAGCTAATGATGAAGGGCCAAGTATCCAATGTAGGGTTAGTTGAAGAATATTACGTTTTTTTACCCTCCAGCAATTAAAGCATACTCTTGGTCTTATATACCAGCCTGCGATTTAAGAGGCTCATGAAAAAGGTGAATTTTGATTTGATATTTGTTTTCAATTTTTTATTTTTATTGTTTTTGTATTATCTTTAAAATGCATTCATTTTTTTGATCTGACATACTCCCCATGCCACAATATATTGGTCGGCACTTTGGAGGAAAAGAGTAAAAAAGTAGCTCATATAATTTTGAAGGTCACATTTTAAGTGTGATTTTTATTAACTATAACCAAGTTTAAGTGTAATGTTTTCTTTTTATGACGAGGAACCCTCACACAAAACGAGACCTGCTTTCTTAGGGTATTTTTGATGCATCGCTCCCAGTGTGATTCAGACGAAAATCAAGCTGGGAACAATGATTTTCAACAAACATTGGACGCGGTGGACGGCGTTCCGCGCGTCCGCCGCGTCCATAATTGTTTGTGATTTTTGATGTACCCCCCCTGTTACAAAATGATCAGGATCGAAAAAAAAAATACATCAACAGGCGCGGCACGCCTGTCGATGCGTCTCTCTCTGGTCGGTCTCTCACTCTCTCTTCGATAAGTAACTGACCTTTCCCCACTACCATTGGAACGGTGTTTTCCTCTTCCTGTAGAGCAAAGCTTCCTGAACCTGCACCCAACAACAGACGGTACCATCTCTCTCTCCTTCTCTTTCTATCTGTATGTGTGCCCTAGATCCATGGCGGAAAGGGTTTCCGTGTTTGTTGAGACTCAATTTCGTAGGAGTTTGTTTCTTTAGGGCTTCCATCGATTCTGTGCGGCGGTTTTTGGTTTCAGCTGGGTTGGTTCTTTAGGGCTTCTATCGATTATGTGCAAAAATGGTAGATTTGATGGAGCTTTGGGTTTGTTAGTAGAGATGTGTGAGAAAGGCCTTGAAGAGGATATCTCCTAATGTGACTTATACGAGTTTGATTCATGGTTTTTGTAAGGTTGACAACTGGAAGAAGGCAATAGAGATGTATGATAGTATGGTTAGAGAGGATCTCAATCCTGATGTTGTTACATATACGGGACTTCTCAACGCGCTATGTAAAGATGGAAGGTTGGATAAAGCCATGGAGTTGGTTGATCAAATGTTTTCGAAAGGAGTGGAACCAAGTGTAGTGACATATAATGTTTTGATTAATGGACTCTGTAAGGAAGGTCAGATGTTTGATGCCATTATGCTTCTTAATAGAATGATTGATAGAGGAAGAAATCCTGATGTGGTGACATACAACACATTGATGGTTGGACTTTGTGATGCACACAAAGTTGATGAAGCAAAGGAACTCTTTGACAAAATTCTTCAAGCAAGTTTTGTAGATGGTTCATGTGTTAGACCAGATGCGGTGAACTATAATACACTGATCCACATTAGCAAAATTAGTGAAATTTTTTACACATTAGCAAACTTAGTGATTGGCATTCAAAACCAGTAACTTATCTACTTTTTGCTTAAGTGCTGGGATTAAATTAGGCCCAACCTGTCGTGTTGTCTGACTGAATCCTAATCAGGAACTGTAATTTCATCAAGCAACCCAGCGACTGAGATTAAGTGGCTCCTAGACTCATGCAACCGTACTGTAGCCCATTGACAAGTCTCTGGGCATTGCTTAACCCATCTATGATCTTATTGTTTTCCAACCATCTAATCACGAATCTTTCAACTTGCATTAGATTAGTTGAGATTGTTAAATTCAATTAGATGCTAGATTCAGCTTCAAGACATGCACAGAACAATTTATTTCTCCTGCTGTTATGGTAGTATTGACCTTCTTTTAAATTTATTTGTTCTCAAATAAGTTACATGTATCTTTATTTGCAGATTGGCTGGCGCTTGTGAATTATATTGGTTGCATCAAATCTGTTTGCATCAATATCACAAGAAACTTTATTGATATATACATTAATTGTTTTAGTGTGGAGATACACGTGCCTGCTATTGGTTTGGTGAGATTTTGTTAATGCAAAAGAAGGGAAACAATTCTTCACTGAAGAAATCATCCCCATCTCATTTTTGCATCACAGTGTTTGAAACAATCTCATGTTTTTCATTTAAATGACACTTCTTTCTGAGCATGCATTTTCATTGCGTCCTTTATTATTTTCATGCTAAAGTTTTTTCTCTGTTACTAATCTGCTTTTATATGTATTGGCATTCATTCAGTAATTTGATAACGCATACTATGTTTTCAATTTTTTTAAGTAGGAATGTTTTTTCTTAGCATTTAATATATCATTTATTTACATGTTTCATAGAATCCAGAATGGCAGATGTAATGGGTGAGGTACAAGAACTGCAACCAAGTCAGACTAAGAAAATGCAATGGAGTTCACCCCAGGTGGGTTTCTTATTTGATTGCATGTTAGAGCAATTTAGAATACTTGCAATGAAATGTTCTGGGGATTGAAAGAGAAGGCCATGAGGATGGTGGAAAGTCAGATGAAGGAGAAGTTTGGGGCCAAATTTACATTGGAAAAAATAAAGAACAAGTTGAAGCGTGTGAGACCCAACTTGACAGTAATGAACAAAATCTTAAACACATCGGGCTTTGGATGAGACACTAAACTGAGGATGCCTTTGGTAGATACAGAAATATAGATCGAGTGTGTTAAGAAAAATCCAACATGGAAGAATGATCAAAAACTGAAAAAATGGCGATATTTTGAACAGGCTTGGGAAATTTATGGTGAATCAACTGCTATAGGCAGTTATAGGTCCATTCAATCGAAAGTAAAACCACCACCACCATCTTCCATTAATCTCGGTGTAGAGGAATTGAACTCATAAACAAAAGTTTCAAGTGAAGAGATACTCATGAATAACCCACAACCTAGCAATTTCCAATATGCTACAAACCGACTTTCAACAAAAGGAAAGCACAAAGTCCGTAGTGATGATCAAATTGTGAAAATGCTAGGCAGCATTTCTGAGTATGTGAAGACCATTAGCGATCAATCTCCTTGCATGATAATCAAATTGTGTAACGCTATATTAAAAGAAATGTTCAATAATTGTGAGATTACTGCGAACACACGCGTGAGGGCATTGGACTTAATGATAGTGCTTGAAAACACAACTTTGTTTCAGAATATGGATCCAGAATGTCGGGTTGATTGGTTGGATTTGAAATTATCGCCTAATGTTTAGGTATGCCATTATGCTAAGTCAACACTTATGTTATTTTTTTGATATTGATCATTTTATTAAATGGTTCTTCATTAAAATGTTAGCATGTTATAACATTGTTACATATTCAATATATATGTTTATTGCAACCATGTTATTCTTATTTGATTTTTATCATGATATACATGTTTATTCAATCATATTAAATGTTCATAATGTTGAATGTTATTCATATATACTTCTTAGATTTTGTTCATGTTACTAATGTTAAAACCTCAATGATTTTATTTGTATTTGCAGAAGTATAATGAATCATAATCAAGAACTTATTTACTTACTCACTATGGTGGTGTTGATCATTTCGCTACGTAGTTTGAAAAGGTCGCGTAGGGCAATAGTTCATGATTCTATACATAGCGGTAATGATTTCGTGTGTGATTGCATGTTGGGTCATCGACACAATTGTTTTGACCTTTTACATATAAAAAAAGACACATCGCATTATGTGAAGCTCTTCGCAAAAGTGGATTATTGCAAGATGCCCGTGATGTAGGTCTTGAAAAATAAATTGCAGTTTTTTTATTAACAATTGGTCACAATGAGCGAAATAAAGCAGTGTAATATGTGTTCCAACACTCAAGACAAACAATTAGCCAATACTTTAATTTGGTTTTAAATGCATTACTTAGCATTGGTCATCAATACATGAGCCGACACAATAATGATACCCCAACAAAAATTATGGAAGAACCGAGATTCTACCCATATTTGAAGGTAACCGAGATTCTACACTTGTAATGTGTATATATATATATATATGTGTGTGTGTGTGTTGACTTTTATTTTTTACAATAAGATTGCTTGGGGGCTATAGATGAAACACATATTCTTATAAACGTATCAAGGAGAGAACAAATGAGGTTTCAAAATAGAAAAGGGTGGTTGTCACAAAATGTCCTCGTTGTGGTGGAGTTTGACATGTGATCTTACTACGTACTTGTTGGGTGAGAAGAAAGTGCAACCGATGCAAAAGTATTGTATAGTGCACTTGATGATCCTGACCAGCCTCTAGTGATACCCAGACGTAAGTAAATAACTATCGAGTGCATAAATTACATTGATTATTATATATAGACAAATATTTTTGTTTACTTCGTAAACCAAATGTGTATGTAGGCAAATATTATCTTGCAAATTCTAGATACCCAAATATTGTTGGGTTTTTTACTCCACACAAAGGATATCGCTACCACTTGTTAGAATTTAATGCACCTTGTGCAAAACCAATTGAAAAAGCAATAAAGCTATACAACCATAGACACTCCTCATTGCGAACAACAACTGAACATGTTTTTGGTTTGCTCAAAGCACGATTTTCAATTTTAAAGTGCCAAGTTAAATATCCAGTTTTCACTCAAGTTAAAATTGTTCATGTGGCATGCATAATACATAATTTTATATTAGAAAATAACTCATATGCTGAACAATTCATAATTGACAATGATGAAGATACGTTGGTTCTTGAAAATGAGGAAGAAAATTTAACAATAGTAGTTACTCGTGGTTGCAACAAGGACTTGAAAGATGCAATAACAACTCAAATGCGGAATAATTGGTCACACAGTAAGCATATTTCATGATTTTACTACATGTTATATCATTTTCATAGTGACAATATAGAATGATTAGCAAAATTGATGATTTGTTGTATTATATTGGTGTAACAAGAGGTGTAGCAACTGGAGGTGCATAAAAGAGCGACTACACAATGTTTGAGGAGATGCTGCATTTGTTTTGCCACGATACTCTTCCTAATTTTGTACTTTTTTCTAGTATATTCATGTTTTTTCATGTTGGAGTGATGTACATTTTTTGGGCCTTGGGTGGGTGGTTCACATAGTATGATACTCTCTCACATACTATTATACTCTCAGTTTGCACATTTTGGATTTATGATATTGTTGATATTTTAATGAATGAAATATATGAATTTGGAAACACAGGTTGATTCTCGAATGAATGGAATGAACATTAATACAGGGCAAAGAAGTGAGACTTTTTGGCTCCATGATTATGTTTCTTTTGAGTGCTTTTTGTATGTTCAAAATGATAATGGTCGAGAGAATGTTTGAAGACCATCTCCCATATTTAATTTTTATTTAGTCAAGGGTATATGCAGTGTATGGATGATTTACCTTTCTTTTCTTCTTCTTTTTCTTCCTTTATTTCCTGTTTATTGTTCTGCAGCGTGTATAAGATAATAACAAAAAATTCTGTAATATTTATCTACCTCATCTCAAGAGGATGGAATTGAAAAGTTCTGTAGTGGTGAGAGACGTCGTATCCATACACTTATGAAATGCTCAATAGTTTTCAATGATCACACACTCAAAGTTCAAGATGCAGGTGTTAGTCACATTAAGTGCAGAGACAAAAAGAACAAAAAAAAGTCATACTCAACCATAAACCCTCAAGGTTAATTCACTTATGCTTACATAAAGCAATGAATATAGCTTTAAGCTTGAAAACTTCTTTGCTGATTCAACTGAAAATACACAATTCTTTATCACAGCAAGCATGCATTGCACAAGAACATCAGTTAGATATATCATTATATATGTCTCCATCTCAGTATATCAGTTGTTTTCCACTTCAATACACTGATCATGTGGCTTTAGACCCCACAGTTTAATTTATGCATTTAGTCAGTGGAACATGGTGCACTGATCTGAGTGAATGGACCATTCCAGTCAGTCACAATCAAGATTAGGTACTCCAATACGTGTTTTTATTTTGTCTAATAAATGGTGTCATCTGTGGCTAGGTTTGTCTTCTGCACATTCTTAAGAGCTTTTTGTCATTCCCTGTGCAAACGCCTAAAGGTTGTATGGAGGTTAGTCAAATCCCTTGGCTTTCCTACTGCAGACTCTAGGATTGCAACAGATATGTATTGGATGACGATCTGCAATGTCAGCATTCAGAAATGCACACAATGCTTGAATACAGCCATAACACAAATTGTTTTGGGTATCAGATGTAAATCTAAGCCTTTGACATCCCTAGTTCAGATTCAAAATGAAGCATCAGGTTCCAAGACATGTTTCTTGAACAAAGGTATTCTTAATTGAGTCTAAACTTGTGTTTGGCATCACATGAAACGTGAAGTTCATAAAAAACTTGATGATTATGTTCACTTTTTTTTGTTCTCTTTCCCACTAGGTGGGTACCCATATTTTTTTAATAAATTAAATTTTCTAGTGAAAAGAATGATTTTTCCAATGCTAAAGGCATCTTGGCGAAATTCTATGCTTGCATGTGGCTTGTGTAAAAACATAGTTATTATTACGATTATTTGAATGTAGCTTGGGTAAAAATATACATCCGAGGCAGAATCCAATTAGAGATTCATATTCGGGGCAAAAGTCCAATTTGAGATTCATATTTGAGGCAAAAATATATATTCAAGGGAAATATCCAATTCGAGATCCATATTCGAGGCAAAAATCCATATTTGGGCTAAAAATCTAATTTGAGATTCATATTTGGGGCAAATATCCAATTTGAGATTCTTATTTGGAGCAAAATCCATATTCAAGGCAAAAATGTCATTTAAGCTCTATATTCAAGGCAAAAATCCAATTCTAAATCCATATTCATGGCAAAAAAAATATGATTTTAGATATAATTTCATAATTGGATCCATATATAGGCAAAAACCATAAAAGATTTGTTAAAACATGTAAAATGGTGGATGAATCTGATCATATGATCCAAAATAAAGTAATTCAACCCATTATCCTTGATTGTAAGTTATTAGTACATTGTCATCAAACAAGGAACATTTAAAACATAACATTTGAGTATGGTCCAAACAAATGTTGAACTTGGAACAGTTTACATGACCGATATTCTGTTCCGTCCAACCCTAAACAAGCCATCAAAGATACCCTTGAACCCTGGGTGAGGTCACTGACACCCGAAGCTCTAGAGGAGCCCACCAGTTAATGGCACCTGCACACCAGTGGAGTTGAACCTGGGATGAAGGGGACAGCACCTTCTAATTTAAGTGTAATTTGCAAAATGTTAAACAATCTGTTCGAGTTTTAATTAATGATGAAAACTTGAGCGTTAATTTGAATATATCCAAGGCTGTTTTCTGAATAAGGAATATTTCCTAAACTAATATAAAATGGATGAGAGAGAGGTTCTTTATAAGAACTCAAACCCATCCAAGCCACCGTCTCTTTCTCCATCTGCGTTCAGTAGCCATGGCGGCGGCCTCCTTCTCCGCCTCCACCCTCGTTCCTTCTTGTTCTTCTTCCTCTTCCTCTACATGTTCTCGTCTCCCTGATGGATGATCCATGATGCTGAACCCATCTCTGAAATCGGTTTCTCTCTCATCCTCTGCTTCTCTCTCCCATCAGACGCAACTCCTCCGTGCTCAACCGTGGGTGCAGAAGAGTCGAGCGGGAAGGGGAGCTCTTGGATCTCAGTTGGTGTCCATGCCTGCGGTGAAATACGAGAAAGTTCTCGATTTTGAGACCTCTGTCTTCAAGAAGGAGATGATCACCCTTGCCGGCCAGGATGAGATTGGTCTATTGAGATATTTTTCGGCGGTTTTCCTGTTGGGATTCTCGTTTGCGATCGATTTATTCATGTTGGTTGTGTTAGTTTTCTTGCTTCTTCCAGTCGAATTTGATCTTTATTTGGTTGTTATCTGGTTTCTTAGTATGATTTTGGGTTTCTGTTTTATGGATCTCTGAATGTGGGTTGGCCCCATTTTCTTACTTCTCGTAGTAAAGATTGCGCTCTTGTTGTTTCCTTTTTTTCGAGGGTTTAATCTCTCTCTCTCTCCAGTACATTGTGAAAGGTGGGAGGGATCTTTTAAGCTGCTTCCGGACGCTTTCAAGGGAATTAAACAGATTGGGGATGGGATTCTCAGGTAATCTAATCTCCTCGGTGCTTATCTTGATAATTACATTGGTGCTACTATTGTGAACTTTTTTGTTTTGTTTTTTCCATTGGAACTCGGCTATATAATGGAAACGCTAGGCAACAAAATGGCTTTATCAAAATGTGAATTAGGATAGGATGACACTATTGAACCTATTAAGCTTGGCATCTTTTTTCCTTAATAGCATGGTCTCGTGGCTTGATGTTCAATTTACAAAGGTGCAACATGTTTTTTAATTTTTGGGTTCCTTATTCAGTGATAATCAGCATGGTGATTAGGAAAGTTTCCCTTAAGTTTTGATACATGAAGTTTCGAACGTGTTGACCAACTTCTCAGTTGCACCATTGAATTGTAAAATGAGAATTGGCGTTTATTTGCTTGTCCTGTTTTTAATATTGGAATATGAATACAAATGAATGGCGCACCTTTGGCTGCTTTCTACTTTTGAAGTTTTTGGTATGTCTGGTCTAAAGCTTTAACATTTCATTTTCTTTTATTGCATCTTTCCTGATGAAAATTTGACTCTAATGGGCTTGTAGCAAAGGGAAGAGTTGTAAACGTCTAGCTCTGAAATGCCTGTGGGTTCTCTGCAGGAGGCCCGGTGGTTGCATGCCCTAAATTAACACTCTTTTGTACAGTATCATAGTACGGGCTAGTGCTCCAGTTGATTGGTGCTGGAAATTCTCTCTTTCACCAATCAGCCACCTCTTACATGCCTGCCTCCAAATACTGTTACATTTATGTCTCTTCTTCCCTTTCCTTTTAGTTTTGATACATGAGGTTTCAAATATGTCGACCAACTTCTCGGTTGCACTATGGAATTGTAACAATTGGGATTGATTTGCTTGTCCTGTCTTTAATATTGGATTATGAATACAAATTAATGGCACACCTTTGGCTGCTTTCTACTTTTAAAGCTTTTTGTATGTCTGGTCTCAAGCTTTAACATTTTATTTTCTTTTATTGCATCTTTCCTGATGAAAATTTGACTCTAATGGGCTTGTAGCAAAGGGAAGAGTTGTGAACGTCTAGCTCTGAAATGCCTGTGGGTTCTCTGCAGGAGGCCCGGTGGTTGCATGCCCTAAATTAACACTTTTTTGTACAGTACCATAGTACGGGCTAGTGCTCCAGTTGATTGGTGCTGGAAATTCTCTCTTTCACCAATCAGCCACCTCTTACATGCCTGCCTCCAAATACTGTTACATTTATGTCTCTTCTTCCCTTTCCTTTTAGTTTTGATACATGAGGTTTCAAATATGTCGACCAACTTCTCGGTTGCACTATGGAATTGTAACAATTGGGGTTGATTTGCTTGTCCTGTCTTTAATATTGGATTATGAATACAAATTAATGGCACACCTTTGGCTGCTTTCTACTTTTAAAGCTTTTTGTATGTCTGGTCTCAAGCTTTAACATTTTATTTTCTTTTATTGTATCATTCCTGATGAAAATTTGACTCTAATGGGCTTGTAGCAAAGGGAAGAGTTGTGAACGTCTAGCTCTGAAATGCCTGTGGGTTCTCTGCAGGAGGCCCGGTGGTTGCATGCCCTAAATTAACACTTTTTTGTACAGTATCATAGTACGGGCTAGTGCTCCAGTTGATTGGTGATGGAAATTCTCTCTTTCACCAATCAGCCACCTCTTACATGCCTGCCTCCAAATACTGTTACATTTATGTCTCTTCTTCCCTTTCCTTTTAGTTTTGATACATGAGGTTTCAAATATGTCGACCAACTTCTCGGTTGCACTATGGAATTGTAACAATTGGGGTTGATTTGCTTGTCCTGTCTTTAATATTGGATTATGAATACAAATTAATGGCACACCTTTGGCTGCTTTCTACTTTTAAAGCTTTTTGTATGTCTGGTCTCAAGCTTTAACATTTTATTTTCTTTTATTGCATCTTTCCTGATGAAAATTTGACTCTAATGGGATTGTAGCAAAGGGAAGAGTTGTGAACGTCTAGCTCTGAAATGCCTGTGGGTTCTCTGCAGGAGGCCCGGTGGTTGCATGCCCTAAATTAACACTTTTTTGTACAGTATCATAGTACGGGCTAGTGCTCCAGTTGATTGGTGCTGGAAATTCTCTCTTTCACCAATCAGCCACCTCTTACATGCCTGCCTCCAAATACTGTTACATTTATGTCTCTTCTTCCCTTTCCTTTTAGTTTTGATACATGAGGTTTCAAATATGTCGACCAACTTCTCGGTTGCACTATGGAATTGTAACAATTGGGGTTGATTTGCTTGTCCTGTCTTTAATATTGGATTATGAATACAAATTAATGGCACACCTTTGGCTGCTTTCTACTTTTAAAGCTTTTTGTATGTCTGGTCTCAAGCTTTAACATTTTATTTTATTTTATTGTATCATTCCTGATGAAAATTTGACTCTAATGGGCTTGTAGCAAAGGGAAGAGTTGTGAACGTCTAGCTCTGAAATGCCTGTGGGTTCTCTGCAGGAGGCCCGGTGGTTGCATGCCCTAAATTAACACTTTTTTGTACAGTATCATAGTACGGGCTAGTGCTCCAGTTGATTGGTGATGGAAATTCTCTCTTTCACCAATCAGCCACCTCTTACATGCCTGCCTCCAAATACTGTTACATTTATGTCTCTTCTTCCCTTTCCTTTTAGTTTTGATACATGAGGTTTCAAATATGTCGACCAACTTCTCGGTTGCACTATGGAATTGTAACAATTGGGGTTGATTTGCTTGTCCTGTCTTTAATATTGGATTATGAATACAAATTAATGGCACACCTTTGGCTGCTTTCTACTTTTAAAGCTTTTTGTATGTCTGGTCTCAAGCTTTAACATTTTATTTTCTTTTATTGCATCTTTCCTGATGAAAATTTGACTCTAATGGGCTTGTAGCAAAGGGAAGAGTTGTGAACGTCTAGCTCTGAAATGCCTGTGGGTTCTCTGCAGGAGGCCCGGTGGTTGCATGCCCTAAATTAACACTTTTTTGTACAGTATCATAGTACGGGCTAGTGCTCCAGTTGATTGGTGCTGGAAATTCTCTCTTTCACCAATCAGCCACCTCTTACATGCCTGCCTCCAAATACTGTTACATTTATGTCTCTTCTTCCCTTTCCTTTTAGTTTTGATACATGAGGTTTCAAATATGTCGACCAACTTCTCGGTTGCACTATGGAATTGTAACAATTGGGGTTGATTTGCTTGTCCTGTCTTTAATATTGGATTATGAATACAAATTAATGGCACACCTTTGGCTGCTTTCTACTTTTAAAGCTTTTTGTATGTCTGGTCTCAAGCTTTAACATTTTATTTTCTTTTATTGTATCATTCCTGATGAAAATTTGACTCTAATGGGCTTGTAGCAAAGGGAAGAGTTGTGAACGTCTAGCTCTGAAATGCCTGTGGGTTCTCTGCAGGAGGCCCGGTGGTTGCATGCCCTAAATTAACACTTTTTTGTACAGTATCATAGTACGGGCTAGTGCTCCAGTTGATTGATGATGGAAATTCTCTCTTACACCAATCAGCCACCTCTTACATGCCTGCCTCCAAATACTGTTACATTTATGTCTCTTCTTCCCTTTCCTTTTAGTTTTGATACATGAGGTTTCAAATATGTCGACCAACTTCTCGGTTGCACTATGGAATTGTAACAATTGGGGTTGATTTGCTTGTCCTGTCTTTAATATTGGATTATGAATACAAATTAATGGCACACCTTTGGCTGCTTTCTACTTTTAAAGCTTTTTGTATGTCTGGTCTCAAGCTTTAACATTTTATTTTCTTTTATTGTATCATTCCTGATGAAAATTTGACTCTAATGGGCTTGTAGCAAAGGGAAGAGTTGTGAACGTCTAGCTCTGAAATGCCTGTGGGTTCTCTGCAGGAGGCCCGGTGGTTGCATGCCCTAAATTAACACTTTTTTGTACAGTATCATAGTACGGGCTAGTGCTCCAGTTGATTGGTGATGGAAATTCTCTCTTACACCAATCAGCCACCTCTTACATGCCTGCCTCCAAATACTGTTACATTTATGTCTCTTCTTCCCTTTCCTTTTAGTTTTGATACATGAGGTTTCAAATATGTCAACCAACTTCTCGGTTGCACTATGGAATTGTAACAATTGGGGTTGATTTGCTTGTCCTGTCTTTAATATTGGATTATGAATACAAATTAATGGCACACCTTTGGCTGCTTTCTACTTTTAAAGCTTTTTGTATGTCTGGTCTCAAGCTTTAACATTTTATTTTCTTTTATTGCATCTTTCCTGATGAAAATTTGACTCTAATGGGCTTGTAGCAAAGGGAAGAGTTGTGAATGTCTAGCTCTGAAATGCCTGTGGGTTCTCTGCAGGATGCCCGGTGGTTGCATGCCCTAAATTAACATTTTTGTACAGTATCATAGTACGGGCTAGTGCTCCAGTTGATTGGTGATGGAAATTCTCTCTTTCACCAATCAGCCACCTCTTACATGCCTGCCTCCAAATACTGTTACATTTATGTGTGACACCCGGACCCCGAGTGTATATATATATATATATATAAATAGATTTAAGAAAAACCTTGATGAAATATCATTTAAAAAATCATCCCAATATCAAGAAAGGAAATGAGTTTCGATACTTTGATATAAATATCCATATTCATTTATAACAAAATGTGAAGTTTACATTACAAAGTTCATAATTATAGCAAAGCCCAAAATCCCAAAAGGTTTCTCAGAAGGAAGTCCAAGAGTCCATCCATCAAGGTCCATGAGCCTCCGGTGTCCATTGCGCTCTATTATGCATTTTCTTTAGTCCCTAAATTTTTTAATGATGATGGTAAGAAATGACTTGTTGTCGTACAATCCCATTACTTATATAATCACTAGTGAGTATGAGCCAAACCAAAAGTCCATTTGTCAAAGATCCTTAATTCTCAAATGCAAAGAGTCGAGCCCTCTCATAGGAGCTGACCTTCAAGTTTACTCGACATAAGAGTGTAATGAAAAGAGGCGGAAGCACCAATAGGGCAAAAGTCACTCTTTAAGAGTGACTACAAGAGCCAAGAACACAAACACCAAATGTGCACACACAAAAACTCAAGAATATAGAAAATGACTTAAAGTCATAAGTTGGATTTATTGAAGAAAGGAAGAGAGGGGTGTAAAAACCCATACATTTATAAGGGGGAACCTCCTCCTTTTATAAAGGAGGAGGGCACTTTAGAGGGACCATAAAGGGGGCTCCCTTCTAGTCGTTGGGAGCCCCAACGGTCATAAATATGACTGTTGGGGCCCCAACGACTAGATGGGTGGGTCCCCTTTATGCTTCCAAAAAGCAAAAAACAGAAAATAAAAAAGTAAAAAGAAAAAGGGAAAAAAGAAAGAAAAGTAAAAAGACAAAAAATACATATGGAATTACCAAAACACCCCTATCGGGTTTTTGGTTTATACAAAACAGGAAAAAGCTATATAATTATGTATATATACATATATACGTATATATACTTATATATATATATACAAATGTATATATATATATATAAGTATATGTATATATATATTTATATATACATAATTTAACATGCCCCCTCAAACTTTACGGGGAAAAGACCGAAAGTTTGCCAAGAAGAAACATGAATCGTGGAGTTGGGAGCGCCTTGGTGAAGAAGTCAGCTAGTTGATACTCTGAAGTGACATATGGCAATGTGATGGTCCCTTTGAGATATTCGTCTCGAACATAATGGCAATCCATTCCGATATGCTTGGTCCGCTCATGAAAGGTGTGATTGCTGGCAATGTATATTGCACTCTTGTTATCACAACAGAGCTTGGTGGGAGTGGAAATGTGAACGCCCATGTCACCAAGAAGACTTCTGAGCCACACAATCTCCATAGTTGTCATCGTCATAGCTCGATATTCAGCTTCAGTAGATGATAAGGAGACCTTCTGTTGCTTCTTGCATCTCCACGAGATGAGAGATTCACCTAAAAAAATGCAAAGACCCGTAATTGAGATCCGATCATTGGGATTTCCTCCCCAGTCAGCATCAATAAAAGCAGTCAATTCAAGAGATGAGGAAGAGGATAAGAAGAGTCCCTTGGAGATGGTATTTTTGATATATCGCACAATTCTCATTACGGCCGCCATATGAACCGTAGTAGGAGCGTGCTGAAATTGGCTCGCTGCATGAACCGCATGAGCTATGTCTGGACGTGTGATGGATAGATAGGTGAGAGATCCAATTAATTGACGGTAGGGGGTTGGATCTTCAAGAAGAACACCATCTTCAAGTCTTAGTTTCGCATTGATAACTTCAGGAGTCTCCACTTTCTTTTCATCAGATATTCCTGATTTGGTACAAATTTCTGCAGCTAACTTCATTTGAGATAAAATGTACCCACGCGCTGAATAAGCCACTTCAATTCCTAAAAAATATCTCAAATAACCAAGGTCAGACATATCAAAAGTATCTTTTAACATAGACTTAACATCATTTACTCCATTTTTGTCATTCTCAGTGATGATCATATCATCAACATACAGCAGAAGCATAATAATGGAGTCACCTGTCCTTTTGACAAAAAGAGCAGTGTCAGTATAACAAGAAGAAAAACCTAAATTGATTAAAACATTACTAAACCTGTCATACCAAGCTTTAGGAGCTTGCTTAAGTCCATATAAAGCCTTTTTTAATTTTAAAACTTTTCCATTTAAATTCATACCTGGAGGTGGTTCCATATAAACTTCTCCATTTAAATTACCATTCAAGAGACATTTTTAACATCAAGTTGAAAGATGGGCCATTTTTTAACAGAAGCTATAACAATAAGGGCTCAAACACTAGTCATTCGAGCAACTGGGGCAAAAGTTTCATCATAGTCTACCCCATACTCTTGGGCATAACCTTTGGCTACCAACCTAGCCTTATATCTTTCTAATGAACCATCACTCTTAGTTTTTACTTTAAACACCCATCTACATCCAATGGGTTTCTTGCCATTGGGAGGATCAATGATTTCCCAAGTTTGTGCATTTTTAAGGGCATTGAGTTCAAGCTCCATAGCTTCATTCCAATGAGCATATTGTTTAGCATCATTGTAATGAGATGGTTCATGAAAGGAGTGAAGAGCAAAGACATGCTCGATAATTAGGGGAAAAAGAGTCATAAGAAACAAATCTATTTGGAATCTTAGGAATGCGATTTGATCTTCTTTGAGAGGTTTCTTCTATCGACTCACTTTGAGAAAATCTTTCAAGGGCACAAGGAGGATTTCTTTCATTCCTTCTAGAGTAGACTTGTATTTGTCTTGAAGCATTTTCTTCTAAGTTTTGGTCATTATTTGGATGTTCAACAAGATCTTCATTAAGAGGTTCATTAAGATCAATATGATCATCTATGATGTTTTCTTGAGGTAACAAGTCAAATAAAAAGGAATAGTCAATATTTTCATTTGGTTGATGCGAAAAACCATTTTCTTCTTCGAGGAATGTGACATCTTTTGAGATATAAAGTTTATTCTTAATTATGTCAAAACATCGATATCCTTTTTGTTTTTCGCCATATCCCCAAAAAATACATTCAATAGCCCTAGGAGAAAGTTTATCATTTTTGCGAGTTAAAACAAAGCATTTACATCAAAAAATTCTTAATCTTTTATAATCGAGAGACATATTGTAAAGTTTTTCAAATGGAGAAAGATTTTTCAAAGAGGATGAAGGGATTTTATTGATGAGATATGTTGAAGTTAGAACTGCTTCGGCCCAAAAGGATTTTGGGACATTTTTTGAAATCAATAATGTTCTTGTAGTTTCTATTATGTGCCTATGCTTTCTTTCCGCAAGACCATTTTGTTGCGGAGTGTTGGGACAAGAACATTGATGACAAATTCCATTTTCTTTTAAGTAATTTTGAAAATCATTAGACATATATTCACCTCCCGAATCGGATCTAAGAATAGATAGATTTCCCAAAAAATGATTTTTAACCATTGCATGAAACTCCTTAAAGAAAGAGAAAACTTCAGATTTGCGACTTAGGAAGTATATCCACGTAAATCTAGTGAAGTCATCAATAAAGACCACATAATACGAAAAACCTCCTTTAGATAAAATTGGGGAAGGTCCCCACACATCGGAATGAACAAGTTCAAATGGCCGAGTGGTAAAATAACTTCTTTGAGGAAACAGAGTAGCTTTAGATTTCCCAAAAATGCAATCTTTACAAGTCATGTGATTGTCTTTACAAGTATTGTTCAAAAAAGGGAAGAGAGACATTTTTACAAAATTTGGATGACCAAGTTTCTCATGCCAAATTCCAATACTTTTGTCTTTAACAAGATTGCAAGATGACTTAGATGGAAGCGTCAAAAAGTCCATAAAATAGAGATCACCCCTTCTATGGCCTTGCCCAATCAACTTCCTTGACTGGAGATCCTGCACGATGCAATCTTTAGGTGAGAAAGAGACTTGGCATCCATGGTCGGTGATTTGGGAAACGGAAAAAAGATTTAAATTAATTTTTGGAACAACTCTTACTTTAGGAACAAAAAAGTTTTGAGAATTTTTGAAGTCAAGTGTTCCAATACTTTCAATTTTTAATGATGTTCCATCGGCCGTTGAAACATAGGAGGACATGGGTTTGGAAAAAACATTTGAAAGGGAGTTTTTATGAGATGTCATATGAAAAGAAGCACCAAAATCTAGTATCCACATACCTGGAGGTGATGAAGAGTAGGCGATGGCGGCTCCGGATGTTGAAGGAGAAGACTTGAGAAGGTGTTGGAGAACTTCGGAGATATGATTAAGAGTTTCTTTGATATCTCCTTCTTTGGTACTTTCTTCCTTCTTTGGAGAATTTTCTCCAACCGCGGCAACCTTTCCTTTAAGCTTTGGACAAACCGGTCTAATGTGCCCCGGTTCATTACAATAGTGACATATGATTCCCTTTCTAGGCCCATTGATATTTTTGTTAAAGTGGGGAGGTCTATATGCTTTAACATTTGATCTGGGCCTATTAACGACCAAAACCTCATCATTCCTAATGCTCAAGCCAAGTCGAGTTTCTTCTTGACATACCTCGGCAAGAGCATCTTCAATAGGTAGGGCTTTGCTTCTATGGAGAAGAGATGCCCTCACTTGTTCAAATTTCGGGCGAAGTCCATGAAGGAATTGAAAAAAGTGCTCCTTTTCAATTTGTTCCCTTCTAAGTTCAATATCTTGTGGAGCAACCCATTTGGGCTCAAGAAGGGCAAGCTCATCCCAAAGAGGGGTTAGAGAGCTAAAATAGTCCCGGACACTCATATCCATTTGTTTGGTGGAACGAATTTTTTCTTGACAAAAGAATTGTCGAGCAAGATCCTTTTGGGTATACATACCCTTAAGGAAAAAACCAAGCCTATTGGCTCTTCTAAACTTGGCAATATTAGCACAATTTTTAAGATCTACATTGTTCATAAACCATGCCAAAATTTTGGCATGGTTACTTTCCCAATCCTCGATTTTGGCATGCTCATCGCCATCTAAAGCCTTTTCAACTTCATTTTCAATTTTGGTAAGAACAAGAGAGGGTTCGGGAGTAGTTCCCATAACAAAGCCCCAAAGTTTCTTACCTCTTAGATGATTTTCCATAGCGGAGGCCCACATGAGATAGTTGGACCCATTTAGTTTGAAAGAGAGCTCCACTTTAGAGTCACGTTCCATCGGCACCAAATATACTTTCTTTCTTCAAAACTTTGAGAGGCACGCTTTCCAAGATGACAAAAGAGAAACCCAATCACCAACCGAGCTCTGATACCATGTAATGAAAAGAGGCGGAAGCACCAATAGGGCAAAAGTCACTCTTTAAGAGTGACTACAAGAGCCAAGAACACAAACACCAAATGTGCACACACAAAAACTCAAGAATATAGAAAATGACTTAAAGTCATAAGTTGGATTTATTGAAGAAAGGAAGAGAGGGGTGTAAAAACCCATACATTTACAAGGGGGAACCTCCTCCTTTTATAGAGGAGGAGGGCACTTTAGAGGGACCATAAAGGGGGCTCCCTTCTAGTCGTTGGGAGCCCCAATGGTCATAAATATGACTGTTGGGGCCCCAACGACTAGATGGGCGGGGCCCCTTTATGGTTCCAAAAAGCAAAAAACAGAAAATAAAAAAGTAAAAAGAAAAAAGGAAAAAAGAAAGAAAAGTAAAAAGACAAAAAATACATATGGAATTACCAAAACACCCCTATCGGGTTTTTGGTTTATACAAAACAGGAAAAAGCTATATAATTATGTATATATACATATATACGTATATATACTTATATATATATACAAATGTATATATATAAGTATATGTATATATATATTTATATATACATAATTTAACAAAGAGAACAACTCAAAAGAGTTGACTCACCCCAACTGGGGTCGACTAAGAGACTAAAGAGCATACACACATATATAAGAAACTCAAGAGCAGCCGACCCTGCAATCCCAGGAGTCTACCCTCAGATACAAGTCTAACATCAATAGACCCAAAAAGGAGTCGATCCTTCACACACAGGGGTCGACCCTCAGAACACAAAACATCAATTTCATAAGAGAAGTCAACTCTCCCAACACGGGTCAACTCTCAGAACAAAAAATCATAACAACATTAAAAATGAGTTGACTCCTCAAACATAGGGGCCGACCCTCAGATACCTCATGTACTAAGTTCACAAATTCATGCCATGTCGACTGACATGCAAACAACAACAACAACAACAACAACAACAACAACCACTACTACGCCTTTATCCCAAAACAATTAGGGTCGGCGATATGAACCAAAAAAGAAAATCATTCTGGGTCTTTCACATGAATCCTTCTCCTCTAATAATTTCTAACCAATGCCATGTCCTGGGTGAGGCTCAAAGCATTCATATCCTTTCATATCATCTCCATCCAAGTCTTCTTAGGCCTATCCCGACCTCTTTTAACTAATATATTTTCCCATTTCTCCATCCTTCTAACTGGAGCATCATTAGGCCTTCGCCGAATATGTCCAAACCACCGTAAACGATTCTCTCTCATCTTATTTTCAATGGATGCAACACCTACCTTCTTACGTATCTCCTCGTTTTGAATCTTATCTTTTATTGTATTTCCACACATCCATCTAAGCTACACTCATTTTTTGAATATGATGTCTCTTGGCAGCCCAACATTCCGTACCATATAGTAAAGCGGGCCTAATTGTCGTCCTATAAAACTTTTCCTTCAACCGCAATGGCATTCTACGATGGTACAACACTCCTGTTGCACTATTCCATTTCATTCACCCAACCTTTATCTTATGATTTACATATCCATCAATTTCTCCATACTTTTGAATGATAGATCCCAAATATTTGAAACAGTCATCCACCGATATTTCTTGCTCACCAAGCTTCACTACACTCCCATCACTACTTCGTTGCTTACTAAACCGACATTCCATATATTCTGTTTTACTCTTACTCAACTTAAAACCTCTTGCTTCCAATGTCTGTCTCCATAATTCTAACTTATTATTAACCACAACTCTAGACTCGTCAATCAAAACAATATCATCAACAAACAACATACACCACGACACATTTTCTTGAATTGATCTCGTAAGCTCATCTATCACTATAGCAAATAGGAAAGGGCTTAATACAGATCATTGATGTAATTCAACCGTTATAGGAAAATTGGTTGTCACCCTTCCACAAGTGCGGACATTGGTTACTACTCTTTCATACATATCTTTAATTATACTAATGTACTTGAGAGAAACACCTTTCTTCATCATTGTCCACCAGAGAACATCCCTAGGTACTTTATCGTATGCCTTCTCCAAATCAATAAAAATCATATGCAAATCTTTGTTCCTCTCTCTATATCTCTCAATAAGTTGTCTAAGAAGATGTATAGCTTCCATAGTTGATCTTCCAGGCATAAAACTAAATTGATTCTCCGATATCATGACAACCTTCCTCAACCTATACTCAATCATCCTCTTCCAAAGTTTCATAGTATGACTCATGAGTTTTATACCACGATAGTTTGTGCAATCTTGTATATCACCCTTATTCTTATATAGAGGCGCCAAAGTACTCTTCCTCCACTCATTAGGCATCTTATTTGTCCGCCAAATCTTGTTAAAAAGATTTGTCAACCATTCTAAACCTTTCTCACCCAAGCATTTTCAAGCTTCGATAGGTATACCATCTAGGCCAATTGCCCTTCTTGATTTTATTTTCTTCAAAGCCTCTGCAATTTCTTTCTTTTGAATCTTGCGCATGAAGTCACGATTCATCTCATGAAAATGAATAGAGAAGTCTCCAAGATCCTGAGCATGACTTTCATTAAATAGCTTATCAAAATAATTTTTTCATCTCTCCTTAATCTTCTCATCTTTGTCTAAAACCCTTTGCGTTTCATCTTTGATACATCTAACCATACCCAGATCCTTCGATTTCCTATCTCTCATCTTTGCAAGCTTATAAATATCCTTCTCGCCCTCTTTGGTATCCAACTTGTCATAAACCTCCTTATATACCTTATTCCTCGCGTTGCGAACTACTTTTTTAGCTTCCTTCTTTGCTATCATATACTTCTCCAAATTCTCATTATCACGACTCTTAGATTTCTATAACACTCTCTTTTAACCTTAATAGCTAATTTGACATTCTCGTTCCACCGTGATGTATCCTTACCTAGTGGTGCACCGCTTTTAGACTCACCCAATACCTCCTTAGCCACCTTTCTCATGGCACCCGCTATCTTATTCCACATTGATTCTGAATCTTCCTCGAGACACCAATCAGCTTCCTTAACTACCTGCTTTATAAACATTCCTTGTTTAGCTTCTTTCAGTGCCCGCCACTTAATTCTAGGATCTATGCTATGTCTATTCCTTTTGCGGCATTTTCTAATTCTAAGATCTAAAATTAAGACTGTATGTTGTGTAGCTACACTTTTTCTCGGTATAACCTTACAATCGATGCAACAACCCCTATCTCTCTTTCTAAGTAGGAAAAAATCTATCTGACTCGTATTAACCCCGCTTTTAAATGTTACTAGGTGAGACTCCCTCTTCCTAAACCAAGTGTTTGCTAAGATCATATTATAGGACAAACCAAAATCTAAAATCCTTTCTCAACTTTTGTTTCTTTCTCTTATACCATAGCCTCCATGAATACTCTCAAATCCATTCCTACTAAAGCCTACATGTCTATTAAGGTCACCGCCGATGAAAAGTTTTTCTCCATAAGATATCTCTTGTACTACTCCATCTAAATCTTCCCAAAATTGACGCTTAATGGAATCATTTAATCCTACTTGAGGTGCATAAATACTAATAATATTAATAATATCCGTACTTAATACTAATTTAACAAGTAAAATACTAAAATCCTATCACCCTTCCTACAAACCTCAACTACATTATCTATAAACTCACGACTAATAACCAAGGTTTTAAAACCCAGTGACTCGGGACTCGACTCGTTCTTTATTGACTCGTGACTCGGCGGGTCAACTCGGTGACTCGGACCGGGTTTTGTTAACTTTTGATTTTAAAAGAAAAACAACATATAATTTGTCTCAAACCATGTTTTTCAGTAAACAAAAGATGTTTTTTGGCTCCATGGAGAATCTTGGGTTGAACTGAAATAAGGAGATCGTAGCATGTGGATAAATTGTTCATTAATGAGCAATAAGTTGGAAATGTGGAATGAAAGAGCACAATTTATTCCAGTTACATAGATGCCTTTATGCATTAAAAATGCACATGCCTATAAAGAAAAGAAAATTTTTTGTTGGATGTGATAAGGCAAGGTGAGGACAATTGGTTCTGATTAAAGGGGTATAGCCTATATGAGATTATGAAGTCTGAAAGGACAAGAAAGAAGCACCAAGTAGATGTTGGAACTCTATGGATGTTAAGGCCAAAGTTATGTATGACTTTGTTCCAGTTTCTTGTCTATTATGCCTTCATAAAGATGGGGCAAAGAGGAAAGGTGTGAGGAGAAAACCAAATTCTTCCTTGTTATATAGTCATGTTAGTAAAGTTTAAAGCAAAATATTAAATGCATTTATGCAAAGAAACTGCAAAAAATATAATTGTGTAGAACATAATAAAAGCAGCAATCTACTTGATCATAAAATATTAATTAGCTGTTGTTGAATTTGAAGATTGTCCTGCCTGATGCTTCTAGAAATAGATTCATATCCAATAACATTTACCTTAGATCATAGTCACATATTGTCTTCTTTACATATTGAAGACATTAAGAAAGTAACAACAATATTCTCAATAATATTACAAAATTTTTTATTCTGAAATACTCAAAAAATCAAATTTTAAACATTCCAGAACTCGCCCGAGTCAAGTCGAGTCAGGCCAAGTCACAGCCGAGTCTTCGCAGATCGAGTTTAGCTTGTTGGGTTGACTCGCTGGAGGGCCGAGCCGAGTCATCCGAGTCATCGAGTTGACTCAGCGAGTTTTAAAACCTTGCTAATAACAATTCCTATTCCATTCCTATTTATTCTTGTATACCAAATCTTATATCCTCAAGGTTCTATCACTTTTGCTTTCTCACCTACTCATTTGGTCTCTTGTAGACATAAAATATCCATCTTTCTCCTACACATAACATCTACTAACTCTACCAACTTACCGGTTAAAGACCCTATGTTTCAAGTGGCTAACCTAATTTTATGGTCTTGAACTATCTTCTTTACCCTCACCCGTCCAACAAAGTGAGGGAACCCTTGCCTATTTGGCACCACACCCGGGCGCAGGTGTGACGCGTCGCTTCTGGGCGACGACCTAGCAACCCTTACCCATTTATCACTGCCTCCGGGCCTATAGAGTACAACGCGTCGCTCAATAGGGAACGCCCCAACAAAATTCTCATATTGGTTCATATTCATAGGGTGTGACTAAGTTTTTATGCTGGCTGTCACTGGCCTATCGCAACCCTCCTCCTTTAATCGAACTTACATGCATGAATATTTTATTAAATCTTTTATTTAATTTTTGTTGTTTTATATGTGATGCATACACATTTTTCTTACGACCTTGCTTTATATCCAAGGCGCACCACTCCCCTAGCCCTTGTTAGGCATCTTTGGCCTGTCCAGGGGTGTTCATTCAACAATTTTCTCATGTCTTTTAATCCTTGAAAAATATTGAGATGCTTGCACCAGAGTTCAGGATCCTTCGTCAAGGTGTCCCTCTCTCTGAAACCCAGAATATGGGAACCTCATCCCTTTCTTAAGTCAATGTGATGTACTACTAGGCATACTACAGTAGCTCCGCCTTGAGTATCAGAGTCTCGATCCCCTAATCCCTCTGGCTGAGGACAGTCCACAATTGACCAACTAGCGTTACGCGCTTTGCCACAAGGTTGGTGCCAATACCGTCCATCTTTGACAAGCGTGCTCAAGTCACACATTTTGGCAAGAACAAACCAATCCTTTAATGAAGTTTGTTTTTAATTAATTCATTATGCTTAATACTGTACCGTCTCAGTACCTTAGGCCAATGCCTAAACCAGCAACACTCTACCCGACATCATTAATATGTCATTACATGCAAACACGTATTGCATATTCTTGCAATACCATAAACTAGAATCCCATACTCACATATCTACCTCAATTCGTATTGCAACACTTGCAAATACGAACACAAGCAAAGTCATGCATGTGCAAAACACATAGTGTCACACTTGCACTACCGCTAAAACAACACTCCTTTCACCAGTAATACCGAAAAGGAAAACATGCACAATTATATGCATCATACCATGCATTTATGTTCGTGTGCCCATGCATTTAAACATAAATCAGGTCCCTCGTTAGACTACCAAACATAATTTCATACAATAAACTCAAAAGTACCACAAGCAGAGTTCTCTCAACCTGTTCACGAGGTGATACACTTGAATACCAGGCCTAACAACTCAAACCCGAGCTTAAAATATGCATTTTGTTACTCATGAGTCGACTCTCCTGATCACAAGAGTCGACTCACCCCTTAACAGAGTCAAATCTGAACAATATGAGTTTACTTCAAAAATCATTTGTTGACTCAATTAAAAATGAGTCGACTCTTCTAAAAGAAGAGTCAACTCAATGCAAGCTATGAGTAGACTCTCCAAACTTTGAGTCGACCCCTTTGAGGAGCCGGAGTTAACCCAACTCTACGAGAGTCGACTCTCAATAAGTATGAGTTGACCCTCGGGTCTTCCCAAGACCCTGTGAGGCAACAAGGATCGACTCTAGTGTTGTGAAAAGTGTTGAGGCGTAGCGAGTCGCTCCACCAAAAACTTAGGCGAGGCGTAAAGTGTAAGCCTCAAATTTTTTTTGAAAGCCTAAAAAAAATATAAAAAATATCTAAAAATACAAATAAATAAAGAAATGCTTTATTGATGAAGTAACGACCAATAAGAAATAGAAAATCTCAAATCAATACTAAAAAATATAAGATTAACATATAAAAGTAACTAAAAACTGATTACATAACTGAAAAACTAATTATATAATTGAAAAATATAATGTCCTATAAAGCAAGCGACAACCAATAAGCAATAGAAAATCTCAAATAAGTACTAAAAAATATGAGATTAACATATAAAAAGCAAAATAAACTAATTAAAAACTTACTAATTAAAAAGAATACTAATTAAAAATAAAAATAAAAGTAAAATAAACTACTAAAATCTCAAATAAGTACTAAAAAATATGAGATTAATTAAAAATAAAAGTAAAAGTAGAATAAACTTCTTAGGACAACATGCTCGGCATTGTACCTATTTGGATTAAGTAAGAACACCCAAAATATAATCCAACAATATCCCAGCTCAGTCCCAACTTCGAATGAATTCCCCAAGGTATGAAGAGGAAGAAAAGCCAAGTATACTATGTGCACGTTGGTGGTGAAGGAGAAGGTGAGAAAGAGGAGAGATGGTGATATGCATATATGGGAATGAGTTTATCTTAAGGTTAATCCACCTTTAAAATGGAGGTGATTGAGAAGAAAAAAGTATACTGTGCGCATGGTGGTGAAGGAGAAGGTGAAAAAGAGGAGAGATGGTGATATGCGTATATGGGAATGAGTTTACCTTAGGGTTAATCCACCTTTATATCCCCTTATTAGGAAGGAACTAACGTGGCAAATAAAGAAAGAAAGGGTGAGGCCACTTGGCTTCACCTTTACCCCTATTATCTCTTATAAATACAAATTTGCCCTTAATAAAAATTCTATCCCCTATATGCCCTTTGTCTATCAAATTTTCCCTTTTTATCAAACTTAACTACAAGACTGCCATTACCTATAAAGCCAATATCTATTCAGAATTTCCTTCTTTTTCTCTAGGAAAAAAATAACCTAACTCTTTCTTAGGAATACCTGGCATGTCCCTTGCCCCAAAACCCCACCATCTTTTTCAAAAATAATGATTATGCTTCCGATTCGAAACAGGGCGATCCAAACCTGAATTCGACCGGTTTGAGACCCAAATCAGCGAGAAATGAATATTTATCAATAATAAAACATTTATAACTGAAATTCATCATTTATAAATTCTGAAAAGTCAAGATGTTATATTATGTCTTATCAATTGGGGTTTATTTGCTTGTCCTGTCTTTAACATTGGATTATGAATACAAATGAATGGCACACCTTTGGCTGCTTCTGATTTTGAAGTTTTTGGTATGTCTAATCTCAAGCTTTTAACATTTCATTTTCTTTTGTTGCATCTTTCCTGATGAAAATTTACTCTAATGGGCTTGTACAAAGGGGAGAGTTGTAAAAGTGTAGCTCTGAAATGCCTGTGGGTCCTCTGCAGGATGCCAGTGGTTACGTGCCCAAAATTAACATTTTTTGTACAGTATCATAGTACGGGCATGTGCTCCAGTTGACTGGTTCTGGAAATTCTCTTTCTTTAACCAATCAGCCACCTCTTACATGCCTGCCTCCAAATACTGTTACATTTGTGCCTCTTCTTCACTTACACGTTTTTGTTTTTCTCGGTTCTTATATTTGGAGATTTAGTGTTGGCATTTAATGCTGTCTAAGACTATTGTTTTGATTTTTCTTTTGCCAATTCAAGCTGTAAATGTTCTTTGACTCTGATGTTGTGTATCTTTCTGGTTATATATGATTTTTATCTTTGCGATTTTTAAATATCTAATTATTATGCCCTCATTTGGACATATAATGTGATGTCATCTTGCTTTATTGTTATTGTCATTGATTTTTACAGGGTCCTGCTCAAGCTCAAAATTTAAGGGATTCACTTGCTGTGGCAAATTCAGATATTGTGGTCAAGGTAAAATTTTCTATTCTTGGAAGAATCTGTTATTACTTGCCTTATATCACTTGGAGATTTTTTTTTCTCAATAGGCAATCTTGGGGGGTGGGGGCATAACCTGCGTAAGATTCTTGGAGATTGCTTTTTTGTTAGGTGATGGTATAATTCTTTTCATGTATGTTGAACTTATATGATATAGAATATCTTGCTGCAGTTTTTTATCAGGAATCTCTAGAAACTTGTAGTGAAGTTTCTGGAATACAGACTTGTTTCTGCTGGCAAAATTTTGTTACAGCTTTCATGATGAATGAGTTACTGACTGAACTTTGAGTTCTGAAATATGTGGACAGTCAACTAAGATCCAAAGAGTGTGGTATTTAGGCAAGTCTGTGTCATTATTGCAAAATTTATTAAAGACCTGTGGCATCAACATAGTGAGCCAGTAGCTGAGCTGCTTAACATCAGGTATTCTAGTCCGTGCAACTTCTATCTAAGCCCTGATCACGTCTTCCTAATCCTAGTAAGGTTGCTGGGTCTGAAACCTTACCTGTCATAGCCTGTATATTGAATTGATGGATCTTGATTTTGAGCAGTTCAAGGACTGGACTGGTGTGTCTCTTCCATTTCATTGTCATGCTTTTCCTGTTCTGAAAAATAACTCTCTTTCCAAAAGACAAGGTTATGCTGATTAGTGTGGGTGATTATTTCCTCCAACTTACCTCCGTGCTGTGTCCTCATTATACTATTCTTAATGGGAAATAAACAGAAATGATGTGTCACGTCTCTTTTGTGCCGTGTTCTTGTGACATAGATCACTTTGTTCACATACATGTGAAAAGTTAGTATGAGCTACAATTTTTACTGCAAGTTCTATTGTTGAATGCTTCAAAATTTCAAATGTGTTTTGGTGTTTGATTTTGATTGCATCTAGATGGTTCTAGTCTTCATTTTGGTACAAACTAAATCTAATTTTTGTGATTGTTCTTGGTAAAATGTGTGCACTCTGGTCCCCCTTCAAGAGACACTCATGATCTAACATCCTGAAAAATTAACAGAAAATGTATCAAAATTGCTACTAGCTCAAGTGCAAGCACATAACCAATTTGCACGTGTCTGCAGAGAGAGAGAGAGAGACCTGATGAACTGCAAAACTAGAATTGATTCCAGCACCATTTATCTCCTTTCCCTGAACATATAGCCTCCTCACAGAAGGACCCATCCCCTTTGAGCATACAGCAATCACACTAATGTTCTTTGGGAAATCCAGTCCCATAGACTGTAGTCTGTAAATGTCCAAGTAGGAAACCATGTGAAAGCCCAAGAATGCTGTTTGGCTTCATATGAGAATATTTTCTCATAATTGTCCGCCTAACCTCACTTCATTTGGAGCTTATTTGGATTTTATATGATTTTTTCAAGAATTTCTGGAGTTCTTGAAAAGTTTGGTCCAGATTTGGGAAAAGCGGTAAATCTGTTTTAATTTTTGGGTTTTGAGGACTCAAATTGATCCCATTCAGGTTGTTTTTGGTATAGGAAGTTGAGAAAACTGATTCGGTAAAAGTTTTTGGGGTTTTGGAAGAGATTTGAGTTGTTTTCGGGGTAACTGTAGTTAGCAGTAACTTGGATTTGAGGTTCGAAGGTGTTGGCTGCCTCTCCTTTGTTGCTGGGTTTTGTGCTATATATGGTTTGTTTCAGCAGCCCTTGGCAGAGCAACAGATGTTGCATTAGGATGAGCAGTAGCACTTGGATCACCATTTACTTTTTGCCACTACTTTGGAGCAGGAATACAAAAGTGACATTTTTGGGGAGTGAGGTAATTATGTTTTTTATTCATAGACTCGCTTTTCATCCAGTTTAGGTTCTTTACCATCTAACAGATATTCTTTGTAGGAATCTTACTTGGAGCTGTTCACGGGATTGTTGAGTCATTGTTTAGAAGACACATTACAGTTTAAAAACTCGCTGGGTCAATCCAGTGACTCGGTTGACTCGGCCCGGATCGCCCAGTCACTGGGTCAAAAAACTTGAACTCGGTTTTTAAAAAACTTGGCCAAGTCATGCATGTATAAATGGCACAATCCAGATTCAATGCTGAATTCTATATGCCAGTAATCCAACTCGAATGTTGTGGATTTAGTTTTGATGAGTACTTTTTGGTGGAGCAGGGTATGCTGAATATATACAATTCTCTTAGCGATGAAGCCAAAAAAGAATTTGAAGCTGCATACAGTGCATCTTACTACCCCTGTATGGACATATTGTATGAGTGTTATGAAGATGTTTCTTGTGGCAACGTCTTGGCTGTGCACCACTTTTATGTATGTCCATTCTCCTACTTACCTGAATTTGTTTTGCACTAGACAATGTGAAACTTTGTCTTGTAAGACTTTCTTCATTTTCTTTTTTTTTTCGCCCATCTCTGATAAAAGACACTGGCGGGAGGGAAGCCCTCAGTTGAAAGTAAGCAAATTGAAACTGACAAATTTTAAGTTTAGTTTACAGAGTTCTGTTTGGGGGGTATGGTTGGAAGTTGTTTGAAGATCGTTTTGCTTGTGCCATGTGTTATCTCTGTAACCTAGAATAGTATAATCTAGGATTTTGCTCTCTTAAGTTCATATATTTCCTAAAATAGTATAAACAAGGATTTTGTGCTCTTAAGTTCATATATTTCCTAAAATAGTATAATCTAGGATTTTGTGCTGTTTAAGTTCATATATTTTTATAATTAGAACTTTCTATTCACAAATCTCCTTGATTTTATTTCAACTTTCAGAATCATTTGTTTTCAACAGGAAAAGGACGGGCTACCAGCTTTTCCTATGGGTAACATTGATCAGACACGGATGTGGAAGGTTGGGGAGTAAGTCCGATCGGTCCGGCCAGCTGGTGACTTGGGTCTATTGCATCCATTCACTGCAGGAGTCTGTTGCTCTCATGATGGCTCAGGTGAATTTTTTTTTCTTTGGCTTCGACTTTTTTGCATGATCCTTCTTGAAATTGCCAACTTCAGTGATCAGTGCTGTCCCTGAAGCATTTTATGCTAGTCTAATATAGATCAAACACCAGTTATTTACCTTAAATATGTTAATGAAGTCTAGATTGAATGTGTTGACCTCTTATATGTAAGTCGCAACAGGGTCACCAAGCTAATCGAGTGGTGCTAACAAGAAAGGACATTTTGGGAAAGCTGGCGTCACTTACACAACAATTTCACATAGCAAGAAAGGGCATACACACATAACAAACGCCAGTTATTTTGTTATTGGATTGAGCAATTTCATTATAAAAATGAGTTCTTTCAATTGTAATATTTTGGTGCATCATGGACTATTGATATTTGAAGCTCTTAAATAATTTATATCCACAACACCATCCGTGATCCAAAAGCATATTTTACTGAACAAACTGAACAAATCATCAATCATACTATAGGGATTAATGTAGAAAAAAAAATAAAATCAAGAAAATGTTGAATATAAGTTGTTAATGTTGGTTCTTTTGATATGGGGGTTGACAATGTTGGTCGCCTTTTGGTCACTCACCCGGTCGCTGGTTTCCTTTTTAGGACTATGGTAGCTTTGATATGAATACTAATCTCTCTTGTGCTTGATACAGATTGAAGTGCTGAGGAAGAAGGGACACTCGCACTCAGAGATCATCAATTAAAGTTTGATTGAAGCTGTGGATTCGCTGAATCCTTTCATGCATTTGATAACCGTTCAACAACAGCACGGTTGGGTTCAAGAAAGTGGGCTCCTTGCTTTGATTACATACTCACCCAGCAGATAGCCTTCTGTAAATTTCTTCCAATCGCTCTTGTTTCTATTGTAATTTTTTCTATTAACCAATGGACGTGGAGCAGGTCAGGTCATTGAAACCTGGCCAGACCCAGACCTTACCTGTAGGGGCCGCTTTGGCCCTTTAGCTTAGTTACACAAGACCTGGGCATATCATGCCTAGAAAGTAGGTAAGGGAGTTGGGCTCATCCATTAGGCTTTCAAGCTCAAACCTGCTTAGACCCTAGCCGGTCACTGCATTATGTCACAGTTGCACCCTAAGAAGAATACAAGGGTTTGTACTGGCATGAAATGAACCCGATTGATCTTGCTCATCGTCCATTTTCCTGAGTGCATGTATGCACATGTTGTTCTTCTCTGTTAATTTTTCGACTTGCTTTTATTTTGCAGGCATTTGTGGTTGTAGACAAGGGTGCATCGATCAACCAGGACCTCGTTAGCAACTTCTTGTTTGACACCGTACATGGTGCAATAGAGGTTTGTGCACAGTTGAGGCCAACCTCGTTAGCAACTTTCAGAATATGGATTCAAAATGTCAGGTTGATTTTGGTTGGACTTGAAATTCTATCAATGTCAAGTATGCATTTGCACAAGTCAGCACTTAGGTTGATTGTTTAATGTTATCATTTTATTAAATGTTCAACATTGCTTTTGTGTATGTTAAATGTTTTTAAATTGAAATATTGTATGTTATAATATTGTTAAATATTCAATATACATGTTTATTGCAATTATGTTATTTTTATTCAATTTTTTGTATGGTATATATGTTTATTAAATCATATTAGATGTTTACAGTATTGTATGTTACTCATATATAGTTTTTAGATTTTGTACATACTATTAATGTTAAAACCTGAATGATAATGATTCCTGAACAAGAATTTATTTACTTACTCATTATGGTGGTGGTGATAATTTCACTACGTAGTTTGATAAGGTTATATAGAAAAATAATTCATGATTCTATACATTAGGGATAACAATTTTTTGTGTGATTGTTTTCACCATGTACTTCCGGCTATTAACTTCATAAGTTAAATATATAATTGTTATCGATCAAGCATACATAATTTTACTAATCATTCCACATTGCAATTATGAAACTTAAATAATAAGGAATAAAATCATCAAATATACTTACTGTATGACCAATCATTTCACATTTGACCCAACACCCAACAACTCAAATATGGAATGAATGACCCCACAATAAATATATTTGATGATTTTATTATTTGTTATGTAAGTTTCATAATTGCAATGTAGAATGATTAACAAAATTATGTATTATGAATGCATGATCGATGACATTATATGTTTAACTTATGTTTGTTTTCTTGAAAAGTCGAGACGATGATGTCTCACCGTAGATACTATATTGTATTCGAGATGAGGGTTAAAGGCATTTACGACTCTTGAGAAACATGTCGACCATAAGTTATAAGATACAGAGTATTGTACATATGATTCAAAAGCTTTAAAAAAACTAATAGCTGGTTGCAAGAGTACATAGCGAAAACAATCACGTATGAACCATTACCTTTATGTATAGAATTATGAATTATTTTTTTAGGTAACCTTTTCAAACAACGTAGAAAAATGATCAACGCCACTATAGTGAGTAAGTAAATAAGTTTTTGTTGAAGAGCTATTAAATTTTTTTAAATACGTATAAAATCATAAGGTTTTAACATTAATAACATACATAAAATTTAAGAAGTATATATGAGTAATATGCAACACTGTTAACATTTAACATGATTGAATAAACATGTATAGCATGCTAAAAATAAAATAAGAATAATATGATTATAATAAACATGTATATTAAACATTTAACAATGTTATAACATGCAATATTTCAATTAAGAAATATTTAATGTACACTGAATATTTAACAAAATGATAACATCAAACAGTCAAGCAATTGCATACTTGAAACATTGAAAGACAATGTCAAGTCCAACCAATTAACCCGACATTTTAGATCCATGTTCTCGAATAACGCTGTGTTTTCATATACTATCATTAAGTCCAATGCCCTCACGCCTGTGTTTGCAGTAATCTCACTATTATATCAAAATGGAAGTAGATTGATTGTTAATGGTCTTCACGTACTTAGAAATGTTGCCTAGTATTTTCATAATTTGATTATCATTACACTCTTTGCGCTTTCCTTTAGTTGAAAGCTCGTTGAAATCATGTTGAAAGCTGCTAGGTTATGGGTTATTCATGGTTGTTTCATAACCGGTTGTTTCATAACCTAAAACTTGTGATGATGAGTTCAGTTTTGATTGGATAAACAGGAGATGGTACTTGGTTGTACTTTTGATTGGATAAACATGTAACTGCCTATAGCAGTTGATTCTCCATAATTTTTGCAGTCTATTCAAAATAACATCATTTTTTGAGTTTTTGATAATTTTTTTATGTTGGGGTTTTCCTAACACTCTCAATCCATATTTTCGTATATGCCACATGTTTAAGATTTTGTTTATTACTAACACGTTTCAATTTGTTCTTTATTTTTTCTAAGGTAAATTCAGCTCAACTTTTCCTTCATCTGACTCCACCGTCCTCGTGGCATTCTCCTTCAATCCTCCTGAACATTTTATTTCAAGTATTTTAGACTGCTCTAACATGCGGTCAAATAAGTTCATCTGGAATGTAATTATACCTCATTCATTACAGCCATTCTGGATTCTAATAAACATTCACAGAAAGGCGATATTATATGATGGTAGAATTGAAAAGAGAGAGGCAAAAACAGCCTTTTAGATAAGAAAAGGAAAACAAAAAAGAATTGGGGTTAAAAAGGCAAAATCAGGGTTTTCTTTTTTTCTCCATTTGCATTTATATCTGTGCTTTTCACTCAATATTTAAATCCTACTTACGGAAAAGGAAAAGAAAAAGCATTGCACCATGACAACTTCAAATGTGCATGGCACAATGATCATGTTGATGATTTTGCATTTTACCCGATGATGTGTTGGCTCTACTGTCAGTCATATGCAGTTTATAGGAATCCCAACATAAGCCAATGGCGTTAATCAGCCTTCCCCAGCCTACCTCTCAAAATGATGTGTTGGCTTTACCTCTCAAAATGCAGGCTCCAATAAGAGGTGTACAGGCATCGCAGCTGTACAGACCGATGAAACCAAATGTAAAATAGAAGAAAAGCAAACCCTAACCAATCACTAACGATTAAAATAAAAAAATGCCTTACGAATAAACCTTAACCCTGAACAAACCCTAGCATGCATTCACTTGGGGTTTAAAATGCAAAAACAACGGAGTGAGAAGTTCGCCGGAGAGAGAGGAGCCTCGGGGTCGGTTTGAACAGAGAAGCTTGTTGAAGAGAGGATTGTTGGGGAGAGCGGTTCATTGGAGGGACCAGAGAGAGGAGCTTGTCATGTGTGTCGCCAGAGGTTTGGGGGTGAGAGGTGAGATAATGGGAGTTCAGGGTTGGGGGTAAGAATTTTTTTTCTTGTTTGTTTGTTCCCCCATCCATGTTCTTTTTGTAATGGGGGTGGAACTATGTTTACACTGACGTGGTGGATGGCGTTCCATGCCATCCATTTGTTACAAAATGTGTGAAAATCAGGATTTGCACGGCCATCAAACATACCCTTAAGCTAACAGTGTTCTTTGTTCAACTGCTCTTTTCTTGTAATCGTAGTACCGTCCTTGGCCCCATTAAATTTTAGTAACAAGGGGCCAGAAGAACTATTAATGTATGATGAACCTGTTAAATTTTAGACTTGTCTAGTCTTACTCTTATTAGCTGTACTCAGAGAACGTGGCTGTTGGTAAGATGTTACAGAAATCCTTATCTCAAAAAATCAATAAATATATGAAAGTAGACAATACAGAACAGAAAAGCAAGACTCCTTATCATCTCAAAAAAATAGCATCCTAGCATCGGTGCCCCAGAACGACTGCCCGACGGTCTGGTATAACAGTGCAAGAAATACAGAAGAAGGAAGCCGTGTAGACAAAACTGTGAATGTCATTTGCATCTTTTACCAGTTCTTGTTGCTGGACTCCATGTTGGTAAGATGTTACAGAAATCCTGTGCCATCTTCCTAATCAAGCAGGATTAATTGTACTACCATGAATTTGTGGTGAGAATCAACACGATCTTACAAATGGAATTCAAGGCTTCTTGTGACGATGCCATGCATCAGCGACTGGTTGGAGTTCCCGAACAAGCCTCCATCTGATGAAGGGTTAGTAGCTGCTCTTCTGGTTTGCAGAGCCCTGCATGGCATTAGGGCCACATGTTCTAAAAATTAAGTATCCAGACTCTTAGAGGTTTCCGGGAGCTATAAAACCTCTTAACAGACTAAGAGGCCTCACTAGTAGCACAAACTTAAAACCAGCAAAATCATTAAATTCAATAATTTATGAGATGCCCGACTCTAGAAATAAGCACAGGCACAATAGTCTCACATCTTTTACATGTTGCCAATTCCCACTCAAAATTCATAGAAGTTGTAAAACTATAATATAAAGGACGAGTAAAAACCCCAAGGGGTTTGGCATAGTGGCCAGTGGCCACTAGGCACGCGGTCTAGGTTCAAATTCCATGGGTGTCACCTCTTGCGCAAGCAGCGTAGTGACTCCCTGGGGGCAAGGGGTAAGCCCACAGAGTTTTATGTTGCCAGGACAGTGATCATAAGTATGGCAGTCAGAGCCAGTGTGGTTAGGTCTCTGATCCTGGGGGCGGTTTCTCTGTGTAAATATATAAAAAAAGGACGAATATACAACACCAAGATTGCAAGAACAAAGATAAAATCTCAGCAAATGCAAAGAACCAAGATAAGCCTCCCTAGACTCGGCTATAAGTGCCAATGGTGGCCATTATATGTAGCTCACTTCACACTCAAACAGATAATGGAGTACTGCAAATTTTAGCATCGACAGCAAAATTGTTCACAGCTTGATGGCTTTTTCAGATGATTTCAGTTAGCATTACACGAGTGATCATTGAGAGAAAAAGATTGATTTAAAAAGAAATATTGTGCATGTGTGTGTGTGTGTGTGTGACAGAGAGATGCTTGGACCTGTTAATAGAACCTTGCCAATGTAATGAAATAAGCGGAAGAAACCAAGAATGCTAAAGCATTCACTATGTCCCACACGGACAAATGCAACAAGCACAAGAGAGAAAATCCACTAAGGGATATACAAAGGGCCTTATAAAAAGGCTACACACATGAAAAATAATATCACTATTATTGAAGAGGAGCTCTCAAGAGCAATACAACATACATGGGGGGTTCCCCCTATTTATAAGAAGAGGAGACCAAAGGGGCTCCCAATAGAGTCGTTGGGAGCCCCCAACGGTCACATATGTGACCGTTGGGGGCCCCAACGACTCCATTGTGGGGCCCCTTTTCGGTATCCAAAAAATACAAAAATAAAAATAAAAGAAAAATAAAAAAATAGTGAAATACGAGAAACAAAATAAGTACCCCTATGGGGTACTTTGTGAAATGCCATAATACCCCTATCGGGTATTATGGTATTATTACATATGTTTTAACACCCCCCCTCAAACTTTACGGGGGAATGACCGAAAGTTTGCCAAGGAGGAACAAGAAGCGAGGAGCAGGTAGGGCTTTGGTGAAGAAATCAGCAAGTTGATATTCTGAAGTGACATATGGCAGTGTTACTGTCCCACGAAGATATTCATCACGTACATAATGACAATCCATTTCAATATGTTTCGTCCTCTCATGGAAAGTGTGGTTGCTGGCAATGTAGATAGCACTTTTGTTGTCGCAACAAAGCTTCGAAGCCCCGGTAATTTCGACTCCCATATCTTGAAGAAGACTTCGAAGCCACACCAGCTCCATTGTAGTGGTTGCCATAGCCCTGTATTCTGCTTCAGTAGAAGACAATGAGACTTTCTGCTGTTTCTTGCACCTCCAAGCAATTAGCGAATCTCCTAGGAATACACAAAAGCCAGTAGTTGAGATTCGATCATTTGGGTTTCCTCCCCAGTCAGCATCAGTATAAGCTAGTAAATCTAAGGAAGAGATTGAGGATAGGAATAGCCCTTTAGTCAAAGTATTTTTAATATATCGAATGATCCGGAGCACAGCACTCATATGCACAGATGTAGGAGCATGCTGAAATTGGCTTGCAGAGTGCACAGCATGAGCAATATCGGGCCTGGTGATAGTCAGATAGGTGAGGGAGCCTATGAGTTGCCTGTAGGGCGTAGGATCGTCCAGCAGAACTCCATCCTCCAGTCGTAGTTTAGCATTGATAACCTCGGGAGTCTCCACCTTTTTATCATCTGAAATCCCAGATTTGGAACATATGTCTGCAGCAAGCTTCATCTGTGACAGTATATACCCTCGAGGAGAGTATGCAACTTCTATGCCAAGAAAGTACCTGAGAAAACCCAGATCCGACATATCAAAATTATGTTTTAACATATTTTTAACTTTAAGAATACCGCTTTCATCATTGCCAGTGATGATCATATCATCAACATAAAGCAGAAGGATGATGATACTATTACCTGCATTTTTAACAAAAAGAGCAGTGTCAGTATAACATGAGCGAAATCCCAATTGTAACATGATAGCACTAAATCTATCATACCAAGCCTTAGGGGCTTGTTTAAGACCATATAAGGCTTTTAATAACCGAAGGGTTTGACCTTGGTTAACACTGATTCCCGGCGGAGGATCCATATATACTTCTTCATTCAACTGACCATTAAGAAAGGCATTTTTAACATCTAATTGGAATATAGGCCATTTCTTAGATGATGCTACCGCAATTAAAGTTCTAACGCTTGTCATGCGAGCCACGGGAGCAAAAGTCTCCTCATAATCGATGCCATATTCTTGTGAGTATCCCTTAGCAACTAATCTAGCTTTATAGCGCTCTAGGGAACCATCACTTTTTGTTTTGACTTTGTAGACCCATCGACATCCTATAGCTTTCTTATTTGGAGGAAGGTGAACTATTTCCCAAGTTTTAGCTTTATTTAAAGCATCTAGTTCAACTTTCATTGCTTCAACCCAATGAGGTATACTTTTTGCTTGATTATAATGGGAGGGTTCATAGTAAGAATGCAAGGCTATTAGACAAGCTCTATATTTAGGTGAAAGAGTTTCATATGAGACAAACCTATTAGGTGGAATTGATTCTCTAGAAGAACGCCTAAGGGAGGTTTCTTCTAGGGGTTCATTAAGCCGCAAGAATTTTTCTAAAGCACTAATAGGTTGGGCTTCCTCACGCCGGGTGTATACTTGGAGATTGTCACCATTAGTTGGTGATACATCATCATCATGAAAATCATGAGTATTTTCTAAAATTTCCGGATGACTCATAGAGTCATCATTTGAATCTTCTAAAAGATCATTGATAAACATATAATCAATTTTATTTGATTTTTCCAATATGTCAAATCCATTTTCATCTTCTAAAAAGGTTACATCTTTGGAGACAAATAACTTATTGTTTTTATGATCAAAGCATCTATAGCCTTTTTTATTTTCACCATATCCTAAAAATACACATTCTATTGCTTTAGGTGACAATTTATCTCTTTTATGTAAAAGAACAAAGCATTTACACCCAAAAATCCGAAGACGATTGTAGTCGGGTGTCATATTAAAAAGTTTTTCATAAGGAGAGATATTATTCAATTTTGAAGATGGCATCCTATTGATTAAATAGGTGGAAGTTAACACGGCTTCGGCCCAAAAATTTTTAGGAATATTTTTAGAAATGAGTAAGGATCTAGTGGTTTCCAAAATATGCCTATGTTTTCTTTCCGCTAGACCGTTTTGTTGAGGAGTTCTTGGGCAAGATTTTTTATGACAAATGCCATGTTGTTTTAGATATGCTTGAAAATCATTTGATAAGTATTCTCCACCCGAATCGGATCTAAGAATGGATATTTGACTTTGAAATTGATTTTGAATTTTTGCATGGAATTCTTTAAAGAAGTTAAAAACTTCCGATTTAAAGTTAAGAAAATAAATCCATACATATCTAGTATAATCATCAATAAAAGTAACATAATATGAATAACCACCTTTAGATAGAACCGGAGATGGCCCCCAAACATCGGAATGCACCAATTCAAAAGGTCTTGTTGTCACAAAGGATCTAATAGGAAAAGGAGTAGACTTCATTTTGCCAAAAATGCAATCTTTGCAATTGATATCTTTTTCTTTACAAAACTTGTGTCCAAAAGGAAAAAGATACATTTTAGAGTAACTTGGATGTCCAAGCCTTTTATGCCAAGTTTCAATATTTTTGTCTTGGACATAAGTACAAAATGAGGTATTTGGAAGCATTAAATTATCCATAAAATAAAGGTCTCCCTTCCTATGGCCTTGCCCAATCCGCTTCCCGGACCGGAGATCCTGCACAAAGCACCCTTGGGATGAGAAAGATATTTCACATCCATGGTCGGCTATTTGAGAAACGGAAAAGAGGTTAAGATTTAATTTTGGAACTATTCTAACTTTTGGAACAAGGAAATTTTGAACATTTTTAGAATCAAGAGTTCCAACACCATTTATTTTGAGAAAAGTTCCATCGGCCGTAGAGACACAAGACATTTTTGAATTGGTGTGCACATTGGTTAATGCATTTTCATGAGGGGTCATGTGAAAAGAAGCTCCGGAATCTAAAATCCAAGAGTACGTACCGGGAGGTGATGATGATGAGGCAATGGCGGCACCGGAGGTGGAAGAAGTGACCTTTAAGATTTGTTGAAGAGCCAAGGAGATTTGTCCAAGAGTGTCTTTGAGATCCCCGTTCTTGCCGTCATCTTCTTTGGTGGTGGATTCTTCAACGGAAGCCACCTTTGGCTTGAATGCCCCATTTAGCTTTGGGCAAACGGGTTTAATATGTCCCGGCTCATAACAATGGTGACATATAATCATTTTTCTTCCACCACTCCCTTGCTTACCAAAATGAGGTGGTTTGTATGTTTTAACATGATTGCCGGGTTTAGATACGGCAAGAACTTCCTCTATGCTTTTACCCATGCTATGCCTAGTCTCTTCTTGAGTAATCTCGGCAATAGCTTCTTCTAAGGGAGGAAACGTGGATCTATGGAGAAGTGAGGATCTCACTTGTTCAAATTCGGGACGAAGCCCAAATAAAAATTGAAACAATCTATCTTGTTCCATTTGTTTTTGTCTTAGAACCACATCCTCCATAGATACCCATTTAGGCTCTAAAAGAGCCAATTCATCCCACAAAGGATTTAGAGCACTATAGTAATCTTGTATGCTCATGTCGCCTTGTTTTGTGGTTCTTACTTTTTCTTGCAAGAAATAAGCTCTTGCAAGATCCTTTTGGGTAAACATACCCTTCATAAAAAACATAGCTTCATTTGCCCGGCGGAATTTTGCAATATTTGCACATACCTTAAGTTCGACATTATTCATAAACCATGCAAGGATTTTTGCATGGTTGCTCTCCCAATCTTCCATTTGATGATTATAATCTTCAATGGCCTTGAGACGAGCATCGCCTTCAAGTGCTTTCTCTTGATCTCCTTCCATCTTTGTGAGCTTAAGTTGGGGTTCCGGAACGGTTCCCATTACATAACCCCAAAGCTTCTTGCCTTTGAGATTATTCTCCATTGCGGATGCCCACATCATGTAATTTTTTCCATTGAGTTTGAATGATAGATCGATCTTGACTTCCATTGCTACACAAGGAAGATGTGAGAAAGAAAGGAAGTAGAGAGAGACAAGATTTTACCTTTAGAAGATCTTATGGCTCTGATACCATGTAATGAAATAAGCGGAAGAAACCAAGAATGCTAAAGCATTCACTATGTCCCACACGGACAAATGCAACAAGCACAAGAGAGAAAATCCACTAAGGGATATACAAAGGGCCTTATAAAAAGGCTACACACATGAAAAATAATATCACTATTATTGAAGAGGAGCTCTCAAGAGCAATACAACATACATGGGGGGTTCCCCCTATTTATAAGAAGAGGAGACCAAAGGGGCTCCCAATAGAGTCGTTGGGAGCCCCCAACGGTCACAGGGCCCCAACGACTCCATTGTGGGGCCCCTTTTCGGTATCCAAAAAATACAAAAATAAAAATAAAAGAAAAATAAAAAAATAGTGAAATACGAGAAACAAAATAAGTACCCCTATGGGGTACTTTGTGAAATGACCATAATACCCCTATCGGGTATTATGGTATTATTACATATGTTTTAACAGCCAATAGGTGTTGAAGGCTTGATAGGAAAGATGAGGATATGGATGATGACATGCACAGAGATAGATAAGATGCACTAGCTAGCATAATCATTCAGGAAAGTGGTTCTTGTACGCTTGCGATACATGCCAGACTTTAGAGGCATAAACAGAAGAAGGTTTGATACAAAAGAGCAAGATAATGGAAGACGACATGCACAGAGATGGATCAGATGCAATATCTTTATGCTTACAATCCATGCACACTTTAGAGGCATAAAACAAAAAACATGGAGCATGGATGAGTTTCTAGGAAAGGTTAAAATTGATAAAGAAAAATAAAGATAAGCAAAGGGGTTAAAAGGGTTATGTGGTTTCTGACTCAAGGTTTCCAATAAGGAAAGCATAATCCATAGTGATGAGAGAAGCAGAAGCATAATTAAAGACAGTTTGAAGACCACGTCATATGGGGAAGTGTGAAGGTTCCCAATAAGGAAAGCAGAATCCCAAAGTTATGGGAGAAGCAAAAGCAAAGGACAGTTTGAAGACCACGTCATATTGGGGAACTGTAAAGGGAACCAAGAAATGAATGGGCAAGAGTTTGGAAAGCATGTCTTATACAAACTAACATAACGGGGAATGGGAAGCGTGAGTTTGAAATGCTTCCTATGAAAAGGTACAACACATACCCATACCACTTGAGAAGCATTGCACTTTTGTTTTTGAAACAAGCTTCTCCAAAACCGTACTTCCCAAGTAAGGATACAACTTACTGTAAATCTTGTATTTCTCCACTTGTAGTAACATCATATCTTAGAACTAAAAAGGATCATGTGAAGCTTTAATGTTGTACAACTACTAAAACACGCTAATAATCTAATAGAAGCATTAAACATGAAAGAGATCAGACATGTCTGTACTTATTAAAGAAGGGCCCAGTAAATAGGCAAATAGCACTAACCTGAACACTTTGGAAGGTCCCAGACAGCAATTGAAGAAGGTGAACAACTTGTCTCACATAGTGCCATATTGTTCTCATGGTAGACATTCATTGCAAGCATCCATGCACCAATTGTAACATCCTCATTACTAAACATCCTAAAACTAAAAGTGCATTAAAAGAAAAAATCAGCTTCGTAACATATGTACCACATAATAAGTACAGAAGAGCCAATATTCAGTAGTCATACAAATGATGAAAGAATTGAAGGTTTGCTTTGGTTTCTTATTAGAACATGCATGGATGCAAAGTCTCTCTTTACAAGTACCACATAATAAGCAAAGTACGCATACACAGTTACAGGAGCCAATATTCAGTAGTCATACAAATGGCGAAAGAATTGAAAGGTTTGCTTTTGCTTATTAGAACATGCATGGACATAACGTCTCTCTTTACAAGAATACAAAATTATCCAGCAGCAGGGGTGCTCTTGGCCCAGTGACTATACTTATTCTGGTCTTTCTCAGTGGGTATACAATAGGCTAACCTGCTTTTCCATTACTCTAGTTTGCAGGTAAAGTATTTTGCTTTTATTTTGGCAAATATATGACAACTTGATGTTATTAAACTAGACATAAATTTTGTGATATATCTTTTATGTTTTTCTTTGAACCCAAATCATACGACCAATCTTCTGTCACAAGAATAAATCACTTACCTTTAGTTAGTTTTACTTGAAAGCATTCATACTCCAGCATGCATCATTATCTGAAGAGACGATTAATATGAAGTTCAAAGCACAAACCATCCATACAAACAAGTATCTTATACATTTTTTTTTCTCTGAGAAATGCTAGGGAAGAGGGCCCCCAAACCTTTATTGATGGAACTATGTACAAACCAGAATAATATGTACAAAAACACAAATAAATAATGAGTCATCCCAATAGAATCAGAGATCTCTCCAAACCCATCCCAATCTGGAGGCTCGTCTTTCCAGCTTAATTCAGATCTCCCTTTCATGGGAATAAGCAATAAGGAACCAATCTCAACAGAAATACCCATGTCGCAAAAACACAGAGCATCCAACAGACTTTTAATAGCCAGAAACTAAGCAACAAGAGTTCCCTGTCTCAGACCCCTCTGACTCATCCAATTCAACCATCCCTTATTGTTGGAAGAAACACAAATCAGAGAATTATCAAACCCTCCTTCCATTAGAATCTGATCTAAAGCCAGTGTTTCAATCATTAATCTATCACTCTTGTTGAGATTAAGAGGTTTTAAGTTTAAGGTTTCTTAAAAGTAGGTTATTTGATATTTCTTGTTTAATGAGGGACTTGTATGTAACTTTTTATATTGGCCTCTCTCTATTTAACATAGAGATTAGCCCTAATCAAAGTTAACGAGTTTCTCATCTCACTGCCATCTTCTCTCTCTCTCTCTCTCCCTCTCTCTCTCTCTGCTTCGGTTCCTGTGCATCTCATTGGAATTTCTACATGGTATCAGAGCGGTAGATCTCGGGAGCTTGATCTATCGTGATCAATCTACACCAACAAAAGGCTGAAAACAAAAAAAAAAGGTTGGAAACAGGTGTGCACATTTTTTTTTGCATAGATTTGATAACATCATATCTAAAGGACACAGTGACTGCGTGTCAACAGGATCGGGATATGGCAGAGTTGAATGGTGCGTAGAAGAAACAAAGGATTTTTTTTGTGTGGAAGTAAAGAAAACCTATATTGATAAGTAGCAGTTTTGGATCTGGATGTTGAAAGTTGGTGTCTTGCCGTAAATCCTGTGTTGTGGAGTTTTTTTTAAGCTGTCGTGATTTCTGTGCCTGGGAGCAGCTGTCGTCATTTCCTGTGTTGTTTTTTTGTACTCATATTATCTTTGGTCGTGAACCTGGATGCTGAGTTCGACGTGGTTCTGTTTTTCTCATATCTCATTTCCTGATCTGATCTATCATCGTCTCTGATTTCGGTTGAATAACCCTGTGTAGTCGTGAAAGAGGCTGTCGTATGAGGGTGAAATACATTGTTTTTTTTTTCTGACGTGATTTTATCCCTGATGTGGGTTGAAAAACTTTGGGTGGTCGTGGAAATTGACTGACGCAAGATCATGAAATATGTTGCTCCTGTGTTAGTTGGCGTGTGGTTGATGAACATTTCAAATTTTAATCCTAAGTGATTAAGAGAGTGAATCTGTTTTTTTTTTGCAGCAGTATTAGCATCAAATATCTCTCATACCCTGTTAGTATTATTCATTATGGGTGACGTTTCGAAATTTGATTCCAAAAATCAGAATATTGGGGACTATAAGGCATTTGCAAATCCCTTTGCGTATGGTTCCTCTATGAGATTGAATGAAACAAACTATGTCAGGTGGTCCAAAACTTTTATGATGTCGGTATCTGGACATCGTAGAAAACATATTTTGTTGGAAACTGAACCAAATGAAAAGGTGGGAAAATATATTACTTGGGACGAAGATAATGACATTGTTATGTCATGGATAATGAATAGTGTCAAACCTCATATTGCAGATGGTCTAATTTACTATAATACAGCCAAACAGATGTGGGACAATCTTCGAGATACATACTCACAAGAGACTAATGTGAGTCGTATCCTGCAAGTCGAACAGGAAATATATAATTTGCAGCAGGGAGATCAAACATTGGCCCAGTACTATGCCTCCGTCAAAACTGCGTTTGAAAGACTCAATGCTCACAAACCTCTTTGTTGTTTGAAACAAAAGGGATCATCAAGAACAGATTATGGTTGCTCGGTTTCTCACTGGTTTATCTTCAGAATTCTCTGTTGCAAAAGTCCAAATGCTGACTGGATCCGATGTACCTACTCTTGTTGATGCATACAATCGTCTGAGTAGACTTGCGATCTCTCTTCCACAATCTCATCATGTGTCCCAGTCATCTGCTATCGTTGTCTCATCTGGTTATGAGCGTGAAAATATTCAGAATATTAGAGGATGAGGTCGTAACAAAGGTATGAGAGGCAGAGGAAAACTTCAATATACATTCTGTGGAAAATCTGGACATTTAGAAGATCGTTGCTGGGATAAGCATGACCGACCAACTTCTTCTTCATCAAAGTCAAATGCTCCAAAAGCAAATGTTATTACACTAGAGGTAACAAATGCACATGATAATACCTCTGCAAGTGACAGTATCACCCTCAGTCGAGCAGAATATGATGAGCTGATAGTTTTTCGCCCTTCGAGCTCCTCCTCTCCTGTAGCTGATGTTGCCTACTCAACAGGAAATGATAGTAAGTGGATTATTGACTCTGATGCATTCAGACATTTGTGTGAAAATTTGCTTTTCTTTTCAGATATAAAGGATATTAATGTTCATTGAGGAGTCTCATTAGCCGATGGGAGTTCCTCACCAATTGTTGGTCAGGGAAATGTTTCTATATCCTCCTCCTTATAGTTGAAAAATGTTCTGCATGCTCCCAATTTTCCTCAAAGTTTACTCTCTGTTAGTTGTCTTACCAAAGAACTAAACTGTAGAGTGATATTTGATCCGCTGGGTTGTCATTTTTAGGATTTATTGACGGGGAAGAAGATTGGTGGAGGCTATGAAGAAAATGGAGTCTACTACCTACATCATCCAATGGGTAATGTTTATGCTGCAGTGGACTACTTCTCTAGTCTTGTTCAGTGGCATCGTCGTCTTGGTCATCCTTCATTGTCAAAGCTTCGTTATGTTTTTTCTCAAATTCCTTCTACTACATCATTTCAGTGTGAAGCATGTCAGTTGGGCAAGCATCATCGAAGTTCGTTTCCTTCAAGTCAGAGTCAGTCCAATCATTTTTTGAACTTCTTCATGCAGATGTATGGGGTCCTAGTAAGATTCCTACTAGGACTCAAAGTCGATATTATCTTGTTATTGTTTATGACTTTTCTAAGTTGTCATGGGTGTTCTTAATAAAAGAAAGATCTGAAGTTCCAAGTATTATCAAATCCTTAATTATTGAAATAAAAACTCAATTTGAATTTGTTGTCAAGATTGTTCGCACTGATAATGCTCTTGAGTTTAAATCAAAATCCCTGTTACAATTTTACCAAGATCATGGCATTCAACCCCAAACTACATGTGCCTATTCATCTCAGCAAAATGGTGTGGCTAAGCGAAAATACAGGCACCTGCTTGATGTTGCACGGACCCTTATGATACAATCCAATGTTTCTGCGTTATATTGGGGTGATGCGATTATCACTGCGTGTTATCTGATCAACCACATGCCTTCATCTTCTGTGGAAGATCAAATCCCATTACATATCCTAAAACCTAATGCCCCACTCTTCTCTTTCTCACCTAAAATTTTTGGATGTGTTTGTTTTGTACACAAACTTGGCCCTGACCGTGATAAACTAGCTGCTCAAGATACAAAATGCATATTTATCGGTTATCCAAAAAATCAAAAGGGATATCGATGTTATGATCCAATTTCTCGCCGAGAGTATGTCAGTGCAGATGTATCTTTCTTGGAGTCCATTCCATATTACTCTAATATTGGTTCCCAGATGCAAGTTGATCTAGCTGAGTCTTTTCCATTACCTATACCTCATTTTCCTTTGGAGTCTGTGCCTTCATTACCGAACCAAACTTCATCCTCTTCACGATTTCATAATCCTCCATTGGTATATGTACGTAGAGCTCCACCTCCTCCGGTGACTTCATCTTCTTCTTCTCCTGAGGTAAGTACTACTGACAACAGTGATCTTTATAATGATGATAACATGCCAATCGCTCTACGAAAGGGGACACAACAATGTACCTTATATCCCATATCTCATTTTGTATCTGATGTCAGAATTGGAAATCAGATGAAAACTTTTATTTCAGCCTTATCTGCTGAAACTATCCCTCTGAACTATCAACATGCAAAGCTAGATAACAGGTGGAAGTTGGCTATGCAAGAAGAAATGGTTGCTTTATTGTCTCAGCATACATGGGATCTAGTTGATTCCCTAGTGGATGCTGACATTGTTGAATGCAAATGGGTATATACAATAAAGTACAGGTCGGATGGTTCTATTGAAAGGTACAAGGCCAGATTAATTTATGGGCAAAAGGGTATACTCAAACTTATGGTATTGATTTCTTTGAAACTTTTTCTCCTATTGCACGGAAGGGCACCATTCGTCTTGTTCTCTCAGTAGTTGTTCATCATGGTTGGCGTTTGTGTCAATTAGATGTGAAAAATGCATTTCTATATGGGGATTTATCTTAGATAGTTTACATGCAACAACCTCTTGGATTCGAGGTTGAGGGGGAGTGTCAGAAGGTGTGTAGATTAAGAAAGGCGATATATGGCTTGAAACAAAGTCTGCGTGCATGGTTTCAAAAGTTGTTTGAAGTGATGTCGAGTTTGGGCTTTAATAGGTCAGCGGCAGACCATACATTATTTATCAAGAAAACCAACTCAGGCATAATTGTTATGGTGGTATATGTGGATGACATCATTCTTACAGGAGATGATGTGAAAGATATTGAAGCCACAAAGGCTCATCTTCAAAAACACTTTGTTACAAAAGACCTTGGCTCACTTAGATATTTTCTGGGTATAGAAGTTGCCAGGAGCCGTGAAGGGATGGTTTTGTCTCAACGGAAGTATGTTCTTGACTTATTAAAGGAAACTGGAATGCTGGGAGCTAAACCAGCTAATATCCCCATGAACCATAAAGTTCAGTTGTTTGAAGAAGGGTCGAAACCAGTTGACAACAAAAGCTATCGCTCATTAGTAGGGAAGCTACTATATGTAACTATGACCAGGCCTGATATTGCTTTAGCAGTAAGCAAAGTTAGCCAATTTATGGACAAACCAACTGAGGTACACTGGAATGCAGCTATAATGATTCTCAGGTATTTAAAATCTTCTCCTGGAAAAGGGTTATTATTCAAGAAAGGTGAAATTCTGGAGATAGTGACTTACTCTGATGCTGACTATGCAGGATCTGTAGTGGATAGAAAATCTACCACAAGATTCTGTGTGTTTTTGGGAGATAACCTAATTTCATGAAGAAGTAAGAAGCAAAATATGGTTGCTAGGTCGAGTACAGAATCAAAATATAGGGCTATGGCCCAAACAGCTGCTGAATTAATGTGGGTTCGTACTGTTCTAAATTATCTTCAGGTGAAGACTTCCTCTTCTATGACCATGATGTGTGATAACAAGGCTGCCACATATATAGCGAACAATCCTGTCTTTCACGAGAGGACAAAGCATATTGAGGTTGATTGCCACTATGTAAGAGATATGGTTCAAGCTGATCATATCACTACCAAATATCTAAAGTCTGAGGACCAAGTTGCAGATATGTTTAAAAAGCCTCTTGCTAGACCAAAATTTCTCAAAATGCTGTGACAAGCTGAGCATGATCGATATCTATGCTTCAGCTTGAGGGGGAGTGTTGAGATTAAGAGGTTTTAAGTTTAAGGTTTCTTAAAATTAGGTTATTTGATATTTCTTGTTTAATGAGGGACTTGCATGTAATTTTTTATATTGGCCTCTCTCTATTTAACATAGAGATTAGCCCTAATCAAAGTTAACGAGTTTCTTATCTCACTGTCGTCTTCTCTCTCTCTCTCCCTCTCTCTGCTTCGGTTCCTGTGCATCTCATTGGAATTTCTACAACTCTCAAGGCACTTAACCCCTGTCATTATATATGTCATCGCCTGCTTGGGCCCCAATGGCAATTTTCATTTTTACTCCTTGAGCCCAAGAAGCCATCTGAATCACACCACCACCATGAACTAGAGAAGAATCAGGGTGCGGGCATATTCCAGTTTGAGACCACAACTGAACTGATCGTCTCTTCACAGGAGACCATGCTAACTTAAAAAAAAAATCTGTACAAGCACTCCAGACCTCTTGTTTAAACTTCTTAATCAATAGAGTGCCAGAACCATGAGAAATGCGATTACACAAGCACCAAATTTTCCAAACAAGAATATGAAAGACCTGGCTCCAACAGATACTTAACCAATCAACCTTAAAGGATCTAGAGAACCACCATTTCAACTCTTGGATCACAGTGGAACAAGGGCTCCGACTGAGAAAATTTCCTAACAACAAAATTCCAAATATTTGCAGCCACAGAACATGATAAAAACAGATGCTGATTACTTTCTTCGGGACAAGCACAAATTGAAAATATTTAGCTATGAAAAACTAGCCAATTTTCAAGAAGCTTTTACAAGTGAATAATTGATATCTTCTGCCCAGTGTTATTGAAAATGCGCCTCAAGGCGAGGGGCCTTTTGCCTTGAAGCGCTAAGAAATAGTGGTCTTGCCCGAAGGCATGCGCCTCGTACGCTACGAGGCGTAAGCCTTGGGGCAAAGCACGCCTCAACATGAGGTGCGCACTTTTTAGCTTATCGGGTCAAATAGGGTCAAATACCCCATTTGACCCAAAAAGAGGGAAAAAAGAGGGGCCCGACCCTAATTAGGGTCAGGGCCTCTCTTTTCCCTCTCACTCTACCTCTCCCTCTTGTCTCTCGTTTCTCGCCCGACTGTAGCGAGAAGAAGCCCCTCTCCTTACTCCCTCTCGCTCTACCAGGTACTCCCTCTCTCTCTCTCTCATCTCTCTTTGTTCTCTCTCTTGGGTCTCGACTGCAGTGACGAGAAGAAGAACCCTCTCCCTGCTCCCTCTCGTCTCTCGCCCGGCTGCAGTGAGAAGAAGAAGTCCCTCTCCTTGCTCCCTCTCGCTCTACCAGGTACTCTCTCTCTCTCTCTCTCTCTCTCTCTCTCTCTCTATCTTTGTTCTTATTTTAAACTTCTCTCTTGAGGGCATGTAGGCATAGTTTTCAAATATATTCTTTCCTTCAGGGCATACTGTGTATCGTGTGTGTGTGTGTGTGTGTGTGTGTGTGTGTGTGTGTGGTAGAAGGAATGCCACTGGGTTATTGTGAGATGTGTTTATAAGCTCTTCAACAATTTATGTTCTACTAAGTAATAATTTCTTGACCCATAGTTTGTGGAAAAAATAAATCTATATATTGAAAATTTCTTCTTGATGTATCTTGACCTTTATTGTTATTATCTAAAGAAAGTTGAACCTAGTATGTGTATATTGTATGTCAATTCATCTTGAGATGAACGACTGTGATCATCGCAAAATTTTCCCTCTCTTGGTGGTTTCTCTCTCTTCCTTCTCTTTTCCTTTTCTAACCTCTATTTTCCTCCTTTTTGAAGAGAGAAAAATAAAAGACAGAAAAAGAAAAGAGAAGAGGAAAGAAGAGAAGAGAAGAGAGAGATGAACTCTTTTGCGGGGTCTCACTTGACCTTGATTTGAAAATATTTAGAAAATTAACTCGCCTCCGTTTTGAAATATTGCGGGAAAATGGAGAGACGGGATTCGCTCATCGGTACGAGGTTCGACCGTTCCTGGCGCCTTTACCAGGGGTAATCAAACCAAAGATCGAATTTATGCCTTTTTGTTTTGCCTAAATATTATCTAAGAATTTATCATAAGTCTAAATGCACAAAGAATCATGCTTGTGCAATGCAGGGATGTATGCGCTTTTTGAAAAAAATGATTTGAAAATCTCCAAGTGCTTGATAATGGAGTGAAGAAATGGTTTTTGAATGGTAGAATATAACTTAGAACTTGAGATAGATCAGAGAAGTTCTAAATCTTTGAAATAATCAGAGTTTGGGAAAATAAATCTTTGAAGTGAAAAAAATGATTTGAAGATGAGTGAAAAAGAAAATGAAGCTTCAAAGTCAGAAATGGATTTTGAATTTGAATTTAAAACATGGATTTTAAGAGGAGATGAAATTTGAAATGATATTTGAATTCTGGATTTGAAGTTTGAAATCAACATGGAATTTGGATTTTGAGAAATTCGAATGGTATTTAAAAATAGAAATGGATTTATGAGATCTGAAAATGGAATTGGATTTGAAATCTAGAATTGGGAATGGAATCATATTCTGAATCCTGAATAAAATTGGATCCAAGATTTGGAATCCAAGATGGGATTGGATTCTGAATCCTAAAAATGGATTTTGAATCTTAAAATGGGTTTAGGATCTGAAACCTGAGATCCAAGATAGAGTTGGACTCTGGATCCTGAGATGGATTTTGGATCTGAAGTCTGAGATCCAAAGTGGAGTTAGATTCTGGATCCTAAAATGGATTTGGATCTGAAGTATGAGATCCAAAGCGGAAGTTGAATTCTGGATCCTAAAATAGAATTGGATCTGAAGTTTGAGATCCAAAGTGGAATTGGGTTCTAACTTTGGATTTAGACTTTTGAAGGTCCAAAGAAGATGGATCTGGATTTTAAAAAGCCAGATTGAATTTAGAATTTAAGAAGGGTCAAGTTTTCAGTCTTAAACTTTGATTTTGAATTTTGAAGATGATAAAATTAAACTTGATTTTGAAACAGAAGATGACTTCAAGGTTAAATTGAACTTTGAAGTTTGATTTAGAATTTGATTTTTTTTGGGATATACAAATGAGTTTCAAAGTCAAATTGGACTTCGAATTTTAATTTTGAATCAGAAGATGGATCAAAAATCTCAAAGTTTAAATTGAACTTTGAAATTGGACTTGAATTTAGGAATGTAATAAAAATGAGTTTGAAATTCCAAAAGTCAAATTAGACTTTGAAATTGAATTTTTGAAGTAGAAGAATGAATTTGATTTTGATATTCAAGATTACTTGGATTTTTGAAAAGGAATTTTGAAAATATGATGTAATTCTATCTTAAATGATGAATGAATTTAAGTAATTTTGAAATTGAATTTTGAAAAGCATATCTCATTCTTCAAATGAATCAAAAATGAGATTGAAGATATAATACATCCCTGACTATGGTCATTGAATGTATTATATAATAACCACATTTAAATTCAAGTGAAGAATAAAATACATTTTTGGCGCTTTTATAGAATTTAAAATGAAATTAACTCTCAATATACCCTGACTATGGCCATTGATATATATATTGAATTAATTTTAAATAAAACTCTGATAAAAGAGGAAAATATTTAAAGAAAATATGATGAATTTTGGAAAGGGTCCAGTGTGGATCCAATGTTATTTTATAAAAGATAAAAATCCTAAGTTTTGTTTACATCCTGACTATGGCCATTGATGTAAATCATCAACTTAGGATTAATTACCTCTTACGAAATGGTGCATGTGCCATTCGTGTCTCCATTTGTGAGATTTTTGGAAAATAAAGGTAAAAAAAGCATAACTCCGCCTGTGTATAACTGTTTAGTTATACACTGTCGGTCCCAAGCCCGGATAAAGGAGGAGGGTTGTGGTAGGCCTGTGACAGCCAGCATAAAAACTTAGTCATACCCTATGAAAATGAACTAATATGAGAATTTCGTTGGGGCGTTCCCTACTGAGCGACGCACTGTACTCTCTAGGCCTGGAGGCAGTGATAAATGGGCAAGGGTTGCTAGGTCGTCGCCCAGAAGCGACGCGTCACACCGGCGCCCGGGTGTGGTGTCAAATAGGCAAGGGTTCCCTCACTTTGTTGGACGGGTGGGGGTAAAGAAGTTAGTCCAAGACCATAAAATTAGGTTAGCCACTTGGAACATAGGGTCTTTAACTGGTAAGTTGGTAGAGTTAGTAGATGTTATGTGTAGGAGAAAGATTGATATTTTATGTCTACAAGAGACCAAATGGGTAGTGAGAAAGCAAAAGTGATAGAACCTTGGGGATATAAGATTTGGTATACAGGAATAAATAGGAATAGGAATGGAGTAGGGATTGTTATGAGTCGTCAGTTTATAGATAATGTAGTTGAGGTCCGTAGGAAGGGTGATAGAATTTTACTTATTAAATTAGTATTAGGTACGGATATTATTAATATTATTAGTGTTTATGCACCTCAAGTAGGTTTAGAAGAGTCCATTAAGCATCAATTTTGGGAAGATTTAGATGGAGTAGTACAAGGGATATCTTATGGAGAAAAGCTTTTCATTGGCGGTGACCTTAATGGACATGTAGGCATTAGTAGGGATGGATTTGAGAGTATCCATGGAGGCTATGGTATAGGAGAAAGAAATGAAAGTGGAGAAAGGATTTTAGATTTTTGTTTGTCCTATGATATGATCTTAGCAAACACTTGGTTTAGGAAGAGGGAGTCTCACCTAGTAACATTTAAAAGTGGGGTTAATACGAGTCAGATAGATTTTTTCCTACTTAGAAAGAGAGATAGGGGTTGTTGCATCGATTGTAAGGTTATACCGGGAGAAAGTGTAGCTACACAACATAGAGTCTTAATTTTAGATCTTAGAATTAGACAATGCCGCAAAAGGGATAGACATAGGATAGATCCTAGAATTAAGTGGTGGGCACTGAAAGGAGCTAAACAAGGAATGTTTGTAGAGCAGGTAGTTAAGGAAGTTGATTGGTGTCTCGATGAGGATTCAGAATCAATGTGGAATAAGATAGTGGGTGGCATGAGAAAAGTGGCTTAAGGAGGTATTCGGTAAGTCTAAAGGCGGTGCACCACTAGGTAAGGATACATCATGGTGGAACGAGGATGTCAAATTAGCTATTAAGGTTAAAAGAGAGTGTTATAGAAATCTAAGTAAGAGTCGTGATAATGAGAATTTAAAGAAGTATATGATAGCAAAGAAGGAAGCTAAAAAAGTAGTTCGAAACGCGAGGGCTAAGGTATATAAGGAGGTTTATGACAAGCTGGATACCAAAGAAGGCGAGAAGGATATTTATAGGCTTGCAAAGATGAGAGATAGGAAATCGAGGGATTTGGGTATGGTTAGATGTATCAAAGATGAAACGCAAAGGGTTTTAGTCAAAGACGAGGCGATTAAGGAGAGATGGAAAGATTATTTTGATAAGCTATTTAATGATAGTCATGCTCAAGATCTTGGAGACTTGTCCATTCCTTTTCATGAGATAAATCGTGACTTTATGCGCAAGATTCAAAAGAAAGAAATTGCAGAGGCTTTGAAGAAAATGAAATCAAGAAGGGCAGTTGGCCCATATGGTATACCTATCGAGGCTTGGAAATGCTTGGGAGAGAATGGTTTAGAATGGTTGACAAATCTTTCTAACTTGATTTGGCGAACAAATAAGATGCCTAATGAGTGGAGGAAGAGTACTTTGGTGCCTTTATATAAGAATAAGGGTGATATACAAGATTGCACAAACTATCGTGGTATAAAACTCATGAGTCATACTATGAAACTTTGGGAGAGGGTGATTGAGTCTAGGTTGAGGAAGGTTGTCATGATATCGGAGAATCAATTTGGTTTTATGCCTGGAAGATCAACTATGGAAGCTATACATCTTCTTAGACAACTTATTGAAAGATATAGAGAGAGGAACAAAGATTTGCATATGGTTTTTAGAGAAGGCATACGATAGAGTACCTAGGGACGTTCTCTGGTGGACAATGATGAAGAAAGGTGTTTCTCTTAAGTACATTAGTATAATTAAAGATATGTATGAAGGAGTAGTAACCAATGTCCGCACTTGTGGAGGGGTGACAACCAATTTTCCTATAACGGTTGGGTTACATCAAGGATCTGCTTTAAGCCCTTTCCTATTTGCGATAGTGATGGATGAGCTTACGAGATCAATTCAAGAAAATGTACCGTGGTGTATGTTGTTTGCTGATGATATTGTTTTGATTGATGAGTCTAGAGCTTGGGTTAATGCTAAGTTAGAATTATGGAGACAGACATTGGAAGCTAGAGGTTTTAAGTTGAGTAAGAGTAAGACTGAATATATGGAATGTCGGTTTAGTAAGCAACGAAGTAGTGATGGGTGTTAAAATGTAAAACTGTACATATATGTATATATAATAATATTATATTATTATATATATATATATATACATTTTTCATTTCTTTCTTTTCTGTAATTTTTTTCCTTTATTTTTTATTTTTTGTCTTTATGTCATCTAGTTCAGTTTGAACTAGAATGACTGTTGCTAGTCAAGTCCTGTCCAGACATGACTAGCAATAGAGTTGTTGGACTGACACATTCCAACAGCTCTAAATAGAGCTGTTGGACTGTGCCCAACAGCTCTATTGAGTCCTCTTTCAGCTGTGTATATAAAGGGGTGCAGCCCCTCTTGTATTTTACTCCAATGCTTCTTAAGCAATTGGTTTTTCATATCAATAAAGAATACATTTTTATTTTTATTTTGTTTCCAGTTATACCCTTTTTAAGGGTTATGCTTTAGTGTCATTCTTGACACTTGCTCTTGTTAATCTAAGCTCGTGTTTCGAAGATCCCCATTTCATTTCATGGTATCAGAGCCGCGGAAGTACTAAATCTTGAGGAAAAGCTGCCTCGGTTTCCGTGCCCGTTTGCAAAAGTGTTCGCCACTTGAAGAGAAGTGTTTTATCACTTCATTGGAGAAGATTTCACATCTTGTTGTATTGTTTTTTTTTCTTTCTTTTTCATTTTCCTTCTTGTTTCTCTTCTATCCCTATTCTTTCTCTCCTTGTAATCGATGGATGACAATGATAAAGTCACCATCATGCCTATGAAACTAAGTGATACGAACTATGTAACATAGGCTTCAATCATGAAGCACCATATATGGGGAAAAGGCTTATGGGGGATTGTGGATGGTTCCGATTCGGAACCTAAGCTATCTCTTACTAAAAAGGAGGGAGATAAAGAGGTCCCTCTATCGGAAGAAGAGAAAATCAAGGTTATTGCCTCATACGAGAAGAAATGGAAAGAATGGAGAATATCTCATGCGAAGATAATGTCATGGCTTATCAATAGCGTTGACATTAAAAAATGCTCAAGTCTTGCCAAATTTGATCATGCCGATAAGGCATGGGAATACCTTAAGAATATGTATTCCCTTAAAGATATTGCACACGTGTGCAACCTCCAAGAAAAAGTTCGAATGATGACACAAGGAGACAAAACTATTCGTGAATATTACAATGGGTTGTCCGAACTTTGGGAAGAACTTTCCCTTTTAGAACCAAAGTGGCATTGTGCCGAAGACATCGAGCTTCGTCAGAAACAACTCGATGCCGAACATTTTTACCAGTTTATCACTGGATTAAGGCCGGAATTTGAAACCACTAAATCGGCCCTACTTCACCGGGGGAAAATTCCTTCTATTATTGAAACTATTGAAGAGTTAACAATGGAAGAAAATCGTCTCCGGAAAGGTTCTTTAAAAATTGAAGATGATTCCGTTTTAACCGTGTCTAGACCAGAGAATCATGTTCGATCATATAGGCCTCCTCACTTTAACCGACAAAATGGTGACTATGATAAGAAGAAAGTTATTTGTCATAACTGTCATGAACCGGGACACTACAGGCCACAATGTCCCAAACTTAAGGAGCTGAGAGAAAAAAGAGCTGCAATTGCTGGATCGGAGCCTAAAGATCAGGATGCACCAGTTTCCCTGGCCCAACTAATGGAGATTCTTCAGCCTCTCATCAAAGGTGCCTCTTCCTCATCTGAAGCTTCAACCGGCGCAGCAGCCTCATCTTTTTCTGATCTAGGTAAAATTTCTTGGCTTCTTGACTCTGGTGCATCTTTTCATATGACCCCAAATAATCAAAGTCTATCCAAATGTGTTAAAAATAAAACAAGTGTGTCAAAGGTCTTTACTGTTGATGGGACTTCTCTTGAAATAGAAGGAATAGGAAATTTTGAAAAAATTTATAAAACAAAAAAAAAATTATTCCAGAAATTAGACATGTTCCCAAATTAAATTTAAATCTTTTATCTGTATCTCAAATTTCTGATTATGGGTGTAATATTTCTTTTTCTTCTCATGGTTGTTGGGTACAGGATCGCCAGTCAGGCAAGCTGATTGGGGAAGGCCATAGAGAAGGAGGACTCTATTACATTGATTTTTTGGAAATGCCAAAGAAAGCTTTTTGTTATAATATTCAAAAAATAGAGTTGGAACTGTGGCATAAGAGACTTGGTCACCCACATATAGCCAAAATCCAACATTTTCCAAATCTAGGGAAATTTTGTAACTCTGAATCATTTGATTGTAAAGATTGTATTCTCGGCAAAATGAAAAGATTACCATTTCAGAACAGAACCTTTTTCTCTTCAAGACCACTTGAATTAATACACTCGGATGTTTGGGGTCCTGCACCAGTAATTTCTAAAGGAGGATTTGTTTACTATGTTATTTTTGTCGATGATTTCTCCCGACATACATGGATGTACTTTCTCAAACATAAGTCTGAAGTATTTTCATACTTTCAAACTTTTCATAATATGGTTAAAAACAAGTTTCAAAATGATATTACTATTTTTCGCACAGATTCAGGGGGAGAGTTCTTATCCACAGATTTTCAAAATTATCTTAAATTGCATGGCATCACACATCAAAGATCTTGTCCTTATACACCTCAACAAAATGGACTGGCAGAACGAAAACATCGCCATATTATAGAAACCACTAGGACTTTATTAATAGCAAATCAAGTCCCAAAAGACTTTTGGGCAGAAGCTGCCTTAACTGCCACATATCTCATTAATAGGATGCCATCTTCTTCGTTACAAAATATCACTCCCATTGAAAAACTTATGAACATTTCTCCAGACTACTCTAGACTAAGAATATTTGGGTGCAAATGTTTCATATTTACTGACAAAAATGATAAACTTTCCCCTCGTGCGATTCCCTGTGCCTTTTTAGGATATGCTGAAAACCAGAAAGGTTATAGATGTTTTGACTTCAAAAATAATAAATTATATGTGTCTAGAAATGTTTCCTTTCTTGAAAAGGAGAGCTTCTTTGATTTTAGAAAATTAAAAGACGTCACTGAGTACTCCTTTTTGCTAGATCTAACATCAACATCTAATGAATATGAACTTGACTGTAACTTTGATGATGATCAAAGAATTATTGATCTTAATGTTGAAAATGAAGAAGTTCATAGAGATACTAGTATTCAATATTCCAGGCGACAAGAGTCTAATCCTCCATGTGCACTTGAGAAATATTCTAACATTCCAACTAGACAATCAACCCGAATCTCGAGGCCTCCAGGAAAGTTTGTATCATACGAGTCTTTCTCACCCACATATAGGGCAGTTATTGCATTAATTCACTCATATGAAGAACCATCCACATATTTTCAAGCAAAAAATGATATCAAATGGATAGAAGCCATGAAAGCTGAATTAGATGCACTTGAAAAGGCTTCTACATGGAATATTCAAGATCTTCCTCAAGGGAAGAAAACTATAGGATGTCGATGGGTTTATAAAATTAAAACCAAGAGTGATGGTACTCTTGAAAGATATAAAGCCCGTTTAGTAGCCAAAGGTTATGCCCAAGAATATGGGATTGATTATGAAGAAACCTTTGCTCCGGTGGCTCGTATGACTACTGTCCGAACCTTAATTGCCTTAGCTTCTATCAAAAAATGGTCTATTTTTCAAATGGATGTCAAAAATGCTTTTTTAAATGGAAAGCTAGTTGAAGAAGTATATATGGAACCCCCTCCTGGTCTAAGTATTCCTAAGGGTAAAGTCCTTCGCTTAGAAAAAGCTCTTTATGGACTTAAACAAGCACCAAAAGCTTGGTATGATAGGTTTAGTCGTGTTATGATTGATATTGGTTTTCAATTCTGTTTAACTGACACTGCTTTGTTTATTAAGAATTCTGATGCAGGGATCATTGTGCTTCTTCTCTATGTGGATGATATGATCATCACCGGAAGCGATAAACAGGGAGTTGAAACAATCAAAACACTTCTTAAATCTCATTTTGAAATGACTGATTTGGACTTCTTGAGATATTTTTTAGGCATTGAAGTTGCTTATTCTCCTAGAGGATATTTATTATCTCAGACTAAATTTGCTTTTGATATTGTTTTCAGGTCTGGTATTACTGATGATAAGAAAGTCGACACTCCAGAAGTTGTTAATGTTAAAATGAAGATTGATGAGGGAGAACTTCTTGCAGACCCTACTCCTTACAGACAGCTTGTCGGGGCACTTTCCTATCTATCCATTATCAGACCAGATATAGCACATGCTGTTCATACAGCAAGTCAATTTCAACATGCTCCTACTTCTGTTCATATGGGAGCAGTCATGCGTATTATCAGATACATCAAGTCCTCTCTTTCACGAGGACTTTTCTTATCTTCCTCCTCTTCTCTTGATTTAATTGCATATACTGATGCTGATTGGGAAGGTGATCCCAATAACAGACACTCAACCACTGGCTTTTGTGTCTTTTTAGGGGAATCATTAATCTCGTGGAGGTGTAAAAAGCAGCAGAAGGTATCTCTCTCATCCACCGAAGCTGAATACAGAGCCATGGCAACCACGACCATGGAAGTAGTTTGGCTCCGACAACTGCTTGCTGACATGGGAGTTGAAGCAACAAAGGCTTCACAAATGTGTTGTGACAACAAAAGTGCGATCTACATTGCCAGTAACAGAACATTCCACGAACGCACCAAACACATCGAAATGGATTGTCACTACGTCAGAGAGGAATATCTACACGGGATAATTGATCTGCCATATGTCACTTCAGAATATCAGTTAGCAGACTTCTTTACAAAGCCTCTCGCTGCTCCCCGATTTCACTTTCTCTTAGACAAACTTTCGCTCATTGTACCGTAAGTTTGAGGGGGAGTGTTAAAATGTAAAATTGTACATATATGTATATATAATAATATTATATTATTATATATATATATACATTTTTCATTTCTTTCTTTTCTGTAATTTTTTTCCTTTATTTTTTATTTTTTGTCTTTATGTCATCTAGTTCAGTTTGAACTAGAATGAAATGACTGTTGCTAGTCAAGTCCTGTCCAGACTTGACTAGCAATAGAGCTGTTGGACTGACACATTCCAACAACTCTAAATAGAGCTGTTGGACTGTGCCCAACAGCTCTATTGAGTCCTCTTTCAGCTGTGTATATAAAGGGGTGCAGCCCCTCTTGTATTTTACTCCAATGCTTCTTAAGCAATTGGTTTTTCATATCAATAAAGAATACATTTTTATTTTTATTTTGTTTCCAGTTATACCCTTTTTAAGGGTTATGCTTTAGTGTCATTCTTGACACTTGCTCTTGTTAATCTAAGCTCGTGTTTCGAAGATCCCCATTTCATTTCAATGGGAGTGTAGTGAAGCTTGGTGAGCAAGAAATACTGGTGAATGATTATTTCAAATATTTGGGATCCATCATTCAAAAAAGTATGGAGAAATTGATGGAGATGTAAATCATAGGATAAAGGTTGGGTGGATGAAATGGAAAAGTGCAACTGGAGTGTTGTGCGATCGTAGAATGCCATTGCGGTTGAAGGGAAAGTTTTATAGGACGACTATTAGACCCGCTTTACTATATGGTATGGAATGTTGGGCTGCCAAGAGACATCATATTCAAAAAATGAGTGTAGCTGAGATGCGGATGCTTAGATGGATGTGTGGAAATACTATAAAAGATAAGATTCGGAACGAGGAGATACGTAAGAAGGTAGGTATTGCACCCATTGAAAATAAGATGCGAGAGAATCGTTTACGGTGGTTTGGACATATTCGGCGAAGGCCTAATGATGCTCCAGTTAGAAGGTTGGAGAAATGAGAAAATATATTAGTTAAAAGAGGTCGGGGTAGGCCTAGGAAGACTTGGATGGAGATGATAGGAAAGGATATGAATGCTTTGAACCTCACCGAGGACATGGCATTGGATAGAAATGATTGGAGGAAAAGGATTCATGTGGAAGACCCAAAATGAATTTCTTTTTTGGTTCATATCGCTGACCCCAATTGTTTTGGGATGAAGGCGTAGTTGTTGTTGTTTGTTGTAAAGGTAAAAAAAGCATGAAAATAAGCAATTTATGAATTTTACAATACTCATTTATTCTATCTAAAACAAGGAATGTAAATTCTCATTTAAGATCTAACTATTACAATACATGAAATTGAATTCACAACTCCAAATAATGATATTTTTTACATATTCCCTACAAAACATTGGTTAGTATGAAAGATAGAAAAGAATTTGCACATGTCACATGGATTTCAAAGATGCAAAAAAAAAAGTATTCATATGTCAAGGTATCTAAGATCTAAAGTGTGGAAAGATGAAAATGATATATGTCTATGTGCATATATACATGCATACATATATATAAATATATATATGTATATCTATATACATATAGGTATATATATATATATATGAATATGTATACATATATATATATATAGGTGGAATGGTGATATAAATGATATTTATGAAACTAACACCTAAAGGGTGGGTGTGATATTATGCAACAGTGAAAACATATACAGGAAATGCAAGAAGTGTGCACAGGTGGAGTGTGTGCATTGTGGTAAGTAAAGCAGTAGTGAGGGTGTTATACAGGGGCTTATGAAGGGTTGCTGGAGCTAACAGGAGACTTATGCAGCAGGAAATGGAAGATGGTAATGCACTTGTAGTGAGAAGGTGAAGGGAAAGGGCAAAGGGGCTGGAATATTCTGTGCACCAACCCTCACAACCATGCAATTCACAGAAAGGAGATAACTCATGCTTGATGAAGGGGAGACACCTCGCATCTAGAACTTACTGTGGATCCAGTAGGACAGGTACTAAATTGAGGATCTAAAATCTCTTTGAGAACATTACAGACCCATCTTGACAGATCAACACAGTCATTGTTTTGATCTTCAGGAAATTGGAGGAATTTGGACAACATTGAAGGTGCATTAAAACCTTTGACAGCCAATGTTCTCCTTTAGAGGAGAATTTCTACAAACTCTTACTGTTTTGTCCTAAGAACCTCTTTAGAATGTTTGTTCCCATGTTACAGGGTAAGCAGCCTTCTTCATGCATCGAGATCTGATTCTGATTCAGGGACTTTTCCTTTTTCTCTGCCAGGGGAGAGCAGATAACTAGATTCTGAAGGAGCAAGGCCTGATGGCCTTTATGATGTATTGGCACATCAACTATCAATCAAGAGATAAAACCTGAGAGCAATGGTTATGACACAAGGTCAGAAGCAGCAGCCTGTATAAATTGGGAAGACTGGGATCTTGGATCAGGCTTGTTAATAGCAGGAGCAGAAGTAACTTTGAGCAACAGGATTTCCATCCTTCAGTCTTCTCTCAATTTTGGCATCAGTCGAGCCCTGTCAGGGGTATTTGACCAATCTCCAGAATTGTTCTTATAGGATATACCAGGGAATTAATAAAAAAAGATTTTGTTAACATAATATAACCAGAAACATTATAAAATATATATGGGATAAAATAAGAGAAACATTGGAAAAGAGCAATCAGTTGATACTGGAAATGCAGATGATCAAAATACTCATTTAAGGGGTATCATATACTGCTAATAGTGATACAGGGAATTCATTATACCAGCAAAGCAGATTACCACGACAGTGCAATACATCAAATCTAACGGGTAGCCCCAAGATAAAAAAATGATGACTAAAACATAGTCCAATTGGCAAAGGAAATGCAGTATAAAACACAATGGAAGATAAGACTGAATGTAAACTGAAATCATGGAAGCACAGTGATCCAACTTATAATGGAGAAACATGATAAAAAAAAAAAACTTTAAGAAATTGAAATATATGAACTGGCAAACAGATAAGGAAAGGTAGCTAAGGGAGGGGCTAAAGTTTGTGGTGCCGTGTGTTGGATGAGATACCTACAGCAAGTGGTATTGAGGGGAAGGTGAAAGTGTAAGGAGGCAGCATAGGGCTATGTGGTGGAAGCTGCTATGTTTGCAGCAGCCAGAGGATGCTAGATGAGGGGAAAACAGAGACTATGATGGGATGTTGTAGCCATGTGGGATGGTGAATGAACAGACATGTAACTGATGCGTTATTGCAACAGATGTTTGGGGTGAGTGTAACGTGAACATGTAGCAATAAGATAGATGGAAAGATGAAAGAAATGTTGTGCAACGGGTGCAGTTCATAATAGTGGTTAAGGTGACATATGCTTAACGAGGGACCATTGCATACAGAAAATATTATGCAAAAACCAAACGCTGGGATGCTTAAACGCATAAAATTGAGGAAAGCAAAGAGGAACAAGCGTGGATCAAGAGAGAGAACATGATATCAAAACTCCACAGATAATTAGAGTTAGCAAACAAACAATAAGAAAACAGCAAAGGAAAAGAAAAAAAAACAAACGATGCATATGGAAATGTAAGGTTATGCAATACTCTTGTGCTACAGAGACAAAGGGGGATTGTAGAATCCTACGTAAACATGATGACCCAAAATGATTTAATAAAAAAAAATAATAAAAAATAAATAAAAAACAGGAAAAAGGAAGGGAATGAAATAAGTTGTAGAATCATAATAGTAGCTAAATACGCATAAATGAAAAGAAACATGGATAAAGTAGGAAATTAGTGCAGAACATGATGATGTTGATGTCCTAAATGAAACAGGGAATCCATTGTAAATTGGAGATTAGAATGTGTAGAAGCTGAACCGAACCTGAGAGAGAGAGAGAGGGAGAGAGAGAGAGAGAGAGAGACGGCTGTGCAAAGAAAACAGAAAAACTTAATCCTCATTAGGGCTTCTCTCTATATTAAATAGAGAGAGGCAAAACAAAGAAATTACAACTAAGACCTTATGAAAAAAGTATTTCAGAAAACCTCTAATAAGGAACAACTTAACCTAAAAACCACCTATTCTCAACACTCCCCCTCAAGCTGGAGCATAGATATCTATCATGCTCAGCTTGTCACAGCATCTGGAAAAATTAGGCCTAGCAAGAGGCTTTGTAAACATATCTGCAACTTGGTCTTCAGACTTTAGGTATTTTGTAGTGATATGACCAGCTTGAATCATATCTCTTACATAGTGACAATCAACCTCAATGTGCTTTATTCTCTCATGAAAGACAGGATTGTTTGCTATATATGTTGCCGCTTTGTTATCACACATCATGGTCATTGGAGAGAAAACCTTCACCTGGAGATCATTAAGAACAGTGCGAACCCATATCAATTCAGCAGTTGTTTGGGCCATAGCCCGATATTCTGATTCTGCACTCGACCTGGAAACCACATTTTGTTTCTTACTTCTCCATGAAATCAAGTTGTCTCCTAGAAACACACAGAATCCTGTGGTAGACTTTCTATCTACTACAGATCCAGCATAGTCAGCATCAGAATAAGCTACTATCTCCAGAGTTCCACCTTTCTTGAACAATAACCCCTTTCCAGGAGAGGATTTTAGATATCTGAGAATCATTATGGCTGCATTCCAGTGTACCTCAGTTGGTTTGTCCATGAACTGGCTAACTTTGCTTACTGCTAAAGCAATATCTGGTCTGGTCACAGTTACATATAGTAACTTCCCTACTAGGGAGCGATAGCGTTTGCTATCAACAGGTTTTGACCCTTCTTCAACCAACTGAACTTTATGGTCCATGGGAATATTTGTTGGTTTAGCTTCCAACATGCCTGTTTCCTTTAATAAGTCAAGAACATACTTCCGTTGAGACAGAACCATCCCTTCACGGCTTCTAGCAACTTCTATGCCTAGAAAATACCTGAGTGAACCAAGGTCTTTTGTAACAAAGTGTTTGTGAAGATGAGCTTTTGTGGCTTCAATAGCTTTCACATCATCTCCTGTAAGAATGATGTCATCCACATATACTACCATAACAACGATGTCAGAGCTAGTTTTCTTTATAAAAAGAGTATGATCTGCTGCTGATCTGTTAAAACCAAAGCTTGACATCACTTCAAACAACTTTTGAAACCATGCACGAGGACTTTGTTTCAAGCCATAAATCGCCTTTCTCAATTTGCACACCTTATGACACTCCCCCTCAACCTCAAAACCTGGAGGTTGTTGCATGTAAACGGTCTCGGAGAGATCCCCATAAAGAAATGCATTTTTCACATCTAATTGACACAAGCTCCAGCCATGCTGAACAGCTACTGAGAGAACAAGACGGATGGTACCCATCCGTGCAACAGGAGAAAACGTTTCAAAGAAGTCAATTCCATATGTCTGGGTATATCCTTTCGCGACTAATCTGGCCTTGTACCTTTCAATAGAACCATCAGATTTGTACTTTATTGTATATACCCATTTACAACCAACAATGTCAGCATCTGCTGGGGAATCAACTAGATCCCAGGTATGCTGAGATACCAAAGCCTTCATTTCTTCTTGCATAGCCATCTTCCAGCGATTATCAAGTGCTGCCTGCTGATAGTTCAGAAGAATGGTTTCAGCAGACAAGGCTGAAATAAAAGACTTCATCTTATGTCCAATTCTGGCATGGGAGACAAAATGAGCTATGGGATATAAGGTGCATTGTCTTGTCCCTTTTCGTAGAGCAATAGGCCTGTTATCATCATCCTGAAGAACACTATTGTCAGTAGAACTTACCTCAGGAGAAGAAGAAGATGAAGGCTCTTGCGGAAGTGGAGCTCTACGCACATATACCAATGGAGGATTATTAAATCTGGAAGAGGATGAAGTTTGGTTCGGTAAGGAGGGCACAGATTCCAAAGGAAAAGGAGGTATAGGTAATGGAAAAGACTCAGCTGGATCAACCTGCAGCGGAGAACCGGAACTAGAGTAATATGGAGAGGATTCCAGGAAAGATACGTTTGCACTGACATACTCTCGGCGAGAAATAGGATCATAACATCGATAGCCCTTCTGATTTTTCGGATAACCAATAAATATGCATTTTGTAGCTTGAGCTGCTAATTTATCACGGTCAGGGCCAAGTTTATGAACAAAACAGACACATCCAAATATTTTTGGTGAGAAAGAAAAAAGTGGGGCATTAGGTTTTAGGATATGTAATGGAATTTGATCACCCACAGAAGACGAAGGCATGCGGTTGATCAGATAGCAAGCAGTGGTAATCGCATCACCCCAGTATGACGCAGGAACATTGGATTGAATCATAATGGTCCTTGCAACATCAAGGAGGTGCCGATGTTTTCGCTCAGCCACCCCATTTTGTTGAGATGTATAGGCACAGGAAGTTTGGGGTTGGATGCCATGATCTTGGTAAAATTGTAACAGATCTTTTGATTTAAACTCAAGAGCATTATCAGTGCGAACAATCTTGACACTAGATTCAAACTGAGTTTTTATTTCAAGAATTAGGGATTTGATAAGACTTGGAACATCAGATCGTTCTTTTATTAAAAATACCCATGATAACTTAGAGAAATCATCAACAATAACAAGATAATACCGACACTGAGTCCTAGTAGAAATCTTACTAGGACCCCATACATCTGCATGAAGAAGTTTAAAAACTTTATTACTCGACTGACTCTGACTCAAAGGGAACGAACTTCGATGATGCTTGCCCAACTGACATGCTTCACACTGAAATGATGTGGTGGAAGGAATCTGAGGAAAGACCGACCGAAGCTTTGACAATGAAGGATGACCAAGACGACGATGCCACTGAACAGGGCTGAATGAATGGTCCAATGCAGCATGAACAGAACCCATTGGATGATGTAGGTAGTAAATTCCATTTTCTTCATAGCCTCCACCAATCTTCTTCCCCGTCAGCAAATCCTGAAAATGACAACCCATTGGATCAAATATTACTCTACAATTTTGTTCTTTTATAAGGCAACTAACAGAAAGTAAACTTTGAGGAAAGTTTGGAGCATGAAGTGCATTTTTCAACTGTAATGAGGAGGATATAGAAATATTTCCCTGACCAACAACCGGGGAGGAGCTCCCATCGGCTAATGAGACTCCAAGTTGAGCCTTAATGACCTTTAGATCTGAAAAAACACGAGAATTTCCACACAAATGTTTGGATGCACCAGAGTCAATAACCCACTTACTATCATTCGGATGGAGATGATTCCCGGTTGAATAGGCAATACCAGCTACAGGAGAACTGGAACTCAAAGGTCGGAGAGCAATCAACTCATCATATTCCGCACGACTAAGAGTGATATTATTTTCATTTGCAGTGATATTATCTTGTGCATTAGTTGCCTCAATAGTAGTAACATGAGCTTTAGGATTATATGACTTTGATGCAGAAGAGAGTGGCCGACCATGCATATCCCAACAACGATCTTCTAAATGACCAGATTTTCCACAGAATGTACATTGAAGCTTTCCTCTGCCTCCCATACCACGTCCACGTCCTCGTCCTCTGATATTCTGAATATTTCCACGGCCATAACTAGATGGGGCAACAAGAGCAGATGTCTGAGTCACAGGCTGAGATTGTGGCAGAGATATCGCAAGTCTACTCAGACGATTGTAAGCGTCAGCAAGAGTGGGAACATCTGAACCAGTCAACATTTGAACTTTTGCAACCGAAAAATCTGAAGAGAGACCTGTAAGAAAACGAGCAACCATGGTTTGTTCTTGATGATCCTTTTGCTTCGAGCAACACAAAGGCCGGTGAGCATTAAGTCTTTCAAACGCAGCTTTGACAGAGGCATAGTACTGGGCCAAGGTCTGATCTCCTTGTTGCAAGTTATATATTTCCTGTTCGACTTGTAGGACACGACTCACATTCGTTTCTTGTGAGTATGTATCACGAAGATTGTCCCACATTAGTTTGGCTGTATTATAGTAGATCAATCCATCTGCAATATGGGGTTTGACACTGTTCATGATCCATGACATAACTATGTCATTATCTTCATCCCAAGTAACATATTTTCCCAATTTCTCAATGGGTTCGCCTTCCAACAAAATATTTTTCGACGATGTCCAGATACCGACATCATAAAAGTTCCGGACCACCTGGCATAGTTGGTTTCATTCAACCTAACAGAAGAGCCATACGAGAAGGGGTTGGCAAACGCCTTATACTCCCCAATATGTTCCATTTTGGAATCACCTTTCGACGTTTCAGCCATACCAAAAAAAAACACACTTGAACAACAAGTGTTCAAAAAAAATTTCTTCAACTCAGCAGGAAACCACTCCTGCTGTTCCACAACATAAAGATCAATCCAGCATGAAATCACATTTGCTATTTTCCATGACAGAAGAGTAACTTCAACACTCGACACAACAGGGAGTTAAAAAAAATTCAGTTGCTGTAGTTACCACAGAAATTCCGATCCTTGCTGCACCCAAACACATCACCACACATGATAAAATGCAGTCGCAAGACACACTGTTAACCAAAACTTGCTGTTCTCCAACATATACGACATGACATCCAGTAAATATCACACAAAATCAGCTTCTGCAAGAACTCAACACTTACGGCCACAAAAAAAAATAAATTCTGTTGCTCCCAAACAGCAGGAACACACCTCGACGAGAATTCAGCAATCACGACAACAGAAAAAAAATTCTGTTATTTCCACCCATCAGGAATATCCTTCGACACCTTATGAACCAACACACAACTCGTCATAGCAGCAGGAAGACTCGGCACCACCAGGTCGCAGCAAACTCCCAACAGCGTAGGTATTCACGAGGAGAGAAAACAAAAGAAAACAAGGAGATACGACACCCACAGCAGGCATCCACGACGAGCACGAGGAGATACGACCCCCACAGCAGGCATCCACACCCAGCAGATGATACGACACCCACAGCAGATGATACGACACCCACAGCAGGCATCCACGACCAGCAGAATGCCAAAAAAAATATTTAAAGTGCTGACCTGATTAGATCATTACTCAGCGTGATCGAAGTTTGATTATGATCATGAAAGCCTCCATGAATCGACTGAGATCTGGTAGAGCACGATCACACCCACGTCACAGTCGATATCTCGATCACGCTCCCACTTCACAGTCGATCACGTTCCCACGATCGGCTGTGGCTCTGATACCATGTAGAAGATGAACCGAACCTGAGAGAGAGAGAGAGAGGGAGAGAGAGACGGTTGTGCAAAGAAAACAGAAAAACTTAATCCTCATTAGGGCTTCTCTCTATATTAAATAGAGAGAGGCAAAACAAAGAAATTACAACTAAGACCTTATGAAAAAAGTATTTCAGAAAACCTCTAATAAGGAACAACTTAACCTAAAAACCACCTATTCTCAACAGAATGAATGTGAGAAATCAAAGAAACGCAAATAAGAAGTCACATGTAAACAACTAATAAAAATAGAAACAGAAGAAAAAAAAAAAAAAAGAAGAAAACAATCGGGCATACACAGACATTCGACTGAAAACCAGAGAATTTCAATAAACCAAGAAAAAGGAATGTTGGAATGAATATTCCATTGATATCACAATGTGTAGACCAACACTGTTATATACAGACCGGTTCTACAACAATGCTTATCTTCGAACAATAAAGGACAAATAGCAGAGATTCGTGAAAGAGATTAAAAGGGAAGAAAAAAAAAGAGTATGAAGATGTATGAAGACGTTCATTGAGATGAAAATAAGAGGTATAAAACAATAGGATAGAAAGCCAAATATGGACAAGAGATCAAAATCAGAAGGGGAATTGGGCTATAGACGGGGAACTGCAAATCAAAACAAAAGGGAGAAAGTAAGATAAACTCAAAGACTCGAAGCCCAGGTGAGTCGATGATGCCATTACGAGGCATCATCGTCTACCAGCATTTTAATGAAAAATAAAACTGAGGGGTCCATGTAACTTCAGAGCTGAAATAAATATGAGAGCCTAGAATGCAAATAAGAGATGATGTGGAAAGGAACAAACAAGGAAAACAAAAGAAGAAGAAAAAATCGAATTATAATAGGTATTAGAAATCTGCGAAAATCAAGAAATTCATGGATAATTTGTAAAAGAAAGAGAAAAAAAAATGGGGGGAAAGAACGATTACTTACCTGTGGCTCTGTAGGAGAAAGGGGGGGTTCTCCTCTACTCTCTCTGGTCGAGCTCCCTATAGCTGTAGGGATTCTGAAGTAGGAAGGAGAAGAATGGCACTTTGTTGTGGGTTTTCCTTCAGGATATAAAATGCAGGGAAAGAGGGGAAACTTCGTGAAAGAGAAAGAAAGGGCGGTGGTGGGGAAGGAGAGGAAAAGGGTGTTGAATGCTGGATGATCGTGGATGAGAGGCGAATGATGGATGGGCTGAAGACCCCCTGCGCCTCCTGTTTTATAACAGGAGGCCGTTACACTTTTTACAAGGGAGGTCCAAAAAAATATTTAAAAACTTAAAAAAGTGGTTCTCTTTTAAGGATTTTCTGAAAAGATGGCTTTAAGAGAGAAAGCTTTCTAAACAATTTTCAAAAGAGTTTGACTGCATATTTTCTGAATTTTTGGATTTTTCTTTTTTCAATTTTCTTATTTTTTTTTCTTTTCTTGAAATTTTAATATTTTTTTTATTTTTTTGAAGACAAAATTCTAAAAACTAAGGAATTTGACTATTTTTTTACAAAATTTCAAAATTTTTACAAAAGAAGAGTTCTTCTGAAAAGTCAGGGTCATTTTGGGAAAAAATTTTCAGAAGAATGGGTTTGGATCCAGGTTTTGAGAAAATGTTCGAGTTTTGACACTCGAATCGAGAAACACAATACGATGGATCCAAACGGATGCCGGATGGACTGTCTGACCTATTTAAAAACTATTTTTGGTATTTTCTGTAATTTTAATTTAAAAGTTGGACAACGAGACTCAGATTTGGATCTAGATCCGAAATCAAGTCAGACATATAAAATGAATTTAATTTCAGTAAAACTTGAGAAATGAACTGGAATTTAGATTTAAAAAGTGACTCAATTGCTTATAAAATGATATCAGGGGCAAAAAGGGAATATTTAAAAGATTTTGAAAATTTTGGGGTGTTCACAATGACTTACTGCATTCACACCTCAGAACAATGCAACTACAAAAGCAAGTTATAGTTATTGTTTTATTTTCATTTTCTTTTCCACTTTCAAACTGTTGTGACCTTATTGTAATTGATTATTTGTTTCATTCTTTTCTTATATATAATTTTTGCAGTTGAATAATGGGAAACGAAAGATATATAAGATGAGATCATGAAACTAAAGTTTCAAATCCCAATAAATACCTGAAACTCGTTGGACATGTAATTTGCAAATATTGTCAAAAAGATACTTCAGGTGACACTTCAAGACTAAAATATCATTTAGGTGGCACAAAACATGGGGTAAGTGCATACCTTGATGCTCTACTTGATGTAGTAAGGTTTTTAAGAATCATCTAAGGGGTTAGCGGGTCAGTAGGAAAGAAAACAAGAGGAAGAACAAAGCAAGTTAGAGACCGGGAGAAGTGTTTATTTTGGTTCAGCATCATCAACAACCGAGAATGTGAATGTCGATAGATCAAATACTATGACAAGAACAAACAAAGTTGGTCCCATGGATCAATTTGTGAGCAAAGAATCACGACAAACTATAATTAATACAACATTCAAAATGGATGAGAGAAAAGACATATGTCATGCCATTGAAAGGTTTTTTTATGCGGATGCACTATCATTCAATCTTTGCAACAATCCATATTTTTGTCCAATGGTAAAAAGTATTAAAAATTATGGATGAGGGTTCAAACCACCTTGTTACTACAAAATCAAAACGTGGATTTTGAAGGATGGGGTAGACTCTATACATGAAATATTAAAAGAGTTCAAAAAAGAATAACTCAAAGTTGGTTGCAGTATTACGACAGATGGTTGGACAGACGAAAATGAAAGAAATTTGATAAATTTTCTTGTGAAAAGCTCATCAAGGACAATATTTTTGAAATTAGTTGGCATCAGTGACATGTCAAAAACAACCAAAAATTTGTGTAAGTTTTTTTAAGTTGTTAAATAAGTTCATGAAGAGAATGTGATGCAATTCATTACAGATAATGCAGCAAATTATGTGGCAGCTCGAAATATATTGACAACAGGTAAAACATATTTTTGGACACCATGGGAGACACATTGCCTAAATCTGATGTTAGAAGATATTAAAAAATATCAATTATAAAGATACAATAGAAAAGGCAAAAAAAATTACAAAATATATCTATATTCATGCATGTGTATTAAATTTGATAAGAAAGTTTACAAGGAGGAAACTTCTACATCCAGTCGTTACTCGTTTTGCCACATCATATCTCACGCTTCATAGTATTGGATGTTGTAAGAAAGTTGAAGTCGATGTTTTTGTCTCTAAATTTTAAATCATCTAATTACTATAAGAAGACAAATGCTAAGAATAATACTCAGATTATTCTTAATGATTATAAGTTTTTGGTTGTTATATCTTATACAATTAAAGTTACGCTACCTCTAGTAAAAGTGTTGAGATTAGTAGATGCAAATGAGTCTGTTATGGATTTTTTGTACGAGGCAATGGACAAAGCAAAGAAGAAAATTGCTTCAAATCTTGGTAATGTGAAAAACAAATATAAGCCTATTTGCGAGATCATTGATAGATAATGGGACTTGCAACTCCATAAGTCTTTGCATGCAACTGCCTATTATTTAAACCATCAATTTCATTATGCCGACAACTTCAATCCAGATAGAGAAAGTTATGAGCGGTTTTTATGATTGTGTTAAAAAATTGGTTTTTGATGCAAATGTTCGATTGAAAATTCTAACACAAATCGATGCATTTAAAAAGGCAAAGATGTTGTTTGGCAGAGAGACAGTAATTACAATAAGGAAACTAAAAGTCCTGATAAGTTTGCAATGTTTTTATTGTTTTTTATTAAAACCATGCATTTAAAAATGCAAAGAGGTTGTATCATTATTAATGTTTTTATCATTTTTTATTGTTTTATTTGAATACAACTTATTGATGTAGTTCATTTGGGCACGAAAAACCCTAAGTTGATGAATTTTGCAATTTGAATTCTAAGTTTGACGGGTAGTGCATCGGGCTCTGAGAGAAAGTGGAGTACCTTCTCATTGGTATGTGTCACTATGTGACTTTGTATTTTGTTTTTTAAATACATTTTTATAGGTTCAATTATTTTATAATTGATTATCAATAATTTGAAATTATAGGTGCATTCAAAATGGAAGAATAGACTTGAACAAGATAAGAGTGTGGTTTTTGTTATGTATAATATGAAGTTAAGAGAGAAATATGAAGAAGAAGGCTACCAAAGACCCTATATGTCTAGATCATATGGACTTAGATGATGAGTGGATTGTTGAGCAAGAAGATCTGATAGTCTAACGATCCAAATTGGTTGGAGAACTCATGGTTGGACCCAAACTTCAACATAAACGCCATTGAGCATGTGCCTATTGCAGAAATCACTTTACATCATGATTCACAAAGTGGTTCTAAGCAAGACAATTCATCAAGAGTTTTAGGTAAAACTATATTCCTTTTACTTGCTATGAGTGTAAGTATTTTTTAATTATATGCAATAAGTATTTAATATATGATTTTTTATTGAAGAAAAATAAAAAGCAGTGATTGCGGATGTGGAGGAAGAAAGTGCAGACGATAAAGAAACAGATAATGAGGATGAAAGAAAACTTGTTTATATGGATTCCTCAGATGATGATATTAAAGGCTTGGATATAGATGATGACGAGACATAAGAGCCTAGACCCTAATTTATATCATGGGATTATGTTTTTTGGGTCCTTCATTTGCACTTGTGAATGTTGTAAACTTGTTATATTCTTATTTTGGAGAGTTTTAAACAAATACACTAACATTTGGTTGTTAATGCTAACTTGCATTTTCTGATGATGACATGATGTTGAGAAATTTGATTGCTATTGATTTTGTTACTTAATTTTTTATTGAATGCTCATATTTTATTTTTTAGATACTTCCATAGATCAAGTTGCATTAATGTTACTTTTATATGTTAATCTCATATTTTCGGTATTTATTTGAGATTTTCTATTTTTTATTGGTTGTTGCTTTATTAATAAAGCATTTCTTTTATTTGTTTGTATTTGTAGATATTTTTAAATGTTTTATTAAGTTAATTTTTTTTTAGGCTTACGCTTTACGCCTCGCCTCGCTTTAGTTTTTGGAGTGCTACTCTGCCGGATTTACTTTTTATCATATGAAGTCATGCATATATGGAAAGCAAACTATACTTACCTATCATTTCTCAAAGCTACCAGGCTTGCAACAACCTCAGCAGAGAGAGCATATATAGGACCATAAGCATGAAGAAAGTACTCCGACCCGAGCAAATGTGATAAGGGCTCATACCTGCAAGAAACCATTTGGATGCTAACTTCGTTAGTCAAAAAGGTTAATAAAGAGGAAAATGTTACAGCTCTTAACACACAAAACAATGTCTTAAGCAGTAATCTTCTTGACAACCATGATCAAAAGAAACAACTGCAGTGTCACACAGTCCAACTAGCATGAAGAGCGAAGTGAAGACCTACCACTTAAGTTTTGGATCAGTGAAAACTTGACCTTTTTTCATGCATCCCAGGTAAGTTAAAGTGTGTGGCCGCTCCTTCGCCAAAAGAACTGAGAGGCGATCTGACAAGATAAAAATTTGAACCCCATGATGATAAGATGAAACCCCATTGACCTAAGACTTGTACTACTGCAACTTGGGAGTTTAAAACTGAATCCTATTTTGTGTTTGCTGAGTAATAAACACCTTATTGAGCTGAAAGTAAGCAACAGTTATAGAGCAAGGTGAAATTGAAGATTCAAAGACCAATTTACCTGGCCTCAAATAGATATCATCATCAGCCTTAACATAAAAGTCGGCGTCATAGAGTCCATAAGCAGATTTGAAGAAAGCTAACCTAGAACAACAAGATCATGTAAGAGTCGCATACGTTGAGAACATAATGCAAATAAAATTGTGGCAGAAAATCAAGAGATCTCACGTTTTGTGAGGAAGGTTGCTGTATTCTTCCTCAATGTCCAAAAGCATGAAGTCGTCATATTCCTCCACCTCCTTTCTGAGATCTGACATTTTCCTTGAATCACTCGTTTTCCCGATCACAAATCTGAAAACCAAACCCGTTGCTTCTTCCAAACTGCGGGGAAATTCACGAAATCCTAAAATGAGGAAACTGGAAAGAACAAAACTTTTCATATTCTAGTGACTGTATCTGAGCATTTCCAACACTTTTTTTGCAAATCCAACCATGTACATGTGTTCTGCATGGTGAATTTGCTAGGAATCAAGCGTTGGATCGTGTATTTTCTATAAAAACAAATACTATTTTTGGATGTTTGAATGTTTATGAAGATTATGAGCCATTGATTTTAAAGTCTTAAAAAATCTTGTTTTATGCATCATAATCATAATGGGATGATTCGAGAGCTGGTCCTTATAAAATCAAGCATGCAGATCACATCCGTACGGTTAGATTTAAGAGAAGAGTAAAAAATCCATGAAAATCGCGGTTCACACGGTAGTTCTCATATTCTAGTGACTCTAGTAAGATGTACAGCAGAATATCAAGAAGATGCAATTCCAGTGAATTCTCTTTCACCGAGTACCTCAAGTTCAAAACTTTCGTGATAAATCATCCAAAATCTGCACAAATTGCAGAAAGAGAGAAAGGAAGGAATAGAAGAGATAATGAGAGACTCGAAATCGGTCAATCAGCAACCAGGATTACGGATTACCGTTGAAGCCCCTCGTGATCGGACGGCATCCACGTCTTCCTCAACGACCTCCGCCTCCCGAACGACCCGAACCCCGTCTGGATGCCGACGAACCCCATCACCTTACGCCGCTTCGTCGTCCCGGTGACGCTTTGCTTGCCGGAACTCCGATATTCCACAACGCCGCCGATCCCGGAGGCGGCGAAGGAGACGGAGACCGTCCTGACCTCGAATTCCTTGCATCTGGGGCCCGAGATGGGCCTGGACATGGCGATCAGGCCGAAGAGGACGCCGGCGACGCCGAATGCGAGGCAGAGGAGAGAGACCGCCGGTCGCCGGAGGTGTGAGTGCCAGGATTGGCGGTGGTGGAAGACCCTCCGGTTCATGGCTGCGCTGCTGCGGAATGCAACAGAAGAATGCTAGAGAAGAAGGGTCTCTATGGGCATCTCCAGAGGGAGGGAAGGGAGGTTGGGAAATTTAAAAGGGTTTCTTCTGTGAAACCGTAGGAAGAGAAGGCTTCAATTCTGGAGTTTTCGGAGTGAGGGCTAATGAAGAGGAGAATTCATGGCTCCTTGGAACTGTGATGTGTGTGTGAGAGAGAGAGAGAGAGTTAATATTTGAGGAGCAATGAACAAAGGGATCCCGTCCTTTGACATATGATACAGAGTATCCTATCCCATCCTTGCCGTCTACCTTATTGATATGAACGGTTGGGGTAGCTTCAGGCGCGGTCGCAAAGACCCGGAGAAAGCGGGTCCCCGCCCCGCCTCGCCCGGTTTGGAGAGGAGATGGAAGACATGAAACGGGGATTGAGGTTAAAGTCAAAACTTGTGCAGGCATGAACTTACGCTTTTTACCGGCCTACCCCGTCCCTCTCTCCAATCCTTGCCTTGCCCCAATCCTGTAGACTAAAAGGAAACGGGGTCTCTCGCTCTATTTGGGCCGGGGATGGAGGACATAAAACGGGTAAGCAAGCAGGATGGAAGTTAAAATAAAGACCTGTGCAAGAATGGGGGGCAGGATTTTGAGACAGGTCCTGGTACACCGCCATTCCTAGTGGTTCAGCCAGCTGTCCATGTCGGCCTAAAACTCTGAGGGCTTACTCCTCGATCCCAATGAGTCACCAAGCTTTGGTAGCTTACACAGAAGGGTGAGATGTCCATGGTTTTAAACTTAAACTGCCCATCAAACAGTCCAGGCCCCATTCCGCTCGGACAAACGCCTCGGATCTGATGAAAAATTACTGTTAAAACCAATCGTAATTTGGAAGATGTGAAGTCGTTTTTTATGTCAAAAAGTTTTTCCCAAGATTGAAGCAAAATTATTAAAATATTTTTTGCTTTTTTTTTTTTTAAGAAAAATGTGCATGAACTCTCTCACATTAAGCAAGCTGCAGTGTTGCTAAAAGGAGTCTGAATCAGCCAATTCAGATCAAATCAGTCCTCATACTTAAATAAAAAATCTACTTTGAAATGGAAACAAATAAAAAAATGATCCAATTTAATTCGACTCAGACCTGTTTTATCGTTTCTTATAAAACCGATTCACTTAGAGAATTCAGACTCGTTTTTCTCTTCAAAATATACAAGCACATTTTAATTTAGGATCCAATCAAGATCCAAACCTTTACAGATGAAATACTGGAAAATTAAAGATTTTGCCGAGTCTGGTTCTTCCTATCCACCCAGTACCAGTGGCTCGAAGACTGATCTAGGTATAGATCCACATGTACGAATCTTGGCTGTGTATTTGTAAATTGTAAGGGTATAACGGGGTCAGGTACAACCGACTCGAGCTGATGTCCCGAACTGATTAGACTCGACTCGACCCAATATTTTTGGATTCATGGGTTCAGAACAGGTTCAAACCCGTAGAGAAAACGGGCCAGTTCTTGGGTATGGTGAAAGTAAACTTGAATACCTTTTGACCTGACCTGTTTTTCATACTCGATACGGTTTCATAAATTGTAAACCAAATCAACCTGAACCCGAACCTCTATCTGTGTGAAACCTTTTGCAATCAATGCCCTCTATCTGTGTGAAACCTTTTGCAATAAGCCTTGCCTTGTACCTCTCCACATGACCTTTAGAGTCTGTTTTGGTTTTGTAAACCCATTTACAACCAACATGTCTAACTCCTTCAGGTCTAGGTACAAGATCCCACACTTGGTTCTTTGCCATAGAGTCAAGCTCTTCTTTCAAGGCATTGATCCAATGTGTTGATCTTTCACTTTCAATGGCTTCTGCAAATGTGAAGGGATCTTCATCAATGTCTATGAAATCATTTGACTCTTGTAAATACACCACATAGTCCGGATGGATAGCAGATTTTCTAATTCTGGTGGACCTTCATACAGGTGCTACAGGTGGGTCAAAATGAGCCTCTGTATCCTGTTATTGTTGTATATCCTCATCAACAACTGAATCTAGTTGGGATTGATGTTCATTGACTGAACTTTCTCTTACATTATTCGAAGGAACAATGATAGAGAAAATCGGGTCAGTATCCTCAGCAGGTGTAGAACCTGAATCCTGCATTTCCTCAAAATCAATATTTTGAGATGCATCTATCCCAACAGAACCATTTTCAAGAAATCTTGCTTTATCTGTTTCCACTATCTGTGGTGTATGAGATGGACAATAAAACCTAAAGCCTTTCGATCTTTCTGGATAACCAATGAAGAAACCACTAGTTGTCCTAGGATCAAAAGCTTTTATATGTGGGTTATACAATTTAGCTTCTGCTGGACATCCCCATATGTGCATATATGACAAAGAAGGTTTTCTACCTGTCAATAACTCGTAAGGAGTCTTTTGAACAACCTTCGTAGGAACCTTATTCAAAATATGCACTGCAATCCTAAGAGCTTCACCCCACAAGGTTAAAGGAAGGTTTGAGTGATTCAACATCGCTCGAACCATTTCTTTAAGCGTACGGTTTCTCCTTTCAGCTACACCATTCTGGTAAGCACTACCAGGCATGGTATACTGAGGTACAATGCCTTCCTCTTTTAGAAACCGCGCTAATGGACCTTCCTTTTGTCCCATCTCAGTGAAACGACCATAATATTCACCACCTCTATCTGACCTGACAACCTTAATAACTTCACCGGTTTGTTTCTCTACTTCTTTCTTGAAGTCCTTAAAAACCTGAAAGACTTCTGATTTTTCAGATAATAAGTAGAGATACATATACCGTGAGTAATCGTCTATAAAGGTGACAAAATACTTTTCACCTGTATAACACGGTGAAAAAGGGCCACAGACATCCGTATGCACTATTTCTAACTTTCCATTGCTGTGTTTGACATCTTTCTTGTATGTGTTAGACTGCTTAGCCTTTATGCAGTCAACACATGGCTTTATATTCGTAAAATCAAGGGATCCAAGGATTCCCTCTTTCACGAGTCTTTGGACTCTCTCTTTCGAGATATGTCCTAACCTCCGATGCCAAAGCAAATAGGATTGATCATCCTTTAGACCACGTTTATTGCCAATCATTGTGTTCTCAATGGAGTGAGATTCCTGAATTTGGAGTTTGGTTCTTAATCGATACAAACCATCACACATATATACAGAACCTATATTCATTAAATTTTTCATAATAATAAGTTCAGATTTTTCAAATTTAAACACAAAATCAAACTTATCAAGTTTTGAAATTGAAATTAGGTTCCGACTATAAGATGGAACATAAAATGTATCGACCAAATCCAACATGAATCCCGACTCCAACACAATTCTGCAGGTCCCAACGCTTTTGACATGCGAACGCATCTTATTTCCTAAGAAGATGCTTCTTTCATGCTCCGTTAGTTCCCTTTTGTTCAGAAATGCCTGCAAAGAGTTGGCAATGTGCACCGTGGCACCAGAATCAATCCACCAACTATGCAATGGAACATGAATTAGATTGCACTCATGAGAAACGAATGACTTATTACCTTTATTTTCGAGTCACTTCTTGAACTTCAAACAATCCACCTTCTTATGCCCTTTCTTTTTGCAGAAGAAACACTTTATAGAAGGGCCACCAAACTGGGATTTGGATTTCGCCTGAGAGTTTGAACTCTCCCCAATGGCTCTCTTCTGATTCTTCTTTTTGAAGGAGTTTTTCTTTGGCCTCGACCTCTGTTTATCCTTATGAGAGGCCATATGTGCACTTGGCACCCTCTCACCCTTCAATCTCTCCTCTTCCTCAACACACTTACTCAAGAGGTCATTAAAAGACCACTCATCATTATGTGTATTGTAGGAGATTTTAAAGGGTCCATACTCAGTAGGTAACGAGGTTAAGATCAGATGGACTAAAAACGAGTCAGAGATGGCGAACTTCATGTCATTCAGTTGAGTCGCAATATTCCTCATTTCCAAAATGTGCTGTCGGATGTGACTATCACCATCATATTTCATAGACATTAATTTGGACATGAGGGTACTGGCCCATTGCCTTATTAGAAGTGACGAACTGAGCCTCAATGGCTCCCAGAAATTCCTTCACAGTCCCACAGTGAGGAATTGCGCCTCGAATGTTCTTAGCCACCCGAGATTGCAAAAGCAACAGGCTAAGTCTATTTGAGCGCTCCCACTTCTCAGAGGCAGCCTTCTGATCGGCTGTGCTTTGTTCATTAAGAGCGGGAGGTTCGTCAATTCTAAGAGTCAGATCTAAATCCATATAGCCCAAAGTGAATAACACAATTTCTTTCCAAACAGAAAAATTTGATCCGTCTAAGATAGGGATACTACTAGAACCGTCGATATGGAAGGAACCTGATACATCAAAGGAACGAAAAACAGAAAGATGTTACTATTTTTGCTCAAACGAGACTCGTGTTGAAAAGGTAAAAGTGAGACCCTTTTTTTTCACCTTTTCTGAGACAAGCATAGTTCAGCCATTATTGTTTCACTTTGGTGAAAACGATAATACTCATAATTGCTTCGTCTCTTCAATTCTCAAGGAATTGACTTCAGTTGGTGAAACTAGTAGATCATGAATCCAGAGGCAATTCAGCACTGTATCTTTGGGTACGAACGTGCTTCTTGGGCTGGAATGCATATCTACTATCACACCCTGTGTAAATTTGGAACACAACGACCTACCTTTGGGTAGAATCGATGTTTCATAAATTCACACACAATCATAATTACGAATCTTAATACGGTCCAAAGAATCTTTAATTAACACGACTCAGATCACTTTGGTGATTACATGAATCGGTTAATCAAAATCTTTTACCGAAAAACTTATTCGTATTATGGAGCACACCCATGCACACATTTTAATGCATGTATATTCATGACCAAATATCAGTTTATACTACAACAAAAATGCATAAACTAATTTTCATAAATTTAGTCATCATTCATGCTTAAAATCATCATGCATAACTTAACCAATGCTAAATACATGAATTAACATGCATAAGTCATGCATTATTCAAAATAAATACTTTATAAAGCATGAAAAATAACAAAAGCATGCTCATATGGGTAAAACCCAGAGTTCACATGTAGGAACCGGTCTAAAAACACTCTGAACCGGTCTGAAACCGCCCCGAACCGGTCATCTAAGGGTCCGAACCAGTTCTGAATCTTATAAACCGATACATAATATGAACAAAAGTTCATAAAACCCTATAACCGTATGCCAAAATCCCTTATTTATTTATATCTATGAAAACAGGGTCTCAGCATCCCAGAACCGGTGAAAAACTGGAAAGAACCGGTCAAAAACGGCTCCAAACCAGTTTCGGAAGGGGTCGGATCAGGTTCCTGATCCGATTCAGTTTCAATAGTGTTTGGATTCTGCATTGCATGGATCCGATCCGGTTTAAATGGGATCCGGGTCTGACCCGACCCATACTTAATACGGATCAGACCCGGCCCGAACAGAACCCGGGTTAGACCCGGTCTGAAACAGGCCCGGGTCGGACCCGGTCCAAAACAGATACCGGGTTCGACCCGGTCCTTCATGGACCCGGGTATGACCCGGTCCAACATCGACCCGGGTATGACCCGGTCCAGACAGGATACCGGGTTCGACCCGGTCCGAAAAGGACCCCGGGTACGACCCGGATAAAATCGGATACCGGGTTCGACCCGATCCAACATGGACACGGGTATTACCCGGTCCAACATACCCCGGGTACGACCCGGCTCAAACCGGATCCGGGTCCGACCCGGTCCTTAATGGTCCCGGATCGGACCCGATCCTTTCCGGATCAGACCCAGACACCTTTATGGGTTCGGGTCAGATCCAAAAACTAAAAATGCAGACCCGATCCATCCAAAAGGGTTTGGATCGGGTTTGTCCACGGGTTGGCTTGCCGGACCCGATCCGGTCCGATTTTTAAAACCTAAAACAGAAACCCGATGGTTTTTGTTTTGGTTTTAGGGAAAACCAAAAAAGGGTTTTCAGTTTCCCCCTTTTCCGGTTTCACGGCGACCCACGTCGTCGTCACGGCGACTGGCGCAGATGCCGGCGACCTGCGTCACCCCACGGTGACGCCGGTCCGGCGTCAACCTCCCCGACAGAAGACGTCGCCCCACGGCGACGATGGTGGCTGCCATCCGATGGCTGAAGTGCACGGCAGCGCCTGCCAGTCCGACGGCAGCTCCGGCGACATCAGCAAGGATGTCGTCGATCAATGGCTGCCCTTGCTGGCAAAAAGCCCCACGGCGTGACCCCGGCGAACCCACCTCCTCCCTGGCGACAGGTAAGGGTTAAAATAGATTTTTTTTTTTATTGTCGTCGGTTTCGAAGTTAACTCCGGCGATGAGGTGGGGTATCCAGGGCGCCGGCAAGACCGCCGATGACAGCTCTGCTGTTTTCCGGCAAAAGCCTCTCGCCCGATGACGAAAAAGGAAAAACAGAGAGAAAAGGGAATCAGGCGACGGCTCCGGCGTTGTTCCCGGCGACGGCAAAAACCTCCTTGCAGCCCTACGGCCACATGTTTAAAAACAATTATTATTTTTTTTTATGAGGTTTGCCAGACTGAGAAAAAAAATGTCGCCCCTTACGGTAACATTTGTCGGTGATGACTGTCGCCCCACAGCGACAGTTTGAGGCTAATCGGTGGTTGTCGCTCCACGGCGACTCCACCGACGCCAAAACGCCGTTACAGCCTACACGGCCACGTGCAGCGGAAGATGCGTGGCACAGTGGGCCCATAACCCAATGTTGGGCGATACCCTGTGAAAACAAGTAGACAGGGAGTGTACCTGGATTCGCCATTGATCGTGTAGGTGATTCAACATTCTCCTCAGTCGGTCGATGCCCACAATGAGCCCAGGCCTTATGTCGACGGTGAGCAGGACCCTATTTTGCTTAAGCTTGAATGCAGAAGTAAATTTGGGTAGGATATGGCTATGAACTCTCATCAACTTCGTAGCCTCTAACCCCATATATAATGAAGGAAATTGGGCAGTTACGTGAATGTGGTCTATCCACATTCACGTAACTCCCACCCACTATCTCCATTAACAAGCCACTTACGTCACCCACTAAAATGGTGTCAAACCGGGTCAGACTGCGGGTTGGACCCATAAAACCCAAAATGTCCAACATATCCTGCTAAGCGGTAACTATTGTATTAGTGAAGACTAACTTCCATATGACTAAGGTGTTCCAATTTTCATCCTTTTTTCTAGTGGATATATAATAGACCAATTTTCTAGTTTTATGCTTGTAAATAAACAAATTACCTTAGATTGAAGGCAGACGATTTAGTTAATCTTGGATGTTATAGTGTTATTGTATATTATGACAATTTGAATCATTTTGCTTGAGTTCCACAACATTATTCACATATAAATATTCTTACTTGATTCTACTTTTTGTTCTAAATGAACCTAGATAAACTTCCAGACTTTTTGCATCACTTTCAAATTCCCTTTCTTCTTTGGCAACTTCTATTCATATAAAATATAAGGCAAAACATATGCATACACTCAAATACGAGCATACAGTAGATGGATAGATGCATAGAATGTGAAATAACTGTTACAACTAAATCCACCTCTCCTAGAATTTTGCTGAGCCACTTAGCCTTCTCATCCTTTGAGTAATCTCTGGACGATAAGGCTTGCACCTGATAGGCACCTAGAGAGAAATAGTCCAGATCAAGGACATCTTTTTGTCCCAAATGCCGAACTAAGAGTCGCACAAGATCATTTGCAACATCTGGCACCACGTAACCCCTGTATGATAAAGCATGATAATAGCAGGAAGCATTACATTCCGAATGTTACAGGAGTGCGCAGGAAGCAATGAAAAAGACAGAAGGATAATCTCAAACCAGACTCACATCCCCTCTTCTTGATACATGTAATCCAGAACTTGAAAGATGTCTTTGGCACTGCACCTCTGGTAGTCCTCATCACACCAAGGGATCAAGTACCCCTGTGCAATCTTATAATATGCTTCGCAGACAGCAACCCTTAGTTCATTTTTGTACCTGACAGTTTCATCATCATCAAATGGAGAATGTAAGGATATTGTTGCTAGAAACTTCAGATGGGACATAAAGCATTGATGATACGCACTTAGAGAACTGCCTATGAAAAAGGCAACGTCTCCAACGCATGAGTATATCAAAGGGGTAAAAGATTTTGTCGCCTGCAGAGCTTTTTTTCATCAACCAGCGATCTGCAAAACTCACCAACTAAACGAACCGTTGAGTCATACACTTCATGCTGTTCAATTTCTGTAAGATACTGTTCCACATACTCTAAGATTTCCTCCAAATAAAAAGCTGAAATCAGATCCTAGTCCTTTGCTAAAGGAACCATTACAATCATTGCCTTCTTGCGAACTGCAACACTTCTTCGACAGGCAAAGGCCTCTTGGAAGAGTGACAATGCAGGCATAGCAATTAAAAGTAGCACATGAGGTGGATGGGATCCTGAGATCTTCTCAAACCAGGTCCCTACGCACCGTCCGCTGTCCACCCACTGTCTGGGGCTTCCCCGTCCTTCTCAAGGGGCCTCTTTCAGATCCACCAATAGATTGTTCTCAACCAACTTGACTACATCATCAGCATGAGGAAGCACAGGGGTAAATGCAAAAACAACATCCAGTGCGTCATAAGCAGCCACTCTTAAGCAGGACACGCCTGTGTGTCCTCCGCAACGAGCAGCACGAACAAGAGCAGAAACAATTTCCACAATGCACCTCCACTCCTCTGTTTTGATGGTTTGCTTGTTGATGCAGAGAACGTGACAAAGAGCATGCAGAGCAGCAAGTTGATCGTCCTCGTTATCGTCGCCACGCTACCCGATGAGTTCATTGTCTGAAGAGCTATCTTTATCAATGAATCCGCGATAGTTGCTGGCAAGGTCGATGGGGAAACCCCACAGAGACTCCCAAAAACGATTAGAGCATTCTGCTGCACGTGCTCAGGCGGTTTCAGTCAGAAGACATTGGAAGAATAGTCGATTGTGAGATTAGCTCAATCGTTGTTTGCCAACCGAACAACCAAACAGGTTTTGCAATTCTCCAATATCTATGTTGCTATCTACGAGCTATCCACTAGGAAGGAGGGTAGGGAATAAGGTTTAGAGGAAAGAAGAGAATGAAAAGAGAGAGGAGAAAGAGAAATCTAAGTTTTAGAATAATTAATAAATCAAACTAATTTATAACGTATTTATAATTGAAAAGAAAACTTAGTCATATGACGAAGCTGGGATAGATCCAAAAATCCGAACATAATTCAAAGTAAATAAATCTAAATTAGATCCAAACGAATCATAAAGCTATTAGTCCTTTAATTTTTTCTTACACTTTTTCTTTTTTTTTAATCGACTTGAATCTAGCGTTGCCTCGATATCATTCTTTTCATGTTTTGAAACTAAGACGCACGATCTGCAATGCGAAAATATTACTCAACTTGTCGAATATCAAAAAATGCATGGTCTGAAATACTGGGGGAAGCTCAAACTCCTGAGATTAGTTGAACGTCCAACCATAGAGGGTCTGGTACATTGGACGACTAGAGAAAAAGAGAGGTTAGAGAACTTCAATGCATTAAACTTCCCTACGACCTCTTTAAATAGAGAGCGTTAAGATTGAGTCCTAATTACATAAAACTTTATTTAATTAAAAATACTAAGAAACCAACTAAGCTAGAACTTTTACTTAACTAAGGATTTTACACTAATTAACCAAATCAATTAAAAACACTTAAAATTAATTAAATAATTAACTTCTAGAATGGAGGACATCCCCTAAGACTCTCTTGGATTCATACCCTCCTTGTGTAGGCCCCTACTGCTAATTGGCCTGCCTCTCGATGATGTCATGTACTCAACTCTTCATCTTTCTAACTGAGACTCTGAACAATTAATCTTTCTTCAATTAAGAAAGCCACATTATCAACCTAGACTCTGTGCTGACCGACTTTAATAAGGCTTTGGAGGTGGCGTTTGAATCTTGGGCACTAGATTTGGATCTAATGTTACATTCTGAACCGTAATATTAACAAACAAATACAAAAAAGTGAGTACATTATTGAATAATTAATGTTATCATACTAATTATATGACGTTCTTATATGCACAATACATAGACCTCATGAAATTATACAACTTAAACACCTTCTCCTTTATGTTCATTTTTCAGAGAACCTAGTCATAGTCATGTAAAGTTCATGAATTTTTTGGATTTTTCAAAAATAATAAGAGGTTACAAAGGTTCTTGAAACATGCAAACCTCCTTCTACTAAAATCGTATAAAGGACACATGCAAGGGGTCATTCACAAATGTGTGAGGACATTTGCATGCCAAGATTAGGACATTCACAAATGTGAGAGTGTTTAGTTGAAGGAAGTATATATGCACATTTTAAGGATCTTCGCAACTCATAGTTACTAAGACTCAAAATCTGTAAACCCCTTTTTACTAAAATCGCATAAGGAAAATAGGTTGTAGAGCATTCGCAAATGTGAAAGTATTTAGTTAAAGGAGGTTTACACATTTTGGAGACATTTGCAACAATGAGTTGTGAACATCATGTTATATTTGCTGAGGTCCTTCTACTTGTGCCCCTTATGCATTTATTGTTTCTTTTTCAGTAAAAAGAGGTTCACATATTTTTAAGACATTCTCAACCATGAGTTGTGAAAGTGAGGAGCAAAAATGTTCTACAAAAGTCATGAATAAAAATTTTGAACATACAAGAGATTTCGTCAAATTGGTAAGCATTTCGAGAAGCACACCATTTTGTAAGGTCAGTATGGTTATTTATATCCAACATAGGTTTAGTACTATTTAGCAAGCTTGTAAGATCTTAGTTGAGCCAAGTCTATTTTATGGGTTTGAACAGGCTCTTTACGAGCTGAGCATGCCAAACCATGAGTGGCTCGTCTTATTTCAGAGCCCTAACAAGAACAGATGCATGAAGCATGAAACAAGAAGCAAGTGTTTTAAAAATGCCTTCATGAATGAGTTTAGAATGTTTAAGAAACATAAGAGGAAAAAGTAAAGAAGCCACAATGGAATTCAGTATAAAGTGGCATAAAAAAAGTAGGTACATATATACTTTAAAAAAAATTGAAATTGCTAAATCATTGCCCAAAAAATAGCCATCAAATTATGTTGGTTTTATGATAACAACGTAACCTTTAAAATATATAAATTTCTTGTAACATAAAAGTACGTTTCCAACGTTAACAAAGTTTTTTTTTTGGTCTTTTTAGCACATTGGAGACAAGCAGACCCTTGCCAGTCACAATCAAGATTGACCATCACTTACAATTGGGAAATATGTTAATAGAATTTCTTATATCAGTGAGATATATATAGGAGAAACCGCCCCAGGTGCAGAGACCTAGCCACGCTGGCTCAGCCGGACGTACTTATGGTTGTTGTCAAGCAGTCGCTAAGCTTCAGCTTACGCAGAGGGGGTGACGCCAATGGGATTTGAAGCTAGACTGCCTATCAAATGGTCTAAGCCCCATCCCACTAAGCCAAACCCCTTGGGTCTATATCAGTGACATTTTGTAGTTGAGTGAACTATTATACCCACAACATGGAAACTGTGATGTGATGATATTTGAGTGACATCTATGGAGGCTCATATTTCTCCATATTTTTTTTTTATTGTAGGCCCTCAGGATGAGGCACATGCGTGTGCAATGTTTCATTGGAGGCAGTAGTGTCGGGTTGGCGGGTCGACCCGACGGTTTGCCGGGTCATCATACCTCAACCCGAACCCGACCCGTTTATTAAACGGGTCGGCTGTGGCAAACACGAACCCGACCCGTTTAATAAACAGGTAACTCGACACGACCCGCCAACCCATTTAATAAATGGGTTGGGTCGGGTAAACGGGTTCTCAGGTTCGCGGGTCGGGTTGGCGGGTCGTGTCAGGTTTTGCCACCCCTAGGAGGCAGCATGTGAAATATAAGTGTTATATATATATATATATATATATATATATATATATATATATATATATATATATATATATATATATATATATATATATATTATTTGAGCCCCTAGGCGGTTGCCTCAAATAAGTCTCTCTCTCTCTCTCTCTATATATATATATATATATATATATAATTTATTTATGAATATATAAGAACTGAAGCTTTTGGTCCATCACTTTCATGTCTAGAGAAAAAATGGGAATCACATGTGGTGGCAAGAAGAAAGGTGTTGGATATAATTTAAAGGTGATGAAGATCACGGACATCCCCCCAATCCTTGTTGTATTGTTAGATAGACAGTGGTAGATAGTTTTTCCTCATTTTTTTTATGCATGAAACCAAGTTACAAAAGACCCACAACTTTTCTCCATCCAAGGACAAAGGCATTCCTGATGAATTATACACTTTGCATAGGGCTGGTAATGAGCTCGGCGAGCTTCTCTTGTTCGAACTAGGCTTGTTTTGCTAAAAAATGCAAGCTCAATCCAGAGCCTGAACACACCTAAAGAATCTCATCTCCTAAACCGTCTCAAAGGGCAAGCTTTTGGGTGTTTGCCCAATCTGAACTTGCTGGCATTCTCTATGCTTAATCAACCGAAAACATGTATCAGGCATTTTTTATGCTTAGATGTGCTTTTAGAGTGAAAAAATCAATGGCTCTTATTGCATTAATAAATCTTTGATCAAATAAAAATTAAATTAATTTGACCCAAAGTATAGGTTTTAGTAAATAAGCAATGGTAAACACATATAGGTTTGGATTAAACAAAAAACGCCTGTAATTTTATGTTATGTTTAGGATATAAAATTGCTTATGATTATATATATATATATATATATATATATATATGGGATAAGTCTCTGGAGTGGATGTGTATGTAATATCAATGAGTTGAAACAAGTAATATCTTATTGCTTGCGTTTTTCTAAGTGAATTTAACCTTACGTATATATGGTCTATTTGGTGAGGATCAACTTTTGAAACACTGAAATCTGGTGTGTTGACAGGTTTTTTTGGTCATAAAAAAATCAACAGGTGTAAATGCACTAAATTTTCATGACTTAAAAAAAGTTTTTTTAAGTCATGAAAAAGCATGATCAATGGGTTGATCTCTAACAAGTTGACTATAATAAAAACATTTGCAAAGTCAGATTGAATCAAAACAACTTGCACCTATAATGTATGCACATCTACACAGACTCATCTTATTTATATATGTGTGTGAGAGAGAGAATAACTAGAAATATGGACATTTTCAACACTTATTTTTTTTTGCAAATCCAACCATGTGGATGTGCTTGGCATGGTGAATTTGCTAGGAATCAACTATTGAATAGTGTATTTTCAATTAAAAATGTGATTTTTTGAATGCTTGGATATTTATGAAGTTTATGAGCCATTGATTTTAAAGCCTTAAAAAAATATTGTTTATGCATAAAAATTAGATGATTCAAGAGCGGGTTCTTATATAACTGAGCATGTACATCACATCCATATAGTTATATTCAAGAGAAAAGAACAAAAAAAAAACCCATAAAAATTACGGTTGACTATATACATATATGTGTAGAGAAGTTGAGCAAGTACTAGAAAACAACAGTTGCACATAAGTTGGTTTAAAAGTGAAAGTTCAACAAAGAGAATGCATGGAGGACCACAAGGAGAAGGTGCATATACATAGCTACAAAATCATCTTTGTCTGCACTGGCATTAACCCATAGAGGTATGCATAGGTTACAAGCTACCATCATAACTAACTCATCCTCTCAGTCACCCTCAATCTAGAGAGCTCCTACAAAATACAACCTTGTCTCACTTTCATGCACTCTTTTAAGATATTCTCGAAATTGTGTTTTTTTTTTCTTCAAAGCTATCATATATGAACAAACCTATTTAACATGGGTACTTCAAATTGGTCAGCCTACTCTATTGAAATGGGTGCTAGGGCATTCTCGGTGTTAGCACATGTATACATATTATGTAATATTTATCACACGGCATATACTTTAACATTATTTTATACTCTACACATTTTTGTATGTGCAAGCACTAAGGATGTTACTGGATCGGATTCGGACTGGATGTGACCAATACCATATTCAACTAATTGGATGTTGGCTAAACAGATTCGAATTCTGATGGTGAAAGGCTTATTCCAGATCCACTTTTTTATATTTAAGATATCCATCAAATTCAGATATTCGTCGAATTCTGTAGCAAAAAATCAAAACCATACCCGTATCTGATTATAATCAGATATGGATTTAGCTTACTAAATGCAACTAAACATAGTAATTAAAATTCGGTTATATATTGGATAAAATCCATTCATTGACATCCCTAGCAAGCATGCACTCACACATATACACACCCAGTTTTTTTTAAATAGCTGAGTTAATTTTACTAGTGGTTTTCTGCATCATATTGCACGTATAGGGATGCCAGTGGAAGGGGGGGGGGGGGGGGGGGAATGCGGCCCCGCCTCGTCCCATTTGAATCGGGGATGGAGGACATGAAACGGGAATGGAGGTTAAAATCAAAACCTGTGCGGGGATGGGGACAGGGGTGGACTTACGCTTTGCCCCGCCCCGCCTCCGATCCCCGTTATTAAAATAACTAAAATACTTTTAGGGATGGCAGTGGACCTGAGAGAAACGGGACCCCGTGCCGCCTCGCCCCATTTAGACCGGGGATGAAGGACATGAAACGGGGATGAAGGCTGGGATGGAGGCTAAAATAAAAACCTGTGCAGGGATGAAGGCGATGATGGAAGGCAGAATTTTGAGACGGGGCGGGGGTGGAGACGTTGTCCCCCCACATCCGCACCCATCCATTGCCATCCCTAAGCAAGTAGTATATATATCACCTGTTCTTATGTGACATAGCAGAAACCTTAAAATACTTATTTATAGATTATTTGACTCATTTCTCAGAATTTTCTCTGAATTTGGCATGATAAAAGGGTCCTTATAAATTGACCTAGTGATTTCTTAGTAGATGCAATGACTTATTATTTTTAATAATATATATCTTCTTCTTTCAAAAAGATAAAAAGTCCTTATAGACCTAGTGATTTCTTAGTAGGTGTTCTAAAAATTACATAAAAGTTCAAAAGTTGGACTAAGAATCAGTCTGGTCGAGTATTATAGTTGGACTACCACAATATCTTAACCGAGTGACTCCGATATCCTCCAATTTGGGTATAAATAATTAATAATAATAATAACAATGATAACGATGAGATGATAATAATAATAATAAACCTAAATGCCATTGTCTACAAATTTTTTTCTACGTCAAGGGAAAACCCACATTGACAAGCCACCCATTGGTAAAATCTAAATTTACATTCATGGATTTGGATATGCTAAACCAGATTAATTTCATATTCGGATCTGTATCTTTTTGAGTCATATCTGATTCACATTCGGATAAAAAACAGAGGCTAAGGAGCACAAGTGTGTAACCAGAGTCCAGACCCAGTAAAAGAACTTCCAGGATAAGTTTTGGAGCAATCTATCTGGGTTAATAGGACACAATTCCCTGTCTGCCAGGGCATGTAGTGTGGTCCTTAGCCTTGAATACCAAACAAGCAAACGAAGCCAGCACCGTCCAACGAACTCTTTTGTTATTAATTCCTTTGTCCTTTCATAAATGACAGAAAAAACTTGCATTATTTTTTGTAATAAGCAAATTTTACAATGATAATAATGGTCCTCTGTACATGTTTTATCATATTAGTTAAGAATTTTTGTCAAGAAACCTGAAGCCAACCCCCTATAAGCTTTGTCATTTTAAATACTTACAACATCAAACGGATACATGCAATAAAAAATTAAAGGAAATGGTTCCCTCTTTTAGGGTACGTTTGGTTGCTTGTGGGTGCTGTGCAAATAAGATTCACTTTCTAAATCTTATGAGAATTCTAATCTCATGAGATTCGAGTTGTCTGAGAATTTGAATCTCGTGAGGTTTCATTTGCAAAGGCTTGCTTTTGGGGTGCTGTGCACAACTCACTTTTTACGTTTGGTTGCTTTTGGGGTGCTCTGCAAATGAAATTCACTTTCTAAATCTCATGAGAGAACTCGATTCTCATGAGATCAAACCAATTGTACCCTTAGTGTTAAAATTGCCTTCCGTTCAACCAATTGAAGCACAGAACATTATCATAAGGCTACATATAGGCTAATGTTTGCTATTGTACCTGTAAAATTAACTTTGATTTTTTTTTCTTTATATGTATGATAAATCTAACCTTGTAGATATGATTTACATACTCTCTTTAGTAAGAATCAGTTTCTGGATTGCTGGAATCCGACGTATGTACAGAGTTTTCTACCAAAAATTGATCACAAACACACCAAACTTTTCTTACTCAAGAAAACACGTTTTCTCTTAAAAAAAAGTTCAATCCAAGGGTCGATCATCTTGAACACATCTACAATGTCAGATTGAGTCAAAACTACTTGCATAGTGAGATCTCAATTATAGATTGTATATAGGTAAACTCTTTTGTAACAAATATATATATAGATATAGATATAGATATATATCCCTTATATTTATATTTTAATGCAACTAGGGTTACCTACAAAAGAATGCAATATAATAATGGTGCCCACATGGAATAAGGAAATAGCTGAGGAAAACCAGATTGCTGAGGCCTACCTAAAAATTTTTGTCCCAAAGTGTAGAGTGTGACACCCCAACAAAAGGATCTGGGGATATATTTGCTTCCAAAAGAAAGCACAACAGGAGATCATATTTTTCAATTTTGTTTTGAGGAACTTTAGAAAAGCCAAAAATTAAATATAAAAAAAAGAATGATGAGATTGCCTTTTGACTTTGACTGGCTTCCAAAGAATGAGAAGGAACTCATAAATGCTTGGCATTTAAAGCGGTCAAAAGAAGCATACGTTATTTTGTGGTTTTCTTTACGATGGACATTTGTAATATTCAGGACTTTGGATTTTTTTTAAGTGGGTTTGCGATAAATTGCTAAAATCTCTCTCTCTCTCTCTCTTATATATAGAGAGAGCGAAACTAGAATATGAGATCTGAAATACGAGCATTTCCAACACATTTTCTGCAAATCCAACCATGTGTATGTGTTTGGCATGGTGAATTTGCTAGGAATCAACAATTGGATCACGTATCTTTCATGAAAAAATGTGATTTTTGAATGCTTGAATATTTATGAAGATTATGAGCCATTAATTTTAAAATCTTAAAAAAATCACATGTATGTATCAAAATCAGATGATTCAAGAGCGGGTTCTTATAAATCCAAGCATTTAGATCACATTCGTACGGTTAGATTCAAGAGAAAAGAAAAAAAATCATGAAAATAGCGGTTCACAATTAGTTTTTATATTTTCAGTTCTCATATTCTAGTGATTCTATATATATACCTAGCTACCAGGTAGAAAAAAGTACAAACCTACCCACTAAGAATTCTTTTTGTTCTTTTTAGAAATTTTGACCATACAGATGTATTCATCATCATTGATTTACTAGAAATTGATACTTGGATCATGCATGTTGGATCATGCATGTTAGATGAAAAAAATGGTATTTTGAAGCTCAAAAGTTTATAAAAATTGTAGACAGTTGATTTTTGAACCTTATGAAAACTTATCCATACTTGGGAATCAAATGATCCAAGTACTAATTTCTAGTAAATCAAATATGCTGAATACATTTGTAAGGTCAGAATTTTGCAAAAATACTAAAAATTGATGGTCCCAAGCAATTAGGTACCATTTGGTAGGGTAGCAGTCGGGTAGCTCTCTCTCTCTCTCTCTCTATATATATATATATATATATATAGAGAGAGAGAGAGAGAGAGAGAAGGTAGTACCTGCTAACCACCTTCTTAATGTGCAAGCTAAAGTTGCAAAAAATGTTTTTTAGTGGCAGAACATCTTTTTAAAAAAAAAAAAATAGTGAGCGTAGGACTGCTCGTAGTGTAAGGTGGTTAGTAGCTACCACACACACATATATATATAGTATAGTGAGTAGGTGCTTGATGAACGTGCTTGATGGGTTTTTCGGCTTCTCCCGTGCTTTTTACGCAGTTTTGGCCCCATAAATGTGTTGGGCATAGTCGATTTGGTAAGAATCCATACCTTTATCATGTGTTTTTGATAAAAAAAATGATGTCTGAAGCCTCAAAATTTTACAAAGATTGTAGACCGTTGATTTTTCAAACCTTATAAAAACCCACCCATGTGTTGAAATCTAACACTTCAAGAGCTGATCCCTATAAAATCAAGTATATAGATCGCATCCATATGGTCAGAATTTAAAAATAAAATGAAAAAAGGCTGAAAACCCCATCAAGCGCATTCATCAAACACCAAACGTTCAAGCACCTACTGACTAGTGACAACATTTTTTAGAATATATAACGGTATTTAGTGGTAAATCGTATCTTTTGTTTTGAAGAAAAATAAAAATCAAGCATATTTTTTAAATGTATAAAATGATGTTTTCATAATTTTAATTTGAAAATTGATAGTGATTTATTTTACTCTAAAAAGTAACTATATTTTCCAAATTCACTGCCTTTTGAGGGTTTTTTTAATCAGTTGAACATTAAGGTTTAAAGCTAGATTAATAGGACTATAAATATTATCAGAATGCTCACTTATGCTTTAAAATTTGTCAGAGTCAGCCGCACAGGGTTTGTTCAAGCACTAGGCAAATTCTGACCAGCGTAAAATGGTGAATGATTTTCTAAGTCCAGAGTCATCAAGTATTGCATGCATTCTCACGATATATATATATATATATATATATATATATATATATATATATATATATATATATATATATATATATATATATATATATATATATATATATATGCATTGGTGTAAAACTCCATATTTACTCTCCCTTGTCATCAGGAAAGTTTTCCTTAATGCCCCGGCTTACACACGGGACACACCTTTTAGGTTTCGAACTCGAGTTGTCCCTTCATCTCAAGACAAATTGAACCGTCTCAACCACTAAATTTTTCTGTTACTAAGGCTGCACAACGAACTGAGCTTTTTATGAGAAGCTCAGGTTCAGCACGAGCTTGGTCATCTACATAAACGGACCAAGCCCGGGACTGGCCTTAGATTTGTTTACTCAAACAAGCCAAGCCTAAGCCTTGAAATTGGGCTCATGATGGCTCGTTTAGGTTTGGTTATTTTCTTTTTAAAATATATTTTATCTACTAGGGTTATGTAAATTACAAAAATGAAGCCGGCAGTTTATATTTGAAGAAAAAATCACTTTGTGGTATTCATGTAAATATCCTCATTGTGTACTACGATTGCATACATGTTTCAGTATATGGTGCACAAGAGCTTATCAGGTCATGTTGTATATAATTGATTCTTGATTCACATTGAATCCCCACCACACATCTCGCTTGATGAAAATGTGTCTGTGTCACACTTTCACTATTCCCAACAGATGAGTGCTTTGGGATTGAATATGACCAATGATCGATTATATACAATATGACCTGATCTACCCTAGTGGCACACGTTATTTTTTTTCTCCTTGCCAAGAAAAATCTCGAGTAGGGCCCCACGACCACCCCGCCTTATGTGGCCCACCTCTGAAAGCTGAGGACAAACCCGTGGCACACATTATTCGTGTTTGCTTGAATGGCTGAACCCACTGAAAAACACATTCAAAATATCTATAAGAGAGATTCTAGTCAGTACATGTGTTGCTGTCCACCAAACATACAGTGGTCTACGTAACTGTTAGGTCATTGGTGTTAGTGATGATAAATTTCGTTCATTTCCATTATGTATTTTGACAAAGTCATAGCATAAGCATGTGAAATAAGAACCAACGGGGGGCTCTGCGCGGTTGGTGATGGTGAGACGTTGTAGGTTCAAAACTCAGTGGTACGTTGAACAATAACTGGTGGGCGTAGTGACAAACGTTTTTTTTTTTTTGGGCAAAATCTCATTTTTTTTAAAAACTAGTGAGAAATTGAAAAAAAATCATAAATCTCACATTTTTTTGGCAAAATCTTGGCAATACAAAAATAAATAAAAAAATATAAAAAATATTTTTTTATAAAAAAAATACTAATAAAATTTACACATTTTTTCACGATAAATAGCCATTTAAAACATAAATATCATGTTTAAATTGCAGTATTTATTTATTTTCATAAATCTTGCTATATTTTGAAAATCTTGCGAGAAATTATCGTTTTAAACTTTCAGGCAATTTCTCACGATATTATCGTGAGATTTTCATAAATCTCGTGATATTTGTCACTTTGCTGGTTCACTGCCTAACCCCAGCTTGTCTTTCAAAAAAAAAAACAACAACCACAAATTAAGTTCCCTTAGAAAAAGAACAAATGGTTGCACAAATGTGCATAGGGAAGTCTCTCCATACCTCGAGTTCGAATCCCATGTGGGCACCCCCTTCCCTACACTACAAGAAAAATATGTATTAGCGACGGACGCTATCCGTCGTGAACTCCGTCGCAAACATGTTTAGCGATGGATTCATGACGGATAGCGTCCGTCGCATAATCTTAGTTGCTAAATTACGACAAAATTTATATATCGCCAGTCTGTCGCTAATTAGCGACGGTTTATGACCGTCGCTACTTTGTCATTAATTAGCGACGGACTGATGACGGATTATATTCGGATATAATCCGTCATGATTTTTTGGTCGGCACGTTAGCGACGGATTCACGATGGATTAAAGTCTATCGCAACCCATCAACTGATTTTAATTTGTGACGAATTAGCAACGGATATTGTCGTTGCTAAGTTTAAAAAAAAAATTTAAAAAATTTGAAATATGAAACTCGAGAAAATTTTCTCGTTATACAATTCATATAACTTGCTTATAAAAAGCAAAATACACACAAAAAATACATATAAAGTTAAAAAAAAATCAAGTTCTAAGTTAAATAACCAAATAGAGTCTTTGCCAAGTTATAATTAGTTACAAGTACGTCAAACAAATTAAATACATGAATCTAATCATCGTCGAGATTCGGGGCATCATCCTCTTCATTTTCTCGATCTACCCCTCCCTCTATACCTCCATCAGCTCCTCTACGTTGATCATCTCCAGCATCCTACAAGAGAACCAAGAGAACTCTTTGCACCAGGGGCTTTCACTCATCCTAAGATGGTGATGTAGTGGGCAGGTCCTTCATCATTGACCATTACATTCACTTGGTTAGCATCGATAAACAAAACCACTAACCCGATATGCTAACATGATGTTGTTCTTTGCTCATTTTGAAAATATAAAAATCAATTGATTATATGTTTTTGCTGACAAGCTTGAAGATTGCACCTACCTAATTCCCCCTTGGTGCAGCAAAATGGCAATATATGGAATTGCCTTTCTAGATAAAAGAGGCTTTTTCGGCCTACCGGTAAAGTGATTTCGAAAGAAATTGAAAAATATTCAAGAATAGCAGCAGTGGGTTGCATATATAACTCATTTGATAAACCGACCATTGGAATCATAAAGACACTGAGGAACAAGCTCATAATTAGTTCTAAAACGAAAAAAAAGGCACACTAATCGCATCAAAATCAAGAGCATCAAGAAAAACAACTCATAGATCGAAGAATTCGCAACCTACCACCGGCGTAATCCCCAGAAAGTATGCAGAAAGATCAGGGCTTGAATGTGTAAGGCTGCGAAAGAGTCATCAGCCTTCTTCTCGGATCATCAGAATCGAGCAGCCTCTGCACTCTTTTCTTCGCACAATACTGACGATCGAAATGCTTTGCCTGATTTTCAATCGAAGGTTCACGCTTTCACACACACGCAAGAATAAACAAACAAAAACACTAAAGAAAACTGCAAGAGGACCGATAAAAAAACCCAAACAAAAAACTCCTTAGAACATCGATTCGACCAAACCTAATGATGATGACCATCTGAACAAGCAACAGAAGCAAAAACCACTGAAGGGAAGGTGATGGCGCGCTTACCCACGCCGCTCGACACCAGCTTACGAATTCGGTACGAGCACCTTTGCAATCAACAGGGTAGAGAAGGCCGACAGAAGTGATTTCAATGGGTTTCTTGTCGGCTTCCTTCTTCAGGCATGCGTAGAAGGCATCACGGGCCTGTTGCAGCAAAAAAAAAAAGGTGAAAGGCGCTCCCGTCAGCGTGCGCAAGAACGCCAGAGAAAAAGGGGGTGATCGTCGGAGAGAGGGAGGGGACAGGTGAGGAGGCGATGGATCGCCGAGCTCAGAGGCCACCAACAACTTCAGTCACCGGCTTCCGTAAGGAAGGGGGGCGGAGATGAGAGGCAGAGCAGAGGAGGGGGCGATCGACGACTGAAGAGAGGGAGGGAGGGGGGCGGTAGCCGGAGAGAGGGAGGGGGCGATCGATGAAGAGCAGGAGGTGGAGGTCACCAGAGAGCGGGAGGGAGGGGGTGGTAGCCGGAGAGAGGGAGGGGGTGGTCGACGGAGAGCGACGCGGGTGAGAGAGAGAGCCAGGGAAAGATCGATTTCGTGCCCTAGATGGGCATTTTACATCGTCATTTAGCAACGAAAACATTTCGTCGCTACCTAGCAAGCGTTTTACATCAACGATTAGCGACAAAATGTTTTTGTCGCAAACGCCATCGCTAACTAGCGACAGAAAATATCCACATCCTTCGATAAGTGCGATGGGTTTTGCGATATAATTTTTTCGTCGTGCATCCGTCGCTACTTAGCGACGGATTTGGCGACAGAATTTTTTTCATCGTGAATGTCGTAAATATTTTGAATGTTAGCGACAAATGGTTTTCTCTTGTTAATCCGTCACAACTTTGCGACGAAAAAAATTCGTCGCAAAATTTCGTCGCTAATTAGCATTTTTCTTGTAGTGATAAGGCAAAAGAATAAGGCTTCCCGGTAGGAATGCAAACGGACGGAATCTCGGATGGAGGTTTTCTCATTCTTGGTTGTTCCGACCCTCCAATGTATTTACTTATCAGAGATCCGATCCGTTTGCATCCCTACTTCATGGTGGTCGGGCCTCCGCCGACGGAGTTTTACCTTACTGGAACAGCAACTGTAGATAGGCTAAACTAAGGCCAGCGCGACCAGTTCTCCAATCCAAGGTGGGGTTTCTCAATGTAATAAATGAGAAAAAAAAGCCAATCACAACTAATCTGCCTTTAGGATACCAGCCATGCATTGGTTTTGCTCCTCTCTTAAAGGTGAAATTTTTGTTGTCCATAAGCTGCAAAAGTAGTTAGCTACAATGGCCATCTTTGGGGTGAGTATCTCATACTTTCCTATAATCCCAAAAGCTTATCTCAATTTCTTAGTTACAGGAAACTGTTTTGTCATTCTTAATCAAGCACATAAAATCACCTTTAAAGACAATTGACTATGTGGTCTTCTTGGTCTTTAAGGGTTGATCCTTTAATTAAACTTTGATGGTTTCCTCCCTTTTTCTTTTCGAAAAGTGCAAATCTCTTAGCACCTTTTGTTTTTAAATTTTAATAATGAAGTTTTAGAAAAAGGAAAACATTTTAATTTTCTTCAACTTTTGCATATATTTGTCAATTGTTTGCTCCATATAAAAAAGGGAAAAGAAAAGGATTGGTGCCCACTACATAACAAACACAAAAGTGAAAAATAAACTAACCTTTAAAGTTTTTTTCTTTATTAAATTCCAGCAAAAAATAAATAACCTTTAAAGTTTTTTTCTTTTTTAAATTCCAGCCAATACCAGACTTCATCGTGAGAGAGAATATATGGTATGGCTTAGCTACACCTAAGGGTGTCGACGGACGGGTCGGGTTTGGTTTTGATCCAGGTGAAACCATAAATGGCATCGATTTTTGGGTATGGTATTGGGTCCGGATTCGAGTTTAACTAGACTCACCATAAGAGAAACCATATCCGGACCTGATAAGAACTACATGAAACATATCCAGGCTATACCCAGCAAAATAATATTTTTTATTATTTTTACATTGAAAATTTGCTGACCTTAATCGGAACTCGGGTCAGGCCTGGGTCTGGTGTAAAGTTCACAAACTATACCCGTCTCCATGTATTAATCAGACCTTCGAGTCTCGACCTGGGTCTTAATCGGTCTTCTTATTTAGCATCATACGCGGACCATATAGGGTTTGGTATGGGTCCCTTATGAGTAAATCCGACCCGTTGACACCCCTAACTACACCTATTGTTTCTTTAAGAAAATTTTGAGCAAGCAATCTTGACATTTCAAGCCCATCAAATTGTGTACTTTAGAAAGACCAAGATAAAATATTGATCTAGCCTACTAGTTTATGACCGAATTGGATGTTGTAATTAACCCTTGTGGGTGAAAGTGGCTCCTATCATTCGGGTTGTGTTGTGTCCACAAAACGTCTTTTAGTCAAACAAATGCCTGGATCTTGGTTGGATAGTGTAATGATAAACCTGAAACCCAGTATAAGACAAGGTGTCAAACTAGCTAGATGTTGGATCGGGTTACCTCGAATCTGATCCAATGGGCCCAAATGATATGCTTTTGAATGTGAAAGAGAACCAACAAAAATTAATTGTAGGTTTACAGCCAATGCTACAGGTCAAAGGACAGGGTGGATCTGATCCATTTCGTTTTCACCTTTGATGGGGTGATATTCCATTCAAGCGATGTACACAAAGCAGTAAGTTCATGAAGATGACAGATAATTGCTGTATTGGTGCCATTATTAATTATGAGAGTGGAGGATGGAGATGGGGGATTCACATATGCATCTTGCCAGCTCCACACCATCCTCCTGTCTTTGTTTCTAGCGATGGCACACTCTAGCAGCTGCATCATCCCATGTCCAACTGCTTCCTAGGTTGCATGACCCCCCCCCCCCCCTCTCTCTCTCTCTCTCTCTCTCTCTATATATATATATATATATATATATATATATATATCCATTGCTACTTTACATGATAACTTTATAGCATATATGCATGTTTTTGCATACAATGCATTTAAAACTTTACAATACAAAGTATTATGGGCACTTTATTTTTAACACTTTAAAAAAAACTCATCTAAACATTGAAAATTCATAATCCAAAACATATTGCCTACTGAATGAATGATAAAAATCCGATATGTAAAGTTTGATCTATAAAAAACTAGATCCTTAAATAAGGAATGCTGTCATGATAATTGTAGATTTTGAAGCTTACTTTGGTTAGAAGCTTCTCATATATATATATATATATATATATATATATATATGGTGTTAGACATTGTTTTCATACAATTCAAGTGCACAAATGTATTTTAAATGTTCATACATACACATATATATAGAGTGATAGGTAGCTGCAGAATCCATAGGTGCGCAACTCCATGTGCTTGAGCGTCCATAGCCCATGTAGTGGACGCTCAACATTTTTCCTGCAAAAAAAATGCTGAAAAGCGTAAAAAAAATCACGCAAAAGACAATTAGTGCAGTTGAAATCGCCGTTAATAGCCTTTTGTTAAAAATGCCGGGTGCATCCCTTAAGGGCATTAGCGACGGTGCTAAAGTCTAAAAAAACGTGAAAAAACATGGTTTTCAGCATTTCTTACATGTTTTGGCATGCTCATCACGGTCGATGATGGACAGCCAGCGTCATTCCATTGTAGCTGCACACCTAAGGATTGCTTGTATATATTCCCATTAAACAAAAATGTGAAAAGGGCAAAAAAAAAAATGTACAAATTATTAAAAAAAATGAGATTTGAATGAATTTGTACGGAATTGAAAATGATCTTTTCTATTCCTGCCCCTCAAACAAACACTCTGAAATATTTATATTTGCAATAATGTGACATGACCATCCGATCTAGCTGAAAATTATGGGTGCACGCTTTATCTACTCAACGCGGTCCTCTGAGTGCAGTCAGCAATGAATTTGTTGTTGGGATTTGGGGTATAATTGGGTCGGGTATACCTGACTTGACCTGGTGTTCCAAACCGATCAGACCTGACTCTCTCTGATCTTGATAGACCTATGGCTTTATGTCGGGTTTAAAATATAGCCCCGTTTTGAAACATAAACCCGAAACTGTTTGTTCTTGGCTTTTTCTTTATGCCTGACCCAAATGGTTTCATGAAATCAAAATCAAACTGAACCATGTTTGTATCCAAACCTGTTTCATACCCGACCCAAACTTGAACGTGTTTGGGACCTGACCCATCACCATAACTGATACCAAATCCAAATCCATTTCTAGAAGTTAAAATTTTCTAGCAAGAACACTTTTGAATAGCCATTAAACCATATGCGTCTATATTACAATTCTTAGTGATGCCCAGGCCTACAAAGTTTTTAGACCCAATTTAAAAACAGGTGTATACCCAACTCAATTTTTATCCAAACCCTGTAATTCATATGAGTCTCCAAATTCAGCTAGACCTGGAACCAAATCAAGTTAAGTCTGGTTGGCGTCCAATATTTTAATCTGATTCAGAATTGTGCCTAACAATGCCTCACTCAAACCTGATCAGACTCAACCCGGTTACACTCCTACTAGAGATCACATTTCATATTATATTTTTTTGAAGTAAAAACATTTTTTTTCCCTTTTAGTGGTGAACTGTGGTATATTGCAAGCTATAGATTCCTTAAGCCCCGTTATTGATTTTTAGAGCCACTAAAAATATGCTTACATGTATGACAATTTACAAGATCCAAGAACCATATTTTACCTGACAAACCATGCATGTAAATCACATCTTGAGGGTGAGAAAAGAAAATGAAAGATGGAGTTCTCTAATGTTCACATAAGAAAGTACTTTCTCTCTCTCTCCAACATGCACACATGCATGTTGTAAGACGTGCTGTGTTGCTGACATTCAAGAAGTTTTAGCAGACATTCATTGTCATTTTTTTCTTTAAAAAAAACAGCAAATTGGTTTCGTGTAATAATTATAAAGGGGTCGTTGGTATTTTACTCAATTTATAGAGGATAAGGATTAAGGACTCACCTTGAGAATTCAAGTCATCTTTTTTTAGGGAAAAAAGTGCAACATGTGAACGTTCACTAAACTGCGTAGCAGTTTCTCTCTCTCTCTCTCTCTCATACATATACAGTACACTGCATACATTAAGTACACAGCCAATGTTTAACTTCAGCATTTAGTATCAACTTCTGAAAACTATGCATGTTCCTTCTAAAAAATAAAATTGCTAATAAAGTACACTTATTTGACTATGTAGTTGGCATTGGTTTAATCCAAAACTTGCTAGAGAATATGTATGGAATATATATTAGAAAAAGGACAAGAATGGATCTAGGCTGTCTCTGATTTTAAAATGGGCCAGATCCAACCCTTAATGTATATTTGGCATTTTTATTTATTTATTCACTGGGATTTTGTTTTGGTAACCATCTTGGAACTAAATATATTACCCTTAAGAGAGGTACATTGTTACTCCAAAGTCCAAACCACTCATGTTTTCCACCCACCTTAAAGAGGCACTTTCCTGTCATTTAAACATAGACAAACATCCTACATGTTCTCAAGTATTTATAACATATGCCAAGTAGACTAACAAGCCAAAGTCATAATAGGCATTATTTTTTATCCAACACACTTTAGAGTAAATAATATATCTTTCATTTTTTTTTATCCTCCACACTTACTAATTAAATGATATGTCTCAGAAAGCAACTTAGTCCATATTAAAGATGTATGTATAGCCAGCTTTTTAAACTCTAGAGCCTATAAGAAACCTATCTCTAGACTTATAAGTGATTAGATGGGACATTAATTTATAGGTCATTTTAAATAACAGATAGTATCCCAATGAGTAGCTTAATCCCCAATGCTTCATTGTTGGAGAAGTTCAGATGTTAATGCAAATATACCAAGCTTAAAATTGCCAACCAAACCTTTACTACCAAAACTTAGGTCTGAAACATTAATGGCTACTTTACAATGCTTCAAGAAATGACCTTTCCACAAGGCATTGTGCAGGTTTGTTTGGACTAATTAGCTGCCACATTATCCTACCAAAGGTAAGTAGGTCCCAAATAATAAATGTGTGAGAGAAAGAGGGGTCACGTGAAGCTGGAGAAAGGGGTGACACCCATGAGATTTGAACCTAGATTGACTGCCTAGCAGCCTATGCCCCTAGCTTTTCACTGCGCCAAACCACTTTGGGGCCACATGAAGTCTATGCATTAGGAAAACTGGGTTGTGGGATTAGTTTCAAATGATGCAAGCCATCTCCATGGCTATTGTTGATATGGCAATCCAATATGTTATTGGGGGTGTTTGATTGCAGGGACAGAACTGTGTAGAACAATTCTATCTCAACACTGCTAGCCTGTCACAAAGGTGTCTTGGATAAGTTGAGTTTTTATCTTCGGTGTTCTGCTCTTTTAAATTATATTACTATTAATTTTTTTTATTTTAGTCCAAAGTGATCTGGTTTGTGTTCTAGGCATCCTGCACATCCACCGTTTGCATCAAGCACGGACAGCAGTGACCTGCAAAAGAGTCGGACCTGTCAAGAGGCCAATGAGACTTGGGCCCCTGGGCCAAAAAAAAATTTAGAGGCCCATTTTTAATAGGGATTCCATTTTCAACAGGAGCCCTCAAAAAATTGAAGGCGCTGCCCTTGAACTCCTACTATTAATAGGGGCTCAAAAAAATTCGGAGGCCCTGCCCCCAACTCCTGCTATTAATAGGGGGTCTATTTTTAGAGATCCCATTTTTAATAGGGGCTCAAAAAAATTCGAGGCCCTGCCCCCGAACTCCTACTATTAATTAGGGGGCCCATTTTTTCCCTCCGCCTCAGGCCCCATAAAACACATGTACGGCCCTGCCTGCAAACACTGTTATTTGCGCAATCAAACGCCCCCTGGGACAACGCTTTTGTTGTCAAAGGAGGGCGCATGTGGTACTAAGGGATAATTTTCAAATGCCCACCAAAGTTTTAGTTATAATCGACATGCCTACCACAGTTTTCACATCTTTGAAATGACCCCCATGCTTTGTTAATTTATTGTTAAATATAGGAGGCAAACTCTTTATAGCTATTAGTTTAACCTTAAATCAATATTGATTATGAAATTCTTTATAGCTATAAAGAGTTTGCCATAGTGGGATGGGGCCTAGACTCTTTGATGAGCAGTCTAGGTTCAAATCCCATGAAGTCACCCCTGCATATAAGCTGAAGCTTGGCAACTCTATGGGGTCGAGGGATAAACCCTCGGAGTTTTACGCTGACATGGACAACGATCATTAGTATGGCAAGCTGAGCCAGCGCAGCTAGGTCTCTGCACCTGGGGTGGCTTCTCCGAGAAAAAAATATTGATTATGAAATTAAAATTAACACATTACCTTCACAGCAATGTATATACATTTTTATTCCTTCATGCTCAATGAGAAACTATTTTTCTACCTTAACAATTTATGTTGAATACCCTCGAATAATGAAGGTAGGGCAGGATTTCTGCTGGCCAATGGTTTTGTTGTTGACAAGAAGAATTTGTAAATATGGATAAGTTTAAATGGGCATTGGTTACCTTTTATAATTGTGGATTAGTCATTTTTCACATAAGAGTGTAATGTTTGGAGAACATTTTGGAAAAAATGGGAAAATTGTTGGGGAGATGTGAATTAGACTGAAGGTTTCAGGGTTTTTTGAAAAATGCCTTGAAAAAAAAAAAGCTAAAATGAGACGTAGATTCGCTGTTTTTTCAAAAAAAAAATGTGAAAAATGCTAGAAATTGCATAGCTGATAAAAATGTAAACAATATTTTAATTTTTAAAAATTTCCTTGGTAAAGTTAGTTTATTATTTCTACATTAATTATTACTGATATTTTTCCCAAGATTTGAAAAAAATAACAAATTCCAATGTTCACGAGAAAAAGGATGGCATTTTTTTTACCGTTTACACGAGAAAAAAATAACAAATGTCAGTATAGTGACTCATAATACATATGACCTGGATATGGGTTTGATATGGACCAGACTATAATCGGGTCACTAGGCCAAAAATTTACAGCCCTATGCACACATTTATTACCTTTCCATTAAAAGTTTCCCCCCCTATTTATGACTAAATGAATATCTTTTGGGAAATTTCCTGGAAGAATCAATAAATTTGAAAATTACCAATAAAAGGGCCTATTAAAAAACAGTATGCCTAAGTTCCCGTTTTAGAGTGAAAGAGAGAGGTTTTTTACCATTTTTATGGATTTGATGCAAAAGTGATAACTTATAGAGTGTCAGCGGGTCGGGTATGGTTCGGACACAGGTGAAACCAAACTTGGATCAGATTTTTGGGTATGGTATTGGGTCTAGACCCAGGTCTAATTGGGTTCACTATAACACTACAAGAAAACCGTGGATTAGCGACGACCTCTATCCCTCGCTAATCCATCGCTAAACTTTTTAGCGACGGATTAGGATGGATAGAGGCCATCGCGAATTTTTGCTCGCTAATTAGCGGAAAAAATTATCTGTCGTTAATTCCGTCGCTACTTTGCGACAGATTAGCGACGGACATTATCCGTCGCTAATCTGTCGCTAAATTTAAAAAAAAAAATAAAAAAAAATTGATCCTTGTCGGGCGGTATTCCGGCAGCACTAAGCCGGACTTATACCGCACCCGACAGGCATTGCATGCACAGAACGATCGCTCTGCCTCATCGCGAACCGGCGTCACCGTCCTCTATGAACCGGTGCTCTCCGGCGTTGCCGTCCTCCATGAACTGGCACCATCATCTTCCGTGAACCGGCGTCGCCGTCATCCTCCGTGGACCGGCGTCATCGTCCTCCGTGAACCGGCGCCGACGTCCTCCAGCGATCGCCGACCGTCCTCCGTCGTCACCATCCTCCGTGAACCGACGTTGTTGTCCTCCGTGAACCGGCGCCGACATCATCCAGCGATTGCCGACCGTCCTCCAGTGTCGCTGTCCTCCGGCATCGCCGTCCTCCGTGAATCGGCGTTGTCGTCCTCCGTGAACCGGCGCCGACGTCCTCCAGCGATCGCCGACTGTCCTCCGGCGTCGCCGTCCTCCACTCTCATGTACATGCTCTCCAACGCGCACTCCGACGTCGCTCGGTTTAAATCGAGCGCGATCGATTTAAATTTCGAACTTTCGAACGGGGAGAGAGGAAAAATTTCGCGCTCGGTTTAAATCGAAAATTAGCGACGGATTGGCGAGGGAATTTTTTCGTCGCTAATCCGTCGCTAATTAGCGACGGAGTAGCGACGGAAAAATTCTCTCGCTAAATCCCTCGCTAAAATGTTTTTCTTGTATTGAGATTTAGCGACGAAATAATTGTTGTCGTTAATTCGTCGCTAATTAGCGACATATTAGCGATGAAACAACTTTCATCGCTAATCTGTCGCTACTTAGCGACGGATTCATTAAAAAAGTTTTCTCTAGCTAATCTGTCGCTAATTTGCGACGGAAAAAATTCGTCGCAAATTTTAGTCGCTAATTAACATTTTTCTTGTAGTGTAAGAAAAACCATACTTATACCCGATAAAAACTACATGAACCATACCAAATAAAATCATATTTTCTATCATTTTTACATTGAAAATTTATGGGCCTTAATCGAAACTCAGGTTGGGTCAGGGTCTGGTATAAAATTTCACAAACTATACCCGGGTCCATGTATTAATCACACGTTTGGGTCCGGACCCAGGTCTTATTAGGGTCTTCTTATTTATCACCATACCCAGACTCTATAGGGTTTGGTTCGGGTCGGGTCTGGGTAAATCAGGCCCGTTGACACCCCTACTTAGAATTGAGAAATCTGAATTTTTATTTTCCTTTTAGCGCCATAGAAAGAGAGTCTTTTGGAATTTAGAAAAAATGTGAAATCTTTTCATGGCATTTATTCTCAATCTTGGGCATCCTGGCCTCTTTCTTACTACTGAATTCCCCATGGAATTTTCCCTTTTCTATACACTTTAACAAAAATAACCCAATTACATCATATCATTTTCATATTCCCATTAATACTATTCTAAAAAAAACAAACATTATTCTTTCTTTTATTATAATTGTATCCCATTATTCTATAAATAGAATAAAAATTAAATAGTAGGGTATTTATTTACACAAATGCCCTCAATAATTAAATCAACACTCAGTTTGACTGAACTCCATCTCTTTGACTAGCACCATTCTAGGCTTCTAGCATTGGATTGGTTGATAACACTAGCTTAGTTTTTAGCTAATCTAACTAAAGGTGTCAACCGGCCTGGTTTACCGGGACCCACCCTATAGGTTCCGCTTATGATGATAAATAAGAAGACTGAATTAAGACCCAGGTCCGGACCTGAAGGTTCGATTAATACATGAACCCAGGTATAGTTTGTGAAATTTTATGCCAGACCCAAACCCAACCCAAGTTCTGATTAAGACCCACAAATTTTCAATGTAAAAATGATAAGAAATGTGATTTTACCAGGTTTGGTTCATGTAGTTCTTATCGGGTTCAGATATAGTTTTTCTTATAGTGGACCCGATTAGACCCGAGTCCGGACCTGATACCATACCCAAAAATCTGGTCCAAGTCTGGTTCCACTTGAGTCCGAACCAAATCCGACCCATTGACCCGGCTTAATCTAGCACAAGGGTGCCAATTTTTTTTTTTATAAAAAAAATAATTTTCCTATAAAATAGAAAAACTAACTACTTTTTCTCTTTCCCTCTTTGTGTATGTGTATGTCTATGGGAGTGGGTCATGTTTCTTCCATTTTTTAATGAATTTAACGATATAGATGTGTAGGGATGCAAACGGGGTGGATCTGGAATAGCTAAATACATGGAGAGTCGATCCAGATGGGATCAGAAACAGGTAAAAATTGCAAAACTCAGTCCTATCCAACTCGTTTTCATCCCTAGCCTGACCACCTACATCAATTGTGTTGTGTAATTATGTTTCTCAAAGGATTAAAAAACTAATTAATCAAAATGCACCAAAATTTTATCACTGAGAAAAAGCATGTTTTCACCGCAAAATGATACCATCCAGGATGCAACCCCTACCAGACAAACCATGATATGGGTCAAATTTTCTAGAGAAAGCTTGCACCTATGATTTGAATTTAGATTTTAGTACAAAACACACAACATTGGCTACACTTTATTGTACCATACTCTCTAGTAAAAGTACATATTTTCTCACATTCTTTTGATTTTTTGTTGATCAAGTCATGCTGATATGATCTATATGATTTGCTTAGTCGAAAATATACAATAGATTAAACAGTCTCTTTCAAGAGCTTCAAAATTCAATAAGTCTATAATCACCAAGATTTCATGACTAAAATAAAATGGATTTTATGGCCAAATCGTTTTAGGTAAAGTGCTCGTTCGATACCAAAGGTGGCTCAGCCTTGTCTGGTAGGAGCAGCTAGTGCAGGTCACCTTGTGTTGGGACATTGCAAGTTTGAATCCCAATGCTATTGTTGTATAACCGGTATGGGTCTGCCTAACCCAACCTTGCTTATAAAAAAAAAACCCAAGTGCCAGTTCAATATACAAACCATGCCAAAATCACCTGTGGGGTTATAATTAGATCCATTATATATGGCTTGCACCTAGGGGTGTCAATCGGTTGGGTTTACCTAGACCCGACCTGAACCAAACCCTATAGGGTTTGGGTGTGGTGATAAATAAGAAGACCCTATTAAGACCCGACTCCATACCTGAAAGTCTGATTAATACATGGAGGTGGGTATAGTTTGTGAAATTTTATACCAGACTCGGGCCAGACCTGAATTTCGATTAAGACCCACAAATTTTCAATGTAAAAATGATAAAAAAAAATATGATTTTTCTGTTCGGGTTCACAAAGTTTTTATCGAGTTTGAGTATGGTTTATCTTATGGTGGGTCTGATTAAACCCGGATTCATACTTTGATACCATACCCAAAAATCAGGGCTTAGTCTGATTTCACCTGAGTCCGAACCAAACCTGAACCGTTGACACCCCAGTCTTCTAGTGTGGAGATGAGAGGTTTATTTTAAAATATATATATATATATATACAGATATTTCTGGTTATTTAGTTGTGGAACCTTTTAAAAAAGAAATAGAAATTATGGGAAAAAAGAAAAATAGAGAAAAAGCAGGGGTGAGCTGGCGCTGAGCTGGCAGGGGTAAGGAGATCCCCTTCGGTCATCATCCCTAAGCCCCTCCCCCCCAACCAGAACGTGGATGACAGCCCTCCTCGGGTCAACATCTCCCGTTAACCCGAGGTTTAACCTTTAAACCTCACCCTAACCCTAACCCACGGTTACAGGTCACACTCCCCACGGAATATACCCTCCCCGTTAACGCCGTCAGTCCTCCGTTACCCATGCTTAGCTGGCGGGGCCCCTTATTTTTAGGGATTTTCCCTGAATGGTCCAGCTGGAACGGCACTCCGCACATGGCCAGCTGCCCTCCTCGCTATCATGAGAGAGAATTAAATTTTATTCCTATGTTGCCCTTTCGCCCACCACAGACCTAACGTAGGAGGACGGGTGATCTTATTCTTCCCTAAGTTTCGGGATGTAAAAATTTAGGGACGTGTCTGGAATTTGCTTTATTGATCGAGGGTAGTTACCGCCTTTTAAATCAGGAGGGTAGATTCTCAACAATTTCCATAATTGCCCTGATCCTCTCATTAACGGAACGCCTTGTTATTGGGAAGAATACGGTGGTAAAAAATGACAATGTTACGGGTATTTAAGATATTTTGATTACTCGGGTAATCTTTTTAAGGAAGTTACGAATGGCTAGATAAGATGTGTTAATTTGTCAATTGGCTTAAAATTCAAGAATATTTTAGACATATAAAAATATAACGATTCCGTACGCCTAATTTGAAGTGGATTTCGTTTTTTCACTTTTAAATGGGCGGGCAATCGGGGTCAGTTTGAATTCAAGGGTATTTTAGTCATTTTAAACATAAGTTTTTTTTTTTTTCCTTATGCCGCATTCGACTTCAGTAACTCCACGGTGGGAAAGCACACAACAACACCATGGTCTGGTGAACTTGATGATGCCAGAAATACCCTGGGCTTCTCAACAAATCCTCGACAGCTCTGAACTGGACAGTGGCAGTTGTGTAATTTAACATGTCCGAAAAGAAAAACCCGAACCGTACTTGTCAAGAAATGTCTCTGTGTCCGAAATCCCCATAAGACAAAAGTACCCTGTTTAGTGCCACGTGTATATCCTAATCCACCGCACTGAGAGGGTATTTCAGTCATATTCTTCGGTCCTAAAATCTCATCGTGGACGCGCCAGGACAAGAAATCCAACTTTCATAGAAAGACCGGTACGCCCCTAACTCGGAAATTTACTGTTCTTCTATTCAGACATCTAAATGACTAAACCACCCTCAAACGGTGAACTCATATACACTGTCTTGGCTAGAATTACATTATCTTTTTCGGACTTTTTCGTCATTATGCACAAGTTCCAGACTCCACAACCAGAGACCCGTTTGGGGGTAACTTTGACTATTAGTACACAACCGAGAAACTCATACCGAGTCGTATCGGATAACCCCGAACTTGAAAGCGGGCACTGGCCTAATAAATATTGTTTCCAGTAAATGACAATCGTATCCCTCGCAGTGATTAGGGAAACTCATACCGAGAGGAAACGTTCGTCAATATCATATAGCCTGGCTTGGCAGGAGGAGATGAGGCTGCTTTCCCCAAAAACACCAACTGAAAATTGAAAACAATATTAAAAAAAAAGAGTAGATAGAAGAGAGAACTCAAGGGAAGGGAGGTGTGAGAAGGAAAGATGAGGGTATTTTGTAGAGAGAGAGAGGGTGTGTGTCTCGTGAAGTAGCAAGCAGAAGCAAGCAACCCCTCTCTTCCTCTTCTTTAATTTAATTTTATTTTTTTATTATATTTTTTTGTTTTCCGTTTTTTTGGGATTTTTTTTTGTGGGTTCGGCTTTCCTTATATATACCCAATTTCCTCCCGTGTCCCTCTTTTTCCTCTCTCTCTCTCTCTCTCGTTCACCCTCTGTGGTTTCTCTCTCTACTCCGACTGGTAGTCTCTCTCTCATACCCACATTCATTCCTTGCTTCCTCCTTTCCGATCACGAGATCCCCATCTCCCCCACCACCTCTCTCTCTCTCTCTCTCTATGTCTAGAGGGCGTCGGTGGAAATCCTCGGCCCTCTCTCAGGCTGCTAGGCTCTCTCGCATTGCAAATTCTTGATCGGAGGAGAAAAGGTTTCTCTTTGCTGGAAAATTTTGGTATTTTTTTGGTTGATTTGTTCATTTTTTTGTTGGTTGAGAGAGGTTGGAGATGTCGCATTCCGGCGACCGGAGAACGCAATGGCCGCCGGTGAACCAGGGGAGGGCGGCCACGCCACCGCCGCGGCCGCCGAGGGAGCTGTGCCTCGATACTCTGGCGGACCACTTCCACGACGCCCTTTCCAACAAGCCCGACTCCGTCCACCTCAGCCTGGGCTCGCCTGTGTCCCCCCTCCGTACGCAGACCCACCCCGGCGGCGGGGCCACCACCAGCTCCTCTGGCTCCTCTGGCGCCCCGCCGCTTAGGAAGGCCGGCAACAACAATTCGGGAGAGCTCTCCGCCGGGAGCAGTGGCAGCTCCGGCGGCGGTGGCGGCAGCCCCACTGCCGAGAGTGTCCGCAACTCCAGCAGATCCGTCCGGACGGGGAACATCCTCGGCGCTGCTCCGACACCTGCGGTGGCGGACAACCCGCAGGAGGCAGCTGGGGTAAGGAGGCCGGTCGGACCAGCGGCAACGGGGCTGCTGAGGGGCGGCTCTCCAGTGGCACCAGCTAAGGCAGTGGCCTCTGGTGGCCGGGGCTCGGGTCGGAGTGATGTGCTTGGCTTGGGGACAGGGAATTACGGGCATGGAAGCATAATGCGGGGCAGCGGGAGGCCCACCGACTCTCCAGTGCCGGCGACAGGGAATATCCGGCTTGCCGGGGAATCGGTGTTGGTGCGGCGGGCAATTGAGAGTAGGGATCCGGAGGAGGTGAAGAAGGCGGGGAACGAGCATTACAAGAAGGGGCATTTCGTGGAGGCCCTGCGCCTCTACGACAGGGCAATAGAGATCTCTCCGGACAATGCCGCCTGCCGGAGCAACCGTGCGGCGGCACTGACTGCTCTGGGCAGGTTGATGGAGGCGGTGCAGGAGTGTGAGGAGGCGATCCGGCTGGATCCGAATTATGTGAGGGCGCACCAGAGGGTCGCCGGGTTGCATCTCAGGTGAAAAATGCAATATTTTTTCCTACTATTTCTGGAACTTCTAGTCGCTTACTTCTCTGGTCCAGATGTGTTAGAAGTTACTTTCTTTTAGCGCTTGATTTCCGGTGGTTTTAGGTGAGGAAATGTGGTATTTTAATTACATTATTGTGAAATTTGTTATTTCATTTTCCAATTTCTTAGGTTATTCTCAATGATTGTATTGTAAATTTGTGCTTCTTGGACTTAAATTTTGCTATTTATGAAATATATGTGTACTGTCTCTCTCTCTCTCTCCAGAATTTTGTGTTATTGTTAATTTATGTATGGTGAGGAACTTCTTGCTCCTAGATCGAGTTCTTTGTTTGCTTGTTCTTTTAGTTTTAAGGTAATTTATGTTTTGTTTACTCTGTGCGTGTTCAGGCATTTTCTTATATTTTAGTAGTTGGCTTGCAATCCAGTTTTGTATTGCAATTTACTCAAATTGGATTAGTTATGCTGCGGCTTTTCCGTTTTTAGTTTGATTTGAGAAATTTGGTCTTCTTGGTTGAGAATTGTTCCCGTTTAGATTATTAATTTTGCTTAATAGCATTACTAGTTTCTGCTGACTTGAATTGTTTTGGGTGATTTCAGTAGCAATATGCTTGCAATCTAGGTTGAGATGTGTACATTTTGCTTTGACTGACTTTTGTTCATAGGTGATGAAATTTTTGGTTGATGCTGATTCCTTTTGAGTTTGCGACGACTTTCACCAAATTCTTTGTTTGCTTTTTGGCTGTTTTTGGTTTTTAAGTTCTGGTTTTCAGCCTCTCACATTGCTTGAGTGTGTTTTGTTTCTTGCAAGCTTTCACTGTTGAGCTGACCAGTTGGTTGATATTCTGATGTGGTCTTTATTTCTCTTTCTTCTGCTTCTAATTGAGTTATCTTTTTAAGATGCTTGACTTTTTTGGATGAATTTGAATTTTTCTTTCAATGAATAGCAATGCTTGACTTTATCTTCATGTTTCAATGCAATGTGGCTGGACATTTAATCACCATTATTTTAGGAATTGTAACTTCTTTGAGTTGTTCTGTAGAATATTATGACATTCTGCCTTGGAGTTATGCTTTCCTTTATTGAATGACCAGTGAATCTCAAAATTTCTGTTGCTTCAGTTGTTTGTTACTTTTCTACTCGGGATGTGAGTCAACTTGTTTTTATTCTATTCATGTCTTATGCAGATTAGGACAAGTTGAAAATGCAAGAAGGCATCTTTGCGTTTTTGGACATCAACCGGATCCAGGGGATGTGCAGAAAATGCAGAACATAGAGAGGCATTTAAACAGATGTGCTGATGCCCGAAAAATTGGAGACTGGAAGAGTGCTCTCCAAGAAGGCGATGCAGCCATTGCTGCTGGAGCAGAGTCTTGTCCTCAAGTAAAATTCTCTCTGTATATCTAGAATAGTTTCCAAAGTAAGCAAATTACGGGTGTTCTTATATGCAACATATTGCATTTGCAGCTATTTGCATCCAGAGCTGAGGCTCTGCTCAAACTTCATCGTCTGGGTGAAGCAGATTCAGCTGTATCCAACATACCCAAGTTTGAATCAAACCCACCATCCTGTTCGCAAACCAAGTTCTTTGGGATGCTTGGTGACTCATACCTGTTTTTTGTCCGTGCACAGGTTGAGATGTCATTAGGAAGGTGCGCTTTAGTTCATGGCTTTCATGTTTGTTTCATGATTCTGAGTGATTAGAGCAGATTATGGATCTGTTGCAGGTTTGAGAATGCACTTTCAGCTGCTGAGAAGTCTGGACAGTTAGATCCCCAAAGCCGTGAAGTGTCAATAGTTCTGACCAAGGTTAGAGCTGTGTTCAAAGCTCGAACAAGAGGGAATGATCTCTTCAATGTTGGAAAGTTTGCCGAGGCCTGTTCTGCTTATGGGGAAGGTTTGGAGTATGATCCTTCCAATCCTGTCCTATACTGCAACAGAGCAGCTTGTAGATCAAAGCTTGGTCAGTGGGAACGCTCAATTGATGATTGTAATCAAGCTTTGAGAATTCAACCTAATTACACCAAAGCACTTCTTCGGCGAGCTGCCTCCAACAGCAAGGTAATTTCTGACCTTTTATTATTTGGTGGTTGTTTTTGGTTGTACATTATTAGGTATATGCAGTTCTTAACTTTCTGAGTCATTGCAAGTCTATGGAGTTGCCAATGGGACATCAGATAGCGTAATCTTAATCACTGAATTACTTGACTTCATGTAAACTTTTCCATCTTTGATTGGAAACCGGTGTGACTTTCCAGTTGAAGCTAATCTTGGGAAAGACTTCACTATTAGATGCTTTGAGTTACTGCGTCTGTCAAATTCCAATGCTTCTGTAAATCTTTGAGCTAATCTCAGGAACTATCTTAGTTTAAATTCCTCATTCTTGTACCTTAGTACTGAAATGCTCTTTTTCTTGAATGTTCTTTTTTTTTTACAAATCCGACATTGTGGGATTTGATTTGTGAGTTGCAGTTGGAAAGATGGTTAGAAGCATTTCGTGATTATGAAGTGTTGAGGAAAGAATTGCCAGATGACAGTGAGGTAGCAGAAGCACTGTTTTATGCCCAAGTTGCACTTAAAAAGTCGAAAGGTGAGGAAGTGTACGGCATGAAGTTTGGAGGTGAAGTGGAAGAAATTTATGACACTGATCAATTCAGAGCAGCGATTTCTTCAGCTGGTAAGTTTGCTCTAGGGGTCATACACATTTTTCTTTTAATCCATTTGTTCTTCCATGTTGGATGCATACATGCCAATCTGTACACTTCTGAATGATGAGTAATATGGTTAAGCTATGGATGAACATCCAAATGAAGCTTATGTCATAGTTACTCTGACAGAGTAGCATTCTTGGTTGTTTTCAGGGAAAAAAAATTTTCTCCATTGGTAGTCCCTTAGGACATGTTTGGAATCGAGAAAGATGTAGGAAAAGTCCAAATAAGTGAGACTTTTTCACTGAGTTTTTCTAAAAAATACACTTTTTGATAGGAAACATCCTCCATGGGGGGGGGGGGGGGGGTGGAGGAATGTTTGCTACCAAGAGAAAATTTATTTTTACACTCCCCACCACTCATCTCATCACATCTCACTACTACCACCATCACCCACCATCTCACCATTACCACCATCGTCCATCTCACCCCCCCCCCCCCCCCCCCCCCCCCTCCTCTCTCTCATTTTTTTACATTTTTCCACTCTGTTTTTATCATGCTACACAAATAAGCGAAAAACTTTCTTTTGGAGAACTTCTCATATTAAAACTCTCATAGGCAAAATTTTCTTTTCCTCTGAGAGTTTTTTCTCTTTTCCAAACGTGCCCTTAATGTTTTTATTTGCAATTTTTTTCTTCTCTTTAATATTGCTGCTGCTGGGAAAGTAGGGAAACATTAAGGACATAAGTTTACTGATATTAGCTAAAATTCCCTGCTTGTAACTGAGCTGTTTCGACTCAAATTTTCTGTAAACTCATGCAATTTTTTTGGGTCTGAAGATTTCTCTTTATACTTGGGAGGTAGTATTATTATTGACTGTTTTCTGGAGAGTAGATGAAAGACCACGGGTAACTTCTTCCCATTTTTGTATTTGTATCCATGGCGATGTTCTGTGCCCTGAAACTCTCAAAACTAAATATTGTGCTCACATTCTATTGGCAGTCAGTTCACAAAATCTTCAAAGTTAACAAGTGTTTCCATGCGTAGGATAAATTAAACTGAGGGTGAACGGCACCGTTTTTTCCTTTTAGTTTTTCAGTACTCCAAAATGACGTGAAGAAATTAATTTGAAGCTTTCTCTCTCCCCTTTTTTCTTAGTGTGTTAGAAAGACAGCTGGAATATAAAAATTTTATAGTTTACTATTCTGAATATATCATTATGATGCTTGTTTGTTGTTCATGACTTGTATTTTCTTTTCCACTCAAAATTTCAGGAGTTTCAGTGGTGCATTTCAAGGGACGCTCAAATGAACAATCTGAGCAGATTTCTCCATTTGTTGACACGTTGTGCATTCGATACCCATCTGTGAATTTCCTCAAGGTAAGTTTGGTGCCTATAGGTTGTGGACCAGCACCTGTTTGGTTTGTTTTAAATTCTATTGCTAGATCATAGTCATCCTTTTTTCTTTTCTTTCATTTTTTTTCACCAGGCATTGAAGTGCTATTCTGCTCTGTTTCATAGTCCTTGTTGAGTTGTTCTCCATCTTGTTTCAAACTTTTCAAAATGTCCTTGATTACTAACTTGGTGTGGTCATGCAACAAAGGTGGATGTTGATGAGACTCCGGCAGTGGCCAGATCAGAGAATGTAAGGGTCGTCCCAACCTTCAAGATCTACAAGAATGGCAGCAGAGTGAAGGAGATGATCTGCCCAAGCCAGCAGGTATTGGAGTATTCAGTCCGGCATTACAGTCTCTAGCAAATTGGTGCATTTATTCTTCCCACTCCCCTTCGAAAGATTCTTACATTTTACATCCTGTCACAAGCCCAGCTAGATGCTCAATAATTCTTAGATTCAAGGCCAGAACCAAAAAGAGCCAGTTTCTCCCTTTGTCAGCCTTACCATTCTTTTCATTGTACTCCGTCTTTATTTTTATTTTTACGTCCCCATGTCCTTTTTTTCTGTTCTTTTCCATAATTAGGACAGCCGAGTCTTATCCCACCTCCTCATCTTGGGAAGTTTGAGACTGTACCATTAGTTGGCTGTGTAGAGAGAGAGAGAGAGAGAGAGAGAGAGAGAGAGAGAGAGATTGGTGGGGTGGAGAAATGTGTACATGTATATATTGATATATACATATTAGAAGCCATCATTATTGAATCTCTGCTATTCAAAGTTTTGTTGTCTGGCGAGTACTGGTCAGTGAGAGGATGATGATGATGTTGGTGTTGCTGCAGCTGCTGCAAAATCCCATCAAATAAAAAAAAAAGTTTGAGATTTCTCTTCCCATCTTTCACAGTTTTGGTGCTTGCTATCCTCTGTTCTCTTTCTTTTTCTCCTGTATGGGTAATTTCTGTATAAGCATTGTTTTCTGCAATTGGGACAACCCAGACCATCCAGGTCCTCATCCTGCAGGTTATAGATTTCAGCATCTGAACCATCACAGCAAGCCTCAATTTCTTTATTCAATCCTGGCCTTTTAACGGCTATATTCTGCTTTTTGGTCAGCACTGCTGTCATCTTCGGTGTTTCCAAGGCTTTTCATGATATTGGCCGTCCGTGGTTGGCTCATCTAGGGTTGTATCAATCTGCTGTGGTGGCACCCAGTTGCCTACTGGCTAGACTTGGGACTCTTGATGGGTCGGAATCGGAGTTGAGCCTGTTTGCCCCTCAAAGGGGATAAGTCACCTTGATGACAATCGACACTTTTTCTTTTTCTTTTTTTGATAATCCATGGAAAAAAAATCTCATCACTGACAGCCCATTGGTTGGCCTCTGGTTGGTAAAACCGTCGTTCCCCCTTGACCACTGGAGAGTACAGCCAGCTACCTGTGGGTTTTAAACTTGTGGTGCTTGGTCTACTTGGTGACATTCACAAGTCGCTACCATATGAGTGTGCTCTTGTGGGCTTTTCTTTTTTCTCGTAAAAAGGAGAAGCCACCATGATGGTTTAGATGTAGTATCATTGACCGAGAAACCTATGAAAAGTGTTTGGTGTGAAACTCCATGAGTGCATCTTTCCTATCAACTTGAGATAGTTTTTCATTGATTTTGACCTTGCGGCCAGGGATGAACACCTTGGATATTGAACTTGGAAATGTCTGATTTGAATGCCTTAAGCTGACCCATCAAGTCAGGTATGTAGAGCCTTTGTGGGCGACCAATGCTGATTAGAAATCAAAAGAATGATATGTTATGACATATGATACTGCCAATCGCATGACGATTAGTGGTCTAAGTGAATGCATTTGGAAGGCTGATCATATGTACGAAGGGGTGATAATATAACTCATGAGGTGGTATCCCATGTGTTAAGCGGGTTCTTGTGCCAAGCTGAAGGCTCAGGTTAGAATCCCTCTGCCACATGGGTTTTAAGAGATATCTGGTAGGGGTCTGCCTAACCCCAGCTTGCCTATAAAAAAAAATAAACTCATCTTAGCCATTCATATGCATTGGGTTGGATGGCTACGACTGTACATGATGCACATAGGATACAATTCTTAAAACCCTTGATCCAGACCTTTGCCAGTCTAAGTCATCTTAGTGACTGAATACGCCTTAGAGTAATTGAGCTAGACTTCTTTGATGCACCCAGCCAAGTTGGTTCCATCGTATTCCACGTTGAGTGTTGTGAAAGGTGCTAGAGTCTGCATCAGGAAATATGGGCATTAACCTACAAGGGCTCAGCTCATCTGGTAGGGGAGACTTGTGAATGTCACCAAGTTGACTGGATGTCACAAGTTCGAAACTCACGGGTTACCTTGCTGCAACAAGGTGGGGGTGGGTTTTCCCTTGAACTATCCAAAAAAAAATGCATTTGGTATGAACATTTGTCCCTCGTCATTTTATGGGTATCAGATGTGATGTGTGAACATTTGGACCTAGAGAGAGAGAGAGAGAGGGAGAATTGGACTGACAAGGTAACGGACAGAAGGGATACAAGTTTGTAATTAAATGAGGGAGTTGGCTTGTGGTGATCGTGAGTGGGTGGTCGGTGCATATTCATTGCCACGGTCGAGAGTAAATGTCCTTTTTCCCGGACAAGTCCAAATATCATTTATGTTTGTTTTTTTTAAATATTTTTTTATTATTCTTACGGGGTTATGTTTATTTAAATATATGTTGAGAAGTCTCATTGGCACGTGGATGTATATTTTGAAAAATCCCAAGACAACATGAGCTCCAACATGCTCACGCTCAAATAGGCACAATCACACAGACTATTTTAACCTGGTTTGATCTAGATAATAGTTCTCTCACACTCTCTACAATCACTAGAAAGAGAGGACCTCATGGATATTTATATATGCTCATGTACACAAATTTGAGAAGAATACTTTTAGAGATACTTTTGCAGCATGTTTTGCAATCTGATGAGACTTAGATATTTGCAAGAAATAGACTCTCCAATGTGATCAGCATCGCGGACATCGCAGACTCTTTTGCTCTGGAGATTGAGTCTTGCACGATCACGACTACTCTGTGCCTGATCTGAATGAAATCTCTTATACTTATGGACTTTGGTATGATCATGATTCTGCACCTGGACAGAATTGAGGCTCTTATCTGGTTGGAGTATGTTGCAACCACCAGGCTTATCAACACAATGTGCTTTTACATCCCCTCGCAAGCTCAACATCGGGCATGTGATGTTGAGCTTGGATATGAAATATTGGAAAGATGACACTGGCAAATGTTTCGTTAATATGTCGACAATCTGATCTTGCGATATGAGATGCTAGACTTGAAGTTGTTTTCGAGCAACCTTGTCACGAACAAAATGAACATCAATTTCAATGTGCTTGTTGCGACTAAGAAACGTTGAATGAGCCGCAAGGTAGGTTGCACTGACACCGTCACACCACACAATTGAGGGAGAAGAGATTGGAATTCCCAATTTAGTCAGCAGGTATTGTGTTCATGAAGTTTCAGTGGCGGCATTGGCAACCACTCTATATTTGGCTTTTGTACTTGAGGGAGACACCACCTTTTGCTTTTGTGAACTCCATAATATTAAATTTGGACCCAAATAAACGGCATAGCCAGAAGTCGATTTTCGATCATCAACATCTGAATGCACAGAAACTCAAAGAGCCTTTGAAGGTCTCAACATCAAACCATATTGAATTGAAAATTTTAGATATCTCAAAATTTGTTTAACTACTTGCCGATGATCCGTAGAGGGCTGATGCATGAACTGACACACCATATATTGAACGGTGCCAATAGGGGTGGCAATCGTGTCGGGTTGTTCCTTTAGTTGCATAACTTTTATGCGAGATTGTGCATAATAGGCTTCTTTCAAAGCCTTTCATACGCCATATGACATGTCAAGATCCACTATTTGAGAGTGGACAACTTTAGTTAATGAAGAAATAATCCTACTAAGCAGCAGCTGGTCGTATTTGTGCCAGGTGACAAACTCTAGATTGGGAACCACTTTTCCCTCTTGGGTAATAAACTCCTCGGGCTTGGTTTTAGAACCATCAATATACCCATGCAGATCATATGAGATCAGCAAGAGTTTGAATTGTGAAGCCCACAAAGCATAATTATCAGTTGTGAGCTTTGTGCTTAAAAAGTATTGGAAGAAATTAGCAGCTGGAATCGATTAAAGCGACTCACCCTTGCTTGAATCGGTGCTCATGGAGGATCTTGAGGGAAGACATGACCATAATATGCTATAACTTAATTTTTTTGGCTCTGATACCATGAAAAATCACCAGACAACATGAGCAGCAAACACACTTACGTACACTCAAACTGGTACAACCACATTGACATGATTTTAACGTGGTTCAATCAGTTATTTTTACGTCCACGATAATGGTCCTCTCACACTCTCTATAATCATATGAGAGATAGGATCTCATGAATATTTATATATGCTCATGTACACAAATTTGAGGAGAATACTCCTCAAAATACATTTGTAGTGTGCAATCTGATGAGATTTGAGACTTTTGTAAAGAATGGATTCTCCAATGTGATCAACATCTCAAACTCTTTTGCTTTGGAGTTGGAGTCTTGCACCATCACAACTCTATGCCTGATCTGTATGTAATCTCTCATCGTTATGGACTCTGGTATGATCAGGATTCTGCACTTGGACAGATTTGAGGCTCTTATCTGGCTTATCAACACGATGTGCTCTAACAATACTCCCACCAATTAGCTGTGAAAAATGTCTTGGTTTAATGAATCCAAGGTTCCTTGATCAGGTTAGATGCTTTGATCTTCTTCATTGTGTGAGAAAGGGGAATGGACCATGTAGCTAAAACTCTCTCTCCTCTCTCTCTCCTCTCTCTCTCTATATATTATATATAAGTAAAGTATGTAATACCTTTGCGGGTAAGGAGCCTCTTAGTTGGAACGTATAGTGAGAGGACCCTATCTAACCCATGGATATTGTTCAACATAGTAAAAAATAGATGGAATCAATTGTTGGATATTATTTTTTCGACATAAAAATACAATTGTAGGAGGGTTCAAAATTTGAAACATTGTAGGTTGTTGATTTTTTTAACTTCACACGTTGGAATGGCATGATCCAAACATGTAGATCCGGAGGGTCAAATGTGCAAAAAATATTAAAAAATTAAAAATATTACAGCTTTTTATTAGGGATACAGTGTCCCAAAGATACACCTACGACCTAACACGCAGAGACCGACCTACATTACGACTAGGGGGGCCTGCCAAAGAACTTTAAACTTATATTGAGGATTAAGATATGAGGGCATAGACTTTTAAAGTTTGTAATTAACTTTTGATACTTTAATAAATGCAAAACATTTTTATTGAAATATAATTAAGGCACTAAAGTATTGTTAAAGATATTAAAATGGTGCCTGGTACGTGTCAAATGTGTACCCTTCTATATATTTCCCTGAGAAAATTCATGATGAAAAAAAAAAAGTAATGACCCGAAATTAGGTGAGCATTTTTGCCGTGTCGTTCATCACAGCTGAAGAATGATTCAAAAAGGAAAGTTTGGGGTGAGAGAGGCTCGAACTCTCGACCTCAGGATCACTCGTATAGCTATGAGACCTACGCGCTAGCCAACTGCGCCACCACCCCAGATTGGTCTAATTGTTCATTGAATTATATTAAAGAAAAGAACAGATCAGGTGATCGACCAAACCACGATGGCAAACGCTTTAACATTCCCACCGTCCATTGATCTAATCGCACCGTCCCCTGTGCAAGCTGCAAGGCCCAGTAAGAAGGTGCTGATAACATCATCATTGATGGCCATGTTGGTGACCGTTGATCTCCAGAATAGACGGTGGGGATGTTAGAGCATTTTCCCACCGTGATGACCATGCCATACGGGAACTGGGTATGGATGAGGCCAGTCTTATGTTGCCTCTCAATTTTATTGATGAGCCATTTTTCAGTGAACAAAGTATGAATCGTAGTCACGAAAATGGACTGGCTTTAAAAAAATATCACGAAAATAGATATTGAAAAATTGATATAATCCTAAAAAAGTGATATTTTTTAAATATCACATTTTTACCGTGATATAATCACTTATTAATGTGATTTTTATATTGTTATATGTTGTTTATAATATTTTTATGTTTTCTTATATTTCTATGTATTTTTAAATTTAAATATGTTGATATTTTTTTGTGAAAACAATTTTTTTTTTTTAATTTAGCACAAGTTTTTCCTTTGCCCAGAAAATCCTAATAGTAATATTTATGACTATGATATGAATGTCCATTTTGTCGATTTTTTCTCTTGTGCATCAGGCCAAACGGCTTCTTTTTTTTTTTTTGAAAGGCAAGCTGGGGTACTCTTACCAGAACAACAGCTGCCTCATGTGACAGAGGGATTCGATCCTGGGCCTTCAGCTTGACACAGGACCCCGCTTACCACATGAGATACCTCCTCCATTGCCAAATGACTCTTTCTACTAAGTGTTTTCTAAATTAAAGCAAAAGAAAAGTAAAACTGATATTTTGTTTGGGTTTGGATTTGTCAGTGTAGAATTTTCCTTGATCCATCTCCTTCAAAGTGGAAAGTTTCTAACTACGAGAGAAAGAAAGTTGTTAGTGCCTAAACCCTATATCGTTTTTTTTTTTACGAGGAACCCTTGCTGAAGGGCGAAAAACCTCGGGCCGAGTCCCACGACCACCCTGCCTTCATGACCCACCTCTGAAAGTTACATACACACCTGTGCGTCAGTGGGGTTTGATCCTGTGCTTTCATCTCAGCACCCTCACAACCACCCCTCTGGCCATGCGGGGGACCCCACGGTGGTGAGCCTATACCCTATGCCATTTTAAAAAAAGGAATGATGTAGGTTAATTCATACTTGTAAGTCCATTCCAGTTGTCTAATATACTTTCTTCAACTCACATTTTCAAATGTTAAGGAATTGGTGAACAAAAATAAGATTATCCCACCCCTAAAGAGAAATGAAAGCAACCATCAGAATTATGTTGGGCTTGTTTGAATTTTTATCTACATATTGGATTTATGTTAAATCTATTTAAAATTTGAGGTTGTTTACCTATAATTAAGGGTCAGTAGGGACTATATTGGAGGTTGGAATTGATTTATGATCTATTTTTGGTTTCTTTATTTTTCTTTGATTTGCAATTAGTTAGTTTAATTTGTAGTAACCTACCATAGTTTGTAGTTAATAGGTCCATATTTGGGGTCTGACCCAAACTCATAGGCCTACTAAAATTGGGTCGGGTATAATCAGTCGGGGTGCCGGGTATATCCTACCCAGTTACACCCCTAAATGGTGACTCGAAATTCGAGATTTGATCCATCATCTTATCTGTTCGTGATGGCGATAGAAACTGTCATTGGGTGGAAATGGCAGCACAATCGAGTAGAAACCAGTGTTGATAATGTTTGGTGCGAGCTTGGTTGCAGCCACAACGTGCAGTGGTAGCACCGTAAAGTGTGTGTGGTGGCACAGACATGGCATGTGCACCAACGGTTGGTAGAGGCTGTCAGTGCAGGTCTCCTTGTGGTGGGACGTTGCAGGTTCAAACCCCAGTGGTACTTTGAATAATAACTGGTGGGTCTGCCTAACCCCAGCTTGCCTTTCCAAAAAAACGACATGGCATGTGCATTGGGACATTAGGCAACAATGACTTGTAGAAGATGTGTCAAGGGGCACATTCAGAGCCACCAATAATGGAGAAGGGATTAGATGCAACCTAATTCCACCAAAAAGAAAAAGCAAAAACAAAAAAAAAAAGTGCTGCTCCCCAACATGACCAACATTTTCAGAGTGTGGACCCCACAAAGGTTGATACGTTTGGAGCCGATCAACACGGAAGGAGATCAGGTCATGCTGAACATGAGCGTTTTTTCTCATGCCGACATCGTGGCCGTCAGTTTCCATTTTGGATGAATGCCACGTGGTTTTGTCGACTTTTGAGATTTTTAAAATGCAAATCGGATGGCCACGATGTCAGCATGAGAAAAAACGCTCATGTTCAGCATGACCTGATCTGCTTCCGATCAACACGTGTCGCGTGCTAGTTGATGGGATGGGCACCTTTTTTTTATTTCTTTTCCTTTTTTTTTTTTGTGCAATTACATTGAAACTGATCCACTTCATAATGATGCACAATGTTGTTTGGTGCAAAACATGCAAAGTAAGCAGCCAAAGAGGGTGGCGACTCCCTTGGGGCAAGGTCTTAGCTCATGGAGTTTTACTCTGCCAAGACAGTGATCTTAAGTAGGGCAGGTAAAGCTAGCGCGACTAGGTCTCTGATCCTGGAGGTGGTTTCAAGAATGCAGCCAAAGGGGGGGTGGGGCAGGGTCACCTCCGAATGCAAGGGTCATTTGCCTAGAGAAAGCTGGCAGTGAGACACAAGCCATGTGGGGGGACATAACCTCTCCACTTCAGCACAAGGGGTGCTGGGGTGCACATGAACATGACAAACGTAGCAGCCAGCATTAGAATTGGGTAAAGGAAGTTAGTGATGAATGAACCCTTATGGGGACTCAATTATGCATGAATGAGACAGTCAATGGTATTAAGATACGTGGACACGACACGTGACACCGGTTCGAGTGCAAGTTCAATTTTTTGTTTTTGGAACATTGGACACGAGGACATGAAATTTTTAATTTTTAATCAACAAAAATTACATTTTTTGATATTGAATATTAAAAAATACTCATTTATTGAAATAACACAAAGACACCAAAAAATATGAAAATAATATCAAAACGTTTGAGTGTCCATGTGTGTCCGCTCATGAACGTGCTGCCAAAATGGTGTGTCCCTGTGACATAGGGAGCAGGGACCCAGAGAGCGGCTAAGTGCCATGGCTATGTGATACAGACAATCACGTGACAGCATTTCATGTGGGGCCTGCACTCTGTAGCTGTGGGCCCCGGTTAGAGCCTCCTTTGATCTCAGCTCAGCTCAGCTCAGCTCGTGACATAGGAGATAGGTACTGGATTTCATAGTAAAGTTCCAATCTGAATCTGGTTAAGATTTGAGTTTCGGTGACATTGGATCTGCTGAAAATGGGTAAAACTTGTTGATTTTCATATAAAAAAGGTAAAATGGGTCTGTCAGAACCGTCTCCGGTCCTGATCTGATTAGTTTGTTTACTTGATTTCAACCCGAAACTAATTATGACCAATCATATTTTTTTGTGGATCCAGCGCAAATTCCTGTATGTACAAATTCATAATGCGGGTCTAATCCAGGTCAGACTTGGGTCGGAGGTATTATATCTTTCTGTGTGGAACTATTTCTTTTCTTAAAAAAAAAAAAGGGTTGGGCGCTCAAAGTACTATTAATCATGGTAATTTTATCTAAAATGTATGACCAAATTTTCAATATAGTTGTTTTTTTAATAAAGAAAGATATGAAGACACAATTAGGGATGGCAGTCGACCAGGGGAAACGGATCCCTGCTCCATTTGGACCGGGGATGGAGGACATGGAACATGGATGGACGTTAAAATCGAACAGGCTCATAACAAGTTTGGGCTCCTTAAACCTATTTTAGCGTGGGAGAAGCTTGGACTCGACTCGGTTAAAGCTGGATCCTGGATTGTTCATTTACTAGACGAGATATGCTCAAACTATGAGCCTGTTCGCCTAGACGAGCTCCACTCCAAGCCCGTTTTGAGATCATAGTTAGCAATACGTGAAAACTACAAAAAATAATTAAAACAGAATATATTATTTGAAAAGTTTTGCATTTAAAAAATGGCTGAAAAATTGTATGAGAAAACAAGTCACAGAAAAAAATCACCAAGCAATACATACAAGTTTCATTCGGTTTTAATTTTATAGAATGGAGTAAAAAGAACACTCATATATATATATATATATATATATATATATATATATATATATATATATATATATATATATATATAGAGAGAGAGAGAGAGAGAGAGAGAGAGAGAGAGAGAGAGAGAGAGAGATGCAAACATGCTAAATGGGTTTTTAGTTTTTTTTTCATGATTCTGCCCCATGATGTGTGGAATTCACAGCCAGATCATGTGTTTTCGATGAAAAAAAATGATATTTGGAGCTTCAAAATTTTATAAAGATTTTGAACCATTGATTTTTTGAACCTTATAAAAATTAAACTCACCCATGTATTGGAATCGAACACTCCAAGAATTGATACCTATAAAAAATTTTGAACCTTATAAAAGCTCACCCATGTATTGAAATCCAACACTCAAAGAGTTGATACCTATAAAATCAAGGGTATAGATCACATCTGTATAGTTAGAATTTAAAAATAAGACAAAAAAAATCTTTAAAACCACATTTACATGTTTGTATCATTATATACATTCATGCTAAATGAGCTTTTTAGGGCTTTTTTCATTTTATTTTTAAATTTTGACCATACGGATGTGATCTATGTAATTGATTTTATAGGGATCAGTTCTTGAAGTGTAATAAACAGAAAAACTGATCGTTACTATGAGCTTGGAGGGATCGCCAATGACCACAAAATTGAAGGAAATCAATCGAGAAAGTTGGCGCCATGATCTGGTCTTAACCAAGAATGCCAAAAATAAGAACTAAACTTGACTTGGGTTTGGATCAATTACCAAAATGCCCCCATCCTTTCTCAAATCTACCAACCAGTCATGATTTGGTCTGACCAAACCTACCACAGTTGAGTGTGTCTGACTCAGATCTTGGCTCGGTTCAGTTCACCTACATAGCAAGTGAACATTCTTGTGGTAGTAAAATGGAGCCTTGACCCTAAGGAGCTTGTACCTCCCAGCCTTTTAACTAAGGTTACTAAACAACAAACATGAATTTGGCATATCAAACTCATGAAGGTGCATCAATAACTTCTACGCAACATGCACAAATGATCTGACATTCCAGTCTATTTGGGCAACCAACATAAACACTAGCATAGGCCCCGGGGCAGGGGACCTAGCCTCAGAGTTTTATGATTCCGGCATGACGACCGTAGGTATAGCAGGCTGAGCCAGCGTGACCAGTCGGGTGCGGTTTCTTGGGTGCGGTTTCTTTGGGTTATAAATCCAAGCAAAAAAACCAACATAAACACAATTGAAACCTATGCTGCATCTTATTTCGATAGAGTCCAGGTCACACAAATAATACAAGAATTCGAGAATGAAGCTGGAATTTCTACAACCCTAGAGAGGTATTTCACCTACTTGATACATAATTTTAAATGCTCATCATAGTAGAAAAAACATAGAAGAATACCACAAGGCCCATTTGTATGGTTGAAAGATTGAACTATGTTTGTGTCACTCAATTTTGCTGCCTGAAAATTAGAAAAACCATCTAATTAAATAATGCGAAGCTACACAAAACCAAAAGAAAAAAGAAGGAAAGAAGGAAAATGTATTAAGAATTTAGAGTACCTGTAATGTGATAGCCTTAATTAATAGCGCCATTAATATCATAACCAAATAGGACTCCTAATGTTGGAATAAAAATCTGCATTTAAAGTACACAAATCAGCACTCAAGCCTACAAATCAAGTCACTACATGTAAACATGATCTTATCTTTAAAAAAACTTCATGATCATGATCATAAAAGTATATATATATATATATATATATAGAGAGAGAGAGAGAGAGAGAGAGAATTTGAAAAAGAAGACCAGGAAAAACTGAAAATAGAGGGAGATACAAATGGGGTTGTGGGTTTTATGTAGTTTCAATTTAAATCAGGTAAAAACTGTAAAGGAGTTGGCTGCAAAATAGGGACGTGGGGTTTCAGCTTTTATTTAATTAGAAAAAAAAAGGTAAGGTAAAGGTAAATCCTGTTAAGATTAATTTAGCTGCAAAATAGGGACGTGGGGTTTTAGCCTTTTTTTTATATTTACACAGAAAAACCTCCTCTAGGATCAAAGACCTAGCCGTGCTGGCTCTGCCTGCGGTACTTATGATCACTGTCCTGACAGCGTAAGTAAAATGATATGGGCTTGCCCCTTGCCCAAGGGAGTCACCACGCTTTGGTTTGCGCAAGGGGTGACACACATGGGATTTGAACCTAGACCGCTGCCTAGTGGCCTAGGCCCCATCCCACTGCGCCAAACTCCTTTGGGGCAATGGGTTTTAGCTTTTACTTAGATATAAAAAAGATTAAAAAAAGGCAAGGTAAAAAGGTAAATCCTGTTCAGGTTTATTTAGCTGAAAAATTAGGACGTGTTTTTTTTTCTACTTAGTTAAAAAGAAAAAAGAGACAAAAAAGTTGTGTAGAGAGAAAGAGAGGCGTAAGGTTGGGATCCTCATTTCATTGGTTGCTAGTTTTTAGGGCCTTTGTCCGAAACAGTTACCTAAACTAGAATGTCAATTACTAAGCTGCTCACACTACAACAAAAACAATATATAGCTCAGTCCAAAAACTGCCACTATAGATTACCATAAGTGCCCCTAAATCATTACATTGCCCACAGACGCGTTCCTCATCTCGTAGCGACAACTTGTGAACGTCACCAAAGTTGACAACAGGGCGTCATAAGTTCAAAACCCATGGGAGGCGTCCCTTACTAAAAGATCGAAGTTTTCCAAGTTGGGCTTACTTTCCGGTGAACACAGAGATGGGCTTACGTTACTCAAGGGTTTTGCCAATGGGAGGCCTGTCAATATGCAGTAAGTGATGGGGTTTTCTATGGCCTTACAAAAAAATTCATTACATCAATATATTTATTAAGATTTACAATCCTGTCAGTGTGGAGAGAGAGAGAGAGAGAGAGAGAGAGAGAGAGAGAGAGAGAGAGAGAGAGAGAGAGATTTGAAGAAACCGCATAATTGAGAAAGGTGATGTAGTCAACACGTGAATGAGTTGCTGGTAGAAGTCAGAACAAGCCATTCTGGATAAGGGATCAGTATGGTCACCTAACTAATAAGAAAGGGAACATAAAGTTACATTGACTAACATAATATACTGGGAGCCTATATATCATTTCACAGACTATCTAGGTCTAGGGAAAAATAAACTTTTTCAAATATCAGGCTTCATATATACAAGGGTAGTTTTGATATTTAAAGAAATTATTGTTTTTCAGAGGCATTTAAACTTTTTTTTTTTTAAGGGAACGCCCCCCCTCTGGTTGGTAAAACCCTTGAGGTCCCTCCTGCCCACCAGGGAGTCTGACCAGCTTCGACCTTGCATCAACTTGGTGACATCCGGGTAGCAGGGACAACTGGTGAATGTCACCAAGTTCACAACAGGACGTCAAGAGTTCAAAACCCATGGGAGGCGTCCCTTACTAAAATATCTAAGTTGCCAAGTTGGGCTTACTTTCCGGTGAACACAGAGACTCAAGGGTTTTGCCAAGTGGAGGTCTAGTAGATGATGGGGTTTTCTATGGCCTAACAAAAAAAAAAACTCATTACATCAAGATATTTATTAAGATTTACAATTCTATCAGTAGAGAGAGAGAGAGAGAGAGAGAGAGAGAGAGAGAGAGAGAGATTTGGCGAAACCGCACAATTGAAACCAGAGACAAAAAAGGGTGGTGTAGTCAACACGTGAATGAGTTGCTGGTAGATGTCAGAACAAGCCATTCTGGATAAGGGATCAGTGTGGCCACCTAACTAATAAGAAAGGGAACATAAAGTTACATTGACTAACGTAATATATTTGGAGCCTATCATTTCACAGATTATCTATGTCTAGGGGAAAAAACTTTTTCAAATATCAGGCTTCGATATATAAGGGTAGTTTTGATATTTAAAGAAATTATTGTTTTTGAGAGGCATCTAGCTTTTTTATTTTTTTTAAGAAGAAGGGCGAAGAGACAAGACTCGTTAATGGACACGGACTACGAGGAATCGTGACCCGTTATCATTTCTCATAACCCATTAAAGCATCCAAATAAACACAGAAACTTTGGGCAAAAAGGTACTTTGGTCTTGATTGGATATGGCTCTTAAGGGTCCCGAGCCCGAGCCCGGCTCGGCACGACACGACGGGCGTGCGCGTGTGTGTGGTAGTCATCCCAACCTTTTGTTCGTAGGAACAAGTGTAATAGTTTACATGTAGGTTATAAAGCTTACAACAAACTCAAACACCTTAAATATGTGACTATTCCACGTCATCAAGTCCAACCTTTTCCAAAAAGAAAAACAACCCACGTTTTCATATTTGAATTCTCTCACCTCATTTTTTTACGTCCAACATTTTCCCACAAATTCAAAGAATAAAAACGGGAGGAAAACAAAATGCAAGATAAGATAATCTGCAATAAAACATATCATGCTTTCAACAATAGTACCTTCCAGTTTGAACCACTACCTTAGTTGACTAACTTTACCTCCACAGGAACGACGTGGACTGAAGTCTTGAACTTGAACCTTTGGTGCAGGAGTGTCCAATAGCAACAACACGATAAAGGTTCAATGTTGGATGTAAAAAGAAAAGGTGAGAGAATTCGAATATGAAAACGTGGGTTGTTTTCCTTTTTAAAAAAGGTTGGACTTGATGATGTGGAATAATCCCATATTGAAGGTGTTTGAGTTTGTTGTAGGCTTTATAACCTACATGTAAACTCTTACACTTGTTCCTAAGAACAAGAGGTTGGGATGACTACCACACATACGCGTGCGCGCGCGCACCCGCCGTGCCGAGCCGGGCCGGACTCGGGTTCGGGTTTGGGTTCGGGTTCGAGTTCGGGTAATTGACCTTTTAGGGCCATATCCAATCAAGACCAAAGTACTTTTTTGCCCAAAGTTTCTGTGTTTATTTGGATGCTTTAATGGGCTATGAGAAATGATAACGGGTCACGAATCCTCGTAGTCCATGTCCGTTAACGAGTCTTGTCTCTTCGGATTCCGTAACAGATCTCGACTCTTCGAAGTCCGTTAATGGGTCTCGGCACCTCGGATTTCGTAACGGGCTCCTTCCACGTTTTGTAATCGTTCATGGGTTATAAAAGCGTGGTTAGGGCTGGTGTTACGCATATGCTAGACACATAGAATTCTGAAGAAAGGTTCTGCGTTTTCTCTCTCCCTCTTGCTCTCTCTTTCCTGAGTTTTTGCTGAAGTGATTTTTCTGCAACTTTGGTTCGAAGAGGTTGTCTTCGAAGGACGATCTGTCAGAGTGCACCGGTTCTGATCGTCGAGGCTATTGTATCCTGAGGGAAGGACGCCGGACCCTGTTTGCACTGTATGTGGGGGTGAATCTTCTCTAAGGGGTGAATCTTCTCTAAGGGGAGTACTTTCGTACGTCTTAGCCATTTACATAATCTAAACATGTTCATGTTGTTTTTATTGTGTTCTATGCAATTGTTTGTCTATTTGCTTTTGTCTGAATTTTATTATTATACGGAAACCGACATGTTTGCTCCCTGTTTCTATTTCAATCTACTTTTAATCATGATTTGTATATTGATGTATATCTTGATTTATATCATATTTTATATCATGATGTTGATTGTGAAACTGTGTGATCTGAAAAACGATCCAACAGTAATATGTTTTCCCTTTCTAGTGCAAATAGAGGAACCTAAAAGGCCTGAAGTTAGGGTGAGAAGCCTAAGTTTACTTGCATATCTGGAGAAGTTCATGCTAGTGTTTTGCCTTTGGTTTGAATCAGCATTCTTTTCTTTTTTTTGGGTTTTTTATAACCACATAAAAACCACATTGTTTACTTAATTCATTGGCATAAAAACCCCAGTTCTCCGGGATGTACACGGGTCAGATTTAGCCATTTTTGAGTTTGTTTTAATAGGATCTGACATAATCAGATTTGAAGTTGGATGGTATCAAACAAAACTGAATCAGGATCTGATTAGCTTAAAACCCGATATTTACACATAACCGGATTCAGCTTTTGTCAGATTCAGACTTGAATGCAAAACTTGATACTGAATCTAGATCTGATCATTAGTCGGATCCAAATTTGACTACCAAATCCGACTAATCATATGCAGGTTGGATCTCGAATTGAATCCAACCCCTTGACATCCATACAGGAGCACACCCAGTTCAGTACACTACACCCCTATGAGATTCGAACTGGTGACACTTTGTCAACTTGGTGATGTTCACAAGTCACCCTACCAGATGAGTGGAGTCCTTGTGGGCAAACCATTATTAATTACTTTTTGTTTTGAAGATTGTGTTTTTAGCTAATCACGTATAATGTAATTTGGTTGTAATTTTTAATCATTTTTTATTTTCCTTCCATTAAATCATGGTTTTTTCTTTTTTTTGATAATCCAAGGGAACCCTCCCTCTCAGTCACCTGCCACACATTGGCTGGCCTGCTTCGACCTTGCAGCAAGAGATGCTACCTGTGTTTCAAACTTGTGTTGTCCCGTCAACTTGGTGACATTCACAAATCGCTCCTACCAGATGAGCTAAGCCCTTGTGGGCTTGAAACCATGGTTTGTGACTCTAGAGTTGCATGAAACAATGAGCCAGAATTGAAATGATCAGGTTTAGAATGTTACTGTCATGGATTTGATCAGTCTAGAATCTTCACGGTCAGAAGTTGATGTAACCAAATGAACTAGAAAACACATGGACAACCATTTCACACCTCATATAAAGATATAAAGTGGCATGTCAGCCATATGCTTTGTATTTTTATTTTTATTTTTATTGAAACATTTGTATCATGGTTGAAACCTGTATCGTTAATATCCCAAAAAAAAAAGCAAAATCATGAACTCTTTATCATGTTGATCCACACCAGCAGACTAGTATTAGCACTTACAAAAACTCTATTTAACAAAGTTTTGGTCCAAATATATAAGAATTTTCTTGTTATAGATTTGTTGACTGGAAATGATAATGCTTTCCCACTAGGGGCACGTTTGGAAGCAAGAAAAATGTAGGAAAGGTGATGCAAAATAGAAAATTCGTATGGGTTTTCCTACTCTTCCAAATGAGAGAGACTTTTTCTCTGAAAGAGCTTTTCTAAAAAATACACTTTTTGATAGGAAACATTTCTCCCTGGAGAGGGTGAAGGAAAGCCTATATATATATATATAAGCAGTCATATACTGTCAGTCACATATATAACTTTCTGTGACCGGGTCACCCTTTGAACAATTCATTAAGGAGTGTCCTCATGCCTTAGATGTTGAAAAAGTCAAAACGGTATGTGGAATTGTGTTTTCAGGTAGCTTCACAGGGGCACAGTCCCACAGAAATGAAGAAAAAAAAAGACTTTCTAAAATTCTTATAACCCGCAACACACACACACACACACATATATATATATATATATATATATATATATATATATATATATATATATATATATATATACACACACAAGGGCATAGCTAGGGGGGGCAGGACTGAGCTGTAGCCCAGTCCTGCCTCCCAAAACAGTTAATTTTTTTTGTTTTTTTTAAAAGCCCAGTCCTAGCCCAGCCCTCATTCCATATGAAATAGATTTTTATCCATTTTTGTAGCCCAGTCCAGTCCTAGCCCAGCCCTGACTGCAGCAAATAGTTTGATTTGTCCATATGAAATAGATTTTTATTAATAATTCTAGCCATTTTTTATTTTATCTCAAAAAAAAATTCGGGGGAACCCCCGACTTTCGCACAAATAAATTTTTTTTTGCTACACTCCTGTTTGCCCCCCCCCCCCCCGCTCACATGAATCCTAGCTACGCCCCTATATATATATATATTGGCTACTAATGAAGGTACAGAACTAATGAGTAAAAAATTATAGGTGCAAGTTGTATTGACTCAATCTAACCACATAAATATGTTCAGCATGGTTTGTTTGCTAAGGATCAAGCCTTGGATCATGATTTTCTGATGTAAAAATGTGATATTTTTGAGTTATGAAATTTTGGCACATCGTGGGCTGTTGACTTTTGGACCTCTTTAAAAACCTAATTACTTGTCATAATCGCATGATTCAAAACAAGTTTCTTACTAAAAAAATCATGTAGATCACATACTTAACATTTGATCTACAAAAAATTATTTTTTTTTGAAGAAAATAGTGATTTTTATTCATTACCTTCATTAGTAGCCAATATTTATCCTATATATATGAGTAATATGTATAATCCAAGCCATGTATCTCTCACTCCTTTAGAAAACATTTTTCCATGTGTTTTTTGTTTAATTTAAGCCCATAGATGTGATCTCTATCATTATTTTACTAGAAAACATGTATTAGTTTAAGCATTTTTTATATTTAGATGTATCTTTAACTAGATGGAAAATGAATGGTATATATTGCACTAAAAACTTGATTAACTAATAATCAAGAATTTTTGTTAAAACTAATTTTATTCAAAACATGATATATTTTTAGTAAATAAATAATGATAAATACATTTACATGTTTAGATTATGCAAAAAAAACTTGCACAAATATGTTTTTTTAAGAGGTCAGGGAGATACATGATAATACACATTATATATATATATATATATATATATATATATATAAAGAGATAGGAGTGTTTGACATTACATCGAATGTGCATGTGTCAGATGATCGTATGTGCATGTTAATAAGAAAATAGACCTTTAGCGATGGTTGTGACGGGCAGCGTGGTGAAAGACCGCTGCTAAAGACTGATTCTTTTAATGTGTGGCTCATGGTTGAGCGTCATTTGACGCTGCACAAGTTCGACCTTACTCTCTCTCTCTCTCTATATATATATATATATATATATATATAGAGAGAGAGAGAGAGAGAGAGAGAGAGAGAGAGGACAACTATTCATAATATGCATGAAGAAATATTATAGGTTTACACTACTTATTTCTTCTAATTATACGATAACTATGAAGAATTAATAACATTTCTTATAAAATATATGATTACACTAACTACAACTAAAACTATTACAAGGTCTGTTATACTTTATATAAACGAATATATGGTCAGCCTACTTTCAATAAAATATTAAATATTATGAATAAAGTATTTAAATGCAACACAAATAAAGAATTATAGAAAACATGATATGGGTACACTAAATTTTGAGATTTCTCCATTTCATCTAATACATTACATCATTCTTAAGATTAAAAACATGTACAAAATTCAGTTTTTTATGTAATTAAAAACTTTTAATAACACATGTATCACAACTTTTTATTGAAAAAAAATGTTTATGAGAAAACATCAAGAAACGTAGATGAAAGATGCCTCCAAAATGAGGTAAACAAATTTTCCTTATAAAACAAGTAGGTTTTCCTATGACGGGCCGGAAACATGTTTCCTATACACTTTCACAAATTTGGGAAATGCTCGGTTTTCAGTTTCAGGAATGGTTTTCATAGAAATGGTTTTCCCACATGCAGGTAGATTTTTCGGCAACCCTGCATTTACCTTATACGGATGGGTGCTCCAAGGCAACAACTCCTTTATGCAGAAAGAGAGTCCAATCCATTCTCGTTGGTTGAAGGTACAATATATATATATATATATATATATATATATATATATATATATATATATATATATATATATATATATATATATTGTTGGATCATATTTCGGATCACACAGTTTCACAATCGCCATCATGATATAAAACATGATATAAATAAGGAAATATAACAGTGTAATTAGCATGATTATCAGACGACCGAAACAATAACAGGGAGCAAGCATGACAGGTTCTGCATAAAACCAAAATCGAGACAGCATATGAACAAACATATCCATAGAACACAATAAACATAAAAGAAGCATGTTAATACTGTGTAACAGGCTAAGGCGTACAGAAGTACTCCCCTTAGAGAAGATTCGCCCCCACATACAGTGCAAATCAGGGTCTGGCGTCCTTCCCCCAGAATACAATAGCCACGACGAACCGAACGGTGCACTCTGACGGGTCGTCCTTCGAAAACAACCTCTTCGAACCAACGTTGCAAAACAACCCCTTTCAGGATAACTCAGGAGAGAAAGAGAGTAACAGGGAAAAGAGAAAACTCGCAGAGCTTCAGAAACTAGAGCGTTTGTCTCTCAGCATGTCCATAACCTCAGCCCTGACCACGCTTTTATAACCCACGAACGGTTATGAAACGTGGAATGAGCCCGTTACGGAATCCGAGGGGACGTGACCCGTTAACGAACTTCGAAAGATCGAGATCCGTTACGGAATCTGAAGAGCCATAACGGGCACGGACTCCGAGGAGTCATGACCCGTTATCATTTCCCATAACCCGTTACAGAATCCAAATATCCAAAGAAACTTTGGGTAAAAAGGTACTTTGTCTTGATTGGATATGGCCTATGGCTCTAAAGGGTCAATTACCCGAACCGGCTCGGCTCGGCACGACACGGCATGGCAAACGGGCACGCGCGCGTGTGTGTGGTAGTCATCCCACTCCCTTGTTCTTAGGAACAAGTGTATGAGTTCACAAGTTGCTTATAAAGCCCACAGAAAACTCAAGCACAAGCAATATGGGACTATTCCACCTCATCAAGACCACTTCCTCTAAACCACTCATGTTTCTCCTTTGAATTCTTTCTCCCTACCTTCTTACACCTAACATATATATATATATATATATATATATATATATATATATATATATATATATATATATATATATATATATATATATATATATATATATATATATATATAAGGAGAGAGAGAGAGAGTAATGCGTTGTAAAACCCACCCATTATAGTCGGTGGGGAGGATAAACATAAAAAAAAACAAAGTCAACCGACCAAACCGGTTCAGACTCAACCCAGATTGGGTCCGATTTGTTAAAGTCTTAGTTTTTTTATTTTGGTTCTAGACTAAACTAGATCATACTGGACCAATTAGTTTGGACCAGACCCAAACCGAACTGGGTCTGGATCCAATCTATGACCAGTAGGATCAGCCTTGTATCCAGATCAAAAATGAATTTGAATCTAGTCAGTATGTCTCTGACTGAGACAAAACTGGACGAACTTAGTCTACTCTCAGTTAGAACAGTTCTAATCCAGTTACACCAAACTGGATATGGATCTATACCAGTTAGTAAGCAGATCTGAGATGAATTTTAGAGAATCTAGATGGGTTTGAACCCAAACCCAAATGGGTCTAAACTAGGTTCAGTAAACCCAATGTTCTAAAATCAGACCGAGCTCGATCTAACCTGAGCTGAGTTAGGTCAAATCACAAAAAGTTGAAATGACTAAATTATCCTTGTATGCGCGACCCAATATCAAGCTAGTAAAATGAACATAACAGTGTACCCTGAACTCATAATTGAATGAGGTTTGGTGTGTTGGGTTCGTTTCTTAGAGATGAATCTGCATGTCCTATCGTTCTGACTAAACCTGAGTCACACAATTTGAGGTCAGGCAGACCACCTTGAAAGGGTAATTTTGGAAAATTTGACAAAGAATAAATAAAATTTATTTATTAATATGAACATACTTGTGTGAAGGTTGGATTCTATTATTAGAATTAAGTGAGACTCGATTGCAGACTAGAGTACAACGTTTGCATTCGAGGTAAGTAAAATTATAAGTATTTTAGTTAATAAAATATTGTATGATGACGTATTTATGAATTAGACTACATGAAATCATGTTTACTTGAAATTACAAAAATACACTTTCCTTGTGATTAGAAAATGAATCATGTGAATTATTATTGATGCAATGAATGGTTTCATGTATTTGTGATTCTTAAGCATGAGTTGCATGTATTGAGTTGTTGCATTTTAGATGAAATGCATACTTATATACTTGAGTTTATGAAGAACTTAAAAATACATGCATAAGAACAAAGTCTTTAAGATGAGATTTGAGTGGCATACTAGTTACAGAGCATGTTAAAACTCAATAAATTATTAAGGCTGATGGATGAAAATGGCTAGAGAGAATTGAGACTCTAGAGTTAGATTAAGATGTAGCATGAACCACGAAAACCTTAAAGCAGGTATAGCTCTAAAATACTAACTTGTTGGTTTGATACCAAAGCTCCTGCACTACGGTGTATAGAGACAAAGATAGTGATTTACAGTCTGGTCAACACTCTAAAATTAAGGTATTCTACACAGGATGCTACGCCCACGATAGGCTATTATCGGTATAGCCTAAGTAGATAGTATTTAACATCAAGAGTATTCTAACTTGTGAGAATCGAGTGAGAAACTAGAGAGAATTAAAAGACACAAACATGTGTGTGATGTGTGATAAAAAAACTAAAATAAGACTAGGGACGTTGTAATCTGAGTTTATTTTGCTTATAATTTAGCTCTTACTGAGTTGTAGATTCACCCTCTTTTAATTATTACAAGTGTAGGTTTCATGTGACTTTTGTGGGATAGGACTTGGTGTAGGACGTAGGTGGCCTTATCTTCTGACATAACCGTTTTTTCTTTTTTTTTTATTTGTTGAACTTGAGAGACGATGCCTCATTTGGATGATGTTAGCCTTTATGGCTTATGTGAGATTTTTTTATTTGAATTTAATTAATGATATTTATTTAAATTTTTTTTGAGGCCATGTTTCTGTGTGTTACTTTGGTATTTTCCTTTGGGAAGTAATACCCACAAACTCAGACTCTAGAGGTCCCGAATCAAGGTGTTACATGTGTTTCTTCTGCCATAGTGACAAATATCGCAAGATTTATGAAAATCTTGCGATAATATCATGAGAAATTGCCTGAAAGTTTAAAACGACAATTTCTCGCAAGATTTTCAAAATATCGCAAGATTTGTGAAAAAAACATAAATATCGTAATTTAAACACGATATTTACATTTTAAATGGCTATTTATCATAAAAAATTCTTGTATTTTTATTTTTAAATGATTTTTATTAATATTTTCTTATAAAAAATAAAATTATATATTTAAATTTATTTTTTATTATCGAGAATTTGCCAAAAATATGAGATTTATGATTTTTCAATTTCTCATGAGTTTTTGAAAAATGAGAAATTACCGATAAAAATGTTTGTCACTATGCCTTCTGCCCACTTTCTCATTCTGCCTTGTTCTGCCCTTGCAAAAATCATTGTTTTTGGTATTTTTTCTCACATCTAACACCATAGATGTAATCTATACGTTTTGTTTAATGGAACCGACTTTTGGGTCACCGAAATCTGACTATATATATAGGTTTTTCAGTGATCCAAAATTAGTGGCTATGAAGGTATTAGTTTTTTTTTTTGCTCATAAAAATATATTTTTTCGTTGAAAATACATGATCCAATAGTCTATTCCCACTAAATAGAGCATGCTAACACTTCTAATGGTTCGGATCTATCATAAAACACTTTAAAACTATAGGGCCGAGAAATGAAGCCTAATATGTTTATCTCTCTCTCTCTCTCTCTATATATATATATATATATATATATATATATATATATATATATATATAGAGAGAGAGAGAGAGAGAGAGAGAGAGAGAGAGAGAGGTAGGTGCCTAACCGAAATGGATGAACGCCACGTGATGGAAGCTCAATGAGTGTTCATGCTTAAAAGAGCTTTTAGCGGTGTTGCACCACTAAAAACTGATTTACACGTCTTTTTAAAAGGCCTTTAGCGGTGATTGAAAGCACCGCTAAAGGTCAGGGCAGAAAAAGTGCCGCTAAAGACTAATTTTAACCTAAACACGCGTCTAACATCTATCACATATACGCCGTTGATGCTTAGCAGACATTAGGTTGGGCACCTAATCTTTTCAATGTATATCTGTATAGAGTAATAGGTAGGTGCCTAACGATTTTTGTGACTACCGCGTGCCTACCGAGCTTTGGAAAGATTGTTTCTATTTTTTCTAAAATCTAACCATACATATGTGATCTAGGTACATGCTTGATTTTATGAGAATCGACTTTTGGATTATGTCTGATTCAAACTCTAAGTTAAGTTTTTATAAGATTCAAAAATCAACCGTCTACAATTTTAAAAAATATTCAATGATTAAAAAATAATTTTTTTTTCAAAAAACATGATTCAAGTGTGATTTTCACATAACAATCTGTAGGTCAATTTTTTGAAAAACAATCTAAAAACCCTTTATCCACTGGTGTTTGGCATGCTGTAGGCACAAAAAGCATCGGGCACCTACCCATTACTATATATATATAAATATATATATATATATATATATATATATATAGAGAGAGAGAGAGAGAGAGAGAGAGAGAGTAATGGGTAGGTGTTAAATGATATGTGCTAAATAGGTTTTTCAGGTTTTTTATGTTTTATTTTTAAATTATGACCGATGTGATCTATGTACTTGATTTTTTTAGGGATTAGCTCTTTTAAGAGTTCGATTAGGATACATGGTGGGTTTTTATAAGGTTCGAAAAATCAACAGTCCAAAATCTTTATAAATTTCAAGGCTTCAAATATCATTTTTTTCATAAAAAACACATGATCTACACTGAAAAAAATACCAAAGGCACGTGTCATTTAACATATTTCATTTAGCACCTACCCATTGCTAAAAATGTGTGTAATCACTGGAATTTAAGAACTAGAAATATGGCATTTCCAACACTTTTTTAGCAAATCCAACCATGTGGATGTGCTTGGCATGGTGAATTTGCTAAGAATCGATCATTGGACTGTGTATTTTCGATGAGAAAAATATGTATGAAGATCATGAGCTATGCTTTTAAATCACATCCGTACGGGTTAGATTCAAGAGAAAAGAACAAAAAATATACATATTTTCAGTTCTAGTGTTCTAGTGACTTATATATATATATATATATATATATATATATATATATATATATATTAGTCGTTTTTACATGTATCATGCATCTCATCTTCATACTAGTTAAATAAATATTTAAAAACCATCATGAGATCACCTACATCATCATCGATAACATCGTCGTATCATCATCTTCATCTTCAGCAGCAACCACCACCAGCTAAACAAATGGCCTGCCCCACAGAGTCCCTTACGGCCATTCTCTATCTAACAAGTCTGTCTCAGCACTTGGGAGGAATATCTAAACCAAAATCCAAATATGGTAGGGCAGTTGCATCTTATGGGTCCTGTCTTTTCTTTAAAATCCAAAAGGTTAGGCAGATTGAATTCATAACAATCTTTTCTTTAAAATCCAAAAGGTTAGCTAGGCAGACTAGATTCATAATCATTGCATACATTACCTCATATTAGGCGTCCATTATACATGTGAAGTCACATTTGACACTTTACAAGACTAGCATCAGGTTTTTGAAACGATAATTGATCTAAGGTTGTCTGGATGTGCAGAAAGAAAGCTGAGATAAGTTAGGATTTTGCAGACAGTTCCATTGTTTGTTCTATCCAGATTTTGGATAAGTGGGTTCCAAACACCCCCTGTGTACAAGAGACAAATATTCTAGAGAGAGACAATTTTGTGGCAAAGAACATTCCCAGTTGGTTTCCAACTAGTAACCTATGTAGTTATCTGAAGATGGCACCATTATTTTTATTTATTTTTTATTTTTACTCGGAGAAACTTCTCCACCCCAGACGCATAGACCTAGGTGAGCTGGTTCAGCTTGCCGGTCGTTGTCCATGTCGGCGTAAAACTCCGAGGGCTTACCCCTCGACCTCAGGAAATCGCCAAGCTTGGGAGAGTGACACCCATGGATTTGAATCTAGACAGGCCCCCATCCCACTAGGCCAAACATCTTGGGTCTGATGGCACCACATTATTTTGCAACACAATAGAAGAATTTTTCAATAGAACACGTACTAAACAAGTAACAATCTTTTAAGTTAAAACCGTACCTAATGCCAACATGTTAAGAAACTCATACATTATAAGTATGATGACGCATGCCCATATGGAAGAATTATCCAGTCCTAACCAGGTATCTGCCTATCTGCAAAGTTTGATTGAGAAGATGCTGCCTGCACTTGTGATTTCTACTAAGTGTGGGTTCTTGCGAAGAGAGTTTGATTTTGTCGTAAGCATCGCTGATCGCGTGTACAATCAGTGGCACGCTCATCAATAATGAAAAGGATTTTTAGCGGCGGTCGCGACCACCGCTAAAAATCCTTTTTCCTGCCCAGGGAACTAGCGGCGGTCAGAAACTGCTACATCAACGAACTAGTAGACAATCTGTTTTGACCCTTCGGGGGTTTATATATATATATATATATATATATATTAGGTGACAACAGCCTGTCACTTTTTTTTAGCCTACCACCGATCTATTAGGTTGAAGATATTTTTTTAGATTTGACCGTACAAATGTGAGAGCATATATATATATATATATATATATATATATATATATATATATATATATATATATATATATATATATATATATATATATATATAAAGGTGGCAGTTGTCTGCCACTTTTTTTTGTCCTATTAAGTTTTTTAATAGTTTTTTTTTTTTTTAAATCCGACCCTACAAATGTGATCTACATACTCGATTTTATAAGAATCGACTCTTACATCATCTGATTCCAACATGAAGGTAGCTTTTTATAAGATTTAAAAATCGATGGTCTAAAATTTTTATAAGTTTTAAGGCTTAAAAAATCATATTTTTTTTATTCAAAAAACATGATCCAAGTATCATTTCTTATAAAATCAACCATCTGCACGGTCAGATTTGTAAAAAAAACAATCTAAAAACGCTAGTTTGCAGGTAGTACTCCAAAATAGTGATAGCAACTACCACCATATCTCTTTCTCTCTCTTTTAAATCTTATGTTGCAGGTTGTTTTGATCAAATTTGACTCTATAGATGCATTAAACATGATCGATTTAATAAGAATTAACCCTTCAATCATGTTTTTTTAACAAAAAATATGATTTTTTAAATCATAAATTATTTTGTTTTGTCAACCATTGATTTGAGAATCAGCAAAAAATCCTGCACACAGTTCTGATTTCGGCCATTTAAATATTGATCTTTACTAAATGAATGACGTGAATCACATATGTGGTGTCTGATTTTATCAAACAACTTGCATCAATGAAATCCCCAGAGGTAACATAGGGGATGCTGGATCCTATTTGTACTCGTTGTCTGTTCTTAACCAATTGGAGCTCCGCTTGTCTGGCAGGAGCAGTTAGTGCTCTTGAAGTTGTGTTGGGACGTTGCAAGTTCGAACCCCAAATGGTATGGCTGTATAACTGGTAGAGGTCTGCCTAACCCCAACTTTCTCTGTAAAAAAAACTTGAAAGTAATAATAATAAAAAAAAAACTGAGGACGTGAAAGATATTGCTACAAAAAAATTGCCAGAAATCTCATTCACAAAAAATACTTTTAAAATCTAGTTTTTTTTGACAAAAATCAGCATATATAAAATATAAAATATATAATAAATAGGAGAATGAGAACCTATCGAACCTATCCACTAAGAAATATTTATCTGGTTTTCAGCATTTTTTCGAAATTCTGACCTTCAGCATGATTGATTTACTACAAATTGATACTTAGATCATGCAGTTTGGATGTAAAAAATGGTATTTGGATTCTCAAAAATTTATGAAATTCGTAAGCCTTTGTTTGTTGAAACTTCATAAAAATCTATCCATGCATCAAAATCAAATGCTCTAAAAACTGATTCTTATAAAAACAAGCTCATAGATCACATATTTAAAGATCAGAATTCCAAAAAAACATAGAAAATCCTATAAAAAGTTTTTTAGTGGGTAGATTTGATAGGTTTTCTAGTGGGTAGGTTTTTATTCCCAATAATAAATAAACATATAGATAAGCATAAACACACAATATTTTTAATAGAAATTATTATTTTCAAAATATCCCGTTATTTTTGGTATAATGCCGATGATTGAAAATATCGTTACATGTGACAACTGCAAAGTAGATGGACACATGGCAATGGCAAATACCCACAACAAAGAAGAAAAAGTAGCTGTTAGGCTGATAATGTTTTGGAAGACTCACAGACTAATCATCCATTCATCCTGATTGTGACCCTTCTAGGGATATGAAAGTCAGTTTACCAAGCAATTAGGGACAGAAACGTCATTTTAATGGAAAGCAAAATGGAAAAACTAATCCTTTGTCTTAATCATTAATTAACGAAAATTAAACCGAATTAGAAAATTCAACTAACGTTGATTATTTAAATTTATTAAATAAAAAATAATCTCCACATTCCTTCCCAGTTCCCCCACCCCTTCTTCCCTCTTCGTATATATATTCCGATTCGGACCCTCCGTTTTTTTAAAAAAAAATTATTTAGTAATAATTTGTTTCCATTTTTTATTCCCCAAATTTCCTGTTCACTCTTACTCGATTCGAACGGATCAGGGAAAAAAAACTCTAACCCTAAAAATTTCTTCGGATCGTTGATTTTACTAATTCTTTTAGTGAGATTTTCGGTGTAGATATTTTCTTCTGATGGGAAGAGCGTGCGGATCCCGGTAAGATATTTTTTTTCCGATATATTTGGCATTTTTTTGGATTTGAGTTTTTTTCTTACGCCTGGTGAGTTCTTTGCTTGTTGTGTGATGTGATTATTGGGATATAAGATCTAAATCGAGGTTCTAGGACTAAGTTTTGGTGCGTGTTTTTGACGATTTCTTGGGGGTTTTTTGAAATTAGGGTTCTGATATTTTCGGCACTTTTTTTGTTGCGGGTTTTTCGCTTTACTTGTGGAGTTTGATGGTTTTGGCTTTGGAAGAAGTGGTGTTGATTTTGAGTTAAGATGGGCCGGTGATCGATGTTCGAGGGACTTCTTCCGGTTGTTTTGTTATATTCTTCGTAGTGGTGATTGAGAATTTTGGGTTTTCAGTGTGGACTAGGATCGCTGACTGGGGCGTGGTCTTTGGTCGAATGCGAAATGGTTGTTTGGTAGTATGCTACATTTTGTAGTGCTTGATTTAATTTTGGGTTTAGCGATTCGAATCCGAAAACGTTCAATTGTTGATGCTGAACGCCACTAGCAATTGCATTTTGATCTTTAGATGAAGTTTTGTTGGCTATGTTACTTTGTGCACGCTATAATTGTGTAAGTTTTGTAGATGAATTTGTTATGCCCAGGTTGTATGGTGTTGATTCCGTGCTTGTTTTTGGCTGCTTTGTGTACAATTTGCTTTGCTTATAAAGACGGGTCTTATCAGGCAGACATCAGACGAAGAACTGGTGTTGAGGCGTTGAGAAATTGAGTGATTAGCACCTTTTTAGTCATCTTTGATGCTGGGTATGTGTTGTTATTGATAACAATTTGCGATGGCAACGTTAGAACTGGTTATGGAATATTGTAGCATTGCAAGTTCTTTAGGAAGTGTCTGACATCACTGTTAATTATCGTGTTGGTGGGAATGTTGAACAATTGCAGAGGTATTTTGGGTTTGGGAAATAGATTTGTTGTCTGATTTATAATTTTTGGTCTTTTTCTGTGATGCTAAAGCTAACAAAACGAGGATCACATTTTGCTGGGTGGGATACGCTTGACCAACAAAATTTTAATTATGATGGAATATTGGAGATATGCTGTGAAGTGAATGTATTATCCAGTGATGCAAATTGGTGTCACTGTTTTATTTGTATGTAAGTTTATTTTTCAATCCTCTGTAAGAAATCCTGTTAGATTGGATATTGCTGTAATTATGAAGTCTTTATTGTTAGTAGGACATGGTCAGAGTAAATGAACATTCCTTTTCACGGAGAAAGCTCCTTTTGTTCAACCTTTGAAATTGTACATGAAGAAAGATATGTGCTTGCTGAGATTAAATATTTTGTTGATCCTATCCTGATTCAGTAGGACGATTAAGTTTGTTAATCTGGTCTGCAGTTGGTTACAAAATCTTTTTTCTGACCCTATTTAGTTGTAGTAGTCTTGATGAGAGTAAAGGGTGCTGGACTTCTTGAATGGAACTGATGAGCCTTTGATGAGATTCAAAAGTTGAATTCTTCTTCCATTTTAGGAATTCTTGAGAGTTTCCACCTCATTCCATAGCCCATTCACGTGTGTTAGTAGTAGAGGTAGAGGAGCTATCTTCACAAGTGACTCAAACCATGATGAACATTGAGCTAATAGAGACCAAAGGGGGTGAAAGTTGTGCGGTCAACTGTTTAGTGGAGAATGCAATGTTGTCAATACCACCACGCTGATCTGACTGAGCTGCTTTCCATGCTGGTCATTGATTAACCATTCACAATATTTGTTCCTTTTTCATACAGGATCAGGGCAGACAAGGGTATAAAATAAGTTTTCTTTTCTTTCTAGCTCATCAGGAAACTAACAGATAAAAATTTTGAAGTTTGAAAATCTGTAACTGGATTTCTATTTTATTTGTTGGCTTGCATAAATTCACAGGCAGACGGTGAGAAAAACAAGATGCATGCTTGCAGAGGAGTATTAAGTTTTTATTAATTCTTTTCAGTTCTAGTTTCTTCCAAGTCAAAAAGTTGGTGGCTGACAATCTGGACTTGGTTTTACCATTTTACTGATGTTGATTTCTAGAAGAAAATTAGTCTAGTGTTGAGTACTTTTGGATTTCTTTTTTTCTTCTTACTGTTTATTGCCTGTCCTTATCTGTTACCATTCAAAGTGTGGATATTTTGGTGATCAGATCTAATCCTGAAATCTCTCTTCATGGATTGGCCATATAGCATGCTCAACCTGTATATCTTTGAAGATTGGTATTTAGTGGTTTTATGTAGTATTTCATGATATTTGAATGGATTGGTCAATTATGCATGTGTTAGTTTGAATGGATGGTTCATGGTATTTTATGTATGTCTGATTCCATGATCTTCTCACTGAATATTTTCAGGTGGTGTTGGTTCTTGGTGCATAGTGTGAGCTGTTGATATCACTCTTTTCATCTTCTGTAAGTTTGAACAATTTTGAAATGATTTTTTTTTGGGGGGTATTGATATTACAGTAAATAAAGGTGGGAAACCAAACAGATGGGACTTGATAAAGTTGCAGCAATTTTTGCTGCAGCTCTGAGTCATGTGACAACACCACATTCTCCAACTGCATCTGGTTCAGTTTCAGCTACAGCCTCAAGTTGGTGGTTTGGCTCAGCTGGATATGGAAAGAAAACAAGCATGAGACTTGCCTCATCTCTACAAGATCTCTCAACTTACAGTAACATTAATCCTGAAGATAGTCATCGTGACTATGGAACTGATACAAGCACAGCACGTGCAAAATTTTTTCCAACAGTTCTGCAAAGGGAAACTGCAGGTTCTAGTTTTTCAAAGGAGAAAGGCCTGCCACCATCCTCATTTACACGTAAAAGATGGCTGCGATTAGCTACTGTTCTTTTTTGCATTTTGTTGCTAACTTTGTCTTTCTACATTTGTTCGAGGTATTTCAGTACTTTTTGGTCTCCCAAATCTTCTCAATATTCTGTAATTTTGGATAGCGGAAGCACGGGCACTCGGGTTTATGTGTACGAGTGGTTACCTGATAATAGTAGACGCCATGGAAGTCTTCCCTTGATAGTTAAATCTTTGCCTAAGGACTCTCAAAAAAAGCCCATTGTGAGGAATGGTCGTGCTTATCGTCGTATGGAAACAGAACCTGGTTTTGACAAACTTGTACACAATATGTCGGGCTTAAAGTCTGCCATAAAACCCCTTCTTCAGTGGGCTGAGAAGCAAATACCCAAAAGAGCACACAAGAACACTCCTTTATACCTTTGTGCTACTGCAGGTCTTCGACGGTTGCCACATGCTGATTCAAAATGGCTTCTGGATAATGCGTTGGTCATTTTAAAAAGTTCATCATTTATGTGTCAAAAGGAGTGGGTGAAGATTATCACTGGCATGGAGGAAGCTTATTATGGATGGATAGCTCTTAATTATCACATGAAGACGTTAGGCTTTGGAAAGTCAAAATCAACATTCGGATCCCTAGACTTGGGCGGTTCCTCGCTGCAAGTAACTTTTGAAACTCAGAATATTTTGCATGATAAAACTAGTTTAAACTTGAGCATTGGGGCAGCTAAGCATTATCTTAGTGCCTATTCTCTTTCTGGTTATGGCCTAAATGATGCCTTTGATAAATCAGTTGCACTTCTTGTCAAGAAGCATGTTGGAAGTATCAAGAAAATAAATGACAAGATAGAACTTGATCATCCATGTTTGCAGACTGGGTACAGAGAGCAGTATGTATGTTCTCAGTGTGCTCCAATTGATCAAGGAGGAAGTCCCCTGGTTGGGAAAAGAAGCATGAAAAAAAAAGCATCAGGAACCATTATCGAATTGCACGGTGTCCCACAATGGGAGGATTGTGTGTCACTTGCAAAATCAACTGTTAATTTGTCAGAATGGTCGCATTTATATCCTAGCATGGATTGTTCAAAGAAACCTTGTGCCCTGCGTGATGATTTAGCCCAGCCCTATGGACGGTTTTCTGCAATGTCTGGATTTTATGTTGTCTTCAAGTTTTTTAACTTGAGCTCCAAAGCTTCTCTCAGTGATGTCCTGCAGAAGGGTCATGAGTTTTGTGGGAAAACATGGGAAGTTGCTAAAAACAGTGTTGCCCCACAGCCATTCATAGAGCAGTATTGTTTCCGTGCACCTTACATAGTTTCACTTTTGAGAGATGGCCTACATATCGATGATAAGCAAGTAGTTATTGGTTCTGGTAGCATCACTTGGACACTAGGTGTTGCTTTAACAGAAGCTGGAAAAATATTGTCGAGAACAATCGAGATTCAGGGGTTTTCTATTTACCCTCAGAAGTTGAACCCAGCTCTTCTCATTGCTATTATATTTATATCACTGGTGCTCGTTGTTTCCATCATATACTTTACTGGCAAAGGAGCCTCAAGATGCTTCCGTAGATCATGTCTCCCACTTATCATGAACCAGAGTGCAAACAGCTCTCCTTTTAGATTTATGCATTGGAGTCCTATCAATTCAGGTTTTACTCTTGGGTGGTCTGGTAAGCTCCTGTATCTGGCTGTTCCATATGAAATCATTCAGGTTATGTTTACTGTTCCCATTCATAATTGTTTTATCTTGCAACTACATTTGTTTATGAGGGTTGGATTTTGCTGTTTTCTTGCTATTGAAATAATAATTTTGTTACTCATATTGTGTATACATCATGGTTCCATTTAATGATTTATCTTGTGCATCTGTGGACTTCTTTTTAATAGTTTTGAGGTTCTTTTCCATGACATACCACCTGCTAACGTGTTCTGGCCTCATTTATGATGTAGGTTTTTTTCCTGGTTGATCATATCCTATAATTACTTCTCTCTGTTACATGAGCTGGTCCAACTGGATGTGAAAAACCTCTCCCTGCATTCTTTTTCAATTATTGCTAGTTTTGGGTGAATTTTTGTTTTCCATAGACTGTTATTTTTTCCACCGTTTGGTGTAGTTGTCACCATACGATGTTGCTAATTAGACGAGGTATTGCAATACAAAGAGGTGATTTGTCCTTATTAGATGCTTGGAATTTTATGTTTCTCCCTTCTCTCAATATGGCTGTGATGTTTGTGGACCTTTTTTTTCTCTTGGAAAGCATAAGCATAAATTTTCTTTGTTGCTCAGCTGTGGCATCAGTTTTACTGTAGTATTCCTTGGAATTTTGTATAAGCACATTAGTAATGAATTTTGGTTCATTGATATGCTTTGTAATTTAGTATTTTCATTTTTAAAATGATGAGATCTGCTCTACTAGATGATTCAAAACACTTGCAGTTTTTGGAACAGTATGTGAACTAAATAGATGGTTGTACTGGTTGTTCTCTAGCAAAAGCATCAACTTGGATATAGGTTTAAGGAATACTAGTGAGTGATTGGTCTTGTATGCATGACCCATTTAGTTTGGTAAATGAATTGACCATGAAGAAAGCACCACTCCTTGATGAAATTTCATCAGAATGTATGATCTTAAAATAATATTTGGCAATATGTTGCTTAGTACTTATAAAGAGATTATTCACTGCTTTATTTCAGTGATTTTCAGAAAGACATGGAATGTATAATCTAGATCTCATCTACTGGTTATAATGGCCTGATGGAGGCTTGTGCCGCTAATTTAACTTGGAAGATGTCCCTTATTTAGGTATAAAAGTGCTTAAGGAGTTCAAAATATAATGCTATCAATTGCTCAGCTGCATCCCAGGGGAGCGGTTGATAACATTTGCAGGTTTGCAGCCTCAAGTTGATCTTCCTGTGCAGGCATCCTATCAAGTATCCCCCAGAAAAGTTGTCTCATCTTTGGAGAATATTTATAAAATTGAGTGATTCTGGTTTTACTAAGTCATTAAGTTTGTCCTATTTATATGGTTTGGTTTGCTGAACACTCAGGCTAATTGGTGTGTGGTAATGAATTAGCTTCTCCATAATTTTCTTGACATATTTACTGTGATATAGATTGATGTTGTCATGGTGTGAAGTTTGGATGAGCATGGTCATAACTTGGATGCTGTATTTAATGTTTTTAAATAATTAGTTATATTCTAATGGTAAATATTCCTTTGTGCAAAAAGAAAGTACTGCTTGTTCAAAATTGGGTTGGATGTGGTTCTTTGAATTAAAAACATTAGGTTGGAGTCACTGTAGAGCTGAAAGATCCCTTCAAGGTAGTGAGCCAATGTCATTGGTTTTTATTTGGTTTTTGGGAGGTCACTTTCAATGATTTCTAAAGAACTGCCACTGTTGATAATTTTTAAAAGAAATGCCAGTGCCGCTGTAATTGTTTTATAATTCACTGTCGTTTCATTTTTAATTGTCTGTCCAGAGGTGTTATGAATGCTAACATCAGCATACCACTGCAAACACTTCGTATGACTTTTATGAGGTTCTTTATTATAGCTACATAGCTATTCTTTTATTTCTGAGAAATGGTAGCGCTGCGGGCACTTACATTGCCCATTGAAATTCCTTGTCTTTTTTATTATAGAAACAGATATACAAATTAGAAAATATGTGAATTGTGAACAATGTGTTTAGATTGAAATTTTGGAAATAGGAAAATGAAAATCTCATGATATATTGAAAATAATGCTATTTCACAAAATATTAGGTGAAATATAGCAATTGTTTTCATGATTTTTTTCAAAATATCAGTGATATATTGATGATTTTGACATATAGATGCATACAGATGCTCATATATATTACTCTCTCTCTCTCTCTTGCATGTGTTCGCATGTAGCCATAGACACACTTGATGGAGGACTAAATGTCTTATAAATCTACAAGAGAGGTTAATATCATTACCCCATCATCTTGTTTTATGATGGCCAAATTGAGGCAAAATGTTTATGGATAGACATATTTTGCCTATAATATTTACTGAAATTAGTGGTTGAATGATATTATAAATGTCAAGCATGTGTGCACTTCTCTTGTAACTTGTACATCTACTTTTATCTGGGTTCTGTGATACTTAACTGTTTTTTATTGACTCCCTTTTATCGGTGATAAAAAAAGAAAAAAAGAAAAGAAACTGAAAATGGTTGAGAAGCTGATGAACGAGAGTGCTAGTCAATGATTTTAGCATGTGGCTAGCATACATATTGCACAAGAAAAGCTCTGAAATGTTTGTGATGTTTCAGGTGATGGAAGAGTGAAGACACCATTAAGTCCCACCATTGCTGGGTCTGAGCAACGACCATTTGGAGTTCCACATGGTTTAAACAGTGGCAACATCAGCCTCATCGAATCTCTACCACATGTACCAAGAAGTGGAGTTTCTCACAGCTTTTCCACAAGTAATTTGGGGCAGATACAGCTGGAAAATAGCGGTGGGTCCTGGGCTCCCCATCGAAGTCAAATGCAACTTCAAAGCAGGCGATCACAGTCAAGGGAAGACCTTAGTTCCTCACTTGCTGAGGCTCACATGGTGAAGGTGTAGTAGGTGTTTGTAAATCACTCCCACTCCGGTACACTTTGCCCAGCCTCAAATTTTTATCAAATATAGTAGATAAAATTCGGCAACATTATTGTTCTTTGTTGCTAGAGTTGTGGCATCTCCGAATCACATTCTTTGTGTACATGATATTCCTGCAGCAAATTCTAAGAAAATCATTTTTTACAGAACTTTTATTTAGAGTTGCATCATTAAGCTTCATCCCGACACGGATCTATTAGACCAAAGATAGTGAGAACCTATCTTTACAATAAATTGCTTAATTGGTGGGATATTGAGTTGGAATTATAAGGATGGGCATTTGCAGATGAATGGTACTTTCCATGTGATAACCAACGGCTGTTGGAATGAGAAGAGACAGGGTACTCTATCATCTTAGGTAATCCTGAAGCGTACGCTGTTCATTAAGAAGAAAATCAATATCCCCTTAAATTTTAGTATGTATTGCTCTTCTAATCTGTAAAAATGATTACGAAATTAATAAAGCCAGTGGCCATGCAAACCAGTTGATTAGACAATGACAAACGTACAATGAAAGTATTTCAAAGGACCTTTTCTTACTGCATCATGCTGCTGGAACAAGGTTCTTTTAGTAAGAAAATGTGCACTAGGATAAATATACTCTAGGATTCTCTTTCATTTTCTGTTTTTAGTGGAGCACCCTATCAAAATTGCCAGCAAAGGCAAGTTGGATATTCCATTCCTGTCCTTTGGCTTGAGGGCATGCTTGAATTTCAACAAACAGAAGTTTTACATTTCTGTAGGCACATTTGAAATTCATTAGTCCTTACATGTACTTTAGAACAAGTATAGGTTACTGGACACCGGTTGGATTAGACAATGACATGAAACCTGGAACAGAAGTATTTGGAGTTTCTTGTGTTACTACATTTGGCTTCCACAAAGTTTAGTCCGAAAATATATGCAGAGTATTTGTTGTTTAGTTTCCTGTTCTTCAAGAGCAACCTATCATACTATCAGGCACTTAAAGTGTGTTGGACATTCCATCCTGACCCTGAGACTGCCTCTAGCTGTTCAAGCTTTTCTTAAGAATGTTCAACAGAAGTTCACTTGTGTCCCACTTTTGGAATGGTATATGAAAGGCTTGTATTTATTGAAAGTGGACTTATTGGCTTAAAAATAATGTCAATATGAAACCAGAGCTACCTTTTTTTATGGTGGCATTTTGATGATTGGCATGGATATTTTAATAAAAGAGGTAATCAATGCTATGACATCCCCAAGAGTGATATTTTGTATATGCACCAGTACTGTGAAAACATCATGTGGCAGAGGTACTCAATGCTATGACATCCCCAAGAGTGATCTTTTATATATGCCCGGTACTGTGAAAACATCATCATCAAGTGATTGCTAGTACCCGGCATAAGACATACTTTCTGCATACCTATGGCCTCTAACATGTACAAAACCCTTAATCAAGATGAGCAAAGCCATCCACATTGTGACAGTCATCCATTCACTTTGCATCGTTCAGTTGTTTTGGCCCCTAGCTCTTCTTGTGGATGTGGTGCGTTTTGATGAAGCACAACTAAAAACTCGATTGCCTTTTGGATTTCCTTTTTGATCAATGATAACTGCTGCATTATCATTAATGAAGATTTTTCAACCAATTTGCTTCCTAAACAAATGCACCTTAAATGGATCTCACAGGGAGGGGGGGAGGGGGGAGAGAGAGAGAGAGAGATTATCAAATACTTAAAGATCACGATGAAATACCAATAAAATCGGGATAATATTGAGTTATGTTGAATATCTCGCAAGGTTCTTGGTCTTGTTTCTTTTTCTCTCATGCTTTCCTATTTAGTGGTTTTTTCTTTCAGCACATTTAAATTTCCAGTAAGAAAAATATATCAAAAGCTAGATTCAAACTTCAAAGTCCTATCGTACTCTTATATTTAAGTTTTCTTTTAACCTAACCCTACAGATATAGACTAATGGTTTCTTTAGTAGAAAATGAATTTCAGATCATGATTGTGATGTGTGTACAGGTTTTCAAGAGCTTCACGAGTCAATGGCCCAATACCAAAACTTTATGATTCAGAAAATCATGCTTTATGTCAGAAAAACACAATCCAAGGTGTGATCCCTAGCACATAGACCATTGTTCAAAAGCCTAGAACAGGCTGTTTGCGTCTAGTATCCATAAATCAGGTGATGTTTCGATAATTTCCTTGAAACGCGTAAGCATAACATAATATTGGCCAGCTTGATTTAGACATGTAGGCAACAAGCAATCACTATCAAAATAAGCTTGTAATCAGTGACTCGATGAGCAAAACACCCAATTTGGCCCAGATTAACTTTGAATTTCAAATCCCTAGAGGCATTTGTTACCTTCACTCGAGGGAAACCACTTTGAGAGATATATTTAGGAGGGAAAGTGCTTCCCTGCGGAGGTGCAAAACCATTTTGATAAGAAAGTTGCCTTGTTGCATTTATTATGTAAGGTCGACCACATGGTTTCCATGGAGATGGTCGTTTCACCCCTCAAGAAAGATATCTCCTTTCCTATGAAAGAGAAGAGCCTGAAACAAAATGCCCCCTAAATAAAATAGTAATTAGGTCTTCTGTTTGTACCTTGGAGAAGAATCTTACGTCCAGGAATCTAGATAGCTTGGGCAGTAATGGTTAAAGTAAGCCCACGAAAGATAAACCTCTACAAGATCGGTTTCGAGTAATGTCTTGAATAATGCTGTAACTATACTGATTTCCAAGCGGTGGGGATCTCCCTAACCCCACCTTATCTATTAAAAAAAAAAAAGGAAACCCTACTCTACAGCATCGGGCTTAGGTGAAGGCAATTCAGAAATAAGAAGAATAGTTACCATCAGGGAAGGAAAAGAGAGACCCCCTTAACTTTTAACATACAGAAATCCCTTCTCAGTAACAAAAGTATTGGAGAACAAAAGCCCGATTAGATAACATTTTGACGGTTTAATCTTCACAATTCAACCAACAGAAAGCATCTTTTTCAACTATTCCCCCTTCACCACACCCTTTCCCTCGAGCAAGAAAATACACAGCAGATAAGTAAATCTTAAGATATTATTCAATGCACCATCTGCTACACGAGTCTCTCATGCTCCACTGGCATATAGGCGGGTCCACTCCTTTGCTGCATGCAAGAAAAACCAATTCTTATAAGCATATCATGTCTTTATATGCAAGCATGTGTCGGTGCACACACGATGTGTGTTCCTATGGTTGCATGTGTGCACCATGGACAAAACATATAACCAGGAGCTGATTATGGAAGGTGACATGCTAGGTTTGGTGTGACCCAACATTACCCCGACTACCTGATCAGTTGGATCACAAACGGGTTCTGAAATCTAAACCCCTGGGCCTTGATGCAATTAGAGTATATATCAATTCGACAAGCATTCAGGTCCAATCAGGTCAGATTCCACTTTAAAAGGTTATGTAACATAAATAAACCATGCCAACTTTATCCTGTAAAGCAAAATGAAATGGACATCACAGAGCGACTACACTCTACTAGCCAACTTCAAAGACACATAAAACAAAGCCAGAAAAGAAGGGCACATATTAACGAACGCATCCAACAGTTACCTGTTTCCACGGCTTCTGCTTCATTTGTTTTCCAGTGCTTGGCAATGTTGTCAGACAGTGGATCATCAGGGTTAGGAGCGCTCAACAATGCCTGAATACTGAGAGAAACAAAAAGACTGATAAATAAAGTGATGATTGTTGTATTCTTGCATTTTGATATGATAATGCCTATGTTGAAACTTGGAAGGTATCAGCAGGAAGGAATAACCTCAACAACACGGTTCGTATCTGCAAGGCTGGGCTCCATTTGTCTTTCAGGATATCTAAACATATCCGCCCAAGCTGCAAACAACAAACCTTTTCTTTTCACAGGAACAGGAGATTTAACTTACAAACACCTGTATTACTGAAAAATGAAAAGAAACTGCTTGCCTTGTCAATATTTGGGTGGTATATCTTGGTGAGAAATCGAACCTGTGTAAGCAGAACTCTTAAAGAGTGCAAAGAAACACAATGATTGCAGCAAAATAGTATTTCTAGCCTTCAAATCTAAATATTCCATCTCTCACACACTACTATTTCTAGCATTCAAAGGCAAAACGTTAAAGCAACAAAAGAAAAACAGGCAATTAAGAAAAAACATCCAGCAATAGAAATAAATAAATCAGACAGCTAGAGTTTATCTATTAAAACCCCTGTGCAATTTTCATACCTTAGGGGCTGCCATAGGATACTCTTCTGGTAAGAACAATTCCAACTTGAAAACACCACCTAGGCAATAAAAAATGTACAAAAGTAAAAATTGGTAAGCATCATTTTACATGAAAAACTTATAAATATGATACAGGGATTCGGCTAGCAGGGTGCGGTCAACGCACCCAGGGTCATTTTGGTCCAATTTCCGGACTTAAAAAAAAATTGCCAGGAATTTTTTTTGCCCTATATGTCACAGGGATTCTACAACTAGGTGTCGCACCCGCACCCGATGCGATCAACCTGACCCTGGGTGCAGTCAACGCACCCAGGGTCATTTATGTCCAACTTTTGGACTATATATATATATATATATATATATATATATATATATATATATATATATATATAATTTTTTATATTTTTGCTGCACCCCTGCACCCATGTGACATAAACCCTACGGCAATCAAGCAACTGATGCACTTAACCTATGTCACATGGGTGCGGGTGTGGAGGTAAGGTAATATATATATATATATATATATATATATATATATATATATATATATATATATATATATATAGAGAGAGAGAGAGAGAGAGAGAGAAGGGGGGTCCAGGGGTTCCCCCCGGCGCGGGTCCATATATATATAATATCATACACATGTATTAGAAAAATAAAATAATAAATAAAATATATTTGGATCCACAGTTGGACCCATATGGATCCAACCTGCAGACCCAAACAGCCGTTGAGTCGCGGATCCAAACCACGGATGGATCACGGGTCACAGACCCGATCGATCCACGCCTTGTACACCCCGTGCGTTAAGTAATAGAAAAAAAAAAACCATACTCGATAGAACTGCGTTAGGGCTCATTTCTGAACCCTAACGCAGCAAGCGAAAAAGGCTGGTGGCGGGGGATTGAGCAGCCGCCGGGGTAACTGATTCCCTTCCTTTCTGGGGGCCACCCTCTCTCTCTCTCTCTCTCTCTCTCTCGACGGTGGAGCAATCGACACTGGTGACCTCCCCAACCGCGGCAGTCTCTCCTCCTCTTCGCCGGAACGGGTACGATCTCTGTAAATTTTTTTGTTGGGTATTGAATGTGTTCGGTCATGTTGAGGTGGGTTACGGGAGAAGCCCTAACCCGAACGGCACAGAGTTTCTTTTCGGGTTCTCAGCTGCCGGAAAACCCAAACTTGTGAGCTGGGGGTTTCGGCAGCTACGAAATCCGAGCTTGGGGGTTTCTGTCAACCCTAATCCGAAAACCCCAAATCTATGATTTGGGGGTTTCGGATGTCTATTGTAAAGGTATGATAGAAAGGGGGGGGGGGGGTGTAGTTCTTTAAGTTGACAAGGTCTCGATGGATTTGACATATGGTCGAACCTGTTTTATGGGTATAAGCAGGGTCCGTATGTGGAAAAGAGACTTTTATGCACTTTAGAGAATTCATGATTTGATCTCGTCCTCAATTTTCTTGAAATTCACAGGTTATACCTGTGTATGTCTCTTTGGATTTCAAGATTCAGTTTTGTTCTACTTTATTTTAAGTCTGCAGCCCATTTCATAGGGCAAAAATTAAAAAAAAAAATCCAAAATGGACCAAAATGACCCTGGTGCGTTGACCGCACCCAGGGTCGTGTTGACCGCACCGGGTGCGGCACCCGCGTCGCATCGCGTCAATGTGGGTGCGGCACCTGTCTGGCCGAATCCCTGTGACATAGCACTTAACCTATATAGATTACTGCTTGTACAGAGCTTTTACAAACAAACTAGATGGACCAGAGAGTGAATGTAAAGAATAGCAAAAATATATTGATTGGAAAGTGTAAATCCCCAGGTTCACCAAAGGCAATGGACCACACTTTCTTTTTCCAACATGAAACATTCCATGCACTGAAATAAGGCCAAAAGAAAGCTTAAAGAGAACAAATAAGAATGGTATAGGTGTAAAAAGACACTGAAGTTGCACTCATGCATGCAAGTGTGTGTATGTGTGTGCATGTGTATGTAATTTTCATTTAGAGACCTATATTTGCATAATACTCCAGATACAAACCCATCTTTCAGACAGTTCTTGAAAACAACCCAACTTTTCAAATAAATTGTCAAATAAGGACCTAACAGCACATCTATTCCTTTAGCTGAGGTTAACCATGGATTAGACAAACAAAACTTACCAAAACACCATTTAAATTCATAACAATGAACAGATACCCTCACTCCCCAAACCTTGAACTATTCCTGATTGAGTTAGCCTGAGGAGCTACTATAGGACAGGCTCTAATTCTATATTACAGGAAAATGAAAAGGAAAAAGGTGAATGGACACAAACCATTGTGTCTATATTCCATTTGCGACAGAGACCTTGCATTGAATCACACCTATCAATCTTAACACTAAGCACTGCAATAATGCATCCGTGCAAGAACTGCTCAAATAGTTCCTCTTTTGAGACCAAATAACCTTAGGTTCAAACAGAAGCTCCATTTTGAAACCCCCAAATCATCTTTCGGCAAAGATAAGATATCAGTGCACGCCATCATTTAGTGTGGGCAAGTCATGCAGTCATTCTGTTTACCTCCATGAAGAGGCCTACAGTCAATTCCAAGGAGAAAAGAGTGGCCCCTTCTTCATCCTATGTTCCAACTTGATTGTGAACAAACCCCTCAAAATTCTACTCTAAAGACTAACAGATTGCAAGCGTTCCTCAACCCCTGAATGTCAACCGCTCAGAGGAGGTGCACTCATGGGTGGCAAGGGTAGGAATTGTGACTCTCCCCTATCATTTTGAAAAAAAAAAACAGAGTAAACAATGAAAGGAAGATGAGGAAAATTATTTTGACCACTGCATCCTTCCTCCATTCATTCTTTCAGTTGGCAAGGAATCAAAATTGCATGACTTGAAATTGTAGTATAGAACAGGAAGGTCATTACTTCATGTCTCACAATGAGTAGGCATTGAACAAGAGGCAGATGTTGATTTGTATACTGTTGAGAAACAAATGAACCATCTCAAGTGCAACAGAAAAAATACCGATAACAGTTTAAAAAGTAAGGCTTCATCAAGTCATTGTACATCGGAGAAAAGATAGCAACCAACGGCAGTAACATGCTATGTCATCTCTTTTCTTAGAGGAAGAAGTTTCATGGGATACTATAGTACTCATATCTGGAAGCAGGAATCAAATAAAATCATTTCCACTGACAGACATCTACAGAACCAGCTACATAAATTAATGGACAAAGTGTAACCGCTTAAGAGAAATAATTTGCTGGAAATATGTTAGCACAAGAATACAAATTCCCAGAATACCTTCATAAGGAGATTGGGTTGGACCAAGGATCATCACATTAAAATATCTCATATTGTCTTCAGAAGGGGAAGCACTAATGCCTGGTGCTGTATTTAAACAATGAAAACCAGACTAATTAAATTATATACACGATTTGGGCAAAATATATAAATTACCATGCAGATTCAACATATAAAAACAAAGAATTTCTTCAACAAAAATCTCAGGCTCAAACAGCATATTAAACACAAATTCTCTTTTTCTCCATTTATAAAATGAAAAATCTCATGAAAAAGGTACAAGAATGAACTCAGAACCTAGTTATCATCAATAACACCAGCATCAACAATTACAGCACGGGAAAGTTGCAAAAACAAAGAAAACCATTCAATACCAACACACAGGTCGATTTGATAAAGCAACTATTTTGTAACAGTCCCAGTTATTTTGTTAGAGTTCGAACACAAAGGACCAAATAGTTAACCAGCTATGTCACATGGGTGCGGTCAACGCACCCAGGGTCAGGTTGACCACACCGGGTGCTGCACCCTCATGCGCACCCGCGTCGCGTCGGCGCGGGTGTGGCACCCAGTTGGCCGAGTCCCTGTGACATAGTTAACCAGTGACCGAAACCTAAATTCCAGGACCTAGACTACCCCATCATACTAGAGCTTCTATTATACAAGCAATCCTAAGCTAACATACCACAGCTTTTGGGCACCTGGAGATCCACATCCCCTGACCACAACACATGTAGATGCATATGTAGTTGAAGCAAAGTCATTGCTGTAGCTCTCATAACTCTAGAGGACGCATAAATCGTAAAGAACTTAAGTTATGCAGCATGTGATAAAAAATATCGATGCACATAGCCATGACCATGTTTTGACCACCAAGTATAATCATTAGTAAAGTTTGAACCAATTGTAGCATGAAACAAACAAAGCCTTAGCTTGAAAATATTTTTACCTGTACAAAATAAAATAAAGTCTATACACAATATCCATTTAAGCATTAATACCAGAAAAGGTTAAAATCACATGATCAAGATTGAATTTCCAACAAAATGCTAGCAACTGCAATCTTAGTAGCTAAGATAACACCCAGGCGACCTAGACGCAGGCCTAGTGCCTAACAGTATCTAGGTGCGGGCACCTACAATAGTATTGTGATCTATGTTTTATAATTTTAAAACATGATAATCATGTTTTAGTACTTTTTTTAATAATATTAAAATTTATCATATCTATTTTCTTCTTTTTATGAAATCTTTATATAGTTTTTAGTTATTGTATTAAATGCTTAGGTGCTCACCTAGGCACTGCCCAGCACCTAAGGGTCAAACATCTAGTGCATTTGACTGCTCAGAGCACAATCTATAACCTAAATTTCACACCAAAAAAAAAAAACTCACAACGCATAAGCAAGCCACTCCTTTCAAGTAGAACTCCAAATCATTTCATGTCTCTACTTACTGTAACCACCAAGTTTCAATGAGCTCCCCTTTCTCCTAGTACCATCAATCGCATCACTACACTCTTCTATACCAGTTGCTGTATACCTTTGTGTGGCAAGCCAAAACTATTAAAAGTCTGCTTTCCAAGCTAAGACTTGAGGGATAACCTCCTACTGGACTTGAATCGAAAACCCCTTAAATAAGATACTTTGTTACCAATCAAATTACCACATTCGACCGTAACCTACAGATCTCCAACAAATGCACCCCATCATCTTGTAGCGAATGTGAACTGTTGGTCAGATTTGTAAATTGTGTATCATAAGCCTTGATGCAATAAGCCATAAGGCTCATGAATAAATAATAATGTGTTCATAAAATATCAAATTTGAGGACACCACACATTATCATCTGATAGTATTTTGGAGCTTATTTTATATTCTTTGTTAACAGAACCCACAGACCTACAAAATAAAATGTGCCTTAGAAAAGGAACAGAGATGTTATACAAGAATAAAATTTAAACCAGAAAAAAAAAATGACAAGGGAAAGCCACTGTAAGACTCAATATCCAATGACACATAAGCCTTAGCGCACACTCTTGCATCACAGAGATGACACAAGCCAAGACGAAATGCATCTTTGACATCTATAAGGAATAAGAAAGAACATCCTTAACCATCAAAATATTTCATTGTAGGAACCTACCAAACCAATAAAATAAATTTTTAAACAGTAGCTGCAATACATGTACATTATGTCCAAATTAGTAACATCAACATCATCATATCTTATAAGATGCTAGTAAAAATAACAATAACAACGTATATTTTCCAATATAGAACTTTATATCATTATCACCATAATTAAAACAAATGCCATAATCCTGAAAATGATGTTGGGAAAGGAGGGCGGTTTGTGTTTCGAGTGTAGATGTTCAGTGCATGTATGCATACAAAACCATCTTGTCAACATGTAAGTTCACATCAACAGCCTAAAAGGCTAAAACTGACATGAAAACAGCAATCATAAACCTGGGAGATGCTTGTAATCTCCTGATATTCCTCCTTTCCCTTTTTCTTCCATGATTTCACCACCAATGAGGCAGAAGGCCACAAGCGCGTTGGTGGCAATGCCATTCATGCCTGTTTTCAAGCTATACAGTTCTCTGACAGAACAAAGGAGAAATCTTCACTTTTATTTGTCAACATTGAGTAATGGGAACAACTGCAACACTGCATACACGTCCGGGCCAAGGCAAGCGTCCGCAGCATTGCACATGTTGGAGAGGGCCACAAACACCAGTTTTCAGACCACTTGGCACTGAAATCTGGAAGTCCTTACCAATTTAATAGCCTAACCATCCGAACCAGCACCAAAAAGCATAGTTGCAAGTGTTTTTCGCTTAATATGAAACTCCAGATGTGTTTATCATTCTTGATTTACTTTACAAAAAATATGACTTTTTTATCATAAAGTTCAAGTGCAGTATGATCAGATATCAAAAAACACATCTAAACAGGCAAGTACCTAAACTGATAACTTTTTCTACTACATAAACTAAACGTAGTCAGTAGTCACAATATCAGTCTCAGCCATATCTCGGCAAGGCAATTTCTCCTGATAACATAGGTTTAATTGATAAATCTCAGGAAAAACTCAGGGCTTAAAAAGTTAAAAAAATAAAAATAGCAGAAATAAGTAAGAAAATAACATGTTTAGATAATAAAATACACATGTAATCAAAGAAATAAGTGAAAAATATAAAAAGAAAGAAGAAAAACATACTTAAGATACAGAAAACAAGTAAAAAGGTAAGAAGTAATTGATAATAATAATGTGATGTTACCGTGATATTATGGCGATAATATCATGATATATATAAATTTCTGCCATTTTCAAAATATCACGATATTTTGCCTTTAATATAGTTTTATGAATTTATAGTGATATCATAGCTGTATTTTCAAAATATCACCTATATCTGTGACTAAGAAACTAACTAACTAACTAACTATATATATATATATATATATAGGCCCACAAAAACATGAGAACTACAATGTGAACCAAGATTTTCATGGTTTTTTTTGTCTTTTTTCTTAAATCAGAATGTACAGATGCGATCTTAGGTATTGGTTTTAAAGGGACCAGCTCTTCAATCATCTGATTGAGATGCATAAGTAGGATTTTTCAGGGCTTGAAAATTGACGGCTCAGAATTTTCGTAAATATTCAGGCATTCAAACTTCATGTTTTTTGTTGAAAAAACATGATCCAACAGTCCGATTCCTAGCAAAAGGACTATGCTGACAGCATCCGCATACATATATATATATATATATACACACACACACACACACATCATCATCATCATCAACAATAACAACAACAACAACAACAACAGCAGCAGCAGCAAGCCTTAACACAACCACAATAAGAGAGAGAGAGAGAGAGACCTTAAATCATAGCACAATCCGGAGATAAACTTATAATCAAGCAATAATTCAAAGTCTAAGAGACAGTAACCACATAAATTCATCAAGACAGTCTACTTAAGGAGGCCAAAAAGGGAAACAAGAAAAACGCAAACCTTAGTTTCCCGAACAAACAATAAAACCCTAACGCCAGAATGGAACAAAAAAAAAAGAAGAAAATCGCGTCACAGTCTGATCGGATTTAAAAATCCGACATTCAAGACAAGAAAAGTCAAAAAACCGCGATCAATCCCACCAACCCACACCGATATTTTCCAATCGAAGCACGGAAAGTACCTGGTTCGCTGAGCAGACGCTGAGTTTCCTGCAGAGGAAAAACAAAACACAACCGATCAGAAGAACGCCAACCCCAAAATCAAACCCTAGAAACCCACAGAATCGAAGGATCGGGGCGGAATCGAACGAGAAAAGATCGAAATTCTCTAGTGTAATTTCCATCAAAAGGAAGAAGATGAAGAGTAGGAAGGAAGAAAAGAGGGTTCGATCGTTACCTTGATGATCCTTCGAGGTAGATTGCTGTTGGCCATCTCTGGAGAATTAGAGAGAGAGAGAGAGAGAGAGAGAGTTCACGAGATGCAAAGAAGGGGAGAGTCATTCTTATAAAGTTAAAAGCAGGAGGTGGTCCAATTACGCAAGGGCAGTGATCTTTCTACTTTATTACTAAAATATCTCTGTTTTATGCTTTTGGCATGGGGTTCAAATATTGCTTCTCAGATCTCTTTTTTTTTTTTTTTACTGTGCGACGAGAGAATGGCCTTGATGGCGCGTCCCGCACGTCGCGCGGGACAAAAAGGCCAAAAGACTACAGTTTGTAGTAAACATTGGAGGCTGCGAACGTGCAGAATACGGTCCCTAGCGGTTCATAAAAACATGTTAAAATTGTTCTACCCCTCTCCCTGTTACAAAAATTACAGGAACGGGAGAAATATATTTAAAAAAAAAAAATTTGTTTTTCGACGAGCAAGACCGACCTCTCTCTCTTCCTTGTGCAGTGGGCAGAGGGGCGGAAGCCATGATGGCTGTGGCGGTGGCGATGGCTCGAAGTAGCTGCTGAGTTTCCGCCCGCAGCGAGATACAGATCTCCACAACGGCTTTCAGTGCCCTTTTGATGCGCCTCCCAGCCATCCATCCATCTCTCTCACGACTTTCTGGTCAATCCCTCTTCGAGCGGGCTCATCGGTCAGTTGTAGCAGACTCAGATCGATTTTTTTCTCCCGTTTTCTCTCTGTGAGAGTTCACGCTTCGCTTCCTCTGTTTGGGTTATTAGTTGAATCGATCATAAAGAGGTCACATTGTTTTCTCCCTATTTTTTTATTCTTCATTTTCTTCCGATTATCATTCTCCCACTTTTCTTCTTCAAAATCCTATTTCAGACTCTCTATTTTGATGTAGTTAATTGTTTTGAGGTTTATTCTGTAGGAATCTATTGATTGCGCCTAGATGGTTTGCTTTTTCTTTTTTCTTTCCCAGTTTTGGATGGTACCAGTCGGTTTTTTTTGGATGGTGCAGTAAGGGCTTTTGATCGTGTTTGCATTTTTTTTTTTATTAATCTTGTTAGATTAAGGTTTTTTTTTTTTGGTATTTGAGATTGGTTGCCATTTGTTCTGATTCTTGCTCCTTTTGTTGCTTGTTGCGTTTCGATAGGTTTGACCGAGTAGTATTTGGATCTTTTTGGGATGATAATTGCGTTTACTATCTTCATTTTGTTTAAGTTTTTCGTGAATGTGTTTGTGGTGTGATGTCCTGAAATTTAAGTTTTTTGTGGTTGGTTTTGCAATTGAGAAGTGTAATTTGGTTATTCAGTAGGAAGTAGGATGTAAGTGCCTACCAAGTGCTTGATTATATTATCAATGGGCTGTGCAATTCTGGCAAGATCGATAGAGCTGATGAGTTGTCTGATGAGATGAAGAACAGGGTCATGGTTGGGGGTGTCTATGTCTATAAAATGATCAATGAGAATTGTAAGTGTGGGAACATCAAGAAAGCATGTGTTCTCCTTGATGAGAGTATAGAGGCAGGCTTGACACCAAATGCTTATACTTATGGTGCATTGATCAATGATCTGTGTAAGCTAGGACAGATGGAGGCAGCCTTCTCAGTCCTTGGTGAGATGCAAAGGAAGGGCATTAATTCTAATCAAATTATACTTCACACAATGATAGCTGGGTATTATATGGTTAGAAATATGGATGAGGCTTTCAACTTGATGTATACTATGGAAAAGAAAGGATACACACTGGATGTTTACACATATAGCACACTAATCGGATCATATGATCCAAAATGACGTTAATAAACATGTAAAATTGTGGGTGAACCGGGTCATACGATACAAATGTTTGTGCAAGTTGTTGTCTGCGTATCTTTATCAAACAACGGACATTTGGAACACAATATTCGACTACAGTCCAAACAAATGTTGAACATGGTACAATTGTTATAGAACGAACATAATCAATGTTTTGTTCCTTCTTTTTTGTTGATTTCGTTAAATCTTGAGCAAGGCATCAATCATATACTTTTATGTTCACAGGCATACCAATGAAATATTTTTGTGACTACGGTGTAGGGCTGTGAACGGCCTTGCATGGATCAGGTACTAGACATGATCCAACCCAAATTTTTGGATATGAGCGTGTAAAGTGTTGACCCGAATAACTCAACCTGAGCAATATGCGAGTCAGGTTTGGGTCATGATTTTTGCAGGGTACCCCCATTCGATCTGACCTTTTTGCTGGGTACCCGTCCTGACCCAAGTATTTTATATATTTTTAAGTCAATAAAGCTACGAAATAAATTGTTTTTGCTTTGAAACTTGTGAAAGTAGTAGTATCTCATCTTCTCTTGTCTCAAGCTTTTGTTTTCTTATCATGTAAAAATTTCTCTCATTTGAAACAAATGGAAAAGCCCTACCTCTTTCTTTTCACTCGCATTTTCCCATCATTTTTCCACTTTAAGAGATGCATTCTTAGGATCCGTTTGTTTCATTCCCATGAAAAGGAAAGTCCTTCGTGCAAAAAGGGGCCGTTTGTTTCATTCCCAAGAAAGGGAAGGTTCTTCATTCCAAAAGGGCACGACTTTCCCAGACTAGGCCCTACACTTGCAATGCAAAACTTTTACTTTTTTTGTGTGTTTGTTTCAAATAGGACCACCAAGGTAGTTTGATCAAGATTTTACCTCGGAACCACCAAATGCATAAATGCCCGTCCCAGCTCCAAGATTCCAAACAGGCCCTTACTTACTTGCAAGGAGCCACGAATTTCATTTCCTTATTTTTTAAGCCACGAATTGCTCCTACCAGACAAGCTGAGCCCCCTTTGGTCCCTTTTCCTCATTCTTATTTGCACTTAAGTGAACCTTCCCTCACCTTTCTATCCAATCCGACTGACTGCACATTAGTAGGCCTCCGGTTAGTAAGGTTGTTTTTTGGCAGTCAAAAACTCACGAGTTTTTTTTTTTTTTGAAAATCTCACATTTTTTCAGCAAAAATATGGTAATAAAAAATAAATTAAAATATAAACAAAAAAGTTTTATAAGAAAAATATAAATAAAAAAATGTTTAAATGTAAAAGCCATACTGTTTTTTCATGATAAATAGTCATTTAAAATGTAAATATCATGTTTAAATCGTGATATTTATGTTTTGCCAAAATTTCATGATATTTTGAAATTCTCGTGAGAAATTGTCGTTTTAAACTCTCAGGCAATTTCTCGCAAGATTTTCGTAAATCTCGCAATATTTGTCACATTGTCTCCAACCATCTAAAGGTACACCCATCTTCAATCTTTTGGCAAGGAACAGCCCAGTGGGTTTGAATCATGATCATCCCACGTCAGGTGACAAACCATTGTGGGATTCTTACATGCTTCAACACATGGCATTTTAAATGAAAATGCTTTAACAAACAAAATATAGTTAAAAGAAAACTCCATTTTAGTATCTTATTGGACAAAAATATTAATATTTTCATTTGTTGTCAAACAATGGTTTTACTAGGGATGTCAACGGGTTGGATTAGGATGGAAAAAGCTAAAACCGAATTGGATCCAACCTAATCGGATTCAGAGTCAGATGAAAAAAGATAAAACTGAATCCAGGTCTGACTAGTCTAAAACTCAATATTTACACTTAATCGGGTTTGGAATCTGATTTCAACATAAAATTAATACCGGATCCAAATCTGATTTTTAATCGGATCCAGATTTAGCTACGGAAACCAATTATTTGGATTCAAATTTGGGTCAGATATCAGGTTACATCCGACCCGTTGACACCCCTAGGTTTTAACCAAATATGGTATAGGGGATGGAGTTGCCAAAAACATCCTCCTGTATGAATGGTGTTGAGACGTGGTGTTGGGGTTGTCAACTCCAATCCCAACAGTGTTTTGGCAACACTGCTTCTCCCAAGCAACAAGAGAATGTTGGGAAAGCTGCAAAACACCTCAGGTTTAAGTCTTCCAAACATAGACTTGTTCCTTTTAGCAATACAAGCATCAGATGTACTTCTTTGATCTTTGTGGCAGTCAGTTTGCTAATTAGGCTATTTTATCTTTAAAATGTGTTTTAAATTTGCTTAGTTTCTAATTTTCTATATTGTAGTCCCATAGTGACAAAAGTTAAAAACGGCAAAATCTCGGGAGATTTTGAAATTTTTCATAAATCTCATGTTTTTTCGACAAAATCTCGGAAATAACAAATAAATAAAATATATATATATATATAAAATATAAGAAAATATAAATAACACATTTAAAAATGAAAATCTTGCGATAAATATCTGCTAAAACAGTAAATATTGTGATATTTGTCACGGTTTGAAAATCTCACGAGAAATTGCCGTTTTAAACTTTCAGGCAATTTATCGGGAGATTTCTTATAAATCCCGATATTTGTTACACAGTTTAGTCCTCATTAGATTAGAGTTGTAATTGCACTTTAAGCACCAAATATTTTTGTTCTAGTTAAAATTACAATAAATTTGCATCTTGCATCCAATTAGTTGTGATCACTTTGATTGTATGACCCATAGCCATTTCATTTTCTCTTTCCCTGTTTTAAGCAATAAAATGTTTGAAATGTCATCTCTACGCATAGTTTTGTTTTGCTAAGAATCAAACCTTGGATCGTGTTATTCAATATAAAAACGAGCTTTTTAAAGTCAAGAAATTTTAGTGCATTGTGAGCCCTTGATTTTTCTAAGCTCCTTAAAAAATCTGTTTACAAATACAATGTCATTCAAAACTTATTTTCTATTAAAATAAGCCTTGTAGATCACATCCATAAAGTTCCAGTCTTAAAAAAAAAATACTAAAAAAATAAAGCGAGGATCACCGAAAGGCTCCTATCCTTGAATGTTATTCATGTTAAAAATGAATGACACCCATCAAAACAGTAAATAAGCTCATTGTAAGTTCATTTTAAATCATTCCCATATCGTCCATTAGAAAAAAAAAAAAAGTGGGGCCATCCCATTCATACAGGTTTTGGATGCCATTCATCTTGAGATCAACGGCATCCAGCGTTGCTCTGACGGAGAATCCTACACAATCTGACCTGATCCCATCTCAACAAAAAAAAAATGAGGTGGTTTATAATCAATAGTTCCGTACCTTCAATAGCACCGATATTAACCCCTTTCTAATAATGCTGAAATGCTTTTCACTGCCATGTCATAATTTTCTATTTTCATATCGTCCACGGGAAAAAGGGAGGGGCGGATGATCAAACAGGGGTATTTCAGTAATTTAATTTGCTCTAGCCAGCGTCAGAATAACGCTAACGTGCGTAGGGGTAAGGTCAAGCATCTGCCTGATGTTTTTCAATCATTGCCGTGTAGTCCAATTTGTTCCAACATAATATGATAATGACAATCATATCCTTCTAACTTCTGAGGACACCAACTCAGGTAAACGCGACCAAGTTCTAGATCTCAACCTCGATGTTTCTAATCAAAATACGCTATTTCATGAACTATGTCAGATTTCAAAACGACGCAGAGCTTGTGAGAGTCACGAATTTGAGAATAAGTTGAAAAAGTAGCTAAGGACATGAAAGTCATGTCAATAATAAACAACACACTTTTCCCTCTTCTATCGACCGTCACGAACTCACGCACTTATAAGTGGGTGTCAACGGGTCGGGTTTGGTTCAGACCCACGTAGAACTAGACTTGGATCAAATTTTCGGGTATGGTATCAGGTCCAGAACTGGGTTTAATCGGATTCACTATAAGAAAAACTATACCCAGACCCGATAAGAACTACATGAACCATACCTAGTAAAACCATATTTTTTATCATTTTTATATTGAAAATTTGTGGGTCTTAATCGGAACTCGGGTCGGGTTTGGTTTGGATCTAGGTAGAACTAGACTTGGATCAGATTTTTGGGTATGGTATAGAGTCCAGAACTAGGTTTAATTGGATTCAATATAAGAAAAACCATACCCAGACCCGATAAAAACTACATGAACCCTACCTAGTAAAACCATACTTTTTTTTATCATTTTTACATTGAAAATTTGTGGGTCTTAATAGGAACTCGGGTTGGGTCTGGTATAAAATTTCACAACCTATACCTGGATCCACGAATTAATTTGACCTTCAGGTCAAAACCCGAGATAGGGTCTTATTATTTATCACCATACCTGGACTTTATAAGATTTGGTTCAGGTCGGGTCCAGGTAAACCAGGCCCGTTGACACCCCTACTTATAAGGCATAGTTGAAAAAAAAAAACACGTGATTGAGTAATGGTTAATGGTAAACTCTACCAAAAAAACGACGCCCATTATAATGTGGCTTGTTCGGGTATAACTACAAAAAGAAACAAAACTAAAAAAAAATAAACAAAAGTTCCGTTGCCGGGACTTGAACCCGGGTCTCTCGGGTGAGAGCCGAGTATCCTAACCAACTAGACTACAACGGACCCGATGACAATGTTTGGTTTCTTTTATTATTATTTTCTTTGATTAGCATCCTTAGCTGACTAATCTCAGGCTTGGAGCGTAGGACGCACTCTAAGGGCGTGCTTGAAATGCAGGATAATATCCCCTGCTGCTTTCTTCATTTTGAGGGAGTTATACTGCTAAAAAAAACCGAGATAAAAAGTCATGAGCCCCCGGGGACTTTTTTATCTCTGACAATTTTTTCCGGTGTTGCAAAAACACCCTAAGTTGATAACTGCTCCTTGTGGTTGGTTATTAGGAGTTCAAATGGATCAGATACAGACTGAATCATGCCAGATCTGATCGACCGTATCAAAAAAAATTGCGTCAGATTTGTGTCTGACCAAACCAATCCATTTGCAACCCTACAATGGTTATTTAACACGGAATGTCCACAGTGGGTTGTGAAATGGTGATTCTAGGTAATTGGTGTGAAATGGGTGAAACATGCAAATATGTATTTATATTGAAATATGTAGAGGTACCAATAATTCAGGTATGACAGGGTCTAGCAACAATGAAAGGGGTCCAATTAACTTTTGAGTGGGTCCTGTGTGGAGCAATTAGCAAATGAAGCCAGGTATGATTTATAAAATTTCATACCCAACCTGAGTCCCGATCATGATTTACATTTTTTTAATGCAAAATTGTATACAAGTTTAGTATTTTACCAGGTCTGATATGGGTTTGGTTTATGTTCCCGTTATCTTAGTTGTCAAAGGTGGCGCCTAGGCAGCCTAAGCACAGCCCCATCGCTTGGGCAATACGGTTTGGGCGGTGGGGCGCTACATTTTTGCCTAGGCGCCGCCGCCTGCCTAGGTCGGTAAAACTTTTTTGTTTAAGTTGTTGACTAATGTCAATGACTATAAAAGGAGGGAAAGGAGGGGTTTTTTTTTTCCTTTTATTTGTGTTTGTGTTCTCATCTCTCTCGCATGCTAGGGCAAGAAGAAGAAGACTCTGGGCCAGTACAGACTACAGGTACGGGTACACCTCTCTCTCTCTTGGGCTCGGGCTCGGGCTCTCTCAACTTCATGTCATTATCTTGTTTTGATCGGCTCAGTTTGTTGGTTTTTTAAGCCTTTCCTTGAAGAATTCGATTAAGGTTTACCATTTAACTCAAGTATTCCGGTAGTTTTTTAATTTCCCTTATGATTAATGCTTTAATGTTAATTGGGTGTTTTTTCACAACCTTGGGAGTCCTTTTTTTCCTTGTTTTCTAAAAGATTTTGTTTTCTTTTTGAGGTTTGGATATGCTCGACACCCTTGGAAAAACATGCCTTTGTTTCTCCTGTTTTCCAAAAGATCTTGTTTTTCATTTTTTTACACATATGATGTGATTCAGTTGTGGAGAATTTATATTTTATCTGACATGTTATTTCTCCAATACCAAAATCCTTAGAACATCTTGATGGTATCCTTTTGTTGTATGATTTATTTATCATTTTTGTGTTATCATTGTGACTTGTAGGACTATACCTTTTGCTTGGAACGTTATAACTGTTGCATACATTGAACACACTGTTCGGGGTAAGTGCTTTTATCTTTTTCTTGACTCATGTCAAGGGTTTGAAGTTAGTATCATCCTTTATGCAACTAGAAGATTAATCTAGTGAGTTGCATCCAGATTTATTTTTTCTGCAACCAGTAAAGAGTTGTATTTCAAATTCCTTGTTGCTATATATGTGCAGTACCATTTATACATCTTGGTGTTGAGGAACCATTTGTTATGATGCATGTTATCTCTATCATGATTTAACAATTCTCAATTATTATTAGAGATATGGTGAATTAAAAGAATGGACACATCTTGTCTTTCAAGACCCAGTTCATTGATAAAGCTATTCATGCTTTGGCTAGCATCTTCTTTCGAAAACACCTAAGAAAATTATTTTTCAAATGTCTTTTGCAAAGCAACACTTATAATGCTGCATAATTTTAAAAATTTTATGGGAACATGTACAATATCTTACATTGCATAGTTTTATCTTTTTGTAGCATCATGGAGATATTTTCTCTGTTTATCGTGTTATGTACAAGTGTGATTTACCATTGCAGTTATTACTGCAGTAGAGTACTCGCAGTGTTTTCTGAACAGTTTGGTTCGCAAACCATCAAACATGATTGATTGTTCCCTCAATATTTTATTCATGAAAATATAAAGTTCTTGTTTAATGAAAAGGATCAACATTGTTCCCTTGTGACTTACAGTGTACAGTTGCGCTAGAGTCTGTTTTGCTTTTGTTGAGTCTGATGTAAGCTGCCCGGTTCAGGTGAATCAATACCCCAAAGGGGCAGCCCGTATACTTGAACTGTAATCGCCTGCGGGCAAAATTGTGAATGAATTAAATGCGTTGAGCTTTCTTTTGTTCACCCTCGTTGTGATTGCTTCTTGTGATTGCAATTTCTCTCCCTCTATTCTCTCTTGCTCTCTTGCACTCTGATTACAAGCTTCCGCGACCGGCAAGCGAGCTGAGGAGTAGGCTTGCGGCGGTAAGGAAGGACCGTCGCGCCACGCTAGCCCATTGAAGAAAATAGGCCCGTGACAAGTGGTACCAGAGCCCGTTCTCGTGCTGGGGAAGGGACTCCAGAGTCGGTGTTGACAGACACGCCGACAGGCTGCGATTTGTGAGCAAGACATCGTGGCGCCTTATCAACACTTGCGCAACACCAAAGGCAAGGCAGTTGCCGAAGCTGAGGAGATGGGTTCACCTCGGGGCCAAGAAGAGTTGGCTGCAACTGTTAACAAACTGGTGGAAGATGTGACTTCGCATGATGAAGCGATTTCACGCGCATGTGAATCATTCAATGGATTGAATGATGTGGTGGCGAGCCTGCAAGAGCAGGTGAACTTACTAATGGGGCAGGTCACTTCATTGACGACTACAGTGACCGATCTTGAGTTGAGGAACCGTACGTTGCAACGGACGGTGACCCTAAATGGCGGAAATGGTGAGAGACCATCAAGGATTGATGTACCTAGACCCACAAAATTCAATGGTTCTCGTGACAGCAAGGCCATTGAGAACTTCTTGTTCTAAGTAGAAGACTACTTGGATATCCAGAATGTGACCCTCGAAGATATGATGATCAAGGCTACAGCGGCCTTACTTGATGGTGATGCTATCGCTTGGTGGAGGCGGAAGCGCAATGACATGGAGAGGGGTCAATGTGTGATAGACACCTTTGATGACTTCAAAGTAGAGTTACGCAACTACTTCATGCCAAGAAATGCGCAGAGACAGGCTTACCGGATGGTTCGTGAGCTCAAACATACTGGTTCGTTGCAAGACTATGTCAGAACGTTCCAGAAGCTTATGCTGGAGATACCTAACATGCCAGAAGAGGACATGCTCAACTGGTTCATTGTGGGACTTCAACCATGGGCACAGTCTGAAGTGGAAAGGAGCAACCCCGTATTTTGGAAGATACATATGTGGCGGTTGAGCGCTTAGTTGACACTCAGCGCAAGCCTTTCACCCCATCAACCAAAGTTGGGAAGAAGCCTGACCACGGAGGCAAGAAGGATGAGCAGCGCAACGATAAAGGTGAGGCGTCGACACACCATCAATCCGAAAAGAAACAGAACTACACAAAGCATAACAACAACAACAAGGGTGCGGTTGTGACATGTTGGTTCTGTGGTGATAGACATATCGCCCGGCAATGCCCAAAGCGCCTTGTAAAGGACGACGGGCAAGCCAATGCTGCACAGGAAGAATGCAGCGATACTGAATGCAGTGACACTAAGACTATGCAACCAAGGATGGGGGTCATGCGATCGATTAACGCAGCTAGAAGTTGCGCAGCTAAGAACATGCAGGTCAGTAAAGAACTTATGTACGTAGAAGTCATTATGAATGGAAAGTCTACTTCAGCAATGGTAGACTCCGGGGCCACACATAACTTTGTCTCGCGGGAAGAGGCAGAGCGATTGGGCTTGAAAACTGGGCCAAAGCACAAGACTATCAAAACAGTAAACTCTGAGGCCAAGCCCATCCTTGGTGAAGCAAGAGATGTGGCTACTCAAGTGGGGAGTTGGGTCGGCAAAGCCAACTTCTCTGTGGTGCCCCTGGACGATTTCAAGGTGATTCTGGGTATGGAGTTTCTACGAAGCCAGAATGTGATGATGCTGCCAAAGTTTAACACGTTGACGATCATGGAATCAGACCTGTCCCACACAGTGCAGTGCCTTACGCAGAAAGGCAAGTCTTCAGTGTTATCAGCAATGCAACTGAAGAAGGGTGTCAAGCATGGGGAGCAGACATTCTTAGTTGCAGTGCGTGCAGATGAAGGGAAGGTAGAAGCAGCAGTGTCGTCGACCCTAGCCCCTCTATTGGAGGAGTTTCGGGGGGTGATGCCTCCAGAATTGCCAAAGCGTCTTCCGCCAAGACGCGAGGTCGACCATAAGATTGAGTTGACCCCGGGAGCAAAGCCTCCCGCAATGGTTCCATACCGTATAGGGCCAGCAGAGTTGAAGGAGCTGCGCAGGCAGCTAGACGAGATGTTGGACGCAGGCATTGTTCGTCCATCAAAAGCCCCATTTGGTGCCCCGGTCCTTTTCCAGATGAAACATGATGGCTCTAAATGGTTATGTGTGGATTACCGTGCTTTGAACAAGGTCACGGTGAAGAACAAGTACCCATTGCCATTGATAGCGGACTTGTTCGATCAGCTAGGCAGTGCCCGTATCTTTTCCAAGTTAGATCTGCGATCGGGTTACTGGCAGGTGAGGATTGCTGAAGGTGATGAGCCGAAAACAACTTGTGTCACCCGCTATGGTGCTTACGAATTTCTAGTAATGCCATTCGGGTTGACAAATGCTCCAGCCACGTTCACGACTTTAATGAACCAGATCTTCTACCCTTACTTAGACAAGTTTGTGGTAGTCTATCTAGATGATATCGTGATCTACAACAGTAACATGGAGGAATATGTCGGGCACTTGCGAACAGTGTTTCAGGTGCTGAAGGAGAATGACCTCTGTGTTAAACGAGAGAAGTGTCTCTTCGGGCAGGAGGAGATTAGCTTCCTTGGCCGCGTTGTGGGGCGTGGTGTGCTGCGTATGGATGGGCAGAAGATAAGAGCCATCCAGGAATGTGTTCCGCCAAACAAAGTGCCAGAATTGCGGTCATTCCTCGGCTTGGCAAACTATTATCGGCGTTTCATCGAAGGTTATTCCCTCATTGCTGCGCCCCTCACAGATTTGTTGAAGAAGAATCGGGTATGGCTCTGGACAGGAGCGTGCCAAGATGCCTTCGATGCCTTGAAGAAATCCTTAGTGAGAGAGCCAGTGCTGCGACTGCCTGATCATTCGAGACCCTTCGAAGTCCACACGGATGCCTCAGACTTTGCCATTGGTGGAGTTATTATGCAAGATGGTCATCCGATCGCATATGAGAGTCGCAAGCTGAAGGATGCAGAAAGGCGTTACACAGTGCACGAACGTGAGATGACCGCCATTGTGTATTGCCTCAGGACCTGGCGGCACTACCTTTTGGGTGCCGAGTTTGTCGTCAAGACGGACAATGTGGCCACAAGCTATTTTCAGACGCAAAAGAAGTTGACACCCAAGCAAGCTCGATGGCAGATGTTTTTGGCTGAGTTCGACTTTGCCTTAGAGTACAAGGTTGGAAAAACCAATGTTGTGGCGGATGCCCTGAGCCGTAGGGTTGAATTAGCTGTTGCGCGCGCAGAGCCTTCTGAAGTGCATTTGGAGGGTGCATTGCTGAGCCGCATCCGCGAGGGTACGCAGCAGGATCCGACCGCACAACACCTTGTTTCTCTGGCGCAGGCAGGGAAGACTCGACGATTTTGGCTACAGGACGGCCTCCTCGTAACAAAAGGGGGACGCATCTTTGTACCACGGTGAGGAAGCCTTCACCGAGAGCTACTCAAGGAGTGCCATGATACACTATGGGCCGGCCATCCTGGCCAGGAGCGGACCTTAGCACTCCTTGAGCGCGGCTACTATTGGCCGCAGATGAGAAACGACGTTGAGGGGTATGCGCGGACATGCCTCATCTGCCAGCAAGATAAGGGGACAAACCAGAAGGCTGCCGGTCTCCTTGAGCCTCTACCAATTCCAGAACGTCCTTGGGAAAGCATCTCTATGGACTTTATTGTTAGTCTGCCAAAGGTAGAGGGCCTCAGTTCTATTTTGGTCGTGGTGGATCATTTCTCAAAGTATGTCACCTTCATCTCAGCTTCCAAGGAGTGCCCTGCAGAGTTGTTCGTAAAGCATGTGGTGAAGCACTGGGGCATACCAAATAGCATTGTGAGCGATCGCGATGCTCGCTTCACGGGCAAGTTTTGGCGTAAAGTATTTCGGCTACTTGGCTCTGATTTGCTGTTTTCAACAAGCTTCCATCCGCAGACAGATGGGCAGACAGAACGCATCAACGGGATACTAGAGCAGTACCTTAGGCACTTTGTTAGTGCCAATCAGAAAAATTGGGTGAAGCTCCTTGATGTGGCACAGTTTTGTTATAATCTGCAGAAGAGCGAATCTTTAGGCCACAGCCCGTTTGAGATAGCCACGGGGCAGCAGCCACTGACCCCGCACACTCTTGCCGCACAAGAAAAGGGAAGGCCATCCTTCGCCTATCAGTTTGTTCGCGACTGGCACGAGCAAAATGAGTTGGCGAAGGCATTCTTACACAAAGTGGCGAAGAGAATGAAGAAGTGGGCGGACAAACACCGTCGGCCCGCAAGGTTCCAAGTTGAGGACCAAGTGTTGGTGAAGCTATATCCTGGTCGCACATGCATCTTCCGCGGGAGGCATCGCGGACTACTCAGAAAGTATGAGGGTCCCTTCACCATCACAAAGAAGGTGGGCAAGCTGGCATACAAGTTGGAGTTGCCTCCAGACTTCAAGGTGGACCCGGTGTTCCACGTGTGCAACCTCAAGCAGTTCCATCCAGATGATGGAGACCCGAAACGCTGTGTGCCACAACGCGCTCCCATCATGCAAAGGGCCCCGGCAGCACAACGGGCCGAGAAGCACCTCAGTCAGATCCTTCGCCACAAGGTCAACTACTTGGGGCAAGCGAAGAAATACTTGGTGCAGTGGGAGGAAACAGCAGAACCAACGTGGGAGCCTGCATTTCGAATGAATAGCCGCTACCCGGCTGAAGTCAGGGCTTACCACGAAACAGATGGCGCCGAGGACGGCGCATGATTTAAAGGGGGGAGCATGTTCCCTTGTGACTTACAGTGTACAGTTGCGCTAGAGTCTGTTTTGATTTTGTTGAGTCTGATGTAAGCTGCCCGGTTCAGGTGAATCAATACCCCAAAGGGGCAGCCCGTATACTTGAACTGTAATCGCCTGCGGGCAAAATTGTGAATGAATTAAATGTGTTGAGCTTTCTTTTGTTCACCCTCGTTGTGATTGCTTCTTGTGATTTCAATTTCTCTCCCTCTATTCTCTCTTGCTCTCTTGCACTCTGATTACAAGCTTCCGCGACCGGCAAGCGAGCTGACGAGTAGGCTTGCGGCGGTAAGGAAGGACCGTCGCGCCGCGCTGGCCCATTGAAGGAAATAGGCCCGTGACAAACATGGTCCTTGTTATATCATTATGACTGCATACTTCTTTTGCCTTTTCTTCTGATATTTGCTATGAAATTGATGCTTATGCAAAGTTAATTTATTTGCCCTTTGCTTAGCAGGTTAGGGCAAAGGAGAGAGTGCTTACAGTATTTACGAGAAAATCTTGAACTTTGAGGCAACCAGCGAGATAGAAAAGGTGACGGCATTTGTGCCATCAAAATAACATATTGACTGCAGCTAATTTATAACCCATAGATGACAATGAGTGTAGTGTATTTTAATTTTACTCTCATTTGTGGTTGTTATCTGTGCGTACATGTGCTTGCGTTGACAGCATTTGTGCCATCAAAATAAACGAAGGAAATCATTGAAACTAAGTTTGATAATGAAGAATGAAGATAATTTTTATATATACATATGTTTCTGAACTCTATATTTAGTTAAATGTACTGTGTTGTTAAATATTTTGTATTGGCTAATGTATTGAGTAGGTTATTTAATATAATTGTCCTATAGTGTTTGACAACATATTTTGTCTATTGCTTATTTTTGTTATTAATTTTAGTATTTTGTTTACATATTTATGTCTTTTTTTTATTTGGGGTACCGCCTAGGCCCCTCCTAAGCATCGCCTAGGCTTTTTAGGGGTTCGCCGTCTAGGCTCCGCCTAGACGCCCATGACAACTAAGCCCCTTAGAAACAGAAAAGCATTGCCTTTAGTAGGTCCAGGTAGACTCAAACCCAGGCCTGATACCAACACCTCACAATCACATTCAGGTCTGAACCCACCTAGGTCCATTGAAGATCCGAATCATTGACAGCCCCTAAAAATCAGTTTGTAGGCTCAAATTTGGACTACTACCATCAACCAATGGCTACTCATCAAGCATAATCACTAGCGTATATTCTCACACTTTCGCACATTGTCTCAAATATATATTTCAACCAATGACAAAAATCCCATCTGGTCCATTCACCCAAAAAATGTGCATCCCTAAACACTTGGTTTTCCTTCGTCTTCAACTTTCACAGGAAAGGATTTCTTTTTCTTTCCGAAACTTGGAAAATTATTATGATTGATTCAAGATTTGCCATCTCAAAAGATATCAGTACTCAGACAATATTAAAAGAATAACGTAAAAATATAAAGTATAAACTATAATATAACAATAAAAACAAAGTGTCGACATCATGATGAAATAATAATATTTAAGTATAACAACATTTTGAAAATGCCAAGTATTGGTTTTGAAATGTTATTTTCCAAATACTGTTGCTATTTGTAACTATGAATTCTGTGGTCAAGAAAAAGCGATTTTTTTTTTTTGAAAGGCAAGCTGGGGTGGGGGTTAGGCAGACCCTCACCAGTTATTATTCAACGTACCACTGGGTTTTGAGCCTGCAACGTCCCACAGAGACATGCACGGACAGCTCCTACCAACCACGCGGAGCCCCCGGTTGGTAAGAAAAAACGGTCATAATGGTCGTAAAAATTGATTTTGGCCACCAAAAGCCACTATTTCTATGAACCTTATTGACTTAGTGATATAAGATGATATTAACGGTATATAGTGGCATATAAGCTGATAGTACATGGTGACAAGGTGACATCATATTAGTGGTATATCCAGTACATTTTGCATCAAGAGATACGTCATGCAAAAAGTAAATGAGAAAGCTTGATTTTGCAAATGGCAAAATATTCATGACCCTTCCAGTCCATTTTTAAGAAAATGATACTCTTAATCACCTCCACTACCATTTCACCGGCTAAAGGATGACAAATAGAATTTTAGTTCGGACTTGGTAATGGCTAAATCCTACCAGTTTACATCCCTAATAGAATGCAAATGAAGCAACTCTGTTCCATCTAACAAAACCATCACCTCGAATAAGAATTTGATCTTTTTTCTTTTAGTTGTCAAATCAAATAACCTAAGATAAGAACCGGCTCTCATGTCATATATAGAAATCGGAAGCTAATCTATTGCAAACACTTTGGTAGATAAAGAGGTAGAAAAAAATGAAGGAAATGATGGTACAGCTTGGAAGGATGAACTTGTCAAAACTCGACATAGGATGTCAATAAACATCCTTTTCTTCTGAGCTCATCTTATTCCTTGCAGGATAGAAATCAAAATCAAATGAAACTTCTAATTTAATAAAGCTACTATTTCAATAAAGCAGCCCGAAGATGCTACCTTGAAAAGGTATATTGAGGTTAAAAAGAAAAAAAAAACACTTACCTGAGAAAACTAGATAACTGCTGAAGGATCACAGAAAGCTTCCTATAACATGCGCCAAATTGAGATGAACGAGAAACACTGCCTCAACTATACAGCCATTGCCATTAACCATGCAGGTTCAGAAAAGCAATTAACAAGCTATTACACAAGTGTCACCCAACAAGAGGGGCAATGAAAAGAGGAAACATATGCTCACATGTGCCCTACAGGACTAGGTCCCCATCGACAACTAAAAGTGGTCACACAGAGTACAACAGCAAGAAAAATACAGCCTTGTTGTACAACACTCCACACAGCAAACAGATATGCAGATATTTTTATTGTCCAGGGAGGAGCTAAAAATGACCTATCAACTACACTCATAAATACCTCACGCAAAAATAGTAGACACCAGATCCAAATCTAGAATAGACCAACACATCCAGCAACCGCCTATCATTCAAGCCTCCAACTGAGGAGGATCACTGCAGTGTGAGGAATAGTCAGTTACATCTTTCAGAAAATTGGTACAAGAAATCAGTATAAAGGTTGAATTATCAAATAATAACTACCACCTCTGCATCTTCCACCATAGCACTGGCAGAGGTCCCCATCTTTTGCTGGTCATCAGCTGCCATTCATTCATCAGGATGAAATCAGTATAAAGGTACAGATGACAAAGGATATAAAAATAGCCAAGAAATAGAATAGATTGTAATACATGTTTTAAAAGCAAGTCCAACAAGGGAAATTTTCTACACAGATCATCACCATGAAAAGAACATTTGATCTTAATAACATAAAATCCTTTTTTTCTCCCAACATGAAGTCCATTGCAAAAGCAAAAATGCTTTCATGTTAACAACTATTCCAGCATCTCATAATTGGAGTCTAGATGAATGAGACCAGTGATCCAAATTTGTTTGGTAATTCCATTCCCTCAAGCTTGCCCAGGATGAGGGCATAAGCAGTCAGTAACAAAATAATGTGCAAAGAAACAGTCATGTAAGGTTTTCACACATACTTGGTGTAGCACTACTACTGGGCATTATTGTTCACAATCTTAACAATGCATTCAACAGATTCTTGTTCACTGTAGCTTTTCATATTCCAATGAAAGCAACCATACACATATCCACATGCACCTGGCATGGCAGCCTTTGCTAATTCCATCTTATCTCACTAGAAAAAAAATTCCAACATGGCAAAGTTATATGCTTACCACTTATTGAGATGTGAACCTGAAGATCCAGATCTGAATCTGGTTGAGAGTCCAGATCCATTTCACGTCATAGAGAGTCCTTTATGTGCCTAGGTTCCTTACACTAGTAGGTAGGGAAACCACTTCCTCCTCGATTGTTTAAAAGAGGCATATTCAGAATAGGCAACAAACCTCGCCCTACAGCATTACTTCTTCCATGTCCTCTACCTCAACAGAATCCGTGGCCTCTCCCATGGAAGAATCCAGTATAAAGGACAACTTGAGAATCACTTTGTCCTTTGTTTACACTGTCCGATAGGCCTTTAAGGGACATCTCATAAGTAACTTAGGACTCAGATGTTCAAAATTAAGAAGAGCTTCAAGACACTCCAAAGTAATAGAAAATACACGATAGTCTGATCCTAAACCATTTAGGGTCTGTTGTACTTTGTCATTATCAGATACCTCATACTCAATTAGGGCTAACTGAATGGTTATGCTCTTAATCTTATTAAGGTAGTCCATGATAGTGATGGTGTTATCTTTCTTCAAATTTTGAAAATCATGGTTCAAAAACATTACCTTGGACTATGATATCTGATAATAAGTCCTGGTTAAAATACATCCATAACTGCATAGTCATGCAATCATCAAGGACACCAATCAAAACATCTCGTGAAAGGGTCAAAGTGACATACGCTACTAGGGCCTGATCCCTTTTCATCTAAGAGGGACGAACTTTGGATTCCTGATCTGGGATGAAGAAATGGCCAGTCATTCCTCATAAACTCTAGTGGAACCGAGACAGACTCACCCAGATGCCCCGATAGATCCTAACACGCTATAAAGGGAGTAATTTGCCTTTTCCAAATCAGGAAATTAGAGTTATTGAGTTTTTCATAAAAAAGTTGTGGAAGAAAATTGGAAGACAAATTTGGAGAGAACCCAAATCCATATCAAACGATCTTTTAAAAAAGAAGAGATGACAGAAGCAATAATAAGAAATATATGCTGCTGAAAATTTCAGACAAATGACCTACTTCAAACATGTATCAAGGCGTAAACGAGATCCTTTTTTTTAAGGATAGGATAAAGCATAATATGTAAATATGTAAGTACGAATTTCCTTTTCTTTCAAAAGAAGCCTTGAACCGATGGTACTTTGTATATATAGAAGTAGGACAAAAACAAGAAGGTGATATATATATATATATAAGGAGAAAGAAATACCCAATCCAGAAATAGACAAAAGCTGACTATATCCAGATCTAATGAGACCTGATATCAAGATTAATCAAGAACAGGTTTTAGAATATTGAGAAAATCAGATCGAGCCCACCGAAACTCACGATATTCAGATCTGACATCAAGAACAGAATAGCAGTTTTGCTGACAAACTAGATAAGAAAAAATATCAGGAACTAATTTAATGTCAGATCTGATAATCAGATATAAAAGATCCAAGAAAGGATGATTTATCACAGCAGCCTGACAAGATTCAATCAAGAAGGTCGACAGAGAAGATAGATATAAACCAGATTGGTTAGATCTGATATAAAGGCAGAAAATAAGAGGGAAGGAACACAAAAACAAGAGAGAAAAGATTTAGAAAAGGCCACCCAAAAGGCAGATCAAGATCTATAAGAAAACAGCTGAAAGAAATTTGATCAATCGGTCATGCTCTGATACCTTAATAAAATATGGCTCACGATCTTTGAACCAAATTTACCGCAGAATAAAGAAGAAAAGAAGAAGGGAGTGGATGTGTTTGTTTTTATGTAAAATGTTCTCCGCAAGAGAGGGAGACGTGTGGGCTGGTATTCTTTAATAATAACAGCCTTACACTTTACAATATTGCCCCAATGTTTATCTCTAATATAATACAAATACAAGGGCAAAAGAGTAACACAGAAAGTTTACAACATAAACGACTCTGACGTGAAATGGATCTAGACTCTCAACCAGATTCAGATCTGGATCTACAGATTAAAAAGAGCTATATATGGATTGAAGCAAGTGGTTTGAAAGTTTTTCTTTAGAAATCTAAAAACATGGTTTTCAGAAATCTTCATTGGATCATTCATTGTTTATTTTCAAGAAAGATGGGATAAATACTCTTATTTATGTTGATGACATTATAGTTATAGGATCAAAAAATCATGTCAAAAACATCAAACTTCTTTTGAGCGTGAGGTTTCATATAAAAGATTTTGGAAATTGAAATATTTCCTAGGTGTTGAGGTAGACAGAAGAGGTGACGGTGGTCTCACTCTAACTCAGCATAAGTACATCATAGACCTTCTTGGCAAGACAGGTATGAAAGACTGCAAGCCAATATCACCCCCCAAGTCCCGTACATCAAAGATTGAGTAGTGCAAATGAGTTGTATGGAGACCCCACTAAATATAGAAGTATAGTAGGTATGCTCGGATATTACATATGTAGTTAATCAAGTGTCTCAGTTCATACATGAGCCAAAGGTCACTCATATGCTATGTCACAAGTGCGGGTGCGGGTATGGGGGGAGGGTATATATATATATATATATATATGGACTTCATTAGGGTTAACTGAATTTACTTTTGGATAGAAATGGACCTGTTGATTTCACCTAACACAAAGGAAGTTGTGTGCACCCGCCTGGGTGCAGGTGAGATGCGGGCGCGGTGCCCTGTTAGAAGAGTCTTTGTTACATAGCTCATATGGATGTAGTGAAACACATATTGAGGTATTTAAAAGGTACAATGGGAGATGACCTGGTGTATAAAAGAAGGTTACATGGAGAAAATATGTTGTCGTTGTTAATATATATATATATATATATATATATATATATATATATATATATATACACACACACACACACACACACACACACACACACATTGTAATAGGAAACACCCATTAGGGGTATTTTTGTTTTTACACATTCATGTAATAGGTTGTGCCATTAGGGGCACAACAGTCATTTTATTATTATTTTTTAGAATAGGATTTTATTAATTTGTTTAAGGGCATAAAGGATAGTCAGCGCATAGAGTTGTTGAGACCTCCCCAGAGTTAGATACTCTAGAGGTCATCAATGCAAAGATGAAGAAGGATCGAGTGGAGTCTTAAACTGAGTTTGGATCGGGTTAATACTTCAAAAGTCATCAATACAAAGACGAAGAAGGATGATGGAGAACCTCTGAAGGATCCAACTCCTTACAGGCAGATGATTAGAACAATGTCTTACCTTTCTATTATTCATCCTTATATTGCACGTGATATTCACTCTGCTAGTCAATTTCAACACGATCCCACTAGAATATATATGAGTGTTGTAATGAGGATTATTAGATGTATCAAAAATATTGTTAATTATGGTTTATTTTTGTTATCATCTTCCCTGTTAGAAGTTATTGCATATTCTGGCTCTGATTGGAGAGGAGATATGAATGATCATCGCTCAACTACAATTTTTTGTGTCTTTTAGGAGATTCGTAGATTTTGTGAAAATGCAAGAAGCAACAAAAGGTGTCTTAGTCCTCTATAGAAGCAGAATATCGAGTTATGACAACCACTACCTTTGAGTTGGTTTGGCTGAAGCAGCTAATAGAAGACTTGGGTGTTCATGTAACAGAACCCTCAAGATTGTGGACAACAAAAGTCCAATTTGCTGACAATCATATTTTTCATAAGAGAATCAAATACATCGAAATGAATTGCCATTATGTTAGAGAAGAATTTTTGAAGAACATTACTTTGCCATATGTATCATCTGCATATCAATTGGCAGACTTCTTCACAAAAGCACTTGTCACCCAGATTTCATTTCCTTCTTTGCAAACTCTCGATTGTGGCAAAGTGAGTTTGAGGGAGCGTTAAAATATGCATATATGCATATCTATATTTGTACATATATATGATATAGATATATTATAAATATTTGTATATACATTGTAATAGGCAAATACCCATTAGAGGTACTTTTAGAGTCGTTGGGACCTCCCCAACAACTCTATTTATAGTTGTTGGGGAGTATCCCAATGGCCCTATGGGGCTTGATGAGTGTATACATAGGGGAGTCTCCCCCTTGCGAAACCAATGCTTTCTCCAGCATATTGAAATACATTTACCTATATTTTTATGTGCTCTCTTGACCCTTGTATGGGTGATGCATGTGCTTATATGATTGACCCATAAGTGGTCCTTTTTTATTTGACTGTGTTCTTGTAAGCCCATAAGAGGCACTCCATTGTTCTTGTTCTTATTTTATTAGAGTCGTTATTAGCATTCTCTAATGCTGACTGGGATAAAGATCCAGATGAAAGAAGATCCATTTCTGGTTATTCTACATCTATTGGTAGCAATGTGATATCACGTAGTCGAAAACATAGAGCAATTATCAGGTCGAGCACAGAAACTTAATCCAGAGCTATGGTTGCAATTGAAACGAAATGGCATGGATCCCAATACACTCCAAGAATCGAAACATAATGTATTTGGACAAAAAAATAAGAAATAAAATGAAGCATAAGAAATTTAAAATTACATAATATCCTCAGTACAAAAATATAATCACACTCGTAAACCTAAAACTACCCATCACTCTCTCAACCTTCACAGATGCACACATCCACAATATATAGAAAAAGGGAGAGCGGAAATAGAGTAAAGGAGAGCTTTACTAGCTGTTGGAGAGGGTTCAACAGCTAGTGTAAGTAAACTTAGATTGACTTAGATATTATAATATAATATATAAATATATTATATATTTAAATATATATACGGATATACATATATAATATATAATATATATAAAATAATACTCACAAAAATAATACATTCATCTTAACAGCGATCACTTCTGAACTGACATGCATCAAGTTTTTCCTGATAGAATTGGAAGAAAAAGTCTTAGTTTGTTTTGTTTTGTGATAATCAAAGTGCAATCTAAATATCAATAAATCTGGTCCAACCAGAGTTACCGGAAACGCCTATGGAATAGGGGAAGCGCGCTTCGGAAGCGCGAAACGCGACGCTTTCGAAACGCGAGGGGAAGCGCAGGTTCAATTGAGGAAGCGTGTACCCCTTTAAATGGGAATGTGGTTCCCTTTAAAGGGGTACACTATTGTGGAAAGAACAAATTTGCCCTTAAATTTTTTTTACACATGAATATGTTTTTTACTAAGGATAAAATGGGTATTTTACAAACCCCATGAAAAAATAAAATCGAAAGGGGCTTAGGGTTTTGCTTTTTCATGTATCATCCAACTCTCTCTCTCTATATATATATATCGAGTTTTTGGCGACCTCCGAGTTCCGGCGACCTCAAAAAATTCCAGTGGCCTCCACCGACTTCCGGCGATGAAGATGTTCAGGACCTTCAGGTACACTATCTCTTCTCTCACCCTACTCTCTCACTCTCTCTATCTCGACCTTTTTTTCCTTTTTTTATGAGTTCTGGATTTGCTGGGTCCTTGGTGAAAAGGGGACGACAAGAAGCAAGGGTTGGGTTGGAGGGCTGGACCAGTCCCAACACGAAGCAAGGGCACATTGGGTGCAAGGTGACAGTTGGGTTCAACATTGATCTGACTGAAGACAACTCTAACAAGAAACAATTCCATGATAACTCTTTAACTCTGAAACAACATACACCTTAAAAAAAACTCCATAAAGAGATAACTATGAATACCTAGAGGTCCAGAACCATATCTATAAGTTAGAAGCATAGTCACTGATATTGTTGATATTTTGAGAATATCGCGATAATATTAGTGATTCAAGGTCAGCTGATATTATTGGCAATATATTGCGATATTGTCAAAATATCACGATAATATCATGCTATCTTTGGGAAATCTTATTTTGTTATATTTTAAGCCTACATTTTCTATTTTTTGTTTATTTTATATTTTAAAACTTGTTTCTTTATTTTTTGCAAGAAAAATAATGCAAAACTAATTATTTTCTTTATTATTATTATTTATATTTTTAAAAATTTCACCCATTGAAAATAAGATGAGAGAGAATCGTTTACGGTGGTTTGGACATATTCGACGAAGGCCTAATGATGCTCCAGTTAGAAGGATGGAGAAATGGGAAAATATATTAGTTAAAAGAGGTCGAGGTAGGCCTAGGAAGACATGGATGGAGGTGATAGGAAAGGATATGAATGCTTTGAACCTCACCGAGGACATGGCATTGGATAGAAATGAATGGAGCAGAAGGATTCATGTGGAAGACCCAGAATGATTTTCTTTGTTGGTTCATATCGCCGACCCAATTGTTTTGGGATGAAGGCGTAGTTGTTGTTGTTGTTGTTATATTTTTAAAAATTTCAAACTCCCAAGATTTTCCCCTGACAAACCCTCGGCAAGAAATTGCAGAGACCGATACAGATGACTATGGTTAGAAAGTACGTACAAAACCAGCATACATCTGAAGTAGCTCGATAAACATGCAGTATTAGAAGTAAATGCAAAAATGACAGAAAAACCTTCACACCTAAGTTCTTCCAAAAATGCTAATGTTTCACCTATCGAAAAAAAATGCTATTGTTTCTTTTGTAAGCAACAAGGTATAGGCTTGCCAAAACAGCAAAATTAGTTTCAATGCGAAACTGGAAACTGGCTACAAGTAAAAGCAGATCAGGAATGCTAATCTATTGCATGACATGTAACCATCTATGACAGACTAAAACGAATATGACAGCTGCCAAAATTGAAAGGTCAGATTCCAACAGCAACATAATTAAATTTGACTGGATCATTTACATAACTGACACCTGAAGCAAAGTATATACGCAAGAAAGAATTTGTGTATGGTAAAAAGCAACAACACTAATTTTAGCACAAAAGACATATTTCAGCATTTCTTGAACCAAGTACTGTCATAATAAGACAGTGATACACAAAAAAGTGCCAGAAATACCATACATCGCAGAAAGAAAGGTAAAAGAAGCCACCAGTTAAAAGCTTTGAGTGATACCTCCATCCTCTGGAATGTCAGATGTCCATAACGTTAGATTGTCCCTCAGCAGTTGCATAATCAAAGTGCTATCTTTGTAAGATTCTTCATTCAAAGTGTCAAGTTCAGAAATAGCCTCATCGAAAGCTTGTTTTGCAAGGTGGCAAGCTCTGCATTAGAAAGATGCCATAAAGGCATATCAGACACCACAAAACTTTCTTCGACACCAACAAGAAACGATATAGTCAATGATGTGCACAGTACATACCTTTCAGCCGAATTCATAATCTCATAATAAAATACTGAAAAATTTAATGCTAATCCCAATCTAATAGGATGAGTGGGTGGTAAATCTGTCTCTGCTGCAGTGGAAGCTGACTGCAACATAAAATTAGCAAAAAAGAAAACCACTAATCAGATCCATTTTTCGTTATACAAGTTCATGTTTGTTTCAGAAGGCAAAACCTTTTCTGGTTTTCTCTTTTTTTTTTTGAAGAAAATATTTTTCTGTTATATTTGTTAACATGAAAAATCTTCAGATCAGTAGCAAAGCCAGAAATTTGATAGGAAACTAGCAGTTGATCAACATATTTACATTTAATAAAAACAATGAACACCTCAGCCTGATGGTTGAAACGGTTTCCACCACCTCGGCATGATCCATTAAAAGTGAACAAGCAAACCTGTTTTAGATCTGACAGACAGTCTCACAGAGTCTAACCCTAACCCACTTGGATAAGATGCATAGGGGTCAGAGTCTCCTAGTTCCACTGCACCAGCAATGACCCAAATCCATCAAATAAAGCTGGCCAACATAGAGAAACATCAATGCGAACAAGATCTTAAACCCAGAGTAGCAAAACACTATTAAAACCCATAGTGATCCAGACCAGATCTAATTGGAAGAAGGCCTAACTCACCAGCATTTGACTCAAACAATTTAAGGCCTGCCCTCCTGCTAGTCCAAACCTAAGCCATCACAAGGTTTGGCCCAAGCTCACTTAGATGTGAGCTGGAAATATATGGAAAAAGATGGACAGACCATTATCTTTGGTTCATGTTTTCCAACCAAGACCACACAGACTTCACTAGTATCCAAATTACACCCACTTAGACTCCACACCGAAACATCCCATGTGTACGGGAATTCCTTTCGCCTCAGTACAAGAGAAACAAAAAAGCATTTTTTCCAAAATAAGGAGTTGCATTTTCTTGGTAAATATAAGAATAAGAACGAAAATTAGCACCAAATAACGCTATTAGCAACAATATTGTATAGACCATAAAGCATATCATTAATAAACAGAAGTAAATGGCAAAGCTGCCTCCTTTTGGCTCTACCAAATGAAAGGATAAGAAATAGGAAAACATGCATGGTAATACAAACAATGAACTCAGCAGTTAGCACATGGGATAAAGAGAAATCCATTGAGACTTTAGTCATTAGATAGAGTTGATGATACTAGACAATAAAAAAGCATCTACCCTATCACTTAGCTGATGCCAAGTTCCCTAGTCCCATTCCAAGGGATCAAGCATGACTCTACTGCCATGAGATCATTAATGACTAGGAATAGTCTCAGAGTGTAGTCCTCAACCTGCTCCCAGGTTCAGCCATGCCATGTTGCCCAAGCCCCTGATCATACCATTACCATGTTTCTTTGCTCTCATTCTCTGCTCTTAAAAATAGAACTTCAGTGTAGATTTTTTCCTAAATCATCCCAGGAAAACACCATCAGTGGTTACTTTATTTCACATAAGAGTCCAAAACATTTCCTTCCACGAACAGCTATTTATAACATGCACAGCAGGAAATGCCTCACTGAGACTAATTACTCTAAAAAATTCACAATCATATGCATGCGTGAATGCCTTAGTAATTCTTCACTCCCTTTCCTTGGGCTTATTAAAATATTTGGACCTACCTCCTCAGACATTCCAGTATATACTAAGCATAATTCATTATCATGACTACTTAAATTACCTAGAGACCAACCTCCTCTCTGCATTCACCTCAGGGGTGGAAAGATTTGAACCAGAGAATTAGAAAAGGCATATAGAATAGGAAAGAAGAGAAAATGGATAACTCTCATCAAAGTCAGTCATTTGTTATCCAAGTCTATAAATGATAACAAACAAGCTACTGAAATCAAAGCAATACAGGACTCCTTTATGCCCCTTTTCTTACAAACTCATATGCTTGATTTGCAAATTGAAGAACAGAATCAAGAATCAGCAATTCACTCTATTCCTCATCACAATATCTTGCCTGATAAGCTTTCAATGAATGATCAGCAGCCTCCTTCCTCTCACTCCCAGTCTTGAACTCAGCCAAGTATCGATAGTAGTCACCTTTCCTGTCAAAAGGAAAATACAATAATTCACACCTAAAAGGCCTGAAAACATTACATCCTATGTCAATAGAAAGGAAACAACAGATATGAGAATGAAGAAATTACTCACATCTTGTAGTAAAAGACAGTAGCCTCACCAGCAGGTGATGAAGGTATAAGATGTTCATCAATAACAGTCATCACATCAATACAGATGCTTGACAATTCGGATTCCACTTTCTGCTGATAATCTCGAATTCGTTTTGCATTCACTTCATTCCCTTTTGCTTCTTCCTTCTGCTCGATTGATGAAAGTATCCGCCAAGAGGCTCGGCGAGCTCCAATCACATTCTTGTACCCCACAGAGAGTAAATTTCTCTCCTCCAATGTCAAGTCCACATCTAACTTCGCAACTTTCTTCATTGACTCAACCATTTCTGTGAATGGAAATGGCTCGGAATTATAATTTCCTTTTCTTTAATTATTCTAAAAAATAAAGAGATCCTAACTAATGAAATCTATAGATTCTATACAAAGAAATAGTTGTATTTCACATCCAAAGTTGTCAAATTTGCAACTATTAACTCTTTCGAGAAAGAATGGAGAAAAAAACACCAATATTTTCATTATCTTTTGAGAAAGAACATCTAAAATATATAGATTCATGACGCATGTTTGAGTGCTTACGCCCTCCACTGTCCACCACCTCTGTTACCTAATTTTTCTACTTTTCTCACTAAACCCGCTATTTCTACTTAATTGCACGAATTACACAAATTTTCTCGTTCCTCAGAAGCCCAAAAGAACTAAGAGAATATGCCTAATGATGAACTCTATTACCATCAATTTGCATAAAAAGGGACACTTTTAGGCCAACGATCTCATCACCCAGAAAACAAAAACAAGTGACACGAAGAAATCTCCTGGCCAGCGTCTATTAGACATGCAAAAATCTCCTATTTCATGATCAAAACCACCATTTTGAGTCTTATAAAATTCAAGAAATGAAAAGAAAACATGCAACTTTAAACCCTTTTCACCCTTTACCCGATCAATTATACATTCAAGCGCTACATTTTGTTCACTCAATCCACCATTGTCAGCATCACGAAGAAAACAACTAACTTCCAACTCCCAGGAATGAAAGAAATAAAACCTAAGAAAATGCCTCTAGGAGAGAGAGACCTCTGTTCTAATTCTCCCCATTTTCGGGGCTATACACACCATTTTAGTAGAAAATGCGGCGTCATACAAACCAATTCAATAGAAAACAGGAAAATAAAAGTCGCATTCAAATCCTAAATCCCCCAACTCCCCCCAAAGACACTAGAAACCCTAAAAAACCCAACCGCGAGCAGGACGCCGCCGTACCGATCATTCAGGGAATCCATCAAAAAACACGAACCACAAGACACAATCACGGCAAAAACAAGAACCAGAAACCTTAGACACCATCTGCCGACGGAATGGAGAGTGGAAAAACCAAAAAGGAAGGAAGAGAAACAAAGGGAGAAAATCGAAGGATACCGTCGTAACGCTCCGCCAGCTCGGCGAGTTTAGCGACGTAAACGTAGCTCTCGCGTTCCTTCGACGGCGCCATTTCTTCTTCTTCTTCCCCTTCTCCTTTCTCGTCGATCTGAAAAACGAATGTATACAGAAAGAGAGAAAGCTTTCACCTTAAGTTGTTTGAAGTCCAAAGGAGATATTTATAGCGGACTTTGGAATGAAATGACTTTTATACCCTCATGATTGAGACACGTCCATGCGTGCTTGGGGCAGCCATTTTAGAAAATAACTAATTTGCCCTTAGAAAATTTATTGATGAGGGAATCATCAAATCAAGCCAGTTGGATATGGGTCATATGGATCCGATCTTTAAATGGCTGAAAGGATTCGGAACGAGAGCTTGCCGGTTATGGGTCGGGTCAGGATTTATCCGACAACGTGTACTTTTTCAAATATGGATCAAGATTCTGATCTGCATTTGAGCACTTATATGGCACTGGATCTGCTAGAAATGAGTAAAAGTTACTGAATTTTATGTGGGGAAGGTGGTTTCGTTAGGCCCGATTTTGACCTGGACTTGATTTGTATTTGTTTTTCCAATTTCGACCCAGATCCGAGTATACCTGACTATCTTTGTTTCAGATCCGACCCAGACTTAATATGAGTCAGATCTGAACTGTATAACCCTAGGGTGGGTCCCATTACCGATAATAACCAAACTTTGGATCCCATAGTGGAATGTTGCATTTCATTGTGGTTCAGCCCCAGATATCCATTTTGAAGTGGTCAGTACGTGGGAGTGTCAATTGGTCAGGTTTGGTTTGAACCTATGTGGAATCAGACGTGGCCCCAATTTTTGGGTAGGGTATTTGATCCGGATTCAAGTCTAATCAGACTCACCATAAGATAAACCATACCCAGATAAAAACTATATGGACCAGACCCGAGCAATACCCATTAAAATACTAATTTTTTATTCATGTTTACATTGAAACTTTGCAGGTCTTAATCAGAACTTGGGTTGGCTTATGGTCTTGTATAAAATTTTACAAACTATACCTGGATTCATAAATGTTTGGACTTTCAGGTCTGAACCCATGTCTTAATCGGGTATTCTTATTTATCACTATGCTCAGATACTATAGGGTCCAGCTAAACCTTACCCATTGACACCTTTATCCTTAATCAAAATTATATTTTGCAAATGATCCATTCATTTGAGGATGTGGACCATTTACAGGTCAAATTTGATCCCAGTCCCAAGGAGAGGATGTGAAGTATATCAAAGCCCTCCCAATTTTTCGCTGCCAGAACAAGGGCGGTTTCTCCACGTAAATATCAACAAAAACCTTTTTTTTAATAATATTAAAGACCATTTTTTTTAACGAGATCATTGGGGTAATTTGGTTTGCCACACTAGGGGTGTCAATAGGTCAGGTTTACCCAGATTCGACTTGAACAAAAACCTATAGGGTCCGGGTATGGTGATAAATAAGAAAAACAGTTTAAGAGCCAGGTACGAGTTTGTAAAATTTTATACCATACCCAAGCCCGATCGAAGTTCTGATTAAGACCCATAATTTTTCAATGTAAAAATAATAAAATATATTGTTTTACCGAGTTGATTCACGTAGTTCTTATCGGATCTGGGTATGGTTTTTCTTATGATGAGTTTAATTAAACTCGGATCCGAACCCAATACCATATCCAAAAATTAAGGTCATTTTCACAACCAAACCCGACCCGTTGACACCCACTACCCATGCCCATGACATGTGCCTATGGGTTTAGAACTAGTATTGTTGTGTAAAATTTGGTGACATTCACAAATGAGTGGAGTCATCTTGAGCACTAAACTCTATAAAGCTTGCATGTGATGTTTTATAGGGTTCCAGCTAAGCATCAAATTCTATCAATATAAATAATGTTAAAATTGTTTAGTTCAAGTTTAGGCTGGTAAACAAGCTGAGCTTGGGCTGTTCGGGATCCAGCTCATTAAGGGTATACTCATCACGAGCTGAGCTAAGCTTTGCGAGCCTACCACGAGCTGACTTGTTTAAAAAAATAAATGTTTTTTAAGCTTGATAATATATAGAATATATAATATATGCAAAATACATATATATTATATATAAGTAATACATGTATAAAACATATACAATATGTACATTATATATAATATAAGTATTGAATATATAATATATAAACATGTAATATTTAAAAAAGTCTATACGAGCCAAGCTTGTTATGTTTGTGCTCAGCTCATTTACTGAAACAAGTTCAGCACCCTGAGCTCAATTTCTGAGCTGAGCCGAGCTTAATTGTGGGCTGCTCATCTCGCATCTTAGGCCTAGTTCATGTTACCCAATGTTGGCTTGACAAATTATCAAAATATCTTTAAAAAATAGCAGTATTTTTAAAACTGTGCAACTACTTTTAAGGTTAAAAAAGTCAAATTTACTTTATGAAATGTCCTTGTTAACTTTTTAAAATTTTGCTTTTAACTTTTTATTTCAAGTTCAGAATAAAATGCTTTATCTACCCTTGAAAGCATACATGTTTTCTAAAAATGCAACTTTTAAATGTTGTTTTAATAATTTCAATCGTTTAAGCTTATTTGTTTATCCGATTCTAAAAGGAATATGATTGAACACAATGTTACTTTTTCTGAATCGAACACTTTAATAAAATGGAACTTAATTTTATGGGCCTTGTCTTCTCAAATTTCCTAATTAAGACGAGTCGGAATTGGATAAAGATCTAACCACGTGCAACCAGGCAGGGGCTGCATTACTTAGGCCATGTTTGGGAGCCTTGAATCGGAGGTTGTGTTGTAGTTTCTCCCACTCTCATACTCTTTTGCTGTTTGGGTGCAGCTAGGGATGGCAGTGGACAGGGGGGAAGCGGGGCCCCGCCTCGCCCCGTTTGGACCCGAGATGGAGGGCATGAAACGGGGATGGAGGCGGGGATGAAGGTTAAAATTTATCCCCGTGCAGGGATGGAGGCGGGGATGGACTGACACGTTCCCCCGCCCCATCCCCGTCTCGGCCCCGCCCCGCCCCATCCCCGCCCCGCCCCTAACCCTTTATTCCGCTTAATGTTTACTAACCCTAACTCCCTAAGTTCCTAACCCTAGAGCCGCCGAGCCGGGCCGTCGCCTCTTCCCCTTTCCCATCTCATCTGCATTATCGTTGGAGCCGGGTCGTCGCCGACCACCGTTTGCCGACACCGACCACCGTTGGCCGACACCATCTCTCCCTCCTTCCATCTCTGCCGCTGTCTTGTGCCACTGTCGTGAGCCTCCTCTGTGGTGCCATCTCCTCCCTCTTTTTTTTTCCTTTCCTGCTTTGATGATTTAAACGCTTTGCGTGTTCGCCCTTTTTGCCCTATTGCAACTGTTTCATTGAGCCTTTTTGAGAAGAAGTCAGACGAGGGTAGGTTTTTATAAGGTTTGAAAATCGATAGTCTACAATATTAAAACTGAAATTTTCAGCAAAAAATGCGATCCAAGTATCGTTTTTTATCAAATCGACTATGTTGAACATGTCTGCGAGGTCAGGTGTGCGAAAACTCCCTGAAAGCCTCTGCTTGCTCACGGGTAGGCTCCTAACTTTTGTGTGGAAGCATAGCTTGATAGACTTGCATATAAACATGGTTTTTATGGTCTGGATTATTGATCTCCATTATATTGCACCTGGCTTATTGATATCCATTATATTGTACATGAGCATGAATCCTCTTAAGAATTACAGCTAAGTCCTTGTTGTGCACTAGATAATTGAACCTCATAGATTACCTCTTATCTTTGTTGGTACCAAAAGGGGTATCTAGGATAAGCTTGGTTGGGTTTTGAAATTTTAGTTGGCTCTATATCAAGGGTGGACCAGGCGCGCCCTTATTTAGATGCTGTCATCCAAAATTGACATTGGTCTATCCATATAACACTAAGGTTGATGATGACTTGCAGTGAAGGACCACCATAGGTTTGCTTCCTCTTCCAACCTCCTTATCATATCTAAGATTTGTGCATGGCGTTTCTGTTTCTGTATGAAATTTTAATTGTGGAGAAATCAATTGAAGTTCATATCTGATAAGCAGTCTGAAAATTTGTTGATAGTCTTTTTTTTGTGAATGTTTTGTAGATCTATAAGTTGGTGGCCAGTAATTTGATATGGAAGAGGAAAAACCAATAACCAATAAATTAAGTTCTCAACCTTCCAGTTCACATAGTATGTCTCAAGCTCTAGTTACACCAGTTGATAGCAACCATGTTTCAATGAAAGATAATGAAGATCAATCAACTGATTCAGGTAGATTTGCACTTGAACAGACAAGTAGGCATAAATCAGTTGTATGGAAACATTTCACTAGGAAAAAGATTGGTGGAAAGGATAAGTCAGAGTGCAATCATTGTCATAAATGTCTTGCTGGTGGTGTCAAGGCTGGAACTACTCATTTGCATGATCATATTAAGATCTGTCCTAGGATTAAGCATAATAATATGAAACAATATATTTTGGCTACAAACAAAGCTACAGTGAATGCTGAAAAAACAATAGAGAATTGGCAATTTGTTCAAGATGCTGGAAGAAGGGATCTTGCTATGATGATTATTCTACATGAATATCCTCTTAGTATGGTTGATCATGATTGGTTTAGAAAATATTCTAATACTCTTCAACCCTTGTTCAAAATGATTACTCGAAACACTGTAAAGAAAGATATTCACAAAATTTATAATGTGGAACGAGACAAGACAATAAAGTTGTTGGAAAAAACTAAGAGTAGAATTGCCATCACTACAAACATGTGGACATCTTCCAATCAAAAGAAGGGATACATGGCTATCATTGCACACTTCATTGATAATTCTTGGAGATTGCAAAGTCGAATCATAAGGTAATTGTCAAATGTCAATCATTTTTTTTTCAATTCTTACTAACATGTTTTTGCAATATCAATATTTAATCACCTTATTAAATTATGTTCAGGTTTTTATATGTACCTTATCGACATACCAAAGAAGTTCTTGCTGAGTGTTTGATGGATTGTTTGTTTGAGTGGAACCTTGATAGAAAGTTGATAAGTTTGACGATGGATAATTGCACCACTAATGATGCAGTTGTAGATATTTTATTGGATAAACTTCCATTTGGTTCATTAATATTACATGGACAATTGTTTCATATGCGTTGTTGTGCCCATATTCTCAACTTGATTGTCCAAGATGGTTTGACTGTGATTGGGGAAAGAATTGAAAGAATTCGTGATAGTGTTGCTTATTGAACATCATCTCCCATGAAAATACAAAGATTTGAAGAGTCTGCTCATCAAATGCATATTTCAATTACCAAAAAACTTGCTCTTGATGTTAAAACTTGATGAAACTCAACTTTTATCATGCTTCAAACTGCTTTGCTTTATAAAGATGTTTTTACTCATTTGACATATCGAGATCCCTACTACAAGCGTTGTCTGACTGAAGAGGATTAGGACGTGGCACAAGACAATTGTGAGAAATTAGAGTTATTTCATCGTGCAACAGAATTATTTTCAGGTACAAAGTATCCTACAGCAAATGCCTACTTTCCAACTATTTGTGGGATTAGAGTTGAGATGACTAAGTGGCTAACTGATCCAAAAGATGTGGTGAACAAATTTTAAAAGTTTGTTCAAAAGAAAATGAAAAAAAACAATTCATACTTAAAAAGTAATCTGTGACTATTGCTCACAAGGGCGGGGTTGGGGCGGGACGGGGATGGGGCGGGGACGGAGATTAGAATGTTGAGACGGGGCGGGGGTGGAGGTCCAAAGTCTCCCTCGTCACGGGGGTGGACTGGGGATGAAGGTTACATTTTAGAGACGGGGCGGGGGTGGAGACCTTGTCCCCCGCCCCGCCCCGATCCACTGCCATCCCTAGGTGCAGCGGCATTGCTGAAACAATGTGGTGTTGGCAGCCCCAACACCATATTTCAACACCGAGGATGTTTCTGGCAACTCTATCTCTTAACATCACACATTTGGCAAAACAATATTTTGGCAACACTGAAACTGTGTTTTCGTCCCAATGCATGGCTCCCAAACATAGCCTTAGTGAAGATCACCATTTTTCTTGTTTATTACATAAAGAAACCACACTCATGATTGGAGACCTCTCCACACTGGTCGCCGTCCCTGTGGCATAAAACTCCATAGACACCCCTTTCGATCGCCGTGAAGCTTCCAACCTTGCCTTGTGAAAGGTAGGTCTACAAACAGATTGGATATGGTTGGATATCAAATCTGAGTTAGACATGTTTTTTCGGATATAGATCTTTTAAGGAAGGTCTGAATGTACATTCAAATCAGATTTGAATCTGCTCAATAGGATTTGGGTCAGATTTGTATCACCATTTTAGGTCAAATTTAGAATTGATCCAATTCAAAATCTAACATGATTACATTTTTTTCACATGTAAATGACTTGTTTTTGTTCTAATTTTTTTGGATCCAGTATTACGACCTGTATTTCAGATTCGGATTCATCCTTACTTCCTCATATCTGATTTGAATATGCCATTTTCATTTTGGATTCAGATTTGGATCTGACAATATCCAGCCCGAGTCCAACCCGTTTGCACACCTGGTGAAAGATCACCACTTGCTCTTGCCAGATATCAGAAGGGGTAAAAGTAAGTAGTAAACCCACGTTTATTGGTCCTTTTAACTTGAAAAAGCAACACCCCTCCCTCTCTCTCTCTCATGGCATGTATCTGCATGCATACATAGAGATCCAACTAGAAAAGAAAATAAGCCATGATGGCTTCAACATATCATATGAAACCGATCATGCAGACATTTGTACATGGGATTCATGTTACATGATAGAACAAGCATGAGGATTCTCATCACTAAAGAAAGCACCTGCCCTGTCATTCACTATGGTGGAATGAGCAGGACCATAGTAGTAGCCATGCATGTGACCATCATATCCATGCTTATAGTAGTTGTATGATGATGAGTTGTGGCATGTAGCATGCTGAGGTTGATATTGGCGATGATAGTAGTGATGGATGTATGCCTGGTCTGCGTTGTAATGGGATGGCCATAACTCTGCTCTCCTCCCTGTCTTCCTCACCGTCTTAAGCACTTTCTTCTGATCCGCCCAACCGGTTACTGTCACCTTCTGCATTCTCATGTCTATATCAACCCCATCAACTCCTGAATTCAAAATAAACAAATAAAGTTAATTTTCCTAAATAATTAATGGATTATGAAAGTTCCATGAATAATGTAATCTCCTAATAATAATAGTGTTAATAATAATAAGCCAGCCACGCTACACCAGAAAGCCAAAAGGCGGTGTTGTTCCATTGACTAATTGTCTCTTTTTCTAGTGCACCTAGACTTCTCTTTTTAAGGGACATTCCAAAGCAAGAAAAACTCTTGTTAGAAAAGAAAATTTTGCCTATAAGAATTTTTGATATGATGTTTTTTTTTAAATGAAAAATTTTCACTTGTTTGGCTAGCATGAGAATAGTAAAATGAAAAAACTTTAAAAAAATGAGAGAGATGAAGAGGGGGTGGTGGAGCTTTTTCGGCACCATTTTCCAAGAGGTGGGTGATGATGGGTAATAGCGGTGATGATTGGATGGATGGTAAAAAATCATCATGAGAGGTCATGGAGGAATGTTTCTTATAAAAAAGTTATTTTTTTAGAAACTCTCATTAAAAAAAGTCTCTCTTTTGGGTCAGAAAAACTGTCTTCCTACCTGGTATCATTTTTCCTACATCTTTCTCACTTCCAAACATAGGGGTTCTTCTTTTCTCATTAAAAAAATGTACCGATCTTTATAAATGCTATGATAGTAGGGAACTGTTTTTTCTCTTTATTTCTTTCTTTTGCTGCTTATATATTCTTTCTCAAAACCAACAAAATGAAGGACTTATAAAAAAGTGAAACCTTGAACGCATCTCTAAAGACTCGAAAGAAGTTTATTTACCCTCAAGCCTTTGAAGAGCCCTCCTAATCTTGGCCTCACATCCAGCACAGTCCATGTGAACTCTCATCTCCACCATCTGAAATCAAACACCATATATTCAACAGTAAACTACCAGCAAAATGGCGACAACAATGGTGGTGATGGTGAAGGTGAGTGCATAACAGAGTCATATTGATGTAACCGTTGATCCGTACACTACATTCAATTCCCACCACTCATCTCACTAGGAAACTGTGCATCTAACGAAATAACTGATGTGTGGTGGGGATTGAATATGACATAAATCCGTCATATACCATGTGACCTTATCTGCTCTCTGGTCAACGTAAGGATATTATGAACTCCACAACTAAGATGGGAAGAATGAAACTCACAGCCATGATGTCTGGAACAAAGCAAAGGTAAACTCGGAACTTCTCTTCCCTCCAAATGAGATTGAATGATCTGAACCTCATAAGTTACACTCATTTTAAAGAGCAACAAACAAAGGCTTTGAACATTTTTTATTTGTTGTACTGCACCGACCTTTTCCGCGCATCTAGGGATTGCACGGGGGAGAAAATCTAACTTTTTTTTTTATTTATATTCACTATCATTTTTTTTGGAAAATTTATATTAACTATCATATATAAACTACTTTAGCTTTTTTTAATTATGATAGAACAAAATTATGAAAAATGATGCTTGTAACGTACACATTAGTAAGCTAAAAAATCAAGGTCTCACTGGCTTTTTCAAAGGACAAGAGGCAAGTGTTACTCTTTCATGTACCGTTTGGAATATTTTGAATTTTCTAGCATGAAGAAGGATTTTCACTCAGCTATTTTCAACTTTTTTTTGTGTGTGTTCTGTTTCATGTTACTGACTTTGGGTTATGGATGGAAGGTGGCATGGTGGTCCAATGGCTAGGAGACACGTGTATGTTGCAGCTAGCACGATGGACGTAGAGTACAAATAAAGCGTGGGAAAGAAGGGCGAGACGTGTAACAGCAGTTCATGTGATATTTGGCGAAAGTGGTGGATCTTGTCTAATGCTCAATACCAAAGCAATAGGCTCTGACAAGTTGAGATCAAAGGAGCAGCTAAGTGACATGCCTACGTGCGTGAGGCCACAGCTACATAGTAGTGCAGGCCTCACATGAAATTCTGTCGTTTGATTCTCTTTGGATCCCTGCTCCAGTTGGGGAGCCAGTGTTGGTGATGAGATGAGAAGAGTGATAGGGGTGGAGAAAGGTAGAATGCAGACTCATTTTGAGAGCCAGTATTGGTGAGGAGATGAGAGGAGGTGATGGAGATAAGGCTGGAGTTGTCAAAATAGGTTGTAGTTGAAAATGGCCTTCTCCACTCTCAACAACAGCCTCATCCCCCGAAAAGGGGTTCTCAAACACGTCGCTGTGGAGGCAGGTGGTATTAATTACACCCTCATAAAATACCATCTCATCTCTCGTCTCAAGAACCCAAACAGAGCCATAAACAAGCTGATTTGGTTGCTGAATCCAACCTGATCAGTATTGCTTAAATAGATCCAGAGATCACATTTGGGTTGGGTGGCAAAGGCTAGTTCGATATACTTTTACAAGTACCCAAGTCCGGATATCCACCAGATTTGGAGAGTTTAGATTCGGACTTGGATTTAAAACTCCTTGTCTTATAAGTGATTTCACTCAAGACAGACCCAAGGTTAGTTTTGTGTGTTGGCCGTGGCGAATGCATGACGTACTGGCAAAGTAGCTTGGACAGCTAATTAGACACACTTTGACATCTAACCAGAGTAAGATACCCGATTCGGTTCGGATTCAAGTTCAAATTGAGATGTAAAAATTTATATAGAAAATGAATATGATTATTATGAAGATGCCGCTAATTATACCAAAAGTTAGTAGACAGATTTAGATTTGATTGGATATCAAACCCAAATCCAAAACATTGATATCCATGCTGCCAGGCATTTTAAGGGGATAACCTTTGTGGGATTCCAACAAGAAACCTCATGTAACTTTGTAGAGGGGTTTGGATTTTTTATTTTTTTTTAGAGGGAGTTAGGCAGACCCCTACCAGTTATACAACTATACTATTGGGTTTTGAACCTGCAACGTCCCAACACAAGGTGCCGTGCACTAGCTGCTCATACCAGACATGCAAAACCCCCCCGCATATTTCAAGACATGACAAGCAGTGAACCTTTTTCCTTCTGAAAATGTTTAACCATCAGGAAGACCAAGGACGCGAAAAGATCATGTGCAATATTATGGAACAAATATTTGGGAATTAAGCACCTGATCACCCTCCATCTTGGGGACAGGGCCTGTCAGGTATGGGGCCCAAGATCTGACGGAGGGTTATGGGATGCTTAATGCACAAATTTTTGTGCAATCATATTGCACCCGATCTGGACTCACCAAGGACGGTGCCTCAAAAATTGTTCTCGGGCATCTCTTAGCAGGGGAAAATCTCCAGATCAAATGGAAAAGTATATATTGCCGTAGGGGCGTAGCTAGGATTCATGCAAGGGGGGGGGGGGGGGGCAAACAGGGGTGTAGAAAAAAAAATTTTGTGTGATAGTCGGGGGGTTCCAGGGCAGCGCCCCGAAAAAATTTTTTTTGAGATAAAATAAAAAATGGCTACAATTATTAATAAAAATCTATTTCATATGGACAAATCAAACTATTTGCTGCAGTCAGGGCTGGGCTAAAAAATGGATAAAAATCTATTTCATATGGAATGAGGGCTGGGCTAGGATTGGGCTTTTAAAAAAAAATTAACTGTTTCGGGAGGCAGGACTGGGCTCTGCCCCCCCTAGCTACGCCTTTGTTAATATTGGTATATATATATAAAGGTACATAAATAATTAATTTGATAGAATGAGTTAATTCATGATACTATGAAACTAGCAATGTTTTCAAATTTTATCAATTTTTTCTGGAGATCTTACGGTATTTTGACACTTGCAACAAAATCATGAAATTCAAAATATCTCCGTTATTTGTTACACACAAGACTCAAGTCACCAGACAGGTGCTGGTTCTCTGGATCCCTGCAAGTTCTAATGAATGAGTTGAGATCAAAGGAGCGGCCAAGTGCCATGCCTATGTGACACTAGCCAATCACATTACAGCATTGCATGGGGACACAGCTACATAGTGCAGGCCCGACATGAAATGCTGTCATGTGATAGACTATGGCACTTAGCCGCTCTCTGATGCTGTCATGTGATTGCCTCACTTAGACGCTCTCTGGATCCCTGCTCCTAATGAATCCCCCCTTTAACACTTGTTTCGTAACTCGACTCGCCAATCTTACAAAGCTTGGTCGAAGCCTCGAGCTGCATTTAAGAGCACTTCTGCTTGACCCATTAAGGGATTTCTGTCATGAGAACAGGTTTAAGGGGCACTGAGTCATGTACCAGTAGTAAGTAAGCTCACTCACCACTCCATCCACTCTGGAGAAACTCCATTTCGACAATACCATCCATGCCCCCTGACTCTGCACACTGCACATGAAGCGAGCACCAAAATCGATCATCACCCTTGGGCATTGTAGGTGCCGTATCATCAGAATAGGTAAACCAAAAAACAAGATAGAACCATCAAATGCAGAAAACAATTGGTCATGGAGAAAGCCTTCTTCAAAAAGCCAAAAAGTAACACATTAGGAACAAAAAATCAAGCCTCATCGCTTAAACTGCAAAGGTGAGTTTTGGTAGCACTAATGGAAAAAATGTAGCCAGAAACCAGAATTACTACAACCAATGGATTGTGAATCGAGCTCACTTACCAAAAAATTCACATTTTTGGGGGATTAAGGCAGCCTGCAGCAACCCATCCACCATTGGGTTGGTTAACGCCGCTAGATATGATCAATATAAAAAGATCTGAAAAAAAAGTAATTCAGCTTGCTAGCAGATATCCATGTTGAGGAAGAAAATAATTCATTCTGGTCATGCATTTCTTTCGGGTAATTATTTCATATAGCATGGCCAAACGTCTTGGTTCACATTAATCTAAAGTTCTGCACAAGGAAGCTACTCTTCGGCAGTGTTGCATCGGTGCAAATCGGCCTATTCAGGCTGATTCATATCCTGTCGGCAAAAAATCCATAAGAAATGAGCTGAATAGGCTTATTCTTTAAAATAGTTAAAATTATTTTTTAATATTTTCCTGACACGTTATCTGCTGATTAAAAATTGACCGATTCAGCTTAATTCAGTTCAGAATTGGAATCGGGCAATTCCCTGAATAGTTTTGAAAATTGATTTAGGGTCCAATCCGACTCTGACAACATTGCTCTTGGGACCCCATGAAATCCAAACAGGAAAAGGAGGAACATATGGAGATGGTGGCCTCTCACAACCTAGGGGCCCTTTAGAAGGAGAGAAATAGTCGGATCTTTAATTGAATCTTTTCTAAACTGGAGAAACTTCATATACGATGCAATTAGACATTGCAACTTGCTAAAACGAAATGGTCAAATTTTGAAATCACTTAGACATTGCAACTTGCTAAAACGAAATGGTCAAATTTTGAAATCACTTGGATCGGACCTTCTAGGATTGGTTATTTTGTCATTAGATGTACCAGCTTCTGTTCATGTGATTTGGTCGCAATTACTCTGAATTTTAATGAATTTTATCTTCTTTTAAAAGAAAAGAAAACAAAAAAAACATACGACTGATAATCCAGAATGCATGAAAAAATTGCATACCAATAATTGATGGTGTCATCATGAAGAAACAAATGGCAGAGCAGCCTCACTGTTCCATATATCTAGCACCAAGATCCTGGCAGAGAAAGAATAATTGGTGACATTTACAGTGAGAAGTAGCAAACAAAGACAAAAAAACAAAAAGAAAGACTTGTTTGCAATGATAAAGGCTGTTCCTGTGAATTATATCGAGAAAGGTGACATTCATGTTTCGATGAAGAAATGCCTACACCCTCTAAGAATTAAATAACAAGATCTAACCACGGATAACATAATAGACGTATCTTAGCAATTGTAACATGCATAAAAGAAAACTAGGAAAAAAGTTCTTTTCATTTCAAACAGAATAATAAGCATATAAACATGCATTATGCATAGCATCCATGATCATTCTTTGCAAACTACAATGACAGGTTCCGATCATGAAGACTAATACCTTACTGTTAACCTAATAGTAGTAGAGACGAACGAGTAAATATTCTGAAAGAATGTTATAAATACGAGTGCACAATCCAAAAGTCAATAATAGGTAAAAGTAAACATTTGAATTTACATAATCTGCCCCATCAGAGAGACCCTAGACATCATTCAGATGCAATTGTCATATCCATCACCATGAACAAACACAAGAACCATAGATGAGCACATTTATTTTAACAATTACTGTATGAACAAAAAAAATCTGCACCAGTTTCTCTATGGCAACACCACTCATGTTATTAACTAAGAGGACAACCTCACTTGATCTCAGTCAAAGGGCAAAGGAGCGAACTTATATCCACATCATCATAGAGATTCTGATTAACTACCATACACTGCAACTTGAGATCATGAAACTACCAAAATAGGCCACACTTGTCCAATATCAGTCACATCAGTTTCCCCAGGAATCTATATTGGCAAAAGTTTCAGTCATGGTCATGAGAATTCGCAGAGTTTGGATAACATAAAACATCCATTTTGTAAAAACCTGGTTATACCATATATCCCCTAGATGAATCAGCATCTTGTCATAGAGATGGCATAAATGTTCCCAATTTCTTCATACTCATATGGACCATGCACGCTAGAAACTTGGGAAGAGTTGGCTACTATCAAAGAATAAAATGGAATTTGTGCACCCTGAAGCAAAAGATTGGTCTGTAGAAGTATATGATAAGTATACATTACTAAGCTAATGAAAAAAAAGGGAAACAAAACAAAACAAAAAGGTGCTACACATCATTCAAATATATCTGATGAAATCATAAATACATCAAAATATTATTATTTTCATGCAATACTTGCAGTAAAAAGAATACCTCAAAAAAATGCAACATGATGCAAGCAAAGTATAAAAAAATGACCACACATTCTAGATGAAGCAACTCCACCACTTACTAACTCAAACTGTGTCATGCTCGAAGTCTAACACACACACACACACACACACACACACACACACACACACACACACATATATATATATATATATATATATATATATATATATATATATATATATAGGGGTGGCAAAACCTGACACAACCCGCCAACCCACCTCTTAGGCGGGTTCGGGTTGGGCTTAAGCCAACCCGTTTAATAAACAGGTCGACCCGCGTAACCCGTTTATTAAACGGGTCGGGTTTGGGTTGGGGTATGCCAACCCGCCAACCCGACCCGTCAACCCGATCCGCCAACCCGACCCACCAACCCGACCCGCGAACCTGAGAACCCGTTTACCCGACCCAACCTATTTATTAAATGGGTTGGCGGGTCGTGTCGGGTTACCCGTTTATTAAACGGGCCGGGTTCGCCACAGCCGACCCGTTTAATAAACGGGTCGGGTTCGGGTTGAGGTATGCTGACCCGCCAACCCATCGGGTCGACCCGCCAACCCGACACGATTGCCACCCCTATATATATATATATATATATATATATATATATATATATCCTCCCCGCACCCAAGTTTTTTTAAAGTGCCACATCGCCGCATCCGCACCTGCACCTATGTGACAGATTCTATGGGATTTGTTGATGAGCACAGTACAAGAACACATGAGCGCATGAATGCGTGCACACATGCATGCACAAAAAATACATATACACAGAGACGATTCATGGTATTTTAGTATTATGACCACCAAAGAGGGTGATAAAATTCTTACCATGACCAAGAGGCTATATGACCAAGCCAAATAATTGGTCTGTCATGGCGTCAACTTTACTTATAGTACCAGACAAAAGGAATTAGTGATAAAAAATGTCTTTAAAAAAATGAAAACTTAAATGTGCAATGTTGGGATCCCATGCACTTGCTGGACTAGGAGATTAGAAAGCAAAACGAAGACCATGCAAGCCCAAATCATTTTAGCTTATGATAAATTTGAGGACTGATGATGGAATCCCACTAGAGCTCGACCGTCAATAAGCACTTATTCTTAAATACAAGAAAAAAGTTAAGCTAAAAAAGGAGCATAATTAACCACATTATACAGAAAACAAAAAGACAAAAAATAACATAATAAAAGGTAAGATTATGTAGTAGAATGAATTCCAAACGAAGGAAACCCATGAATATGACACGGACGGCCCGAAGAAGCTCCTAGAACCAATGGTATCATTAGACCTATGCGTATAAAAAACCATTACAATAGTATGTTTTAAGTATATCAGTAACCAAACAGTTCATTCTTAAAAATTATATTAAAATTACATCACAAAATATGACAATAACCACAACACAGCGTGCACTTGACATTTCTACAATATGATAGCCCTTATAAAAAGTATAGGATACCTTTTAGTTTGAAAGATAATTCCTAGTTTAGTCATTAGACCTTAATTAAAAAGATAATAGACCTCAAGGCTAAAATAAGTTTCCTCCATCACATGTGAGCAATCCACAAATTGATCAATAAAACATGCATTTGTGGAGCAGGAGAAAAGTCGGACACCATGAATGATCCTCTATCCATTAAATCAGTATGTGTTAATACTTGACACATGAACTTGAGTGAACATGAAAATGTGAAACAAATGCACAAGCAGAAGGAACAGACTTCAAAACTTGGAATCAACAAATTGACAGCAACCCAACCTAGATGGGGGACTAATACAAGTGCAGTGAAGCAATAGCAAGGCATGGACAAACTTTTGGATAAAAGAATCCTTTATTGAAATTATTGTTGGGCAGCTGGTACCAGCACCAGTCACCTACCACAGAATGGAAGTCGACAACTACAAGGTTGAAAACGTGGTATGCTGTCATGGTAAGTAGACTCCAAACTAATAATAACTTAAAAAACCTAACTTAAGTACAACCAATGACAGTTTAGAAAAGTAACAGCACTTACTTGACCACTGAACTCATCCAGCTGGGCTGCATCAGCGCTTATGCTTCATCAAAGACCAATGTAACCTTTTCATTGCTGTGGGGTATGGACAAGATGTTCCTATCACTTGCTGCAGCATGGGACGAGGTTTTTACAGCACTCTCGTACCCACAAACCAGTCCCATAAGTTTCTTTTTTTTTGTGGCAAGTATAGTATACACAGCCTTCGTAATCCAGGCAAGGAGGTAACAGAAAACCTATTTGCTACCTATACAACAACAAAACAAACAACAACAACAACAACTACGCCTTCATCCCAAAACAATTGGGGTCAGCGATATGAACCAAAAAAGAAATTCATTTTGGGTCTTCCACATGAATCCTTTTCCTCCAATCATTTCTATCCAATGCCATGTCCTCGGTGAGGTTCAAAGCATTCATATCCTTTCCTATCATCTCCATCCAAGTCTTCCTAGGCCTACCCCGACCTCTTTTAACTAATATATTTTCCCATTTCTCCAACCTTCTAACTGGAGCATCATTAGGCCTTCGCCGAATATGTCCAAACCACCGTAAACGATTCTCTCGCATCTTATTTTCAATGGGTGCAACACCTACCTTCTTACGTATCTCCTCGTTCCGAATCTTATCTTTTATTGTACTTCCACACATCCATCTAAGCATCCGCATCTCAGCTACACTCATTTTTTGAATATGATGTCTCTTGGCAGCCCAACATTCCGTACCATATAGTAAAGCGGGTCTAATAGTCGTCCTATAAAACTTTCCCTTCAACCGCAATGGCATTCTACGATCGCACAGCACTCCAGTTGCAATTTTCCATTTCATCCACCCAACCTTTATCCTATGATTTACATCTCCATCAATTTCTCCATACTTTTGAATGATGGATCCCAAATATTTGAAATAATCATTCACCGGTATTTCTTGCTCACCAAGCTTCACTACACTCCCATCACTACTTCGTTGCTTACTAAACCGACATTCCATATATTCAGTCTTACTCTTACTCAACTTAAAACCTCTAGCTTCCAATGTCTGTCTCCATAATTCTAACTTAGCATTAACCCCAGCTCTAGACTCATCAATCAAAACAATATCATCAGCAAACAACATACACCACGGTACATTTTCTTGAATTGATCTCGTAAGCTCATCCATCACTATCGCAAATAGGAAAGGGCTTAAAGCAGATCCTTGATGTAACCCAACCGTTATCGGAAAATTGGTTGTCACCCCTCCACAAGTGCGGACATTGGTTACTACTCCTTCATACATATCTTTAATTATACTAATGTACTTGAGAGAAACACCTTTCTTCATCATTGTCCACCAGAGAACGTCCCTAGGTACTCTATCACATGCCTTCTCTAAATCAATAAAAACCATATGCAAATCTTTGTTCCTCTCTCTATATCTTTCAATAAGTTGTCTAAGAAGATGTATAGCTTCCATAGTTGATCTTCCAGGCATAAAACCAAATTGATTCTCTGATATCATGACAACCTTCCTCAACCTAGACTCAATCACCCTCTCCCAAAGTTTCATAGTATGACTCATGAGTTTTATACCACGATAGTTTGTGCAATCTTGTATATCACCCTTATTCTTATATAAAGGCACCAAAGTACTCTTCCTCCACTCATTAGGCATCTTATTTGTTCGCCAAATCAAGTTAAAAAGATTTGTCAACCATTCTAAATCTTTCTCTCCCAAGCATTTTCAAGCCTCGATAGGTATACCATATGGGCCAACTGCCCTTCTTGATTTCATTTTCTTCAAAGCCTCTGCAATTTCTTTCTTTTGAATCTTGCGCATGAAGTCACGATTTATCTCATGAAAAGGAATGGAGAAGTCTCCAAGATCTTGAGCATGACTATCATTAAATAGCTTATCAAAATAATCTTTCCATCTCTCCTTAATCTCCTCATCTTTGACTAAAACCCTTTGCGTTTCATCTTTGATACATCTAACCATACCCAAATCCTTCGATTTCCTATCTCTCATCTTTGCAAGCCTATAAATATCCTTCTCGCCTTCTTTGGTATCCAACTTGTCATAAACCTCCTTATATACCTTAGCCCTCGCGTTTCGAACAACTTTTTTAGCTTCCTTCTTTGCTATCATATACTTCTCCAAATTCTCATTATCACGACTCTTACTTAGATTTCTATAACACTCTCTTTTAACCTTAATAGCTAATTTGACATCCTCGTTCCACCATGCTGTATCCTTACCTAGTGGTGCACCGCCTTTAGACTCACCCAATACCTCCTTAGCCACTTTTCTCATGCCACCCGCTATCTTATTCCACATTGATTCTGAATCCTCCTCGAGACACCAATCAACTTCCTTAACTACCTGCTCTACAAACATTTCTTGTTTAGCTCCTTTCAGTGCCCACCACTTAATTCTAGGATCTATCCTATGTCTATCCCTTTTGCGGCATTGTCTAATTCTAAGATCTAAAATTAAGACTCTATGTTGTGTAGCTACACTTTCTCCCGGTATAACCTTACAATCGATGCAACAACCCCTATCTCTCTTTCTAAGTAGGAAAAAATCTATCTGACTCGTATTAACCCCACTTTTAAATGTTACTAGGTGAGACTCCCTCTTCCTAAACCAAGTGTTTGCTAAGATCATATCATAGGACAAACAAAAATCTAAAATCCTTTCTCCACTTTCATTTCTTTCTCCTATACCATAGCCTCCATGGATACTCTCAAATCCATCCCTACTAATGCCTACATGTCCATTAAGGTCACCGCCGATGAAAAGCTTTTCTCCATAAGATATCCCTTGTACTACTCCATCTAAATCTTCCCAAAATTGATGCTTAATGGAATCATCTAAACCTACTTGAGGTGCATAAACACTAATAATATTAATAATATCCGTACCTAATACTAATTTAATAAGTAAAATTCTATCACCCTTCTTACGGACCTCAACTACATTATCTATAAACTGACGACTCATAACAATCCCTACTCCATTCCTATTCCTATTTATTCCTGTATACCAAATCTTATATCCCCAAGGTTCTATCACTTTAGCTTTCTCACCTACCCATTTGGTCTCTTGAAGACATAAAATATCAATCTTTCTCCTATACATAACATCTACTAACTCTACCAACTTACCAGTTAAAGACCCTATGTTCCAAGTGGCTAACCTAATTTTATGGTCTTGGACTAACTTCTTTACCCTCACCCGTCCAACAAAGTGAGAGAACCCTTGCCTATTTGACACCACACCCGGGCGCCGGTGTGACGCGTCGCTTCTGGGCGACGACCTAGCAACCCTTGCCCATTTATCACTGCCTCCGGGCCTAGAGAGTACAGCGCGTCGCTCAGTAGGGAACGCCCCAACGAAATTCTCATATTGGTTCATTTTCATAGGATATGACAACCTATTTGCTACCTATGTAGTCAAAATTTCGTCCAGGGGTCCCGCCTAGGCGCAAGTCTACCACCTAGGAACGCCTAGGTGCCTAGGCAAGTATAATCATGCTTTGTTTGAGTATTTTGAAATATTTAAGTTTTTCAGTATTTTTCTTATTTTCATTTTTTTATATGTTTATTTCAAATAATTTTATTCTTTTGTGCATCTCTAGGTGACACAACTAAACAAATATTTGTTTAGATGAAATTGAATGTTAAAAATGTAATTATGTTTTAATTTTTTAGATTCATTCATGATTTTTTTAAGTTTTAGTTGTTTAGCTTCATAAACTATGTTAAATATGTATTTCATATTATTTTTAAGAATTTATTGAAATTGCTCAATTATTTATTTATTTAATTATTTCTTTTTTTGCTCCCGACTAGGCCAATTAGTCCTGCCTAGGCCCCAACTAGCACTTTTGACTACTTAGTTTGCTACCAAGAAGAGAATTGCTAAGAAACACCAAGACCAAGCTAACAGGGTCCATTAGAGACTAAAATGTCTGATTCTAGCAAGCTTTTATTTAAGCAACCAACCTACCGACACATGCAATTGTAGTAGGCTGGAATCCACAAACCCAATGTTTCACTTGTAAGCAAACAGGACAACATATGGAGGCACGATCACCTCCAAAACCTAAACTAAGAAACTTAAAACTATAGACACCAGAAGATCTAGACTTTACCAGAGTGAGCTGTATTCCAACAGAAAACACACTCAAAGGTCATACACACACACAGGATAAATATTACCTACAAACCCGGCGAGTAGACTATACTAACTGTGAATCAGGCATTAGTCAACCTGCAATTACAACATATTCTGCAAATAATGAACAGAAGAGTTGGGTCCCACAACTTGCTAAAGACAAGGAATTGTTGAAGGCAAAGCCAACTGCAACTAGCCTAAAAAATTGTTTATAGTACAGTGTACTACCTCCCACCAAGATCCTAGTCTCTGATGACACCTCACATTGAGAACAATGTGGCAAGTTCTGTTTCTGTAAACCATAGTCACAAATATCAGTATCGGCTATATCTCGGCTTTCTCACGATATTATAGGTTTGGTGATAAATTTCGGGAAAATCTTGGGGGTTAAAAAAATAAAAAATATATAAACATAACAAAGAAAAAATCATGTTTAGATAATAAAATACATATATAATAAAAGAAATAAGTAAAAAATACAAAATAAAGAAGAAAAACACATTTAAGATGTAGAAAATAAATAAAAACAGTAACAACAATTGATAATATTGTGATATTTTCATGAGAATATCGCAATATTCTCGTGATAATATTGCGATATTATCAAATTGGCAATATTTTCAAAATATTGTGATATTTTACCCATAATATTGTTTGATCAAAATATAGCAATAATGTCGCAATATTTTGAAAGTATCGCTGATATCTGTGACTATGCCGTGAACTGAAGAAACAGCTTGATCCAACCTCCCCTGCGGAGTAATTAAGAAGCCAGAAAAGTACCAGAAGAAATTCCTCATCTAATCCATGAAACTTTGCCAAGAGAAACACATCCACAAGTAAAAGCAGAAATGACAAAGGGGAAAAAATTTGATTAATACCCACCAACTGCAAATCAACATAAACCATAATAAATTTTCTTAAGTTTAACAACTAGAAATAGTCCACAAATACCAGTTTTTTTTCACTTTTGAACTGGATGCCTAAGATTGCATGACATAAAATAATCATCCTACAGTCCTTAAGCCAGACTTCAATGTTGTTCTGACAATAACAACCACATGATACATAACGTATCAATGATACATGTTTGCGAACCTAAAAAAAGTAATTTGAACAGCAGCTAGTCAACTGCATTGATTCAATGAGCTCTATGAGCTATTTAGGTCAGTGGATGCCACTAAATATTCCCAAGTTTTTATGCATCTGGAGCTGGCACCACATAAGTATTAGTAAGAATCGTACCAAGATTGAAAGAGTACGGCTAGTGGACTGGTTGAGACTCACTGAAAGATAAACTGACATTTGATAGGCACACACCATAGTGATATCGCTAACTCAGCAGTAAAGGCATTTAAGAACAGTATCACAGAGTTGGTGAAGTGGAGATCAAAGCGAATCTCCGATATCTTTTCAATAGGAACACAAGGGTCTAAAATGAATTTATAAAGGAAAGAAACCTAAGTGTGCATCCCACATGAAACTCGGAGCTCATTATTTGATGGAAATATTTCAGTTTTCACTTTAAAATTATATGCACACATTGCCAGCACGTTTCTTAATTTCTAAAGTTCCTAAAATTCTGAATCACCAAACTAGTAATTCTTTTACAATGTTTCACCTTGACAAACAAAAAAGGCACCCAGCATTAATCTATGACAACCTGAGGGCACCCATTACTAGTCCACAACAACCTGATACCTACATCCTAGAAAATCGAATTCACATCCTTCAGCTGCTGAGAAGCTTAGAAGCAAGCATCAGAAACATTATAGCATATTCACGAAATAGATCATATCATCATTACTACTTGAGAAAATTCTTCAGAATGATACTGGATTTGTTCCCCATATAATATTTCAGTAATCATTAATGTACTAATATGTGCAAGTAACATCATTTAAAACATCAAAATTTAGCTGCAGTAAGCATTTGTCACTCCAAGATGATGTTCATGACAAACAACTTCAGACCCAGACTGGTTTAAATTGCAAGTTGTGGCCTAAGATACCATTCTGAAGATAAGCAACAGCAGGAATCACAGAAACACTCCATCACACATTTATCGGCGCACATGGGCACGCTGCATGTCATATGCACCCCATGAACCGGGGCCAGATCCATACTGCAAAGCACTTTTTGGACCACCCTGAACCTGAAATCATGCACACAAACAGATCCCGAATATCACAGATCATAACGGAAATACAATTTCTTAATAGAACCCAAAAAAGAGAAAAATGAACACTCTAGAAAAATAGATATTTAGAAAATAACATACAGGATTCATTCCATAACCAGCAGGATAAGTGTTTCCTCCATATCCAATTCCAGGGTCCCCATAGTTTCCTCCATAACTGCTACCTGCAAATAATTGGATAACAAGAAGAATATAAAAGGCAATAATAGTAATAGTAACAACAATAAGTGGCAGTGACTACCCATGGCTATGAGATCTATATGGTCAGACATGTAACAACCTGGATTTCCAGTAGTAGAAGCAGCAGCAGAAGCATGAGCTCTTTTCTCTGCATTAGCAATCTCAGCACGTAGTTTCTCCACTTCACGAGCCATTGAGATCAAATTATTTTCCATTGACTGACTTTGTTCACTGCTTTCAGTATTATTCTTTTTCTCATACTCAATGGCAGCCCTATCATTCCACCATGAGATACCCACATGAAATCACATAAAATTACTCATATCACTAAAATAAGGACAAATAATGGAAGTATTGCATAAAAGCACACAAGTACACAACAAATGTGCATGCACATAGACATACATCTACTTTTACAATTTTCACATTAATGCTTGTGCATGCAGCAACATGGACAATGGAAAAATGTTACCTCGCTCGCTGCAATTCCTGTTTCATGCTTTCAATTTCTGCTTTTATTGCAGGGGCCTGTTGCAGATCCTGAGTGAGCACTTGAACCTGGCCAGTTAACTCTTGCCTGGCAGCAATCAGCTTCTGAATATGAGCATGGATTTGCATGAGCTCAGTCCTCATAGCCTCAGTTGTATGCAAATCTGCTTCCAGTTTCATATACTTCTCATATGCTTCTCTCAGTTGAAGATCCTTCTCAGCCTGCAACTTACCAGCTGCATGAGACATATGCTGAAGCTCTTGTTGGGCAGCAGCTAATTCCTGCATCAGGGCTACATGAGTCGCAGCCAACCTCTGGTTATCCATAAGAAGACCCTGAATTTCTTGGTGCTGAGCCGCAAGCCTCTCTTCTATCAAAACTGGATGGGGGGGCAGTGGTCCAGGACCCCATGCGAATGGAACATCCCTGAAGTCCTCAAGAAGTGCTGGATGAGGCATGGGACCAGGACCTCGACCATATGGCAAATCATGTACTGGTGGCAATCCACGAGGAGGACCTTTGATAGAATGGGGAGGTGCCCGATTTCTTCCTGACATGTTGATACTTATGCTGATAGATGAACCTAAGTTTGCATATTCACATAACAAATATCAACAAAAGATTGTCTTTTGTAAATAATAACCATAATATATATATATATATATATATATATATATATATATATATTATAGCAACGGGTGCATGCCATGTTGCACTTCAGTGAATATTTTTCTATCTGAGCATTGAACATTTTTTTTTTGGGAAAAAAATCAACTATCAAGCTGTAATGAAATAGGCGGAAGCACCAATAGAGCAAAAGCACTCTTTAAGAGTGACCACAAGAGCCAAGAAGACAAACACTAAAGGTGTACACACAAAACTCACAAAAGTAGAAAATGACTTAAAGTCATAAGTTGAATATTATTGAAGAAAGAAAGAGGGTGAAAACCCAATACTTTTACAAGTGTGAGCCTCCTCTATTTATAGAGGAGGAGAGCTAAAGGAGGACCATAAAGGGGGCTCCCTTCTAGTTGTTGGGAGCCCCAACGGTCATAAACATGATCGTTGGGGCCCCCAACGACTAGATAGGTGGGGCCCCTTATGGTCCTTCAAAAGTAAAACTAAGAAATAAAAAAAGAAAAAGAAAAAGGGGAAAAAGAAAGAAAAAAGGAAAAATGCAAAAAGGAAAAAGTACATGGTGATTTACCAAAACACCCCTATCGGGTTTTTGGTTGTACAGAAAAAGAAAAAGAAATATATTATGTATATATACATAATTTAACACAAGCAAATTCACAACTACAATGGAAATGTGTAAAATACCAGAAGGAAAATCAATAAGAAAATTCACAAAATATTATTTTTGTTGGATTGGAGTTTTCGCTTCATGAAGAAAGCAAAGCCAAAAAACTATTTGCTAGAAGTAGATTTAGTTTTATCTTTCAACCAAAGTGGCATTCTCTCACCGCGGGAAATCGGGAGACATTCAACTAGAAGCTTTTATATGCCCTTCTGCATACTTTTTTTCAACAAGAATCTGAAGTTCAACTCAGTTTCTAAAGGTTAAAGACTCAGCTGGCTTGAGCCAAAATTCCAGACAAGTAAGATCATTAATCTAACAATGCCTATCATTATCACATCACTGAGAACACAAACCAGATGTTTCAAAGCCATAGAACTCATATTAGAACCGATTCCCATCAAAGCCTTCTTCAAACTTTACTGAGAAGCATATGAATCATAGCCCTTCTCTCTTTCAGCCATAACCTTAGCATCCTAAAAACATTTGATGCATTGCTAATATTCATCCTAACTCATCAAAGAACTATAACTTATATGTATAGAGCAATCGTTACCAAGTTCCATAGGGTTTAAAAGATACAGTCTTTGCAAAGCATAGTTCTCCTGAAAATGGGACACTCACTTCCCTTAAAATGAGAATCGAGCTTCTCTAATGTTGGAAGTTGCTACACATTTGATGCATTGCTAATATTCATCCTAACTCATCAAAGAATTATAACTTACATGTATAGAGCAATCATTACCAAGCTCCATAGGGTTTCAAAGACATGATCTTTGCAACGCATAGTTCTCCTGAAAATGGGACACTCACTTCCCTTAAAATGAGAATCGAGCTTCTCTAATGTTGGAAGTTGCTCCACTTCCTAGAGGGGTCATACCAGGGTAATCCGAAGCGCCATAGGGCATGGGGAAGCGCACTTCTCCGAAGCGCGTTTCGGAAGCGCGAAACATGACACTTCCAAAACGTGCTAGGAACTGCCAAAAAATCCCAATTTAGGGGAAGCTCGCTTCTCCTTTTTTCATTTTTTTTGTGCTTTTATTTTTATTTTTCTCTTTTTTCGCTTCCCCATCGCTTACGCTTCGCTTTTGGTTAGCTTTAGAGACAATTCATGGTTCTCTTCTAAGTCATCCTGCGCTTTCCGCTTCCTAAAATTTTGAAAATGCCTCCCTTCCCGCTTACCAAATCGCTTTCCGCTCCTGCTTCCTCAACTGACAACTCTGGGTCATACTTCCTTTTAAGGCGTGTTTGATGCCTCAAGGGAAGTTCGAATGAGGGACCCCCCCCCCTATATATACATGTATACACACACACACACATATATATATATATTTGTATTTAGTATATATATATATATTATTTATTTTTATAGATTGTATTTAGGACCTTTTTGTATTTTTTTTTTTGTATTTGACCATGGGTAGATCAGTCTTTTTGACCAGCTAGCCATTGGGAGCTCCCCAACGGCTAGTAGGTCTCTCTCCTCTCTCTCTATCATGTATATATATGGACTTTTGGTCCCTATTCTATTATGCATGTTTTATGCATTTTATGTTAATAAAATAATTTATTTTATAATGTGTGTGTGTCATTGTGCCTCTTGAGAGCCTCCCCTTTGTGGGTTGTGTTGTGTTTTTGCCCTAGTAGGCGTTGTCTTTGATTCTTGGAGATCTCATTACATGGTATCAAAGCCAATGGCTCTTTAGACTTTGTTCTTGCAATTGTGAATCAGTGGCCTCTACATTCTCAAGTGTCGGTGGTGCTCATGTGTTGGCCTCTACATTCTTGCAATTGGAGAAAGCTATGTTCGATTACCAAAAACCACGAGAGATTGGGATATGGGTCATGCTAAGGTCCTCTCATGGTTCATGAATAGCATGAACCAAGATCCATGCGAAAACATTTTGAGCTTTGAAAGAGCTGATGAAGCATAGACCTTTCTAAAGGAAATGTACACTAAAAAGGATGTTGCCTATTTGTGAAAACTTAGAGACAAGATTAACTCATGCAAGCAAGGTGATCAATCCGTGAGAGAATACTATGGCAAATTAAAAAGAATATGGGATGAGATGGCTAAGCATGATCCCATATGAGATACGCCTAATGAAGTGTATTTAAGAAAAACAATTCTTCCAATTTATGAAAGGATTGAGACCCGAATATGAACAAGTGTGTATAGTCATTATACATAAGACGTGAAACTCATGCGACTCTCTCACTACATGAAATTTTGGCGGAAGTGTGTAACGAGGCTCAAGTCTTCTATGGAGCCAAAAAACCCAAGGAAACCGTGTTGGTCGTATCTAGGCCCGGTTCCAATATTAAAGCCTACAAACCTCTACACTTCACCAAATTACAACAAGATGGTGATGGAAAGAAAAAGATTATTTGTCATTTTTATAGAAAACTGGGGCACATCAATCCATATGGTCCTAAGTTGAAAAAGGTGGACGAAAAGAGAGTAGCTTTGGTTTCTTACCAAGAAAGACAAAAAAGTGGATTTGATGATGGTTCCAAAATCATCGGATCTCTCTCCTTGTCTGGAGGCTCTTAAACATTTACTCAAAGTTTCATCCGCCACTACCGGTGCCATGGTCTCCACCTATTCTCCTCCTTGTATGAATTCTTGGCTTTTGGATTCAGGAGCATCTTTCCATATGACCCCAAATATTGATCTCCTTTCCAATTATCACACCAATTTATACGACTCTTTTGTCTTTGCAGCTGATGGAACTTATTTACGCATAAAAGGCATAGGAAACATTGATAAAGACTCTTAAAATTTAAAAAAAAATGTTTCAAATGTTAGGCATATTCCAAAACTTAGATTGAACCTTCTTTTCATTTCTCAAATTTTCGACCATGGGTGTGGTAATGTTTTCTTCTCATCGAGTAGTTAATGGGTGCAAGATCGTCGATCAAGGAAGTTGATTGGGCAAGGCCATAGAGAAGGAAGTCACTACCAAGGTTGCCAAACTAGGAAGCGGAAGCGGAAGCGGAAGCGGAAGCGGAAGCAGAAGCGGAAAACGATACGAGAAGCGGAAAGCGAGAAGCAAGGAATTTTAAAATTTATATGAAGCGGGAAGCGAAGTTTCAATTTAAAAGCAAAATATGAATAAAAAATGAAGCAATATGGAATCAAACAAGAAACAAATAAAAACTAAAATAAAATTGATCATTCTTATATTTCATGATTTTTTTGTAAAAGAGTTAAATTTTTTGTTAAAATCTAACAATGATGGTTACCAATTTAAAGAAAGTACATGGAAAGTGAGTCAAAGCGTGAGAGAAAATACATGAAAAGATGAAAAGAAACGTGAGAAAAGTATATAGTATGCATAGACCATGTGTATGAGAAGCATAGAAGAAGCGTGGGAGAATCGAGCTTTCCATGAAGTTTCGGAAGTGAGGAGTATCGCGCTTCCGAAACGAGTTTTCGGGAAGCGAATTTTCGGGAAGCGAGCTTCCCACCTACCTAAGAAGCTTTCGGTAACTCTGGTCACTACTATATGGACATTACTGAATTATCAAAAAAATTTGTAATATTGCCAAACATAGTGGTTTTGAACTTTGGCATAAACGTTTAGGTCATCCTTATGCATCTAAAGTCTCATATTTTCCTTGTTTGGAAAATTTTGTAATGATGAAAACCTTAATTGCATCGATTGCATACTTGGAAAAAAAATTATGTTAAACAAAATTTCATCTCTTCCAGGCTTTTGAATTGGTGCACTCAGATGTTTGGGGTCTCACTCATATTGCCTTACAGGGTGGTTTCTCTTATTATATTGTATTTGTGGATGATTTTTCTAGATATACTTGGATTTATTTTCTTAGACATAAGTTAGAATCTTTCCATTATTTTAAAACTTTTCGTGCTATGATACAAAATCAATTTAATTTTAACATATCTATTTTTCGAACCGATACAAGGGAAGAGTATGTTTCAAATGATTTCAAAAATTACTTTGATTTAAATGGTATTTTTCATCAAAGGTCTTGTCCTAATACACCTCAACAAAATGGTTTAGCAGAACGAAAACATATACACATTATAAAAACTGCTACAACCATTTTGGACTCAAACAATGTTATAAAATATTTGTGGGTCAAGGCTGCTCTCCCTGTTGTTTATCTCAAAAGCTGAATGTCATCTTTTTTAAAAAACATCACGCACAAAAAGAAAATCCAATTTCGGTAAGAATTGATCTGAATCGTAGTTCAGATTCAAGTCGGTTCAGTGAGGGCGACTGCAAGTAAGCGAATTTCATTCCATTTGGATCCCATCATCAAATCCTTTTTTACCCTGAATTAAGAAAGAGTGTTTGAAAGACCCTCTTTCATTCAGTGAACCAGAACTCTCTCTTTCCTATTGAAAAACTTTTTGGTGATCAATTAGATTATAGTACGTTAAGAGTTTTTTGTTGTAAATGTTTTGTTTTGAATGAAAGAAGAGAAACTCTCACCAAAAGTCATTCCTTGTGTTTTTATTGCTTATGCTGAGAATAAAAATTGATTTAGGTGTTATGATGTTAAAAATGATAAATTATATGTTCCAAGAAATGTTTTATTTTGTTGAAAAGTAAAGTTATTTTGACTCTAGTATAGAAAGATAATGAATATTCAATTTTTTTGGATTTATTGCCTAAAGAAAATGTTGATAATGATGTTGACGTGCTTGATCAAGAAGAAAATGAAGAGAATGTTACCAATTCGGAACCCCCATCTACATCTTATCTTCACTTATTCCAGAAGAACCACTGAGAATCAACCTAGTGTTTTAGAAATATTCACTCAGATAGAACAAGATAAATCTTCCAACCTAATGAGATAGACTAGAATTTTGAGACCTTCCGATAGATTTGTAACTTATGAATCTTTCTCTCCTCAACATAGAACATGTTTAGCCTACATATATTCCTACTTTGAACCCAAGACTTATAGTCAAGCTAAAGATCATCCAGAGTTGGTCGAAGCCATGAAGATTGAATTGAAAACCTTAGAAAATCCAAGACTTGGGATACTATGAAATTACCAAATGAAAAAAAAGCTAATAAGATGTAGATGGGGTATATAAGGTCAAAATCAAAAGTGATGGGACATTAGAAAAACACAAAGTCAGATTAGTTGCCTATGGATATGCTCAAGAATAAAGAATAAACTATGAAGAAACCTTTTCCCCTGTAACAAGAATGATCATTGTTATGACTCTCATAGCTCTAGCTTCCATTAGAGGTTGGCCTATATATCAAATGGATGTGAAATTTATCTTTTTTAATATAGATTTAAAAAGAAGTCTATATGGATCCGCGTCTAGGTCTTGAGGTGTAATGAGATCAAGAAGTCTCCACACACCCCAAACAAGAGGCAAATACAAAACCCACAAAAGGGGCACAAACACAATAGGAACACACAACACATAAAAAATATAATCTTTATTACATATAAAATGCACACATGTCAAAGGGCTCAAGGCCCATTTTTATACACAAAGGAGGGAGTGAGAAGCTCCTAAAATATAGCTGTTGGGGGCTCCCAACAACTATATTTATAGTTGTTTGGGGGCTCTCAACAGTTATATTGTCAAGGATATTAATGCCCTTGACAATATAACAAAAGCCAAACAACAAAAAATAAAAAATAAAATAAAATAGAAAAAGATATTACAAACCCTAATGGGTGTCCCTATTACATGGGTCAAAAGACCAAAATACCCCTGGAGGGTAAAACATATTACATGTACAAAATATATATACATATATATATATGAACATATATATACATAAGAAACACTTATATTCTAATATGAGGTTTCACCTTGTTACATTCTCTATTTTAAAAAAGCTTTGTATGGTTTAAAAGTTAAAACGTGATCCTGGTACGATAGATTCAGTATTGTCATGTTAAATCTTGGATATAGATGGTGCTAATGTTGACATGGTTTTATTTGTTAACACATCTGATGCAGGTATCATCATTCTACTTTTATATGTAGATAACATGATCATCACTACTGGAGACAAAAAGAGAGTTACTCATATTAAAAATAGCTTTGAGATGACTAATCTTGGATTTTCTTTGTATTAAGGTTGCATACTCACCTCGTGGGTATTTATTGACCCAAACTAAATTTGCGATTGATATCATTGACAGGTCTGGAATTGCTGACGAGAAAATAATTGACACCCCAAAAGTGATTAATGCAAAAATGAAAATCGATAATGAAACGCCTCTAAAGGATCTAATATCGTATTGTCAGATTATTGGAGCTCTCGCATACTTCTCTATCACATGGCATGATATCTCTCTTGAAGTTCATACTGCAAGTCAATTTCAACACTCACCAACTACTGTGCATATGAGTATTGTTATGAGAATAATTAGATATATTCAGAAAATTACTTCCGGAAGACTTTTTTTATTAGCTCCCTCCTCCCTTGACTTAGTTGTGTAGTCTTATTCAAATTGGGGAGGGGGTCTTAATTATCATCGCCCAACTAGTTTTTGTGTGTTTTTAAGTGTCTCGCCCGTGTCTTAAAAGTGCAAAAAGCAGCAAAAGGTTTCTCTTTCACCAACAAAAGTTGAGTACCGAGTCATGGCCATCACAAAATCAGAAGTTGTATGGTTGAAATGATTGATGGAAGATATCAGGTACATTTGATAATAAAAGTGTCATTTACATTATCGGCAAACATACGTTTCATGAGAGCATCAGGCGCATTGAGATGGATTGCCGCTATGTTTGAGAAGAGTACTTAAAGAGGGTCATATCATTATCTTACATAACTTCTGAATATCAATTGAGATACTTTTTCACCAAGACACTTTTCATGGATTCTATTTTCTCCTTGACAAACTTTTGGTGATCTCACCTTAAGTTTGAGGGAGTGTTAAGAGATGTATGGTTATGTACATGTGTGTATATATATATGTGTATATATATATATTGTATTTAAGACTTTTCTGTATTTTTGTTTATTTTTGTATTTAACCATGGGTAGTCTGGTCTTTTTGACCAACTAGCCGTTGAGAGCTCCTAACAACTAGTAAGTCTCTCTTCTCTCTCTATCATGTATATATATGGGACTTTTGGTCCCTATTCTATTATGCATGTTGTATGCATTTTATGTTAATAAAATCATTTATTTTATATTATGTGTGTGCCAGATAGAGAAAAGAGGAAGAAAAGAAAAGGAGAAATAGGAAGAAGAACAAAAAAGGAATGAATAAAAGAGAAGAAGGAAAATACAGGAAGAGAAGAAAAAAAGAAAAGAGAAGAAAAAAAACAGGAAGAAGAAGATGAAAAAAAGAAAAATGAAGGAAAAACAGGAAGCAGAAAAAAAAGGGGGGAAGAGAAGAAGAAATAAACTGAGAGACGAATGGAGAGAGAGAAACCGAAAGAGGGAAAAACAGATACAGAGAAACCGAAAGAGAGAGCAAGAGAGAGAAGCGAAACTTTACCTTGTTCTTGTTCTTCTTATCGAAAGTGAGAGAAAAAGGGGAATGCCCCTTTTTATACCTTGGCTTCAACCACTGTAAGAAAATGACCATAATAGGCATAAAGCTTAGGTGATAACAGGCTACGGGCTCAGGCGGTGAGGCTGCACCTACGCGGCGCCGCCTTTGACAACCAAGGCGATAATATCTCGATATCATGTGTTACATTTTACTTCTTTTATATATCTTAACTACTTTTTTCTTCTTTTATATGTTTTACTTATTTCTTTATGTGTATTTTATTATTTAAACATGTTATTTTTCTCATTTATTTCTACTGACAACTAAACTTGTATTATTACCAGAAATTGCCCTATAGCCAAGACTGATATCTGTGACTATGGTCTTGCCTCCTGCCGTGTGCATCACATCTCGCACACACTTTTTCCTGTAGCAACTATAGGACAAGATTTCCTTCTATTTTAGCATAAGAAATGGTGATTTTGGCAATGGTTATAGAATTGATTTAGCATGATGTAGATCATAGACCACGGAGCATGAATTTTCCTTTATTAAACTCTTGGAAGGGTGAAGCAGCACCCAAACTTGAAGAACCAGGCTCGAGCTCCGTTCAGTTAGTTATCAAGTGAAGCTTGACCCCCAACCCCCCCTAATCTCAGGCCCAGTTCAGCTCATGTATAACAACATCCAGCTTACCGGGAGCGGATCAGGTCATGCTGAACATGAGCGTTTTTGCTCATGCGGACATTGTGGCCGTCTGTTTGCATTTTGGATGAATGCCACGTGGTTTTGTTGACTTTTGATCTTTTTAAAATGCAAATCGGATGGCCACGATGTCAGCATGACCTGATCCGCTTCCCAGCTTACCTCTGGCAGTTTTGATGAACATGACAGAGCGGAGCCAGATCAGAATTTCGCGTGATTAAATCCCACAGTATTTTCTATGTTCAGTTATGGAAAAATTTTCTTTTAATATATGGAGAAGAACCAAACAATCTAAAAATAATAAAATATTTAATATATGCATTCACTTGCCGGATTAGTTTCAGGCACATTCTAATCATGTAACAAGCAAAAAAAAAAGAGAATTATTGGGGAGAAAAAAAGAAACTGGACAATCTCAAGAAATCGAGTTTCTACCACCCTCCTTCCAACCTTTTGTTTTCCAACAGAATTTACAGCAATCTTTGATATCTTCTCTGTCATTTCATAAAGCGTCAACGATTCGCCAACCACTAAAAATACATCAACAACCCGACATACAAACCACAACAGCAGAAGATCCCCACGCGCTCAAAGAAGTTCTAATCGTCTTTTTGCGCATTTCGGCCCATTCGAGGTGCAGCTAATTAGAGTTTCGTGACAAAAATTCTCAAGGGAAGAATCATTTAACACCTTCTAAGTCCTTTCAAAATTTTCGCTTCTGCTCGTTATGATTCAAAAAGTAAGAATCTTTTCCGACGGAACCTAAATCCCTGCCAATTTCTTCTCCAAGTTTCCACATTCCATTCAACGATCAACTGCGCTTTTCTTTCAAAATGAAAATCATTCAAATAAAACATTCACATAAAGAAGTTTTCCAGTATCAAAGAAAAAACAATGAACAATTTTCCGAATCAATAGCGTCCAAACCTTAACTCTTTTCTCCAGAATGTCCCCAAAGAGTAAAAAAAAAGGATAAAAACAATATATATAGATAGATAGATAGATGACGAAAACACCTTATAACAACATCACTCCGTCCTAAAATCCCAAACGTATTCAATCACGGACCAAAGAAGGAAAAATGTATAATAAAAAAAGGAAAAATAATCCAAGAAAAATGACAAAAATTCCTCCGATTGCAAGCTTAACCGTTCGAACCAGAAGAAATAACAGAGGGAGAAGAAAGTAATGAGCGAAAAAAGGGAATTTTTACATTAAAAAAAAGGAAGAATCGTACCAGAAGAAAAAAGGAAATTGAGATAGCGCGAGGCCTCCGAGTCGAAACAAAAAGAAGCCCTAAACCGTCGCCCTAATGATTTTTAGTGCCTTGAGGGTGAACCGGTTCGGGTGACTGGCTATTAGCCGGTAAAGAACGAAGAGGCGGTCCAATTTTATGAAAACGCCCTTGTTCTTGCCACGGGATTGCAAGGTGCCACGGGACGGCTTTTCATATGTCGCATTGACAATGACACGAATCGTGACATCCAAGAGAAGCGAATTGGCAAAGTTTTCAAAAATTAGGATACGAGGACATCGATTTTTTCATTGTTTTTTTATTGAAAAATCTTGTGATTGCATACCAAAAATATGGTGTCATGGTGGGTGGATCACATGTTGCCTTTCACGTCTGGCCGTGTACTTGATACATGACCAAGATCTTGTGTCCTTGTTATTAGGTATGGGAGTGGACCGGAAAACGGGCCCCGCCCCACATCATATTGTTTGGATCGGGGATGGAGGTTAAAATCAAAACCCGTGCAGAGATGGAGATGGAGATGGAGATGGAGATATGCCTTCCTCCGCTTTGTCCCATCGTCATGCCAATCACCGTCTCACCCCTTCCCTAATCCTTCTTTAGGGATGACAATGGATTAAGGGAAAATGGGATCCTGCCAAGCCTCGTCCCGGTTTGGACCGGGAATAGAGGACATGAAACTGGGATGAAGGTTAAAATCAAAACTCGTGTGAGAATGGAGGGTAGGATTTTGAGATGGGCGGGAGTGGAGACCTTATCCCCCGCCCCAGTCCACTGCCATCCCTAATTGTGATCAATGAGTCTTGCATTGCAAACAACAAGTGTGTGTGTGTGTGGTGGTGGTGGTGTGTGTGTGTGGGGGGGGGGGGGGGGGGGGCGCATTGCAAGTAGGGGTGGCAAAACCTGACCCGACCCGTCAACCCGTTTAATAAATGGGTCGACCCGCCTAACCCGCTTATTAAATGGGTCGGGTTCGGGTTGGGGGTATGCCAACTCGGCTGACCCATTTAATAAACGGGTCAAGCGGGCGGGTCAACCCGACCCGCCAACCGAACCTAAGAATCCGTTTACCCGACCCAACCAATTTATTAAATGGGTTGGCGGGTCGTGTCGGGTTACCCATTTATTAAACGGGCAGGGTTCTGTTTGCCACAGCCGACCCGTTTAATAAACGGGTCGGGTTCGGGTTGAGGTATGCTGACCCACCAACCCGTCGGGTCGACCCGCCAACCCGACACGATTGCCACCCCTAATTGCAAGTTCAAATCCCAATGGTATCTTGTATAACTGGGGGTGTGCCTAACCCCAGCTTGCCTTTCCAAAAAAAAAAAAGGTTACAAAACTGACATTGTTACTTGAACATTTTCAATTGTGATTGTATCATCCGAGTGATCAAAGCAAATGCACCTTGAAACTTATATTTTAGGGCATGTTTGCTTACAGCCTCTTGAGAAACATTCTTTCAGGCATGCAACTTACATGGGAATGTGCTTGGTTGTCAATCCTGATATAATCTTTTCCCGTCATGAATAGGAACAAGAGTTGGTGGAAAAGTACTAAGTTGATACAAGTGGGTTTCAGTTTTTTTTTTTCACCACCTACCACTTTTTACCTGTAAATAGTTTCATACCGATCTCTCTTACAAAAGTTTTCACATGAGAAGGCCGAGATTGCAGGATTTTTTTAGAAATTCATGTTCATTCACATGCAAAGTCTTTTTCTTTACATGAGAATGAACCAAACGAGTCCTTAGTTTTCTAAGTAATGATTCTCAAGGGAACCACTTTCTCACGTGAATGAAAACATGAGAACATGGTTAATTTTCAAGTCAGATAGTCACTAGAATACTGGATTGATCTGGTGACTCTCTTTCTCATCGAATGGTTCTTGATTTCATGGTTGTTACCTTAATAAAATGCTATGGTTATGGTGGTGTAATAGTACTTAACATCAATGCCACACGTTCTTGTGAAAAAAAATGCCACAAGTTGCTTTATTGAGATTCTTTTTTTTTGTGATAATAGAAACTCATAGGTGGTGTCCTTTGCCACAAGGTCAAAACTGGGTGTACTCCTCGGCAAACAAGGGAGACCTCAAGGGTTTTACCAACGGTAGGCCAAAGTAATAATAATACTTATCTATTGAGATTCTTTTTGTGATAATCAAAACTCATGGGTGGTGTCTCTTGCCACCACAAGGTTGACCCTGGGTATACTCACTGGTGAGCAAGGGAGAGCTCAAGAGTTTTGCCAACCTGAGGCCAGACAATGTGTGGTCGGTGATTGGGGGAGAGGGGAGTTCTCTTGGATTATCCTAATAAAATTTTAAAAAAAACTTTGTTTTCATAAACATTAAAATTAAGAAATTGTATATCTAAGTACAAACAAAATATGAACGTGTTAGTATTCTGATATTTTAGAAATTGACCATATTTGCAAAAATAATGACCTGTTGTCATTCTATTGTTTTTCTGATGTAAGGGGTGCACGAGAGCCGAGCTTAGGCTAAAAAAACTGTGCCCATTAAAAAAAAATATATGTTCAAGTTCGAGCCTCACTTGGCTCGGCTCGGCTAGAGCTGAGTTGATTTATTTTAGAAAAACATTTGTAACAGGTGAGTAAATGCTGGGATTTAAAACTCAGCTCCTCGTACACAAATTGCCTTAACACCCTAACCACATAGGTGGAGTCAGCTTTTGAGATTTTATGCAACAAAACTTATACACATGGTAAAACTTGTCATTATAGGACTGCATTAACCAAGCCTAACAAGCTTAATCGAGTTTCAGAGTTTGATTAAGCTCAGCTCGTTTATGTTTAACTGAGCTTTTATTTAAGCTCGTCTCATTTACTTACTCGGACGAGTCCAAGCTGGGCTTAATCAAGCTGAGCTCAAGCTAGCTCGGCTCTTTGTGCACTCCTGTTTTGATGTACATGAAAAAGCCGTGTTGCTTCTCAATTTGACTAATGTTTGTACACATGGTTATCAATGTTATCATAGCGTAGTTGCCTCAGGTTTCTTACAAAATATGCACTTTTATGGTATTAAGATATGTAATCTTTCCATGATACTAACATCAGGAAACAGTCCCGAGGGATTCATAAACGTGTCTAGGTGAGGCGGCTTAAAAGTGTTCAAATTGAAGCGCGTCAGGAACTCAATACTCGGGGTGTGCATCTTTTGCCACAAGGCTGAAGCTAAGAGTACTTAAACGAGTTCTCAACTTGTTTAAGGAGTAAGAACGAGAGATGTAAATGAGATGGAAAGAGATAAAGGAAAACAACAACAAAGATTTCCATGGTTCGGCTAACATGCCTATGTCCAAAGAGAAGTCGAGCTACTTTCTTTCTCGATCAGGCCAAGAGGTCATTACAAGTATTATACTCCTGAAGTTGTGAGTAGGATAAGATAATGATTTACAAGGTTTCTTATCTTAAACAACTTCTTCCTTAATTTGTCTTCCTATCTTCTTGCTAACAATCTTCTTGGCAGGTAACATTATCTTGTGAAGATCGGCTAAGATAGAGATTAGGCTTCAAATGGTGCGAATTACTTTGAGGATTATCTGGATGCATTTGGTTTGCTTCAATGGATCCTCTGTCTTCATATTGTGCAGTATGTCTGCAAATCGATTGGCAGCCACCCTCTGTCACACCTTCCTTGCATCATGTTCCTCCATCGTAGTCGCGAAGCGATTCGAAGCCTATATATATTTTCAGAAAGTTAGTAGACATGACTATAAAAAAAATTTAAATATGAAACACATTAACTATGACAAACAACTGTATACCGTGAATGAGGACCACAATCTGTCTATCACATCTTTTGGATACTCTTTCCATTGAACGACCGATCCTGGTAGATGTTGAAGAAGTGAATTCCTAATCTCGCGTACTACTTCTTGTGGCTCAAACCTCGTGCTGCACATGAATTGGTACACAGTAAATATCAATATAAAATATTTATAAGATATGCAATAAGTGAAAACGAAATACTTACAATCGATTATCGATATACATTATTCGAATGAGTCTTCTTGTGCCAGACTGAGAAGACTCTGCATCCTGTGTTAGCTCCTGACTTGTATGATCAACTGGTGTAGGTGGGTCATGTACAGGCGAAACATCATATGTAAAAAAATACGTTAGAAATTCTCAGAATGTGCATTTCAACTAATCAAGCATCCAATTAGTTAAATGATATACCTATCACAAGAGCCCGTGAAGATGAAGGTTGGGTCTGGCTACTACTAGATGAACGACCACTGTAAGCTCCACAAACCATATTCTAACAAATAAAAAATGTCATACAATACATTCAAATAATTCGCATCAAGTATTATAATACATTCAAATAATTCAAATCATTGAAATACTTGCAAATCATTTACATCATTGCAATACATTCAAATCATTCACATCAAGTATTGCAATACATTCAAATCATTCGCATCAAGTATTACAATACATTCAAATAATTCAAATCATTCACATCAAGTATTGCAATACAACACATTCATTCGCATCAAGTATTACAATACATTCAAATAATTCAAATCATTCATATTGAGTATTGCAATACATTCAAATAGAGGTTTGTATTACAAGATTTTACTCACTAGCTTGAGAATTCTTCCTCATCACTTGTTTGACTTTTATATTCTTCTTCTTCTTTATTGTTTGCTCATCTACTTGGTATATCATTTGGATCACATTCTTCTATGAATGTTTCATCGACCAATGGAGATATGACATGCATATCATGCGCAACATCGTGACCATAAGAGAAGTCATAGATATCATCTGATTGATAGTAATCACTGTCTTCAGCTAACTTGTCTTCCTATAACTGATCATACTCAGGGTATAATTTGAACTTCACCTTGCAAACTGCCCACCATTCATTTCAATTGACTTTTTTGTACTCGGATATGAAGTATAATAAACTTGTTGAGCTTGCGAGGCTAATATGAATGGTTCATATGTTCCAAACCTTGATTTATGATTCACCTCCACAATGCCTGAGGCTTTGTCGAGTCTTGTTGCAGTTGGATCAAACCAATGACACTTGAATAAAGTTACCTTATTATTTATGCCTAAGTAAGTCAACTTCATTATTTCCTCTATAACACTGTAGTAATCATGTTCATTTTCACCGTATCTGCTACCCTTGACACACACGACATTATTCATCGTTGATTTGTTTATACCATAATCTTTTGTATGGAATCGATAACCATTTACGATGTACTTGTTGTAACATTGCACAACTTTGGTCGGACCATTTTCTAAATCACATATTCCTTGATCTTTAACATCACCATGGCGGACCTACACACAAACATAAACAATGATTGTGATAACAACCAATTAAGTAACTTAGTGTTGTTTACAAGTACACAATTTATGTTAGCGTCCTTACCAACTGTTTCAACCACTCCACAAACTTAGTTTCACGTTCTTTTTATACTTTTGTATCAGTGAGATGTGAAACTTCTCTTCGCAACTCCAGATCAAATCGTCTGCAAACCACAAATACTTATATTATTGAACCATGTATGCACGTATAGAACATAAAAGGATTTATAATTATGTTGTGTCTACATATACTTACTCGATGTATGGGTCGATCACTGAGCAATTAAAAAGAATATAGATATGTGTTGCATCTTGCTCTCGATCTGTCAAGAGTCTTGATCGATAACTACCAAATGCATGCCCAAGCTCAAGTGGTTGAAATATTGACAGCTTGTCAGCTACAGTTACTTGTTCTCCATCATCGTTACGAGGCGGGCATATGTAACATGTTGGAATGTGAGGTTCAAAGTACATAGATGAGAAATTTGAAATCTCTTCTAAAGTGTACGCCTCACAAATAGAGTCTTCTACTCTTGCTTTATTACGAACCTTTTTTTTTAGGTCAAACATGCATCTGTCAAAAATATATATTTTAAATTTGAAATATCTGTCATTGAAGAGACACATATAAGAAAACATATACCTTTCAAATGAGTACATCCATCGATATTGCACAGGGCCACCAACCCTTAGTTTATATGGCAAATGTATGATCAAATATTCTGTAACATCGAAAAATGCTGGCGGAAAAATCTTTTCTAGCAGAAAAACAGTGGTGATGACAGAGTTCTCGAGATTCTTTACATCAGATACTATGACTTTCGATGCACACAATGTTCTAAAAAATCCACTCAACTCAAACAATACCCCCCATATAGGTTTGTCTAACATATTATGGAATGCTAGGGGTATCAATCGTTGCATAAAGATATGGCAACCATGGCTCTTCAACCCATATAACTGTCCATCGTCAATCTTCACAACCCGAGCAATGTTAGAGACATATTGATCTGGAAATCTCAATTGTCTCAACCATTGACATACATGCTCTATTTGATCAGGTACAAGCACATGCTTTGCCTTTGGTTTCAGTACTTTGCCATTATACTCTTTGAGTTCCAATTCTGGTCTTTTACATATTACTTTTAAATCCATACGGGCCTTCAGATTATCATTCATTTTTCCTTTAACATTCATTACTTTATTGAACACATTATCAAACACATTTTTCTCCACATGCATCACATCCAAATTATGTCGTATCAATAGGGTCAGCCAATATGGTAGTTCCCCAAAAATAGATTTCTTTGTCCAATTGTGATCCTTTCCAAATCCAAGAAAGGGTGTCAGACTGCGGGCATCTGTTAATACACCTGAAAAGTATCGCAATCTTCTTAAAATCTCTATGTCAGACAATCTTGTGGATGAACCTTCCATTTCAGTTGTGTCTTCTCTAAACGCATTCCTTTGTCGTCGAAACGGATGGTCGCTGGCTAGAAATCGACGATGGCACTCAAACCAGTAAGCTTTCTTCCATGCATCAATCTAAAAGCTTTGGTATCCTCCATGCAGTACGTACATGCCAACCTCTCATGTATGCTCTAACCAGATAACATAACATATGCAGGGAAGTCACTAATTGTTCATAGAACAACGACCTTCATATTGAAATTTTATTTTTTGTGGGCATCATACGTAATAACACTGTCATCTCACAATACTTTTAGTTCATCAATTAAAGGCCTTAAATATACATCAAGATTTTGGCCAGCTGAGGTTAGACCAGGGATTAACAAAGACAATAAAAGATTTGGATGCTTCATACACAAGCTTGGTGGAAGGTTGTATAGAGTTACAAATACTGACCAACATGAGTATGGAGTTGATCTACCCCCAAATGGATTAAATCCATTTGTACATAGACCGAGTCTAACATTTCTCACTTTCATTGCGAAGTTCTGATGAGTACGATCAAAGTGCTTCCAAGCTTCAACGTCAACAGGATGCGTGATTTTGTCTTTAGCGTGTCAAACTTTATTTGCATGCTATCTCATGTGTTTAGCTATCCTTGAAGACATATACAATTGTTGTAATGTAGAAGTGATCGGAAAGTAGCGGAGCGACTTGTATGAAACTTCCTTTGATCTCGTGCTACCATTGCCTCTTGTCTTTGGCTTGAACCGAGGATGCCCACATGACGGACATGGTATGCTGTTTTCCTGATCCTTGAAATACAACATGCAGTAATTTGGACAAGCATCAATCTTTTTATGCCCCATACCTAGAGCGTTGACCATAACTTTCGCACGATAGAAATTTTGTGACAATTTTTCATCTTAGGGCAACATACTCTTCACAATCATACACAAACGGTCAAAACATGATTGACTCAAATTATACTCGGACCTCAAATTCATTAGTTGAAGAACTGCAGACAAGATAGTGTGACTCTCACAACCGTTCCAAAGTGGCTCATCAGCTTTTCTAAGTAAATCATAAAATCTACTAGCTGCACCATTTGGTGATTCTTCATCTACTGCAGTTCTTGCATCACTAGGACTTATAGCAGAACCCAGTTCTGTTTCTGCGGCATCAAATATCAAATTCATATATGGATTATCGTGCACCACATTCACCCGTGCATCAAAATTGTTTCTAAATTCTTCTTCATGAAACATCCAATTCTGATAATCACTCACAAAACCCTTCCTGTATAGGTGATGTCTAACACCATGAGGTTCTACAAATCGATTATTCTTACAAATCTTGCAGGGACACCTAATCCGACCTGTGGGATCCACTGTATTGACACTTGTCGTTGCAAATTCAATAAAACTTTCATCACCATTCATATATTCATGCGATGACTCATTGTCAACTATCCTACAATACATTCATTCACGGTTTGCAGTCATTTTGTCGTATGATGTTACGAATAGTATCCTAACCAGTTAAAAGAGAACCATCAAAATGCTATGATGAAGAAAATATCAAATTTATCATGTAATATATGATATCATACAATAACAAGAATTATGATGCATGCATTGATAACTTAATATTTTCATGTGCAAACTATTCATGACACGATACATTCATTTGAAGCATGCTTTCATTATACAATTTCACATAGAAGTCATAATCAAATTGAAAGTAACTACATGCAAGCATGGATACAATCACATCAAACATTGCAATACATCGAAATCATTCATATCAAACAAATGTCAAACATATACCTGCAACAAACACACTTCAATATCCCGCTAACTACTATCATGCCTAGCATGAAATTCGTACTCCAAAAATAAGAACACTTTTATTCTCATACATTAAAATCATGCTCAACATGATCTCCAAACTCCAACAAAGAAGTCCTAAATATCAACAACTAAGTGAGTGTGTGAACAGTAAAGTGTTACATCAAATAAATTAAATAACATGAGATGCGCTTGCATCACTTACTCACCACGAGTATTTACCCGATTTGCATTGTTTTTGTCACTTACCACGGGTGGCGGGGCACAAGCGGGTTTCGTTGAGAAATCTGCAAGAGACACTGTGTTAAAATGAAGTCACCACCTGCCGAAAAAAAACCCGAGGCAAGGTCGCCCTCCTGCCGGAAAAGCAGGGGGTTGGGGGGACAACCCCCTGCCCGAAAAAAAAATGGCAGGAGGGCGTCCCCCTACCGAATAAAAAAATGAGGCATGAGAGCGACCCTTATCGAAAAAAACAAACGAGGCAAGGGTCACCCCACTGCCGAAAAAAAGAGAGGCACGGGGCGACCCTCTACTCGAATAAAAAAATGAAGCACGGGGGCGACCCCCTGCCGAAAAAAAAAATGACGCACGGGGGCGACCCTCTGCCCGAATAAAAAAATGAAGCAGGGGGCGCCCCCCTGCCGAAAAAAAAAAACGAGGCAGAGGGTCGCCCCCCTGCCGAAAAAAAAAAGTGGCAGGAGGGCGACCCCCTGGCGGAAAAGCAGGGGGAGACCCCCTGCTTGAATAAAACAATGAGGCAGAGGGTCGGCCCCTGCCCGAATAAAACAACGAGGCAGGGGGTCGGCCCCTGCTCGAATAAAACAAGGAGGTAGGGGGTCCACACCCCCTGCCGGGAAAAACAAAATGTGGCAGAGGTCGCCCCCCCTGCCAGAAAAAAACAAACGAGGCAGGAGGGTCGACCCCTTACCGGAAAAAATAAAATGTGGCAAGGGGCGACCCCCTGCCGGAAAAAATAGAATGTGGCAGGGGGTCGCCCTGCTGCCAGAAAAAATCAAATGCGGCAGGGGGCGACCCCCTGCCGGAAAAAATAGAACGAACGCGACAGGGGGTGACTCCCCTGCCGAAAAAAAATAGAAGGGGCAGGCGGGGTGAGACGGGCGACCCCCCTGCCGAAAAAAAATAGAAGGGGCAGGCGGGGGGCGACCCCCCCCCTGCTAAAAAAAAAGAACACTTTACCTGCGGCGGGCGGGGTGCGACGGGCGGCAGAACGGGGGGTGACGGGCGGCGGACCGGGGTGCGACGAGCGGCGGGCCGGGCGGAATGAGGGGCGGCAGAGCGACGGGCCGGGGAGTGCGTCGGGCGGTGGAGGAAGGCGTCAGGCGGTGGGGCGATGGGCCAAGCGGTGGAAGGTGTCGAGCGACGTTGGGAGGGCGGGAGAGAGGAAACAGGAAAAGAGGGAAAAGGGCTTTAGTTAGGAATTTACGCAAAAATTAGCGACGACTTTGGTGACGGAATAATTCCGTCGCCAAGCCATCGTAAATTTATAGGAACCGTTAGCGACGGAATATTTTCGTCGTTGACGTCGTCGCTAAGTAGCGATCGAAAACCTTCTGTCGCTAATCGTCGCGTGTGTTGCGACAAAAATGTGTCGTCGCTAATCCGTCGCTACGTAGCGACAGACGGTTTTCGGTCGCTACATTCATCAATATTACAAATCTTAGAGATGGATTAGATTCTCTCGCTAATCCGATGCAAAGTGGCGACGGAAAAAATCCATCGCTAATATCCGTCGCTATGTCGCATTTTTCTTGTAGTGATGGATGTCATTGTTCACACAATTATGTTGCTGCTCCATAAGCACGGGTGATGGCTTATATGCTGCTAATATTTCGATAATCAATACACCTTGAGACTAGATTATCATGCCGCCATTAAGATGGGTCTACAACATTCAACTGCTTGTCTTTGAATGGAAAGCAACTTTTATAGAAAACAACATGATGACTAATATAAGCATGACCCGTTTCAACATGGAGACATTCCTACCCCCTTATAGTTATCACTATAACACAGAAAAATACATGACAATGACTTGGAGACAATTTATTTTTGGCATAATCCCGCAAGTGAGGAAAGCACCTTGACCCAAAAACACGTAAATAATCATAAGCCGATTTTTTATGATAAATTTTCTCATACGAAGATGTCATATCCAAAATTGAGTTGGGAAGATTATTTAGAAGCCAAACTATTTTAAAGAATGCATCAACCCAAAATTTTGTAGGTAAACCAGCATGAAGAATCATGACAAGGCCAAGTTCAACGGCACTGTGATGCTTCCTTTTTGCACATCCGTGTTGCTCGTATGTACGCAGGCAAAATATGTTGTGATGAATTTCATGCTCTCAAGTATTTTTGAAACTTTTAAAATTGTTTGACACCAATTTGTGGAACTCACTGGATATATCCAAATATATCTAGAAAAAATGACAACCATGATGGCATAGCACTTAAAGCCTTGATGAGAGATTTTAAGAGCTGGTCTCCAAATGTCATAATGAACTCTATAAAATAATTCATTACGAGATTTTTTAGAACTTTGAAAAGGGAGACCACGACTTTACCATAAGACAACTAACACAAATACTTTTATTTTTGCTGTCACGAAACGAAATAAAAATTTTGTTACACAAAAAACCAACTAAATCCATGCTAGGGTGACCCAATTGACGATGCCAATCATCTGTGCTCACGGTACATAGTTTATTTAAGAAAAACACCATTTTTTGAGTAGGCTCCAAAATGTAGAGGTCACCACTCCTACACCTCGAAGCTATCACTCTTCTGGTCACCTTGTCATTTATAAAAAACTAATCATTATGAAACTCAAAGAATAAAGGTTGATCAAATGCCAACTGACTAACATATAAGAGTTTTTTTTTTTTTCCATATCAGGAACAACCAAGACATTATCGAAACTAAGCTTTTCCAGGCCGATCTTAAGATCGGGCGTACCAATATGGGTAATTGGGAGTTTTTCTTCATTAGCGACTATGATTCTTTCTTAGCCAAAATATTTGTATGAGCATACCTGGATCGATCATGATATGAGAGCTTGCACCTGTATCAGAAAACCAAGCATGGTCCTAATTATTTGAAATGGCCATGGCTGCCAAAGCTTGTGGAATATCACTGGCTTGATACATGTGATTGAACATGTGGTAACACTTGAGAGCAGTATGATCTGGCTTCAAGAAAACATGACAAACCACATTTTTATCCTTCTGCTGGTTGCCTTGATGATTGATTTCTTATTTGCGAGAAACCTCAGCCTCGAGATGCCAACCGAGTTTGAAAACCACCTCTCTTGTTATTTTGATTTTGGTCTTTATGTTGGCTCATGAAGGCTACATTTTGGTTGGGCCGATTTTCTTGTTCAGAGATCGTTAAAGACTTAAATGTCTCAAGGGATTGGAGCAAGGAGACTAACTTCTTGTAAGTGGGGACCGAACGCTTCATCGTGGAGATGACAAAAGCTTCATAGCCTTACCCTCCACAAACTGCTTTGGGACAACTGCACCATTGTTGATGAATCTTTGAAGATCTTAGCTTTCGATCAAACCCAATAGTTGTGTTTGTCAGAGGAGATAATTAGTGTGTGTCAGCTTGAGAGATATAAAGTTCACAATATTCAACGTTGTGGGGTATGGGAACTTGGTAGAAAGAACGGTGGAGCAAGGTTGTTAAATGCGATGAGGCGAAGCGAGGCGTTGAGCCTGCGCTTCTCTGAGGCGTACGCCTCTCACAACTGGTATGGAAGTGAAGCGGTGGGGGGGGAGGCAGGGAGCGGCGGAGGAGCAGTTGGCCGGCACGTGGCGGTGGATCCACTGGCACTTGGGGTTAGCACAGCCGACGAATCGGGCGGAGGAGGAAGACTTGGGGATGAAGGAGGGGGTTCTGGAGGTTGATGAGGGGCAATTTGCGCATCACAGCATGCCTCAGTACCTTGAGCGTGTGCCTCGCCTCTGAGGCGTACGCTTCAGGTACTGAGGCGTACGCCTCTCACAACACTGCGGTGGAGGATGCGGCAGCCATGATGAAGGAATCGTACGAGCTTAACAGCACTGCTTTGATACCATAAACGAGTTCTCAACTCGTTTAAGGAGTGAGAACGAGAGACGTAAATGAGAGGGAAAGAGTTGTAATTAGGATAAAAAACCGATTTACAAGGTTTCTTATCTTGAATAACTTTTTCCTTAATTTGTCTCTCTATCTTCTTGCTAACAATCTTCTCTTCTTGGCAAGTAACCTTATCTTGTGAGGATCAGCCATGATTGAGATTAGTCTCCGGCTGATGCAGATTACATTGAGGATTATCTTGTTGCATTTGGTTTACTTCAGATCCACTGATACTGGATCGGATAATAGTACTGTCTCAAGGGTTTTATTGGTGGAGACTTGTATCAGGGCCAGCTGGGTTCACAACCATCCGGTGGCAACCAATGAAAACCTATTTTTTTCTTAAAAAACATCATCAGGGTTTGGGATGGGAATCAAGCCAAGGCGCTCGTAGCTTGGCTCATGTTCGGCTTGTAAAGAGCTCGTTTAAACTCATAAAATAGGTTCAACAAGCTGAATATGAACAATAGGTATGTACTCGGTCAGCTAGACTCATATAAGCTCGTTTGGTAGCAGAAAATATATTTTAGATATATTTTAAATATATCTATTTTTGTAATCATATTTCTTCTAGCTCTAAACAATGTGCTTTTTCTATAAATAAGTCAGTTTGAACTCGACTAGTTTAACTTGTTGGCGAATCCTGTAAAACAAACAGTGACAGGAAGCATACCTGAATTCGCCATAGTTCGTGTAGGAAATTTGGCGTTCTCCTCAGTCGGTCGATGCCCACAATGAGCCCAGGTCTTAAGTTGACGGTGAGCAGGACCCTGTTCCACTATATCTGAATGCGGAATTGAATTTGGCAGGAAAATGCTATAAGTCTCTCATCATCCTCGTAGCCCCTAACCCCTTATGTAATGAGAGATTAGGCAGTTACGTGAATGTGGTTTTCTCCACATTCACGTAACTCCCACCCACTATCCCCATTACGTGACCCACTAATGGATGTCAATCGAGGTCACACTGTGGGTTGGACCCATAACCCATAATGTCCAACATAACTCTGATTGATTATGAGCTCGAACTTGGCTTGGCTTGCCACAAGAATGAGCCAAGCTTGAACACTTTAAGCTCGTCTCATTCAGCTCATTTACCAGCCCTAACTAGGTTACAATAAAAGTAACCTACTGCTGATCTCCATCCAGGCTCCTCAAAAATTAGACTGCAGTCACACCCAGTGTGGTTTTTGCAAAGTTCAGTTGGCCTCCTGTTAGACCATATCGGGTCAAACTCAGATTCCTTTCCAAGGGCCTACGTCTGACCACATATTCTGAATGTTATACTCAATCGCGCCATTATACCCAGGTACGAGTTTTGGGGCAGGCATTTTGATCCTGTATTTGTTGGCAGTATGACCTGTTCCTAATCTATACAAGATCCGGTAGGGTCAAGGTTTTGTAACGAAGGAAGGGGTCTAATTAACTATCTGGGTCGGACCTGTGAAGTCTGGTTATTATATGGCTCGGGTATGGTTTATGAAATGTTATACCAAACCCAAGTCCGACTTGAGTTTTGATTAAGATCTGCAATTTTTCAATGTAAAAAAACATAATTTTACCTGGTATGGATGAGGTCTTTTTTATGTAATATTTATTGGATCAGGGTATCGTTTTTCTTATGAAAGATCTGCCCAGACCCAATACCGACACCTCTTAGTCGGATCTAGGTTTGGATCGACCCGTTTGATCTCAAATACGACCTGGCCTTTGAGGAGGCCATGCCAATACCTAATCTCAAAGGATTTTGACATCTCCAGAGGGCCTTAAATACCTACAATCAGTGCTCGAGTTAAGAGCATTGAAGCTGGGAAAATATAAGTCCCTCATATCCCAAATCAACGATGATTTGAGTTTTGCTCAACCCTAAGGGGGCGTTTACATGTCAAGGGAAAACCACTGCCACAGAAATGGAATTTGACCCCCCACGGGAACCGTTTCTAAAGAAAACCCACCTCCAGCGCATAAAATGGCATGTCCATTGAGGGTTTTCCTCGGAAATGCAGGTTTCCGTTGTTACTGTGGGCCCCGCAAAAAATGCATGCTCATCGATGCGTTTCCGTGAAAAACAACCCACTTTCCGTGACACACAAATAAGCTGTAACTGCCTCTGTCCAACTGTTGGGGCATGTTTGCAACTAGGGATGGCAGTGGACCTGGGGAAACCGGGGCCCCGCCCCGCCTCGCCCCGTTTGGACCGGGGATGAAGGGTATGAAACGGGGATGGAGGCGGGAGTGGAGGATAAAATCCATCCCCGCCGCGGAGGTGGGGCGGGGGTGGACATGCACTTTTCCCCGCCCCGCCCCGCCCCGTCCCCGCCACGATCCCCGCCTAATCCCCACCCCAACCCCGCCCAGACCACTTTTCCCCGCAATATCCCCGCCCCGCCTCATCCCCGTTTGGACCGGGGATGAAGGGTATAAAACGGGGATGGAGGCGGGGGTGGAGGATAAAATCCATCCCCGCCGCGGAGGCGGGGCGGGGGTGGAAACCTTGTCCCCCGCCCCGCCCCACTGCCATCCCTATTTGCAACGCCTGATAGTAAATTTCTCCCATGGGAAGAAACTTATCAAAAATAAAAAGTCGCGAGCACTGTCAGGTCAGCCGTTCATCCATGCGATGAACGGCGTCCAAAAATGCCATCTGTTGTACTATTTTTTTCAGCCATTCATTTTCCAAGCTCTAGATCCTGGGTTCGATACAGCCTGTGGCCCTGCCATCAAACACACCCTTAGTTTCACGAGAGTGCGCACACATACACAAGGGCATGCATGCACACACACACACACATTTGTTCTTTTTGAAAAAGTGTTCAATCAAAATTGTTTATTGGTTTGGCCTAAACCAGCGTCATGTTCCAAGTCACACCAGTACATTATGACTAAAATGAATTCGGTCAAAGTTGATCAGAATCAGGGTTTGTACAGATCCTTGAAGTGATCTTTGGATTTCTATATAATTTCTTTACATTTGAAAAAGAAATGTTCACTCTGGCTAGTATTACATTGGTCATGTTGGAAAAATATGCTCAGTTAAGACATAACAATGGCCTATAGAATTTGCAAAACCTAAATCTTCAAAATCCGATCTTATTCCACGCATGTTTAATTAAGACTCAATTCACATATCATACGCCGTGTGCATTTATCGTAAGCATTATGCTTCAGTACAAATAGATTGGTCAATCTACTGCAAGCATGTATGCTGCATGCCTCACGGTTTCCATTGAATCCTTGAGAGGATTCCGCAGTGGCACTGTTAATAGGTCCATCTCATAAAGCCTGGTTCTCATGGTATCATATAAACAAAAACAAAAGCTCGACTTACTCAAAATTATACTCCAAAACTTGACTTGAGAAAACAGTAATTTGTGGTGCATCTAACTCTGATATTAAGGTTTTCATGTGACGAAACACTGTAGATCTTATTCCAAATGAAATCATCTTGCAACCAAAAATTAGGAAGTACTTCAATATCGTGATATAATAGAATCTTGCACAAGTTACAGTTGCATGCAATAACAAAAGTAATTCATGAACTTAGGACATGATGTTATTGATTCAAATATTTATGTATTCCATCAGAAAACTATGCAAGGGCACAAAAAAAAGAGGTCCCACATTTCACGTGTATGCGATAAGAATGAGATAAAAGGCATAGAAAGGAAGGACACCACCATCTTAGAAGTTGAAAATATAAGCACTTTATTACTCATTGGTTATGTTCCTCCAAGTATGAATAATTATAACCATAAGAAAGTTTAAGCACCTATACGTGGAAAAGGGTTTAACACAAAAAAAAACTCTTTTTTTCACACCTCTCAAGCATCTATCTTCCCGGATGTATGGAACTACCAAGGCATAAATAAAAGATGCATATCTTAGACACAAGCAAAGTAAACAGCTCCCCAATCCACCTTAGCCCGTGTTCTGCATTCCAGCAGCTATTCCCTTCATGGTCAATATGAGAGTATCCTCCAGGCCTGGGCCGTACTCACTCGTCGGGTTCAGCTTTACCAGCTCCGCAGCTGCCGTGTTCGACTCTGTGATCTCTTTTGATATATGAGGCCTCACCTTCACATGAAAATTGGGATCACGGATCCGTTTCATCGTGTATGCTTGGCACACATTGAGCGTTGTGATGTACGCATCTCGCAACTTCAGCCTCTGTTTCAAATAAGGATCTCCTTCAAGAAGATCCTTATGGCCAGCAACCTGCGCAAAGGCAAAAGAGTTTTTCAGGTCAGCAGAATCACAAAGCTTTCAGGTTTGCAACAAGAAGACGAATAAGCATATTAAAGTGTGTTAACCTGAAACCTGAAACTTTATATATATTTCATGGCTAAGAGCCTAAGAGTAACTTGAGCAACAATCAATTCAACCAGCAGTATTGGAACTATAGAACTCCAAAACAAACACAAATGATCTTGCCTGAAGAAGTAGGTGTTTGGTTTCCTCATAGTTGGCACGCAGACGCTCCCCAAATGGCCACAATTCTTCAGACACTAGCAGCTTGTCATACAGAGCAGCTATGCCAGGATCTCCCTTAGCAAACACCATCTCAACCAAATCAATTGTGACCCTGAAAAATGGCCATTCATTGTACATGGCTTGTAGAATGCTTAGGTTTCGGATATCCTTATCAAGGATATGCTTGAATGCTGCTCCAAATCCTAACCAAACAGGAAGGTGAAACCTGGTTTGTGTCCATGCAAAAATCCATGGGATAGCACGAAGCGATTCAATTCCCCCACTTGGTTTCCGTTTAGATGGCCTGCTTCCAATATTCATTCGACCATATTCCATCTCTGGTGTTGCCTGTTGAATTCAAAACAGATTTAAATTACAACCTGGTGTTACATTATATTGTAAAGCATTACAGAACTTTCACTAGAAGCATCTAAACAATAGCTTCCATACTTTACTGAAACAATTAGTGCTTAAAAAGGTATTACCAAGGGCCAGATACAACCCTGAAAAACCGTCAAGTGTAACAGAAAAATGATTTAGCAATTAAAGAAAAAAGTTGCATTACCAGATCAATGAAAATTTTTGATATCAACTACTGAAAACTAGTTAAAAGACATAGCAGAAAATTACCAAAGTGATACATGCATTTATAACAATTACCAATTGAACAGTACACACAAACCATTTTCACTTTGCAGCATTGCATGAAGCAAAAGACATTAGGGAAAGTATCTTGTAATGAAAAGTGCATGTGAGGACTTGGTTTGTAGCAAAGACCATAGGAAGAATACTTACAAGACGGAAATATTCGACAAAACGTGGTTCCTGGAAGACAATGGATCGATACTCCCTAGTGGCTATAACGGCCATTTCATCCATCAAGGCACGCCACTCTGGCTTAGGTGAGACTGGAGGACGCATACCATGCTCAAGGGTAGCAGCAGTGAAGCGCTGAAGAGTTCGGAAACATAAGTGCTCCTCTCCAAATGACTGCTCTATAACTTCTCCTTGAACAGTGACACGAAGAGATCCATGGATGGTATCTGGTGGCTGAGACAATATGGCAAGATGTGTAGGCCCACCACCTCTTCCAACTGTTCCTCCTCTACCATGGAACATTGTCAACTTCACTCCGTATTGCTTGGCAACCTTTACGAGCTCCTCCTGAGTTTTGTACAACTGCCACGCAGCTGACAGCCTTCCAGCATCCTTGCCAGAATCTGAGTATCCAATCATAACCTCTTGCTTCCCATCAATCCTATTCCTGTACCAATCAATTGAAAAGAGCCGAGCTACAGCAGCAGGTGCCCCTTCAAGATCGCCAAGCTTCTCAAACAATGGAACCACTCTCAATGGTTTCTTTACACGGCATTCACGTTGTAAGAGCTCAACAGCAAGAACATCTGATGGAGTTGTGGCCATTGAGATGATGTAAGCTCCAAAACTGTCAGAGGGAAGTTCAGCAATTACATGAAATGTGTCCAGCACATCAGCAATCTCTTCAGTTTTGGGAAGGTCAGGGCCAAACAATGGTCGTTTTCCACGGAGTTCTGACAGCAGCCATTCTTGACGCCGTTCCTCTGGCCAATCACGGTATGAACCAATGCCCAAGTGGTTAGTAATTGCATCCATGACATCAGTGTGCCGATCGGACTCTTGTCTGATATCCAGTCTTACAAGTGACAGACCAAATGTTGAAACTTGGCGTAAGAAATCCAGAAGACTTCCGTCAGCAATAGGCCGGTCACCGCAAGAGCAAAGTGATCTATAACATAGTTCAAGAGCTTCCAGAAACTATATTGTAAAACAATAAAGAAACAAAAATCTGATCAGTATCTGGACAAACAATAGAAGAGGATGCTGAAAAGCCATCACAGGAAACACAGACTCTTAATTCCCCAATTTCATATGATATGATAAATTTACTTGGAAAGCCATCACAGGATATTAAAAACTGAGAAATTGATAAGACCTTCTTGGGATTACTAAAATCAGTAAGAAGATAGGGGGGTTTAGTAGAAAGACCTGATCAACATTTGTAAAAGTAGCTTCCTCAGGAATGTCAGAAAACCCATTGGTGAGCAAATGGCGAGAACGCTCACGAGTATTGTACAGTTTGTCTCTAACATCTCCAAGTATAACTCGATAAGGCTCATTTGGAGGAATTTGCTTCCAAAATTCTGAATTAAAAAAATAAGATGATTCATGAATTGAAATCTTGGCAGAACCACAAAGGGTTTCACGTCCCTTATCATGAAAATGATGACAGGTCCTAAAAAGGCCTCAATGATTCAAATACAAGGGTTTCAGTTTATTTTTCCTTCAGCACAGGTTTTTTTTTCTTTTCATATTTTTAGAAGATTAAACATAATTACATAAGTCCAGAGTAAACATAAATCTCATCAGGCAAGCTAATCTCAGCAAAAGTTGTTTTTGATGCTACATCACCATTTATGCAGACCCACAGTTTTACTCTCGAAAACATTCAGATCTTAGCAAAATAATGTATAATAAAGCTTACTTTATATGCATACCTATATAATGTTTTGTATCTCTCCGTGAGGACCTATGCAGTTCAGTTGCTCGAAGATGAAGCTCATCACTGCAGCGCCACATAGATAACTGCAAAGAGAACAAATTGTTTAAAGCATCACAACATGCTAGTTGCTGGATAGGTCATTTGACACAAACATCCAAGTGTGCATGCTCTTATGTATACATGTCTGTGCCTCCATTTATGCATATGGAAGCATGCGCTCATGTCACTTCTGTTTCTTCATTTGACCACTCTCTCTATCCTCTCTATATATTTCTTTGCTATTAATTTTTCTTTAGTTTCTTATCCTTTCCTTTTTTTCTTTTCTTCATTTGCAGAGCAAAGAGAATCAGGAGCTAGAGAGCCTCCGGATCATTCCTTCAGCATTGCCACTCAAGGACCAACTAAGCAAAGAATAATTGTTTACAAATGTGTAAGTGCGTGCATAAGGGCATAAAAGAATGACTGAAGTTTTAATACCTCAAACATAAGGTCTTCTATTTGGGAATAGTATAAATTTGCAGCCATCATTCTAGCCAGCAAGCACACATCCCTTGTCACCTCAGGAGTCACTCTAGGATTTCCTGCAACAAAATGTACAGGTGTTAAGTTACTGAGAAAAGAGGAAGAAGAAGAAGACCAAGGCTATAGTTCAGAAATATTTTTAATCATACTGCTGCACAATGTTCTCATTTCAATTATATGATTCACAAGTGTATTTATACTTTATAGCTCTCATGGATGCTTAACAAGAGCATCAGAAAGGTAGCTGCCATCCTGAAAAACAAACCTTGTAATGCTCTCATAAAAATGAGCACTCTTCCCTCAAAGACTGTCATCCGTCTGCTCTCATAAAAGAAGGGTACTCTTCCCTCAGAGACTCTGGCATCCATTTATCATACAAGCAATGAGAGAGAGAGAGGTGTGTGAAATCATAAGAATCAGGAAATTCACCAAGATGAAAGTAAGATGAACTTCTTTGGTGTACAAAATATAGAATAAACAAGATCACCATGTCAATCATCATTGTCATAAAACAGGGAAACATAAACAGTTGTTCAGGAACAAAAAAAAGTTTTCAGAATAGTAAAATCTTACCATCACGATCGCCACCCATCCAAGAAGAAAATTGAATAAGAGGAGCATTATAAGGTACACGATCATCTATCCCTAGGTTCTTCAAGGCTGTGTCAACCCGACGTAAGAACCTAGGAACACCCTTCCAAATTGTCTCATGAAAGTAACTCATCCCAGCTCGCATCTCATCTTGAGGTGTTGGTTGAGTACGCCGGATTTCATCAGTTCGAAATGCAGCTTGAATCTGCCAAATGTTTAAGGGAAACAAGAAAATCAATTATGCATGTCATCAAGAAACAATTTAAACCATGAGAAGCATTAGGCTATTATGGTTCGTGGCAATATTTCTTTTACTACTCAGTAAACCTTTGCAGTCATAGCCTCATAGGTTGGATGCAAGTTAGGATTATGGCCCTTCAATTTCAAGTTTTCTGAGATGTTTGAAAAATGTAAGGAACTTTTTCTACCTCTAGTAGGCACAGTGTAGACAAGGGTTTGAACCATTGCTGTTAACACTTGAAAAAGCAGTTGCCATGGCAGACATACAAAAATAGAAAATCAAAATATGTACTATTAGGTTGTATTGGTGAAAACGAAAGGGAATAAACTTCCAGTGCAGTAGACCACTGACCCTTGTTATCTGAGTGATATGTGGTCCCTAAGCTCGTGATAGGTCAAGTCGAATATGATGTATAGATAACAGGTACATCTAAAAAATGATATCAAAATAACACTACTTCCAAACCAACATGTAAAATTATGTGAGACAGATGCAAATAGCAAGTACAAGATCAGGTCTCTCAAGAACCAATTGGGACCGATGAATTTGGATCTCAAAGGCAAAGGGTAAAAATTACAGAGAGAAAATCATGTTAAATCCATGACCTTTTTTTATGACCCTGAAAAATTAGATAATAAACTAGTTGAATAATCAATTATAGACGTGCAGTTAGCACATTCTTTATTATAAAAAAGGGAAAGTAAGACACACACCTGGCTATTAAAAACCTTCTAAATCAGGAAGAAAATGGTACATCTGCCATTTTTTACTAAAACTTACATGTCCCATACATGTGAATTTGACAATCATAAGTTGGTTTAACATATACCTTTTCCACGCAACAATTTCATTCTCATCTATCAAACAAGATATGTACTTGGCATGGTCCTAGACGAGCGAGTACAGGACCGCCTACTGCATCGAATGGGTCATCCTCTGAACCATATCTGGCTTTGCAATGGCAGTATTCCCTTTAGCTTGGATACCCCTACTACCATTAAATTGGTTGATTTGGAACATTTGACTAAGCAAATGTCATTCCTTTTGGCATTGGATTTGCTGGAAGCCATTAGGACAGCACTCGCCTGCCACCCAAATCAGCTTCTGGCCAATTTGGTGCCAGATGGTACTGGAAAATGCTAACCCACGTGTCATTTATATATGGCTTAACCTTTGAACCTTGGGAGTACTATATCCTACAGTGGCCCCATCGATTTTCTAATGTTCACATTAAATGTTTTGCGGATCTGACCATACAGGTTTTCAAGTGCAGAAGATTTTTAAAAGGAATCTATAAATTACTGGCACACAGTGCACCGAAATTTAATAAGAAAAAGAAATTAATGTCTACTTGGAAACAATTAAATCCAAAGCACGTTTTGTACTAAAAAACCCAAAGCAACCACATCCACAAGGTCTGATCATGACTTTGTACTAGCATATACCATACTATTGGAAGTACTAAAGACAAATCTACACACACATAGACATATGCGCACATTAAATGGCACTATTTTACAAATTAGAGTAGAAATAGAAAGTGAAGATTTAATATTGTACCATATTGAAATTAAATATTTTCTGGTTTAGGAGTAGGATGGGCTAAGGTTAAATCCAAGTCAGACGCATTCCTGCAACCTGGATCAGGCACCATGTTCGTCTAGGTTCGACGCATGTCAGTTTATACTGAATTCAACTCAAACCTACATGAATTCATTTAAAAGGTTAGATTAGGTAAAGATTCAAGTGGTCATAATCCTCTTCGAATCTAGATCAGATCTAAGTTAGTCCAGGTTGTGTATGGGCGACTTAGATGGGCTCCAGTCAAACCCACATGAGACAAGTTTTAAACTTTGCTAAAGATTCCTTCATGTTAAGACAGCACATGTATGTAGAAATGAAGTAATGAAATTAAGTGGATGATACACATTAATGTAATCATGTAATCAGTTGAACACAAATGTCCAACAAAGAGAAAAAGGAAAATTATTATGATCAGATCAAGTATCTGTCTTAACCATGTTTAGCTTCTCGCACTAATTAAATATAATGATCCTATGCATGTCCAATACATGTTTGATTACGGCCTAAATGTTTAGTGCCAGGCATGTCATGTTGTTTGAATCAGTTGACACAGGTATGTAGACCAAAATCGAGTTTGGTGGTAACGCATATCAGAACATTGACGTTAACAACTGGTTATACTTTTATTATGAGCAGCCCCCATTAAATGTGAAGAAAGTTTCATTTCAAAGAGTACATATAAATTATTGGCATGTCAGAACTTTGCCGTCATATTGCAGCAGTAATGCCAATTATGGCCAATCTGTACCATACCCTGAAAGTAGCGAGCACCTGCACAACTAAGGATAGAATTTCTTTATTGTTTATAAAAGTACAACAGAAAATTACCTCTCTTTGCAGAGATTCATCGAGCTCCTGCTTATCATCAGGAGTAATATCTTTGGCATACAATTGAGTCAGACAATCACGAATCCTGCAAAAGAGGAATTTTGGATAACATGTCATGTCATCTTCTTTTATTTTTTTCCTTTGGTTGGAAGAAATAAAATGAAATTCAAACTTAGGCAATGATGTTGTGTGCAATGAAGTATGCAGAATTACAAGAACAAAGTGCAAAAACACATACAAGTCCAAGAGTGGACAATACAAGGGCACAAAGGCACAATATAAGCACAAAAGTGCATAAGCACAAGTCCACTATGAGACAATACAAAGAGCCAACAAAGGCCAACACAAACAAGTAAAAAATATAATGTTTATTGAATATATGCTTGGGAAAAAGCATAGAAAGAATAGGGGGAGAAGACCCCTATTTATACACAAAAACAAACAAGAGAGGGAGACCCTTGGGAACTCCCAAATAGAGTCGTTGGGAGCTCCCAACGGTCACAATACACAAAAACAAAACAAGAGAGACAGAGACCCTTGGGAACTCCCAAATAGAGTCGTTGGGAGCTCCCAACGGTCACATTTGTGACCGTTGGGATTCCCAACGACTCTATGGTCTAAAAGACCATAGAGCCCCCAATGGTCTCCCTAATTACATTAGTATAAAAATAAAAAAGAAAATATAATAAAAAGGAAAAATACTGTTTTTAATAAACAGTATTTATTACACGCAAAAAGACAGAAATGCCCCTATAGGGCATTTAACTATTACAAGACTGACAAATAAATATATGAATATATGTATATATACAGACATACACATATTTTAACAGTTGTCTGCACGTTATTCGCTGTTTAACTTGGTACACGCATTGAGCAGTGCAAAACATTTAATATAATTGTCAAACCATATTGAGCAAACAATCAAAAAATTCTTGATGGTTACGAAAGAACAGAATGCCAATGATTGAGTAATTCATGACAGGAGAGAAAGATGCCCACACTTGGCTGCACTGTCTTCTGTATTCCGAGTTTTCTGACAGATAAACTACTTACAGCTCAAGGCCATTTGCAACACCAGATTTAGGAATTTTGACAGTTGAACTGAGTCTTTCGTCATACATAAACTGAACTGGACAGGGTTGTGGGATTGGGGCAAGCTGGCAGAATCTATAAATGAACTAGTTGACTCATCTACTAATCTGATTGAATCATGTCGAACTTTGGACCCAGAAGCAGGCAAGAACACATGCGGAATTCAAGACTTACTAAAACTGGAAGAGTCCATAAAAGGCTTCTCCAACTCCACTGGATCAGTGATGTAAGTCATCTGTTCAGTTGCTAATACATTGAGACCAAGTCAATCAGGCCCTTTCTGAACAATTGTTGCCCATGAATTCTCCAATTTCTATAACAAGTTCTCAGCTTCCAACCATGTCCATGAGTCTCTCAAAACAATTGTTTATGGTCTAATTAAAGCTAAGCTTGTTTGAACTTTAGCAAGCAAATTAGGTAGAGGAATATCCAATCTGATTAGAAAATGACTGTAATTTTAACATCAAAGAGAACTCATGATTCTAACAAACCTTCCATGCTTCTGAAGCAATGATCTTCGAACTGACTGAGTGGGATGTGCAGTCAGGACCAAATCAACAGTTTGGTTCTTCAGGGCATCAAAAACTTCTTCTGGAGACTTTTTCATCTGCACCACTAGTCTCTTGAGAGTTTCTTCAATATCTGATTCAGTTGTGGCTGAACTCTCATCAACAAAATCACCCTTTTTAAGCTTGTTTCGCCTTCTGTGTGCAATCTGAACCTCTTCAGCCAAGTTGGCCAAGCTAAGCATGTGAGAAAAAGACTTGCTAACAACAATAGAATCCCCTGGATCCAAACTTGTTAAGACATTTCCAAGCTCCTCAAGCTTGCGAGTCTCACGTTTCCCCTCATACTCGGCCGAAAGCTCATAGCAATCTTGAACCTAAAAGCACAAATTCAATTAAAAGCAAATCTATCTTATCAAAATCCCAACATCAATGAAATATCTTAAGTCTAACCGCAAGCATATTTAGTAAAAAGAAAAGGAAAAAAGGATCAGCCTAGAGTAACAAGATGCAATTAGGAATTTTCAGTGAGGCTTCTTTGGATCAATACATTCCAATTTGGTTTTCTTTAATCAAAAAAACATAAATAGACATACAAGTCCATCCATACTCCTAGAAAAATAGGTCAAAATCTACTCTCAGTATAATAAAAAAAGGTACTTTTTGATGGTAGTAGAGGAAATTTCACATATCAACCCAAAATTTAGTATCAGTCTTCAACTAAAGCATGTAACTGAAACTGGATTTCTTCAAGTCAAAAACATCAATCGGGTGAAACCAACAATCCAACAAAATTAACATCCCAACTTTAAGTATCGATCCCAAACACAGACAGAGAAATCTATACAAAAAGAACTTGCATATGAATAAAAAATGCTCGGTAATTTCGATTGATACCGTTTCTCCGATATCATCTCCGTGCAATGCTTGAAGAATGTCAAGGAAACGATCCAGAAGAAGGGCATCGTATTCCACCAGTTTATCGTCTTCTGAGACCTTTGCCGGCGCCAAAGCTCTCAATTGTGCATCAATTGATGCAAGCTTCTCCAATTTCGACATGGTTTCGCGATGAAATCCAAAAGACAAACACGAAGAGAAGTGTTGCCAAGATAGAAGGAAGTAAAAGAAACAGGTAAAACCTGCAAGGCTGCAATGAAGTTGATAGGTATCAGAAAAATCCACTAAAGATCACCAACCTTTACGGATAAAGGACATTCTCAACCACAATACCAACTAAGAAAAAGTTCAAAAAACCAATGTTTTGTAGCGAATTAAAGCAAAAGCCAAAGTACCCACAAAGCTAAAATATCTAATTTCTCATGAGATCGGTGCAAGAAGACAGAGTTCTCGTGAATAACACGTCAATTTACGCTATTGCTTCAAGGAATTAGGCTCAACCAAGATGAGGAAAAGAAGAAAAGCAAAAAGTAGAACATGGGTCTCACCTTTACCTACGCTCTGAAGAAGATTTTCACACCACAGTGAAGAGAGAAAACAAAAAAAAGGAGGGTGGGGGGTTGTAGAGTTGGATTGGAGTTCTCACATAGGAGTCTATGATCAGAAGTTGGCTATATATAATACGCCTTCCTGCAGGATTTGGAAAGCGTGATATTTTTAAAAAGAAGAAACAAAAAACGAAAAGCTTGGAGTAATCTTTAGAAATCACACTGATTCGATATTTTTTAAAATAGAGCGAGTGAACAATAGAGAGCAAGCTTTTCCGTACCTAAAATCTGAGAATATACCTTGAATATGCCAATTAAATTTTAAGACATTTTTCATAATAATAATAATAATAATAATATTAGTAGAAGTAGCAAAAACAATAACAAATTATTATTATTATTATTATTATTATAAAAAATAACGGTATTATTTGTGGTTGTAGCAGAAGCAGCCGAGGAAAGAGTTCTAGTTATGTATGAGTCGTTCTTTATTGCAATGAAACGTTTTTCTTTTCCTAAAAAAAAAAGGGAAGAGTTATAGTTGAAGTGGAATTAAAGGGAGCTGCAGAGTTAGATGACAAAGTTACCAGAATATCCATATTTTTGCACAACTTTAAAAAAAAATACTTTTACGTTATTAGACTCTGTATGAGGTGATAAAAAAACAAAGAATTTTTTCAAAAGCATACATAAAGTTTTGATAATAATAAAAAAATAATCTAAGGTTTTGATATTGCTAAAAAAACACACCTGAAAACGATTGCCGCCCTGTCCTTAACCAAAACTGCAGGGGCAGTTTTGTAAACAAAAGTGAATGCTGGACATTCCCAAACAGCATCATCGTTAGATTACCAAAATACCCCTGAATGGGGGAATCAGGAACCAGGAATCCCCCCACCCCACCCACCACTACACACACACGCACCACCACCAACAACAACACCAACAGCACCAAAGCGAGCTACCAGCACATGAGGTTGTCTTTCAAAGCGGCCGAGAATATGACCGCCCCGAATCCAGCCGATCGTCGCCACCACCCTTTCACACACACACACACACTCTTAAGGAAAACTCTCAGGTCAGGGTGGGCACGTGCCTACCCTGCCCAAACGTGGCTCTGCCTCTAGGTTAAAGTGTCATTTTAAATAATCAAGGGGACTGAAGTGATAAAAAATGTAACTTAATATGATCATATGAGCAAATTATTGAAAAGATAGACACTTGTCTAAAATCTTCTAAAATCTAGGTGGTTAAATGTAATTTGTCATGAGTTAAGCACCTATAATATTTTGTGATCCTAATATAAAAAGGAAAAAGTATGTCATCATGCATGCATTGTGATGACAGATATGCCTGTGTTGTTGCACAAGTTGTTATCAAAAAGTCAGATGGAATACGTATATGATGAGGCTAACTTGCATTTAACTTGCCATCAGCTGCAAACTTTCAAAAGAAATTTCAGAAAACCTGTTAGTTTTTAATTTTTTAATAAGCATTTTGTTTATATGCTAACCCCATACCCATTAGGTCCAGGCGCTTCATCTTGACTGCAAGTGGTGGTAAACATCTTGTTGTACGGTCAATAGAATGCCATATTTTTTTCTTAAAAAAAAAAAGAATGCCAGTTTTTTTTTATAAAAAAAAGTAAATGTGGCTAAATTAAAAAATCATGCGCACATGTAATTAGCTCTAATTTTATGCAAAACCTGTTTTTGGTGCAAGCAGGGCTGGTAAACAACACAAAGGACCCGAGTTTGAAGTGTTCAAGCTTGACTCATTCTTGAGGCGAGGAGAGCTGAGTTTTAGCTCATAATGAGCTTGAGCTAAACATTTCAAGCTCAAGCTGGCTTGTTAAAACACACACACACAGTTTGTTTCAAAGACTAAAGTCATAGGATATCAAGAAAATACATTGATTTTTAAAAAAGATATTGTTTAGAGCTGAAAAGAAAAATTATCTCTAAATTTATTGCTTCTGAACCAAATACTTCAATTTGGTTGTTCCACACTATATTTTATGATATAAAATATATTTATTACTGCTTGATGAGCTTCTACGAGCCAACTTGAGCTGAACACCTATTGTTCATGTTTACCTTGTCAAGCCTATTAATTTTACCAGTTTGTACAAGCTCTTTATAACCCAAACACAAGCAGCTGGGCTTGTTTCCAGCCTACGGTGCAAGTTGTAGAATCCAGTAATAGTAGTTTAGGTAAATCTAATGGACATGAAATAATATAGTTTCATCCTTTCACTTGAAAAGAAATATATTTGTAGTATATAAAAATACGTGCACCATATGTGAAAATATGTCATTATTTTATGTCTGAAATAATTAATTAACATACATTTACAGGTAAAGATTATACTATGAGGTGTCTCCTATTAGATAAGAAGAAATTTGCTATGAAATAAGAACAGAATGCTTAAGTTAATAGAAAGATGTAAGACAGAATTTATATGACCACAAGTACCAAACTTTTTTAATTAGGCTAATGTCATCGTTCAAATATTTTATTAATTTAATTTACATGCAATCCAACAGCTAACGATGAACCATTAGCCACATCCAATCTGTGGGCCAGCTGATATAGTGTCATACTACACTTCAATTTGCTTATTTTGTTTTTTTTGTTTAATTGCCTAACTTAACAGGAGCATATGTCACCATCATAGTGACCTAAACCAACAAATATCGGCAGCCAAAATCTCATGAGAAATTGATTTTTTTATATTTCTCACATTTTTAGCAAAATATTGGCAAAAAATAATTTAAAAATAAAAACTAATTTTCCGAGGAAAAAAATAGAAATGTAAATGGTTTCAGTATTATGTTTTTATTGGTCAGTCAATCATGAAAAAAATGCCACATTTGCAATGGCAATAATTGAGCAAACAATTCTCCATAATGCAAATATTAACAAATTGGTGGACTTTCAGGATAATCATGCAAATGGGTGATGACCTATTTAACACAAACTCTTCTAAGAGTGCCCTGCACTAGTGTCACACCTGCACCCATGCGGGTGCGAAGTGAAGTCAATCATAGTACTGATTCATTTTTGTCTCAAAGTAGATTTAGTTAACTCTAACCAAGTTCAGTTTTATCTATATTATATATATAAATATATAAATGCACACAAATAGACATATTGTTAACTTAAAACTGTTAAAAATTATATACCCTCCCCCACACCCAAGTTTTTGTTAAAGCATCTCCACGTGCACCTATGTGACATAGGTGATGACATTTTTGGAAAAGAATAATTACCTGTAATTTAGTGCACCACCTATGTGACATAGGTGATGACATTTTTTGGAAAAGAATAATTACCTGTAATTTAGTTCAATTCACCAATGAATTGCCTTCATTACACATTAGTTGTATATTATGTCTTAAAGACTCTTGGTTTTTGTCCTTGCCTAAACGGATCTGATAAGGGCTGGATCATGTTAAATCTGAGTTCAAATGTCAAATGCATGCAATAAATTAGTTAGTAATGCTACGGTGCTCCGTGAGTACCTACTCCCACCTACTAGAAAGTTCTATGTTTGATCTTCTCAATCAGACCTTAAAGATATATTAAACATAGATTATTTAATAGGAATCATGTTTTGGGGACATAAAATGGGATTTTTTAAGTCATAAAATTTTGGTATGAGCCATCTATTTTGAGGATCTTAAAAAACCTATATGTATGCCATAATCACATGATCCAAGACTTGTTTTCCACTAAAGAATAATTGTAGATCATATCTATAAGGTCTTATCAACAAAAAAAACCCAAAAATTTAGAAAAATTGAAGCTTCTATTAGGTGGGAGTAGGTTCTCTGGGAGCACCCTATCATTACTATACATTAATATCCAAGTGCAGTTCCAAATGGTATCTGGTGAGATAGCATAGAAAAAGCATCGAAAATCTACATAGTAGTACTGGATCCGGTAAAAATGGACTAAAAACAAGCCTTTTACATGTAAAAACTTATAAAAAAGTTTGGGTTTAATCCCAATGAGAATATAAATTCGACATAAAATACTGTTCCGAGTCTTCTGACTCCAAAAACAGCCCAATAAGCACGTTCATCAGTTTTTGGAATTATCTAAGTCAAATAAAGAGCATCACTTCGCATGGACGTATATATATATATATATATATATATATATATATATATATATATATATATATATATATATATATATATATAGAGAGAGAGAGAGAGAGAGAGAGAGAGAGAGAGAGATTGTGACCTTAGGCATTGAATTCTATGTACATGACAGATAATTTTAAGCACTGAATTCTATGAACAAGACAATAACCTTTCCTGTACTGAAAGGGAATAGAGTGCTCACATTATATAAACATGCATAGAAAAATACAAATTCAATATTGTCGTGAATAAGTAGTATCCATCTATATAGAAATTGAATTTTGTTTTTTGTAATATTTACACGGAAAAACTTCTCCATTAGGCTTGGCTGTCTGCCATACTTATTATCACTGTCCTGGCAGCGTAAAACTTCGTGAGCTTACCCTTCAGCTTGCGAATTCTTTTTACATGTAACAATTAAGATAATTTGTTTTTTTCAAATAACAGGGAAAAGCCTCCTTGCTCACCGAGTTCGTTGGCATAAAACGATAGGACTTGAACCGGTGCAACAATCGTTTTGATTAACTAGAAACGGAGCTGCTTAAGAGGGTTCTGCTCATATGAAAAGGGCGACTTGTGAGTGTCACCAAGTTAAAAATGTCACAAGTTCGAAATCTATGGATGCACATCCATTGTCACAAGATCAAAGCTAACAGAAAACTATTTACAATGGGCAGGGAAGGATGCTTGTGGAGTTTGCACCTTAGGCACCTGATCGCCCTCCATCAGGTCATGGGTCCCACACCTGACAACCCCTATCTTAACAAGACATCTGAACCATGACAGTGGTTTCTCCTCGTTATAAAAAATGCATATAGAGAATTCTAAAGAATGGTAACCTAAATTTCTCTCAAAGAAAAAGAATCCCAATTCTCCCTAAATCATTTTCTTCTCATATCATTTCCACCAATTCTCCCCATCCCAAGTAACTTTTCCCAGGCAAAGCCTAACCGCAGCTTGCCCTTCAAAAAAGAAGAAAGAAAAAACTTTTCCCAAACAAAGCCTAAGAGGAGGTAGAAAATGATAAGTCAATGCCATTATTGAGACCAATTAGTTTGGAAAATGATAAGTCAAGGTCATTATTGAGACTAATTGACGTATCAACCGATGATAATGGCACAAGTGCTTATATAAAGCAGGCAAAAGCATGACATGTAGCGTGTGAAAGAAAAGCAAAAAGATGTGGAAAACAGCCCCCCACAGCCCGGCCACCACACACGAAAAAGATGTGGAAAACTGAAATAGAATATGCCATTGGAAGCTATGACCGATCCCACAATGTTCTTGAACATTTGTAACATTTTGGTTAACAACTTAACATTTTTAAATGTAATTAAGGTCATGCTCTTCTTGATCTTATGATGTAAGTTATTTTGATCAAATATGACCCTCTAGATGGATTTAGCATGGTTGATTTAATCAGGATCGACCCTTGGATCATATTTTTTAACGAAAATTGTGATTTTTTAAATTACATTTTTTTGTTTTATCAACCATTGATTTTTGAATCGCCAAAAAATCCTGCACACATGAGATTTTGGCAATTTAAGTGTCAATCTTTGCTAAATGAATGATGCAGATCACATTTATGGAGTCTGATTTGATCAAAACATGAATCATTGAAATCTCAAGGAAGGGTACGAAGATAAGGATGACATAAGGGGATGAATGAAACCGATTTGAAAGATTAGGTGGTGTACGAAATACAAATCAAGGGCCATATATCTACCCCTGCAGGTTGAGCACACCTTGCTAATAGGTGGTGCACGAAGACGCTTGAGATGAAGGACGCCGGATCAAATCCCACTACCAGAATGTACTCCATTTTCATCGATCGATCCCCGTAAGGAATTGGGGGGGGGGGATGGATTACCTGGAGTTTACTTCATAGATAAACAGACTCATTAAGTGATCCGTGTTTGTAGGAAGACTCTTCATGAAAAAAAAATGTTTTATGTTCTAGTTTTTTTTATATTTACATAGAGAAACCACCTCCAAGATCAGAGAACTAGCAGCCGTACTCACTGGGGCAGGTTATATGCATGCCCCCAACACGCACTGTAGCTACAGTGTATGTTCCGGAGTCCCGACTGAGCGCCGCATGGCACTCAGTCTGGTGTACAAGCACGCTACATCCCCGCCAACACCCTCTCCCTACTTACAGTTGTCCTAGCAGCTACCAAGAAAAGAAGAAAAGAATGTCCTCACTAATGACAGATTTTCTCAACGATAATCATAACATTTGAGGTAACCCCAAGGGCTCTGTACACCTAGCTAAGTGGGTCAGCCTATAATGTCTAAAATAAGTATGTCACTAGTTCTTGTTAGTTTTTTTTTTTTTTGAAAGGAACCACTAGTTATTATTCAACATACCACCGGGTTTTGAAGTTCCACCAAAATAGACGTGCACCGACAGTTCCTACCAACCACGCGAAGCCCCGTTGATTGGGTGTGTGTTCTTTGCCACAAGGCCGAAGCTGGGAGTACTGTCGGGGGGACACAATGGACCTTAGGGGTTCTATCAGTGGAGGTCATGTTCACGTCCATGATGGACGTGGCCCATGAAAACAGAGTTTTTTTTCCTTAGCTTAGTCAAAAGGGAAATTCATAATGCTCAAAGATGTTCTCTTTATTCTGAGTGGAATATGGATTTGATTCCATATAAATATAATCAACATAACAATATTCACAATTTCATGAAATAGGCTATAAGAGCCTGTTTGGAATCTCGGCACTGGGATGGGCGTTTATGCATTTGGTGGTCCCGAGGTAAAATCTTAGTTAAACTACCTTGGTGGTCCTGTTTGGAATCTCGGCACTAGGATCGGCGTTTATGCATTTGAGATGGGAACTGAGACCTTTTTCCTTTGTATTTACACCAAATCTTGGATTTAACAGTTGACACTTCTTCAAATGAATAAACTCCATAAACGCCCATACCAGCTACTGATTCCAAACAGGCCCTAAAGCTAGGAAGAAGGATGTTCGTGGGCTTGCAAATCAAATAGTGTATTAGGATTTTTTTTTCCATCCAAACAGGCGATTTAGGGGGACAGGACAAATCTCCACTAAGGGTACCACCTTTCCAAATCGTTCGGAATTCCAAATCCAGCACTTAATACATTTTTTAATATTGTTGTTGTTGGTTGGTTCAAGAAATTATTTATTTATTTATTTATTAATATGTTTAAATATTTTGGAGTAGGTTGCTGTCATGAATAGATGGAATGCATATGGAAGACTCTCCACTGTGGAAGAATTCAGGTTCACTAGTTTTATGCAATGTTGGCGTACGTCACAAGTTAGGTGTGAACATCCCTAGCAAAAACTAATAGTGCAAACTTTATTGGCCACTATTTGAGAGGAGATCATCCATCACGTTAGGTTTGCTTGGTCCCACCTGTACCGTACATCTCTAAAAATGATTTGATGGTGGCCCACACCAATAGGTCATCATGTCCCCTCCCCCCAGCAAGTAGTAATCAACTAATAAAGCACTTTGATTCACGTTCACCTAGGCAACTTTGACCTGAATAAATATGAAATCAGAAGTTTCCTTGTGATTTCATGAGCTAAGATCAACTGTCTCTAAAGATTTTTACTTTTTAACTTCACCCCAATGGTCAGGTCCATCAAAAAGAGCAACTTGAAGCCTGGGAATGATATTGGTAATGAACATGATGATGATGGTGGCACATGGAGAACATGATGACTGATACATTGATGATATATGATGATGGTACTGCATATATGAGAGAGAGTCACAACTAAGTTTTTTTTTTCAGAGAAAGAGAGCATCAAATAAGAACTAACCAAGTATATGTTTTTCTCGACTATAAACAAAAAGTATAATTTTTCTCCCACCCCCACCTCCACCTCCACGTGACAATAATTAAATAATTTGATTGCATTTATCACCTACTAATTAAGCGTGAAACTTTTCGTTTAAGAATCCGTCACTCCCAGCTCCTTTGTTTTCTAATTACCAAGAAATAAACAGAAATGAAATAAAGGAAGAACACAGCTTTGGTGAAAGGGACGCCTGTTGAAAATTTAGGATCGTGATGTGCGCAGTGATGGAGGAGAAAACAGAGAGAAAAAAAAAGAGAGGAGATTAATGAAAACGGCCTGCTGTCAATTCATAAATATTTAATATATATTTCAATGCATACTTTTTTGGGTTTCTCGTGAGTTACGCGCCCACCGTATTATGTGGTTCTTAGGATACGACCCTATGAATACACTGGATCTGCTAGATCCAACAGGGCCCACCACGACTTGATGAAGTCACAAAGAGCAGCTGGGGGAGGGGGAGGAGGAGGAGGAGGGGCGAGATGGAGGACATGAATTGGAAAATGGACCAAGGATAGAGGTGAAAATAAAAATCTGTACGACAATGGAGGTGAGGATGGACTTACATTTTCCTCCATCCCGTTCTTGATTCTTATAATAAAATGACTAAAATACCCTTAGCTGTTTAATAAAACCTAAGATGGAGGTCACTATTTTGAGATGGGGGTTGAGATGAAGACCTTGTCCCTCGCACCAGCCCAGTTCACTGCCATCCCTATGTAAGGGTAAGGGTTGGTAAACAAGCCGAGCCTAGCCTGTTCACGCTCAACTCGTTTACAATTTAAGTCAGCTCAAGCTCGGCTCATGAGCCCAGCTTGAATCAATTGAGCTGAGACACAAGTTGGCTTATTAAAATCACACATGCATTTTACAATGACATCAATGAGAATTGGTCATAAGACGTTTCTTTTGCTTGCCATAAGTCCTTACCAACATCACGAAACTACCTTTTTTGTGACAAATGTTGCACTAAAATTTTATATACTATAATCTTATGAGCTTACTCAAGCTCAACAAAGTTGCTCACCCTCTCTTCGTGCTGAACTGTTGCTATATATGTTAGATCTTGGTATGGATTCAGTGTGGCCAAATGAGTCTCACATGGAATTCAATGACTCATTTAGTAGGCCATTGAGATATCACTACAAGAAAAATGCTAATTAACGACAGATTTTATCCGTCATAAATTTGCAATGAATTAGCGAGAGAAAACTATCTATCGCTAACATTCAAAATATTTGCAAAATTAGCGACGAAAAAAATTCTGTCACAAACTCCATCGCTAATTAGCGACCGAGTAGCGGCGGAATAATTTTGTCTCAAGATCCATCGCAACTTAGCGACAGATCAGCAGAAAAAAAAATTTGTCTAGAATTCGTCACTCATTAGCAACAGAGTTTGCGATGAAAAATTTTCGTCGCTAATCCATCGCTGATGTGCAATATAAAATCGCCCATTTAGGGCACTATTTCTCTCCCACCCCCTGCTTCTCCCCCCACCCGATGACTGCGATGAAGGACTGATGGACGCTCCCTCTGCGCTCGCAGGCTCTCCTACAAACTCTTCCCTCCTCTCCCTCCTTTCTCCTCTTCAAATCCTCCTCGTCGTTGCCTTCATCATTGCTGTCGCCGTCACGGAAGGTGGCCAATCAGTTCATGATTACAGGTGTGGAATCTTTTAGATGCATAATATTGTATGGTTTTTCTTAGAATGAGTCCACATTTGCTGAGTTCTCATCACATTTTTCACTAAACAGGCAATGAACGAGAGGCTAAAGGAAAGGGAAGGCCTGGAACTTTTCCAACATCTCATTGATGCGGTGAGCTATTGCCATGACAAAGGGTTTTTTCATAGGGATCTAAAGGTAAATCCTGTTTTTTTTTTTACATGCATTAATGGTTAGTTACCATAATGATTTTGATCCATTGAATATGCAAATGTTCTTAGAAAAACTCATGGAGTCCTTTATGTGGAGGAGGACTCGAAGGTCACAAGGTTGACAACCCACACCAAAATTCTTGGGTCTTCCTACGAGAGTATAGCCAACTGAAGGTGGCAGTGAGAGGGCAAGAGAATGCATTGTAATTGGTTTCATTGACTCTGGAATCTATCCACAACACCCCAGTTTTGCAGCATATCTCTCTGATCCATACGGACCGCTTCCTACCTACAGAGGAAAATGTGAAGTTGACCCAGACACCAAGAGAAGATTTTGCAATGGAAAAATCATTGGTGCTCAACACTTCTCAGCGACTGCTATTGCTTCTGGATCATTTAACGCAATTGTTGATTTTGCTTCTCCTTTGGATGGTGATGGGCATGGCAGATGAGAACTTGATAATCTGGATCTGCATACCTTCAATGGAAACTCTTATGAAACTTTTTAAAAGTTTGAAGTACAAAATTCTTGTTCAAATAACTTCTAGGTTCTCTTGCATTTTTGACAAATCTGGGACTTGCTGTTTCAAATAAAATAACTTTAGTCTTTAGGCAACTTATCAATGACAATTAGTTTTTCTAGAATTTCCAGAAGAGTATTATTTCCAATTAATGGCTCATTTGCCAAAATCCTAGGTCTGCTTTCTGTGACTTCATATCGAACCATTCCGATCCATCCCTGATGATGTAGATTTATTTCATGTCATTCACTTGTCCTATTAGTTTATATTATTCATGTTTCATCAAAGTACAAATTTGCAACAATTGCTATGATGGTAAAGGATTGGTCTTCTGTGCAATTTCAAAAACCTTAACATCTTTCATATATATGTATATTAATAGAAAATCTTTTATAATTTTTGAGAAAGTGACATAATGACTTATCAAAAGAACATGATATTTCATCAAATTTGCTTTGTTCAATTTTATATAACATTGTTCCCTTAGTTTGCTTTGTCTTTGTTTATTTTGTGTATTTGATTTAGTTTGCTTTGTGTTTTGGGTCATTGATTTTAAGTCACACAACAACAATTGTAGCTGGAAATAATGGAATACCTGTGAGAATGCATGGATATGAGTTTGGTAAAGCAAGTGGAATGGCTCCTCATGCTAGGTTTGCTAATCAAATATATCTTTTTCATGGTTTTCATTTGTTATCTAATTTTATTTACCATGAAGTCTTTTCATTGCCACTAAACCTTATACATCATTTTATTTCTTTATTGTCCAGAATTGTCGTGTATAAGGCTATATATCGGGGTTTTGAAGGATTTGTTGCTGATGTAGTGGAGCCATTGAACAGGTGTGAACACAAAAATAAGGAAGCAAAATAAAATAGACAATACAATCCTGATGTTCAAAAAATGAGTTTCCACATGTTCCATGATAGCTTTATATCCCTTGACCTTGAGAAAACAAAGAACATATGCTATATTTAGTTTGGATGTATTTGTAATTAGATTGCTTCTATTTATGTTTATTTTGAATGTTTAACATGATGTTTGGATGGGCCCCCCTTTTTATATTTGTTAAAGAGCTCCCCTGATACAAATCACCTTCTTTTCCAACTTATCCTTTATGCCAAGCACCTTCTCTGATTTTGGCCTAAGTGCTTTGCCGCAACAATTTTGGGTATGTGCAAATCCCTCCCTCCCTCCCTCTCTCTCCTGTTTTATCTCTCTAGAAATCATTGTGATTTACCATCTTATTCAAGGTGATGGCTTGCTGCATACAACCTGTGGAAGTCCCAACTATGTGGCGTCTGAGGTCATTGTGGTTTTCAGTTCAATTCTTGATTGATCATATAGTTTTTTTGTGGTCCCTATTCATCAATTTCTCTTTACATTTCTATATACTTTGAAAAAAAAAATTGGCCATTCAATATGGAGTAGGATTTTCCAAACTTGTAGGATGTCAGAGTACAGGTTCTCTCATGTTTTAGACTCTTGCTTTTATCTTGTTTAAATGTACATGTTACATAAGTCTTTTGATTTTGTTTTTTTGGTGGACATAGGTTCTTGCAAATAGAGGATATGATGGTGCCACTGCAGATATCTGGTCTTGTGGCATGATCCTATATGTTGTTCTCATTGGCTCCCTCCCATTTGATGATCGAAATATTGCAGTTCTTTATCAGAAGGTAATGAAGATTAGCCTTCAACTTTTGCTATTTTTTCTTCCTTTGAACAATGTTAGTAACTGCTGGGAACCTTCAAGCAGCAACACTATGGAGCTAACTATGCCTAGCAGACTAGGTGAGCTGGAAACTGCAGGTAAGTTCAACTTTTGGATAGGATCTTCTTCGTTGCCTCCTTTGAACTCTATGTCATTCAGTGTGGATCAACAAGTTGGAACAGTGGACCCAGATATGACCAAGGTGAGCTTTCATCATGTTATTTTATGTTTTGTGCAATCTAGAGAGTTATGTTTCTGCTTTTCATAGTAATTACTCTTATTCATCGATAAAATTGTGTTTTCCATGTTAATCACCCTTATTCAATAATATCATTTTATATCTCAGGTTGCAATGCAATAAAATCTAACCAAATTTCAGAGCTAAGTACAACACTAGCCTCATATGAAAAAGTAGAAGTAAGCTATGTTGAGGTTTAAAATAAAAAAAAAATCAATTTCTGTTGCAAATGTTGCATTGGGACCAAGACTTGCATTTATTTTTTTGTTCATTGATTCTGATTTTGATAAAGTGTGCCATTGTGTTATGATATATATTTGTGTTCTTATAGTCATAGCATCATTTTGGCACTTCTGGGCTTTATGCTGCTAGAGTCGATCTGTCTAAGTTACTCATAATTGCTCAAGAAGCATAGATTATGCATTCTTCAACTTATTCTCGATATTATATTTCATTTTTTTAATTTTTTTTAAATTTGCATCGAATTAGCGATGGATAGAATACGTCGTCAATTTCAATCAGTTGATATTTTGCGATGGACTTTAAACCGTCGCTAAATTGTCGACCAAAATTTAGCGACGGCTTGTATTCAGATATAATTTGTCGCTACTCTGTCGCTAATTAGCGACAGATAAATTATGTTGCAATTTAGCAACCAGGATTATGCGACGAACGCTATCCGTCGCTAAACACGTTAGCAATGGATTAGCGACAAATAGCGTCCGTCGCTAATACGTATTTTTCTTTTAGTGTATGCACCACCAGGATAATGGTGGAGCCCATTATACATTAGATTCTCAGTATATTTGGAAATTCAATGGGACAATTAGGTTGAATAACGGCTACCCAGGAGAGGTTGAATCCTCCAGTCTCTGCCTTTGTACAATACAACTGAAGAGGTTCAAGGATCCTCTTTGATGCAGGCCATTATTCAATCCTCAATCTTCTTCTGCTCGAGTCTTTCCATGCACACCCCGATCCTAAATCCATCAGTGGTATCAGAGCTAGGACACGGTGTGCTCAATGATTACCGAAATAGTGTTTAAAATCATCTTGCCAGAGATAGGCTACCTAAGCAGCGACAACAGGCTCGTTGAGTACACACTCTGCATTCGACTCGTCGGTGGGTACTGCCTCACAGCAGTCTATTTGACATCAATCACTAAAAATGAAGACAAGTGAAGAAGAGCACTCGAGAAGCTAAAGAGCACGCAACTTGAGGAGCCAAGATCGTCAGAGGCCCCATAGATGAGAGCTCCAACATAGGAATCCGGAGAGGGACGATCTAGCGTCGACCTCAGCCTCAAGCTATCCTCGCCAGATGCAGAGGAGTAGCTAAAAAAAAAACTCAATGGGGATTCTGCGTGTAGCGGGATCGATGGTGTTACAAAATGCAGGGCGAACAATTTTGGCCCGTGGGTGGAGTAAGTGAACGGGTTCACGAGCCAGAGGTGCAAGTCAGAGAGCGAATGCAACCCAAAAGGCATTGGGAACTCTTGAGAGGATGCGATGAACGGAGAAATCAGGGAGTCTTTTCAATGTTATCGATGACTGCAACAGGGCTCTAGTCGGTTGACCGTCGGGAGGTGGTGGATTCTGTCGAAGGAACGCGATCCTGATGAACCAACTTCCAATCGAGAAGATCTGCATCGATCAACCATTGATCTCATGGAAGAAACAACTAGAAAATCAGAAGATCACAAGTGCGGAAGGGGCTTCTGCCTACGTGAGGGTTCTCGAAGAGCAAGACGTCGGCTCAATGCCCCAAAGCGCATAGAGGAGCATTTTTTGGTCTCCCAGGCCGAGTCCCTTCTCTGATAATTCCCATGTCGTGTCTGTGTTCAGGCATCCAGGCCTTTTAGAGGAGCAATAATGAACCCTCACCCGTTCATAGAGCCCAAGCCTAAGATGGACTCGTGCGTGATGGTTGTGAGCACAAGCATGGCCGCGATCGATGCGTAGCTCCGACAAAGCCAAGCTGCTGCCACTAGCATCTGAAGAGGAAGGAAAATCGAGTCGGCTTCCTTACTGAGATCAGAGGAGGCAAACCCCCCCTCTATGTGCAAAATAATTTTTTTCTTGTCGACAGTGGTGGTTGCGTGGGAAACGATCCATGTTGGTCTCTGGCAGTAGGTTGTTGAAGTCTGAGGCAGAGGGAAAAACCCCTTTCCGTCAAGAGGTCGATGATTGAGGGGTGGTGGAGACCCCCTATCAGGCAGTTGTGCTGAAACCACCGAGTGGTGGTTACGGAGTGCCTGAAGCCCACCAGCTGGATGACTGCCGAATACCACGGCCAGCGGTTGCCGAATCTTCAAGCGAGGAGGCAGAGACAAGGACGAGATCCTCCTGCCATTCAGGCAGTTGCCGGATCTTCAGGCAAAGAGGCAGAGGCGAGGACGAGATCCCCCTGCCATCCATGCAATTGCCGGATCTTCCGACGGTGGTGGAGGCGGTGGCTAGGGCGACGACCGTCGCCCCCATTCCTCTTCCTCACTTTGTTTTTCCCTTTTCTTAAAAGGGGAAAACCCTAAGAGTTACCCTTTTACGAAGAGAGTGACCTAAAAAAAGACAATTTCAAAATAGAGGCTCTGCTTTCTAGGTAATTTTAGAAACATGCATGTTCTCTGGATATTATCCGAGACAAGATTTTGTGTCTATTTTTTCTTTTACAGAACAACCTCAGTTTTTTTAAATTTTCTGTTTAATTCAGAAAGTTTTAAAAATTCTTTTAATGTTCTGGTTAATACCCAAGACAAGGACATATTTTCTAAAATTACAGACGATCACTTGAAGTTTTTTGTTTAACTCAGAGATATTATGTTTTTAATGTTCTATTTTACTCAAAACTATTTTTAACTTTTCTGATTTTACAGAAAAGTGCTTCTGGTTAGCAGAATACCTCCCAGAACATCATCTTGACAGGTTTGAATCCAGTTGGTACGTGTATTTTTATAAAAGACCTAGTTGGATTTGATAAAACTTTTAGATCTAGAAGTTCTTTGAGTTATTGCATTGTTCTTATGCTTAGTATTATATTTATGTTTTGATTCATGTTAATATCTGGATCTAGTATGATTTGATCCAATTTTCTTTTATATAGATCAAGTTTAATTGTAAGATCTGTTGTTTGGGTCAATATTGGTCTCTAATCCATTTGATCTTATGCTTGGTTCAAAATTGGATATGATCCGTATCAGATCAGATGTTTGGATCTAGTAAGGTAACATAAACCTAGTTTGATCCAATAAAGCAATATTGGATGGATCTAGATAGTTTAAATTTATTGGGTATAGATTCAGTTGAATTAGTTTTGAATCCAGACATTGTTATTTGAACTTAAACGGATCTAGTGTTGGGTTCAGATACCCGGATAAGGGATATAGATCTAGTTTGATCCAGTTTTGTGATGGCTCCAAATAAGTATATATGGGATATGGATCCAGAATTGATTAAGAGACAAATCTAAATAGATATACATATACTATATGGATCTAGATTTGATCCAAGTTTTATGTTGAATCTAGATAATATTAGGCCAAATATTTGAATCTAATAATGATATATTTTGTATGGAACAAAAATTTACACAGTTAGATCCAGATAAGTGAAACATTGGATGTGTAATATGGATCCATTGGCATTTGAAATATATGGTTTCAGATATTGACTTGGATTATGGTGAAATTATATAAGATCTATGGTTTTATGGAGATCCATTTTAATATGGACCGTGTTGGACTTGATAGAGAACATCTCAAGTCGGATTTGGATATGAAATTCTATAAATTCAATAAAATTGGATATATATGTGTGTGTGTGTGTGTGTGTGTGAATTCGGTAATGGATTTGAACTTAAATGTTCAAACTTGTAGTTTGATTAAAGCCTGGTAATTGGCGTATTATATTTGGCATATCTAAATGATATAATGGATCTGGTGTATATCCAAATTGGATTTGAGTATGAATTTATGACTTACTTCATGATGGAAAAACAACTTAGTTTGCTAATAGCCTCATGATAAGAATATATCATGAAGGAAAAATCCAACTAGTGTATGTAAAATCACATGATGTCATGGCTTAATGCAAATATTCCTTAAATGCAATGCATTAGAAAAGTGAGAGCGAGATTATAATTTTACACATGCATATGAACATATTTATGTGTATATAATGCTAAATAACAATGTTTCTTATGGTATGCTTGTATAAATACATGAAATGATAATTTTCATGTTTTAAAGTTTCTACATGAAATGTTAAATGCTGTTAGTCAGTCACATTAGTGACTATTTGGATCCGGATATACTGATCTGAAATGATCAGGTAGTGATCAATATATGATAATACACATGGAAAGTGGGAGTATTTGCTATATTTGGCAAATCACAGATTTATGAATTAATAAATTTTATATTACTCCACTAGTGTGCATGCATGTGGAATAGTCATGAAAGAGCTAAAGAACTCCATAACTATGTGAAACCCACATTATAATGTATTCATGGACTCCATGACTTAATATGCATTGAATGATGAATACTTAAAATTTATGACATGATGAAAAATAACCTAGTTTATGAATAACCTCATGATAGAGATATATCATGAAGAAAAAATCCAATTAGTGTATGTAAATCTCATAATGTCATGAGTGCAATACATAATGCACTGGTTATGATAAAATATTGGTATTCGCCCCATATGACCAAGTGAGAGATGTTGGATCTTGGTATGGATCCAGTGTGGCCAAATGGGTCTCACATGAAATCCAATGTGGATCATTAAGATATGCACCACCAGGATAATGGTGGGGTCCATTACACATTGGATTCCCAGCATGTTTGAGAATTCAATGAGATAGTTAGGCTGGATAACGGCTACCCAGAAAAGGTTAAATCCTTCAGCTCCTGCCTCTTCATAATACAACTGAAGAGGTTCAAGGATTCCCACTGATGCAGGTTGTTAATCAATCATCAATCCTCTCCTGCTCAAGTCTTTTCGTACACACCCCAATCCTAAATCCATGAATATATATATTATAGGTCCACAATATGTATAGAAGTGCAAATGGATCTGATTTTGGTCCGGATCTAAATCTGACACATTATTCTAAGATATGGATCTTAAAATAAAATAGAATATATATGGCCAAATTTGGAGTTACATGAAGAGACTCCTAGACTTCAAGCATCCAGCGGGCTACAACATATTCTATTATTGGGGCTAAGTGCAGAATCATGGAGGCCCATGACAATGCACATACAAATGTAGCTTCAGAGATGACAGCCATGGTGTCACCGACAATAGAATAGGATAGGGTTGCCCTTTAGCTTTGTCCTCGGGAGAAAGAAAAGCAGAGTACATACAAGTGCCAGGTGTAAAGATGGATCATTCATCGAGAATTGAGATCAGGTGCAATGTGTCTGCTGCACGGTCACCCACCATTTGTTGTTTGCGCCCCCACAACTGACAGGACGTATTCCAAAGGTGGATCACGGTGGGTATTCAGATGCAGCAGCACACTAAAAGTGAGCAACACCTGACCTTCCCCCTTCATCCCAATCACAGATCACAGTCCATATCTACATTGTGACTTGTGAGCCACATAACATTCTCAATGTGAACATTGCATCCTTTCACGAAAAAAGGGTAATTTGCTCGGTAACTTATTAGGGGCATCAAGACGTAAAGGGGTTGCCCACTTGTTCTCGGTCTTGGGGGAGAGAGCTTTCCTCCAATTCTAAGTTTGAATCCCCACGTGGGTACTTCTCCAAGGCAGAGAATGCTGGTTCTTTATGGGGTCGAGGGAAGTACACTGTGGTTTTATGTTGTTGAGGCGGTGACAACAGGTATGACAAGCTAGACAACAGGTATGACAAGCTAATGCTCAGGCTTTTGGCTCAAGGTGTTCATTTTATTCCTACAAGATTAGTTTCATATTAAAGAGAGAATTTACTTGGCTTTATTTAGTTGCCTCAATAGGCAAGGTTCATTGATGGCCTATTAATTGAACTTTGGGCTTGGATGTGAGTTTTGTTTCGGACAGGTTTGGCTTGGTTAGGTTTGGTCTTTGATCATATTTTTTTGTACTTGAAACGATTTTATCCCCCAAGTCTTAGATTGGCCATGTTGACCAATCGTTTTAAGCTTAGACCCATCTGTGAATCATGAACCGGTCCTTGATCTTAAACTAATGTTCCTGCATGGCCATTGAATGCTGCAACATTCTTGTACCACCCAAGCACTTTGATCGTGCACTAGGTTCTGGCTGTTTTTGACCTCAATAAGACCATGTTTGTCCTACTGACCAAGACTTTTAGTTATTGGTTTTTTCTAATTGTTTGGTCAGCCTTTTCTTTTTGGTATTTGGAATGGTTTTATCCCCCCAAGTCTTAGATGGACCATGTTGACTAACCTTTTAAGCCTAAAACCAGTCCTTGACCTTGACCCAATATTCCTGCATGAACATTGGATGCTCCACATTTTCTGTATTGCCCAAGCCCTTTGACTCTTGATGGCACACTAGGTTCTGAATGTTTTTTACCTGGATAAGACACTGCTTGTTTTGTTGGCCAAGACTTTTAGCCTTTGGGTTTCTGTAACAGTTTGACCAATCATGATCACTCATTGCTAGTCATTTGGGGACCTTAATTACTGTTGGGCTGGGGCTTATATATATCCCAATCCTCTTTCATTCTCTCTATCACTCAGGCCTCCTCTTCTCTTTCGACAAGTTTACTCCCACTCTCACCTTTTTTTGTCTCTCGTGTGTTCCTTAGAGTTCTAATCTATCCCTCCTATCCCTTGCGAGCTCCCTACTCCCCTGTGCTCAGCTTGCACAAGCTCTCTCTCTGGTTCTCTTTTATAGTGAGTCCAAATGCTTAGTCGAGCCTAGGGTATAGCCTATAGTTGAGCATAAGTCAACCTAACCTTAATCAAAAGGTTATTCAAGGCGGTACATGTTGAGTTGCTCGGCCTCACCAAGTGCAAGCCATGGGCTGATCTATGTGAGAAGGCAAAAACTCAATTGTATTTTGGGAGTGAAGTTGCACGAATACCATTGCACTAAGAATTTGATTTTAAGTTGAGCAACTATACTTAAAAGACAACGTGTGTAATGTGCGGCGCATCTGGTTCAAACTCAGTTGTCTCATTCACTTAGTTAATATTTTTCAACAACTAAGACTAGTATGACCATGTATTTGATTCCAAAGGATCAAATGCCAACCTCTAAAAACCAAAACCGACCCATTTAGATAATCAAATCTGGAGTGTGTTACAAAATCCACCTAACATTAAGGGGGCATTTGAGAGCCTAGGATCTTAGATTGAGGATCTAAGGTGGCATGTGACAAGCTGATGTGGCAAGGGCCCTACACCAGGATCCTTGGCTTATTCTCAAACGTGAGTGCAGCTCAAGTCCTGAAATTGAGAATGGATTGGGGAGAGCCCATTCTCATATCCTCGGGTCTCAAAAGATCTCCCTCAATTTTGAGATCTGAGGGATTCAAATACACTCAAAGGGTATGTTCGGCTGCTCCTTTCAAAAACATGATTCAAAATCACTTTCTAATTTGCTTGAGATTCAGAATCACATGGGGTCTCATGTGATTTTGAATCTCAAGCAAATTGACCCTAATTTGCAAAGGCAAATGAGCACAGCTTAACTTTTTATGTTCTGCTGCTTATACAAATCGTTCAAAATGAGAAAGTAAATCAGATGATCCAACCAAACCTGCAAGTGTGCATGGGACCTGCTTAGCAAAATGACCAGGCTTAGGTAGAGATCTTTGGGGTATCGGATCGGCAGAAAACCTGAATCGGCTATTTTTTAATAAATGTAAAATAATATATTTTAAAATTATTTTAATAGTTTTAACGCGTGTCACGTTATGATTGGCACAATATTTTTTATTATTTTTAAGCAGATACAAAACGATTCACTTGAGTATCGGTATGGGCAGATACAGCTGAATAGGTGGCCAAACGAATTCAGGGCCTATACGGACACTGACAACATTGGTAAACCCAGTTTGGATCACTTGTCTACATTGGTTATTGCTCCTCTCACGTAGCCTGTAGAATGCCACGTAAAACTGAAACATCCATAATCAGAAAACAAATATTTGTCAAGAATTGCAAAGAGCGAAGGAACCTAAGAAAGTTTCAGAACCACCACCAAATTCAACCACAAGTTAGGCTGGGTTACCGAACAATCAAATTTTGATTAAGAAAGCAGCTAGCAAGTTCTACTGAACCGATTTTCACTGTAGAACTCTAACAGGATAGAATCATGGCCACAAATATGGGTGATTTTTTGCATTTATGGTGATTTTATCATGATAAATTCATTGACAGCCAGCCAAAATTTAACTCGCTTTTTTTGTCGGGAGAAGGTGGGGATAAGCCAGCTGCGGTTCGGCAAACCCCTACCAGTTTATCACAATTAAATTATGATAAAATCGGTAAAAAAACAAAACAATTTAAAAGCCTTATTAGGGGAAAGTTTTATAGGACGACTATTAAGCCCGCTTTACTATATGGTATGGAATGTTGGGCTGCCAAGAGACATCATATTCAAAAAATGAGTGTAGCTGAGATGTGTATGCGGAGATGGATGTGTGAAAATACAATAAAAGATAAGATTCGGAACGAGGAGATACGTAAGAAGGTAGGCGTTGCACCCATTGAAAATAAGATTAGAGAGAATCGTTTATGGTGGTTTGGACATATTCGGCGAAGGCCTAATGATGCTCCAGTTAGAAGAATGGAGAAATGAAAAAATATATTAGTTAAAAGAGGTCGGGATAGGCCTAGGAAGACATGGATGGAGGTGATAGGAAAGGATATGAATGCTTTGAACCTCACCGAGGACATGGCATTGGATAAAAATGATTGGATGAGTCATGTGGAAGACTCAAAATGATTTTCTTTTTTGGTTCATATCGCCGACCCCAATTGTTTTGGGATGAAGGCGTATAGTTGTTGTTGTATTAGGATTAATTGTCACACAACTAACAAAACCTTTTTGGTAGTTATCTTGAAAACAAGGAACATACCCTTTTTGGTAGCCAAAAGGGGCCGTCTCCTCGTCATACACGGCCTCTACCTTGTATGGGCCCCACAAGATTTCACGATTCCGTCTACTTTCTAGATCAAGGGCATTGCGGGCAGGACGATGAATGACTATCATTTGTTTGAAAAAATGATTCATTTGGTGCGGCCTTGGGTGCGGTTCATCTTGGCTATGAACAACATCGAAGGTTCCTTGGACCATTGATCCTCTCGCCCCTTCGTTTTTTCAAAAGGATCAGGCGTTTTACTAATATTGTCTTGATTTTATCGAGATATCACCTTACCTTTTTTTTTTAAAGGCAAGCTGGGGTTAGGCAGACCCCACCAGTTTTTATTCAACGTACCACTGGGTTTTGAACCTGCAACGCCCACCACATGGAGAAGTGCACTGACAGCTCGTACAATCCACAGGGATTGCAATATATTGCATATGAGGATATTTTCTATGCAGCCACACATTTCTCTAGCTGGAGACCATGCCCATCCCGAGAAATGCCAAGATGGATGGCTGTGTGGGCGATGCATGATGCATCGTCGCTGCATATTATGTGAACACTATTGCAAAATTCGTATAACCAAATTTTTTTTCCTTACATTTTTTATATATCATACATACCGAGATTGGCCAACATTTCCGAGAGAAACCCCAAGAACAAAATTTGTGACATAGTCAGAACCAGAGCCATGAACAACCAAATCTCATATAAATCCCAAGGGATTTGGCATCTAGACTTTGACGGGCAGTCTAGGTTCAAATCCCATGGGCATCACCCCCCTGTATAAGCCAAAGCTTGGTGACTCCCTGAGGTCGAGGGGTAAGCCCTCCGAGTTTTATGCTGACAGAACAGCGACTGTAAGTACGGCAGGCTGAGCCAGAGCGGCAGCTAGGTCTCTGCGCTTGGGGCAGTTTCTCCGAGTAAAAATAAAAAAAATATATATTTTTTGTTAAAATCAGTAACAATTAGTAAGTTTATGAAACATTAGAAACTCCTGCTGCAGCTGCAGCTGCTGCTGCCAATGTAGCGCAGAAAACTCGAACAATGTTGGCCTCATTTCATGGCATGCACGATTTCCAGAACATGATATAATTTGAAAAAAAAAAAAACTCGAGATCTCATACGTCAACCAATTTGAAAATGCTAAAATGAGCACTAGGGCATATAAGGGATTGCTACAAACTTATAATATTATACAATATATTTACTCACATATTTATCACAGCTTGGGCTGACTTACAGATCATGCCCATCCTTCAACACATTCATTATTGCCGAGCGGCTTCATGCATGGGAGCAGGGTTCTCAACTTTGTCATCTCACCGCTTACGTGAAATTCAATTACTCCAATTTTCATCATCATCGTCTCCATCATCGCTACCAACACAAGCCTGCTGTGTGAAAAATTGCATGAGCACCACTTTGAACAGCCTAGAAGACCAATTGTGACAACCTATTGCAAGCAATTTCTATAGGGTTAACCGCTCTAGCAAATAGAAGTCCAGGTTCCAAGCCTCCAACGCACAGAAATGGAGAGGAAAAAAGAAAAAGTGCAAATGAGCAAGAAGTTTGCTGAACCTGGCGGATTGCATTCACTTTCTCCAAAATGGCAGCAACGTTGATATTAGTTGTAGGTCTTGGCAAAACGAGGTTAGGCCTTGTCGCAGCTGTGCGCCTCAAGTTGAATGACTGGAAGTTTCACAACAATGGCAGAAGAAAATTTATTTAGGGACCCGTCTAGTACACAAAATCCATGAAAAACGATATAAAGAGCAATCAAAGGGAAGTGTTCCAGGGATAAATTATGAAACAAGTTTACAAGGATTCTGTGAGCCAGGTTTTGGGGCACTCACAAAAATGGAATTTGAATGTAGCAGATTAGTTCTTATGCCAAAAGTGTGTGTATGTGTGTGCACAGACATAGTGGGATCAAGTAATCTATGAATCATACATGACAGGATTAACACATCATGACATTCATGTGATCATTTAAATGTGCTCATGCTTTAAACATAAATTTTGTAGGTACTGTAGCAGTTGTAAAACTTAGGACATTAAGATGAACTAGCCATCATTATTGAACTTCATTTAATTTGTTAGGTTATCATTTTCCTCAAATAAGTCCCAATCCTATCATTAAACTGAAAACAATTTCCAGGTTTTTATGGAAAGATCCTTGTGATTTGGCTAACTATTCCAATATCATCCCTGCAGAGAGAGAGAGAGAGAGAGAGAGAGAGAGAGAGAGAGCATCCTCCTTCCTCCAAGATAGCATGATGGGAAAAGGGTCACTCAAAACATAACAGGCGAATGACTGAAGGCACACCAGATGGACAATGATAAGAACAATGGATGTGAGGCAGTCAAGTAGAGTTTAACCTAAGGGGTTTGGGCTTCAGATGGATAAAGATAAAAATGAAAGGTTAAAAGGAAATAGTTCTTCGTAAAGAAAAAGGGTATAAAGGTAAATTTGTCAATTTATCATGTCTACATTTGACTGTAGTTTATATGAGACAAAAATTAGTTTTTTTTCTTCTCAATGACGAGGAATCTACCTAGGAACAGGGTCACTTAATGCACCCAAGGCAAGCCACCAGTGTGATCGCAGGGCGAATCAATCCTGGGCAAGTTGGAAACCATTAAATAACAGTGGAATATTTTTCGAAAAAACAATAAGAGCAGAGCTTTCTTGCACTTGGAGCTTTGGCTGACCTAACTTTTTCACTACAGGGTGATTCATTATATAGATACTAGATAAAGTGCATGCATGAGACTTGGTGAAAAGAGGCAAACACAAGGTTGCCAGGAAGGGAAACAGAATTAGGAAGCGATCGGGCAAGCGAAGCAGGAAGCAAGGACTTTCAAACTCAAATTTGGGAAGTGCACTTCTGTCAAAATGACTCTTGGCAGTACATACTAAAGCAGGACATTAGTGAGCCTGTAGAACCTACTGGAATAAACTTTTGGACTGTTTCTATTAGCATCCTTTTTTCTTCTTTGGTCCTATCCATTTAACGATCTAGAGGCCATATTCTGTCCTCTACTTCTAGAACTATGAAACAGAGTTAGCAAATATGATTTGTACATTGTTGTTTATTAAATTCTCAAAGTTTCTCTCAAGCTTTAAACATCAATTTCAAGGTCTAACCACATTAATACAAACACATGCTTAAATCCTCATTCAGAAAGATAAGAACATGAAATTTGTCAACATAATCTACACATATTCATGAAATTTCCAAAAATTAAAACTAAACTAGTCTTACAGAAATAGAAATGGCACAAACCTTGGCTCGTATTTCTTCTAGCAACATATCCCGTTCATCTGGCTGCTGCATACTTGCACTCCTGTTCAGTACTTTAGGTTGCTTCAACTGTATGTGTTGCATATAGTGTTAAAAGTTAAAACAACAAAATTTAAGGCGGTAAGAAATCAACACATGAAAAGGAGATAAAAACCAAAAACATAGGGAGATTACCTTGCTCTTGCCATGGGAAGAAATAGATTCAATTAGAGACGTTGGTACAGGAGGCTTGGATTGACAAAGATCTACAGCTTCTAAATCCCGCACATCCTTTGGCTGACTGACAGAAACAAGGGAACAGGTGTCTTGATCCTGTACTGAACAAACTGGGACTTTTGTGTGCTTCCATTGTGGTGGAGGTGAGGGAGAGGGCAGCATCGCTGCAACGGCATTAGGCAATACGGAATCCAAAGGTTGCTTTTGCCCTGAATCTTTCTCTTGCAATTGAATTTGAGAATTCTGAAGTCCATAAGCAGAAAGATCTATTGATTCAGCTGCCGAGCTTTTTCTTGATTTTGAACAGTCATACCTTACATCCTGGGTCTCATATTGACAGTTTGGTTCAACAATGTGATTACTTGTTTCCTCAAGCCCTATGGAACTAGAAATTGAGGCAGCTGAGGAAATTCTACGTAAACCATCATATAAGTCATCTTTGATTCCATTTATTTCATTATGCTCCCACTGTTCTGAGTTCGACTCCGACTCCTGACTAAAAATATCCTCTGAGAAGTTGAGAGATGGCTTGCAGAATGTATCATCATCTGAATCAATTTCACTGTCCACTTGTTTCGACATTACTGATTCTTCAAACAAAGGCATGCCCTGGGAGGTCCGGCAACTCGAAGAAAGAAAACTAAGTTCACCACCGGTTCCTTTCTCACCAATTTCCCTTAGTGGAATGATGGGCTCAGGAAGCCAACAAAGAGATGGGGAAAGGGCATCTTTAATGCCTTCAGGAAGATTATGCCCAACAGGGAAGTCCAGTTTCAGTGAGGAAGCCTCCAGGTCATTAATAGGGTGAAATGATATCTTCATGTGCTCCAATGGAGGAGACGAACATCCAGAACAAAGTGAATTGGCAGAATCTGAATTTCTTGGGGATCCTAGTTCACTATTTGGTTGCACAATACATGTAGATTTGGAATCAATGTTCGCATAAGAGGGCTGATCAATTTTTTCAGCCTTTTGTTGTTTTGGCTTGTCAGGCATTGTATCAATAGGAACAGCTCTGTCTGACAACTTCAAAGCACTGTTACTCCTTGACTTTTCATATGATTCAAGTTGACCAACCAATGGTTCCCATTGGAAACCATTTATCAGACATCCATCACTAGGAATGGATACAGTGGATTGGACCTCTGTGTTGGAAAGTACTGGTAGTTCACTTCCAGAAAATAAAATATTTGCTTCCTCTAGCCTCATTCTGTTAGCATTATCATAATCCTCAAACTTCACAGATGATTCAGCCACAGAAGAATCCTGGGAGATTTGCTCAAATAACCCATCATATTGCCGTGCATGATGATTATGAAACTTATCAGCGTGCAAGTCAACCAGGTAAGTTGCTTCTTGAACCAACTCATTGCTATGCAGCTCACTGACATCAGCGTGGGTTACAGGTAACCCATTTAATTCTCTTCCTGATTTGGGCTTCTGTGGTTGTTCCATGGCACCACAAATTTTGTTCAGTGACTCGACATCATGTGACTTTGAAAGATCAGAGTGGATAATTGCATGAGACTCATATCCATGTGTCTCATAACCAGCTTCAGAAGCCTTAGTTGTTGCACTAAAATCTGGAGGCTTTGATGGTTCAACCCCCAAAAGACCACCATTAGTCCAGAAGTTCACGGAGGTTGATTGAGAGAACTTAACCAAAGTTGATTCTGTGGAAATGCATGAATCAGTGAGAGCAATTTTAATTGATGTTGTTTGTTTATCAGGAACCACATGTCCAGCTGTATTCTCATCCTCAATAGAACTGGAAATGGTTTCTTTTGTCATTTCAACATCAAGTGCAGTGTAGACTTCATTTTCAAACATATCAAGGACAGGACTTCTAGGAACATTATTGTCTGTAAGGTCAACTTGGGAGAAACGACCAGGTAATTCTTTGTTTATTAAACTGGTAGGTACACTAGGAATTTTAACATCAGAATGGCCTGAAATGCAAGGAGGATGCTCTTGCTTGTCAGCTCCTGATTTAAGCCATGTTTCTGTACAGGCAGACTGGATGTCGAGGACATGACTTCTAGGAACATTATTGTCTGGAATATCAACTTGGGAGAAACCTTCAGATAATTCTTTGTTTAATAAACTGGTAGGTATACTGAGAGTTTCAACATCAGAATGGCCTGAAATGCAAGGAGGGAGCTCTTGCTTGTCGGTTCCTGATTTCATCCCTGGTTCTTGATGAGCAGACTGGAACACCACTTCTTGTTTCAGCACCCTACATTCAGAATCTGTCTCAACCTCTGATTCCATGGTGTTAAGTGCATCCACATAATTGTCTGGCTCACTAGCTACATCATTATCCTGGCTTTCACCAGAACATGACTCTGGTTTTTTTTCATCATCAACCGGTAACTCACATTGATTTATATTTCCAGAGTTAAATCGGCTCACCTCTGAGGTGGATTTGGAAAAATCTGACGTTCTATCCTCCATATCTTGATTCCCATCCTTCAGAACACCGATACCTGAACTAGTGGCAGGTCCCACTACTTCAGTCTTCTCATCCCAAGTAACAGGTGGTGACTCAGCTTTGCTTCCCCTGTGCAACGATTCATGCAGAAATTTGTTTTCTACATCTGATATAGCTTGATCATCAGAATTAACGGAACTCCCAACATTAATGCACTGTGTGTTCAGAAGTGAAGAAGCTAATTCATTGGGTTCTGTATTTCCAGGTTCAGATGGCACAAGCAAATGTTCCATGTAGCTTTTCTTGGTTCTCGGGGTAAACGATAGGGATCGGCTTTCTTTCTTGAACTTAGATTTCACATCATATGTTGATATATCCTCAGCATGGTGGCTTTGCTCATCAAAATCCAAGGAAGTATAAAGCATTCTGCAATAATAACGTGTTCTCAAACTCCTATAGGTTATCACACGCACACACACACACACACACACACACACACACACACACACACACACACACACACACACACACACACACACACACGTATGCAACATAAATGAAAGCATACCTGCGTGACAATGAGCCAGAATCCAATGCTTCTCCAGTTCTCTGTCTTCTTGATTTTTTCTGAAGGAAAAAAGAAATCAAAACACAAGAAAATGCAACATCATAGCTATTATACTTGCAAAGTTGCAAGATATTGTCTAATTTCCTAGCAACTAGGAGGGAGATAAGAACTTACAATGAATAAAGAGCCTAAGGCATAAGCTAGAAGATAAACAGCTAATAGCAAACACTAATCCATGCTAATTTCACATTGTCTCCCCCACACCCCCACACCCCCCAAAAAAAAGGCTTTGCAATACCATGGCCAAGCAGGATCCAGAGTTCCACTAAAATCAAGTTAAAAAATATTAAAACTATATCATCAAGAAGTGCATGGTCAATGATCATGACATCATCATCATAGAGTGCGTTATGAATTAAATATTAAGGTAGAAATCTAAAAGTCATCAAAAAAATAGATAGAACAAATACATACCAATTAAAATAGGAAAACAAATTCTCTAAGCTAGAAGCTATTTCAAAACCAAACTTTCAGTATTTTATCTGTCCCCAAGGTCTAAAAACATAGCCAATGCAAAACACTGGGTTCATGATTATTTCATATTAATTTCACTGTAATTCTATTGTATTATTATGCCTCAAACAAGTTTATTTCCTAAATCTGTAAGAGACACATTCTCATACTTCAGTAACATCATTTTGCTGTATAAAAGAGCGCAACTGGTTGATTCAAGGCCGTATATTATTGATAACATTAATCTATGCATACAAAACCTTAGTAAGAAAGAGTTCTTAGTAAACTGTAAGCAACGTGAAGTAATACCATTTTGTTCTTTCCACATTATGGATATTGTATACCTTGTTTTTAAGGATTTTCTTTTCCCGTTTAACCTTCTCTGCTTTCATTAGTTCTGAGGAAGCCCATTCCATCTTAAAGAATGATGGGTCTGAATAACGTTTTAAACAGGCACCAGCACCAGCAACATCAAACCTGACATGAGAAAATGCCTTCAGCAAATGTGTTCGTCCACCCACACATGAATGCATTGAAAGGCAAATAGAATAAATACAAAAGCAGCAAGTAACAAGAAGTGTACTTGTCAAGCAGGAATAGACGAGGTGGACCACGACATTCTTCATAAGAATCCATAAGAAACCCAGGCAGATCACCTCGAGTCAGGTGATTTTGTTCTGTTCGGACACTAACGTGCCAGTCAGAACCTGTAAAAGTATTTTCCATAAGATGTCAATGATGAGCAGTAAAGCAACATAATATGGGATCATAAAGAACAGACTATCCAAATGAAGAATGTTTTGATTCCTATGGCATGATAAAAAGATCAGCAGGCAATTTCCTTTTGTACTAAACAGAAAAACAATTTTATCTATTGTATGACAATGAAATCTGATCTCTGTGGTATTAAAACATTCAGAATGAAGTGGACGGGTATGTCTTCACTGACATCACTGCTGACAAAGGTGTGGTCCTTGGAGAGACTTTTTGGTAGACAAAGAAATCAAATTTATTTTACAAGCTTGAACACCAACAATTTGGCAAAGGTAGATGGTTTAGCCAGAGACATTCCAATAGAGTTGTTTATGGTGAATGATTTGACTGATCGCCATTTCAATCAATGGATTCCTGCCAGTGCCAGATTTGTGGTTGCATCTACTGATTACCAAAATGATTGGCCTTCAGAAAAGAAATAAGAGAACCGTAACAAAAGACACAAACACACACCACACATGAAAGAAATAGAAAGAGACTATCACTATTTGTAGTATATTTCATCTGATGTTGAATGTTAGAAGACATTCATCTTGTTCTTAATAGCTACAGAAAGACCAAAACCACCACAGAGAAAGAATATCTTTACCAACCTCATGTCAATTTGGATATGTATCTTCTCATGCCCACTTATTATCTTTCCTACATTCTCGTGGATGTACAATACCATGCATACATAGCAACGGAAGGCCTATTTAATATATAAGTTACATTATTTACTCTGTATCTTGATCAAATGTTCCTTTATCTTTATCTGACTGTGTTTGTTTATATATATATATATATATATATATATATATATATATATATATATATATATATATATAGGGGAATGAAAACCTCCCCAATGGAAATTTTTTGGTATTTTTTTTTAATTCTGACCGTACATATGTATTCAGCATGATTGATTACTATAAATCGACACTTGGATCATGAATTTTGGATAGAAAAAATGGCATTTGGAGACTCAAAAATTTATGAAATTTGTACACCGTTAATTTTGAAACTTATAAAAAACTATCCATGCATCGGAATCAAATGCTCCAAGAACTGATTCCTATAAAAACAAGCATATAGATCACAACTGTACGGTAGGAATTTTGAAAAAAAAACACCAAAAATCCAATAAAACGTCCATTGGGGAGGTTTGGGAGGGTTTTCTATTGGGGAGGTTTTCATTTCCCTATATATATATATATATATATATATATATATATATATATATATATATATATATATATATATATATATATATATATATATATATAACATAGCAATAATATAACAGTCAATTCAAAAATTGAAAAATTGTGCACAGTATTTCATACCAGCTTCTGCAACAGCAAACTCATCTAGTTTATTGGATTTATTCAAGCGAGTTTAATTCCACATAGCTGTTTGGTATTGTACTACCGAGTAGTGCTTATTTACATGATTACAATCTCCCTTCTGTGAAGGTGCATGTGTTTCCAAGGTCTGGTTTATGTTAATGGTTCTTTGATTAAGCCCATGTCTTTGATTAGTGTTGAGAATAGGTGGTTTTAGGTTAAGTTCTCTTATATTAGAGGTTTTCTGAAATTTTGTTCTCATAAGGACTTAGATGTAATTTTTCTTTTTTGCCTCTCTCTATTTAATATAGAGAGAAGCCCTAATCTAATTTAACGTGATTTAGTTTTCTGTGCAGCCGTCTCTCTCTCTCTCTCTCTCTACACAGGTGGCTGCTCCCTTCTACATGGTATCAAAACCCTCGATCTCGGGAGCGTGATCACGAAGAGGACTGATCTTCACCAACGAAAAAAAATTCAGACTGCGTGAAAATCAGGTTTGTTGTTGCACTAGTGTGGAAGATCTGATAACAGATCTGAGATGTTACCCAGATCTGTCGTCAGATCTAAGGATGGAGCTCCTGTCGTGATTTCCTGGAGCCGTAACCATTTCTTTTGAATCTGGTTTTTTTTTTCTCTCTTCATGGGTTTTTTTTTTGTCATCTCCTGTCGTGATTCTCTGGAGATTGACGAGTTCTTGCTGGTGCGTGCCTGCCGTGATTGACGAGTTCCTGTTGTTCCTGCTGTTTGGGTCACGCAGCAGGCTTCTGTGCTGCTGCGTGCCAGCCGTGAGCTGTTGGTTGTTCCTGCTGTTTGGGTCACGCATCAAGTTTCTGTGATACTGCGTGTCAGCCGAGATTGTCATGTTTTCTGTGCTGATTGCGTGTCTGCCGTGATTCTGGAATTTTTTTTCTGTGTTTGCTGCGTGTGATCAAGATATGATTGATCTATTTAATTGTCTTCTGAAGACTTATTGGCCGTTATGCTTTATATGTTTGGGGAACAACAGTTGTCGTGTTCATCTGTGTTGCAACTGAATATTATTGTTGGTCGTGGTGTGTTTGGGTGCAGCAATGGTCGTGACTCCCTGCTGTGTCGAGTTTTGTTTCGTGCTGTGTTAGTTTCAGCTATCCCTTTGTCGTGAAAGCAGCAGGAGTGATTACCTGTTGGTTGTGGGCTGTTTTCTTTTTTTGGAAACAGCAGGGCTGATTCCTTACCGTGTTGGAAAATTCTAGTGAGCAGTATGACTGAAAATTCGAAATGTGGTTCTAAAATGGAACAGATTGGGGAGTATAAGGTTTTTGCCAACCCCTTCTCGTATGGCTCTTCCGTAAGGTTGAATGAAACCAACTATGTCAGGTGGTCCAGAACTTTTATGACGTCGGTATCTGGTTATCGTCGAAAACACATTTTGTTGGAAGGCGAACCCACTGAGAAATTGGGAAAATATGTTACTTGAGATGAAGATAATGACATAGTTATGTCATGGATCATGAATAGTGTCGAACCCCATATTGCAGATGGATTGATCTACTATAATACAGCCAAACTGATGTGGGACAATCTTCGTGATACATACTCACAAGAAACGAATGTGAGTCGTATCCTGCAAGTCGAACAGGAAATATATAATTTGCAACAGGGAGATCAGACCTTGGCCCAGTACTATGCCTCTGTCAAAGCTGCGTTTGAAAGACTTAATGCTCACAGGCCTCTTTCTTGCTCGAAGCAAAAGGATCATCAAGAACAAACCATGGTTGCTCGTTTTCTTACAGGTCTTTCTTTAGATTTTTCTGTTGCAAAAGTTCAAATATTGACTGGATCAGATGTTCCCACTCTTGCTGATGCTTATAATCGTCTGAGTAGACTTGCGATCTCTCTGCCACAATCTCAGCCTTTGACTCAGTCATCTGCTCGTGTTGTCTCATCTAGTTATGGGCGTGGAAATATTCAGAATATCATATGACGAGGACGTGGACGTGGTATGGGAGGCAGAGGAAAGCTTCAATGTACATTATGTGGAAAATCTGGACATTTAGAAGATCGTTGCTGGGATAAGCATGGCCGGCCAACCTCTTCTTCATAAAAGTCATATACTCCTAAAGCAAATGTGACTACTATCGAGGCAACAAATGTACAAAAGAATATCGCTGAAAATAAAAGTAGTATCACCCTTAGTCGTGCGGAATATGATGAGTTGATAGCTCTTCGACCTTTGAGTTTCACTTCTCCTGTAGTTGTTGTTGCATATTCAACCGAAAATCATCTTCATCCGACTGATAGTAAGTGGGTTATTGACTCTAGTGCATCCAGACATTTATGTGGAAATTCACGTGTTTTTTCAGATCTAAAGGATATTAAGGCTCAGCTTGGAGTCTCCTTAGCCGATGGGAGCTCCTCCCCGGTTGTTGGTCAGGAAAATATTTCTATATCCTCCTCATTACAGTTGAAAAATGCTCTTCATGCTCCAAACTTTCCTCAAAGTTTAATCTCTGTTAGTTGCCTTGTAAAAGAACAAAACTGTAGAGTAATATTTGATCCAATGGGTTGTCATTTTCAGGATTTGCTAACGGGGAAGAAGATTGGTGGAGGCTATAAAGAAAATGGAATTTACTACCTACATCATCCAATGGGTACTGTTCATGCTGCAGTGGAACATTCATTCAGTCCTGTTCAGTGGCATCGTCGTCTTGGTCATCCTTCATTGTCAAAGCTTCGGCCGGTCTTTCCTCAGATTCCTTCCACCACATCATTTCAGTGTGAAGCATATCAGTTGGGCAAGCATCATCGAAGTTCGTTCCCTTCGAGTCAGAGTCAGTCTAGTAATAAAGTTTTTGAACTTCTTCATGCAGATGTATGGGGTCCTAGTAAGATTCCTACTAGGACTCAGTGTCATTATTATCTTGTTATTGTTGATGGTTTCTCTAAGTTGTCATGGGTATTTTTAATAAAAGAACAATCTGAAGTTCCAAGTATTATCAAATCCCTAATTCTTGAAATAAAAACTCAATTTGAATCTATTGTCAAGATTGTTCGCACTGATAATGCTCTCGAGTTTAAATCAAAAGGTCTGTTACAATTTTACCAAGATCATGGCATCCAACCCTAAACTTCCTGTGCCTATTCATCTCAACAAAATGGGGTGGCTGAGCGAAAACATCGGCACCTCCTTGATGTTGCCAGGACCATTATGATTCAATCCAATGTTCCTGCGTTATACTGGGGTGATGCGATTACCACTGTTTGCTATCTGATCAACCGCATGCCTTCGTCTTTTATGGGTGATCAAATTCCATTACATATCCTAAAACCTAATGCTTCACTTTTTTCTTTATCACCAAAAATATTTGGATGTGTTTGTTTTGTACACAAACTTGGCCCTGACCGTGATAAATTAGCCGCTCAAGCTACAAAATGCATATTTATCGGTTATCCAAAAAATCAAAAGGGCTATCGATGTTATGATCCTATTTCTCGTCGAGAGTATGTCACTGCGGATGTATCTTTCCTGGAATCCTCTCCATATTACTCTATTTCTGGTTCCCTGCTGCAGGTTGATCCAGCTGAGTCTTTTTCATTACCTATACCTCCTTTTCCTTTGGAATCTGTGCCTCATTACCGAACCAAACTTCATCCTCCTTCAGATTTAATAATCCTCCATTGGTATATGTGCGTAGAGCTCCACTTCCGCAAGAGCCTTCATCTTCTTCTTCTCCTGAGGTAAGTTCTACTGACAATCGTGATCTTCAGGATGATGATAACAGGTCTATTGCTCTACGAAAGGGGACACGACAATGTACCTTATATCCCATATCTCATTTTGTCTCCCATGCCAGAATTGAACATCAGATGAAGTCTTTTATTTCAGCCTTATCTGCTGAAACTATTCCTCTGAACTATCAACAGGCAGAACTTGATACTCGCTGGAAGCTGGCTATGCAAGAAGAAATGACAGCTTTAGTATCTCAGCATACCTGGGATCTAGTTGATTCCCCAGCAGATGCTAACATTGTTGGATGTAAATGGGTATATACAATAAAGTACAAATCTGATGGTTCTATTGAAAGGTACAAGGCCAGATTAGTCGCGAAAGGGTATACTCAGACATATGGAATTGACTTCTTTGAAACTTTTTCTCCTGTTGCACGGATGGGTATCATCCGTCTTGTTCTCTCAGTAACTGTTCAGCATGGTTGGAGCTTGTGCCAATTAGATGTGAAAAATGCATTTCTATATGGGGATCTATCTGAGACCGTTTACATGCAACAACCTCCAGGATTCGAGGTTAAGGGGGAGTGTCAGAAGGTGTGTAGATTGAGAAAGGCGATTTATGGCTTGAAACAAAGTCCTCGTGCATGGTTTCAAAAATTGTTTGAAGTGATGTCAAGCTTTGGCTTTAATAGATCAGCAGCAGATCATACACTTTTTATAAAGAAAACTAGCTCTGGCATAGTTGTTATGGTGGTATATGTGGATGACATCATTCTTACAGGAGATGATGTGAAAGCTATTGAAGCCACAAAGGCTCATCTTCAAAAACACTTTGTTACAAAAGACCTTGGTTCACTCAGGTATTTTCTGGGTATAAAAGTTGCTAGAAGCCGTGAAGGGATGGTTTTGTCTCAACGGAAGTATGTTCTTGACTTATTAAAGGAAACGGGCATGTTGGGAGCTAAACCAGCAAATATTCTCATGGACCATAAAGTTCAGTTGTTTGAAGAAGGGTCAAAACCAGTTGATAGCAAAAGTTATCGCTCCCTAGTAGGGAAGTTATTATACGTAACTGTGACCAGGCCGGATATTGCTTTAGCAGTAAGCAAAGTTAGCCAGTTTATGGACAAACCAACTGAGATACACTGGAATGCAGCCATAATGATTCTCAGATATCTAAAATCCTCTCCTGGAAAGGGGTTATTGTTCAGGAAAGGTGGAACTCTGGAGATAGTAGCCTATTCTGATGCTGACTATGCTGGATCTGTAGTAGATAGAAAGTCTACCACAGGATTCTGTGTGTTTTTTGGAGACAACTTGATTTCATGGAGAAGTAAGAAACAAAATGTGGTTTCCAGGTCGAGTGCAGAATCAGAATATCGGGCTATGGCCTAAACAGCTGCTGAATTGATATGGTTTCGCACTGTTCTTCATGATCTCCAGGTGAAGGTTTCCTCTCCAATGACCATGATGTGCGATAACAAAGCGGCAACATATATAGCAAACAATCCTATCTTTCATGAGAGAACAAAGCACATTGAGGTTGATTGCCACTATGTAAGAGATATGATTCAAGCTGGTCATATCACTACCAAATACCTAAAGTCGGAAGACCAAGTTGCAGATATGTTTACAAAGCCTCTTGCTAGGCCAAAATTCTCAAAATGTTGTGACAAGCTGAGCATGATTGATATCTATGCTCCAGCTTGAGGGGGAGTGTTGAGAATAGGTGGTTTTAGGTTAAGTTCTCTTATATTAGAGGTTTTCTGAAATTTTGTTCTCATAAGGACTTAGATGTAATTTTTCCTTTTTGCCTCTCTCTATTTAATATAGAGAGAAGCCCTAATCTAATTTAACGTGATTTAGTTTTCTGTGCAGCCGTCTCTCTCTCTCTCTCTCTCTCTCTCTCTCTCTCTCTCTCTCTCTCTCTCTCTCTCTCTACATGTGGCTGCTCCCTTCTACAATTAGCCTATTGTAATTGTGCTTTATCAGCATCCCCTGTTCCCATTGTTGTGAAATCATGTTGTAACCTGTAATATCTATCATACTCCATCCTTAAATATCTTAGAAAATATTGATTAAGCAAACCCATTGAATCACATAACACAAACTTATCATATTTTTTACACAAATCACATTAAATGTGTCTATACCACACAAAAATCATAACATAAAGTAGAATGTACCAGAATTTTTGCTTAAATAATAAAAAACTGCTCCCACAAAAAGGAAAAGAAGATTTTTTTTTCTTTTTTTCCTAACCATTTTATTTCTTATTAATAAAAATAAGGAACTAAGTGAATTTTTATGGTTCCCCTTTTTTTTTGCAGCCCATTCTGTTTAAATCTGATGCTACATCCTTTGCATCAAACATATTGTCTAAAAATTAAGAAAAGAATTTCCCCAAAACCAAATTCCTAACCCTGGTATGTCAACAAGATGCACACAGATCACCCAATTTATGTGGTTGGCTTTCATAGACTTTCCTTTGGTGAGCAAAGAATTTGATTAATTCTGGGATGATTTATCTATGTCAATGATTTATGGTTCCCTCTGTTCCCAGCAAGATGTTTTAGATGACCTGTAGTAAGGTCCAGATATTATTGATACCACAGTCACAGATATAAACGATATTTTATAAACATCACGATAATGTCGCTGTAAATGCATATAACGATATTAAAGCAAAAAAACTTGCATTGTTTTGAAAATATCAAAAATTTATATATACATCATGATATTATCAGTTACTTTTAAAGTAAAATATTAGTAAGTATCAGGAGATAGTACATAGCTTAAAACCACACCTGCTGTGTAAGCAAAATGTATATGGCTAGTCTGAGCCAAAGCAGCCTTCTCAAGAGAAGGAAGGCCTGCCTCCAAATGTCGGATACGAACCATCATGTCCTGGCCTCTTGCAGCAGTGGCCATCACTTGGTCATGTAAATCATGAAAAATTTCAGCAGCAAACCTAGTCAAGAAAAAAGTAAAAAATAAATCTGATATTAGTCGTAGGCTCGTAGCACATTACCAATACGTGCCAAGGTGCATAAAGAAGTCACTATTATTTTAAACAATTATTCAGAAGGATGATTCAAGATTCAAAAGGACAGTTTCAAAACAGAATAGAAAGTATACAAAATAGTGACATATAAAAACTTCTATAATGAGACCCCCAACAATGAACAGATTGCAGTTACTGTGATTACAAAAGCATAAAAAAAAAACACATGGGTAATAGGATTGAAAAAACATGGGGATGCTACTGTATAGGAACAGAGAAACTAATTGACGATACAGAAGTAATAAATACAATTTTTGAAGGAAAACATAATATACACTCACTAAAATAAAGAGATCCAGAAATATAATTGATGTCAACATTGTTTACTAAATGCTTTCAGACCACTGAATACAGGCCATAGTGACTACTCAGGCTTCCTCAAAAGCCATTTGCAAGCTACATTTAAATTGTGCACTACAGGCATGAAGTTATGCATAAAATGCAGACATATCACAAGCCAAATGATCTCAAAGCTTCATGAATTTAAAACCACATATACAAATGGGGAAAAATGGGAAAAATAATAAAGATAATTAAATGTACTCACTAGACATGAGCATTACTAAAAAATTATCAGCACCGATAAACCTGCAATAAAATTAGCTAAACTTTACATACCACAGAAGACCACAGATCAAATCTACAAAAGGAAAGATGGAACTTAGTGTTCAGATGTGCATGTGCCCAAAGACAAGATCGATATTGAATAATCATGTTGACTGGGTTAGTTAGCAAAGCTTAAAAGAAATAAAATACTTTGTTGATTTGATTTAAATTAGATGTGAATCGTGATCAACCCTACTATCCCGAAAGGCACAAGTGGACTGTGCTTGTGCAAATTTTCGAGATAGCAACCAGTGGTGACAAATAATAACTGAAATTTTTTGGACAGTCCAGAGTCAAACTTCCAATACTTGAATCTGAAGATATCAAATGGGGTCATCAGAATAGTGTGTCAAGGTGGTTCTGTGGTATTTGGGATATCTTCCAGAAACCAGCCTGGTCATGGTCCTTTGCATGCTAGATTTTGTGTATACTTATAATATAAACACAAGGGAAAATGTATGAATTAGAGCAATCCCTTAGAAGCAGTTCATGGGGTATACATGCACACATTGGATTTGATTTTCGATCTAGATAAAGTTAACAGCCCCTGCTCCACCATTCGTTAATTTTTGTGGCATTGAGGGAAGAAGATAGTCCAGAAAACAAGATGAATTGTAAGATAAGGCACATTCAAATACGTGAAGCTATTAGTGAGAAAACCTACATCTGACAAAATACAAGCAGGGGTCAACCATCAAAAACCACAAGTACGGGCTAGTGAAGGGACCCAAGAAAGAAAGACATCTCGAAAAGCAAGGTTCACTATATATATATATATATATATATATATATATATAGAGAGAGAGAGAGAGAGAGAGAGAGAGATTGGTTCCTCCTAACAGTAGGAGGGTGTGGACGGTCTAAAATTTTCATTTTTTCGATACTTCTTACGATCACTACAGATGTGATCTCCGTCAACTCGGCTTTTTTAGTAGGAATCAGCTTTTGAATCATCTGATTATGACATGTGAGCAGGTCTTTATATGGATTAAAAAATCAATGGGTCAAAATTTTTATAAAACTTAAAGCTCATAAAAACATATTTTTACACATCTGTGGGCTCTGATTTATCAAACATGGCTTGGAACATTGAAAATCAGTAGTGTCTACACCTTATGAACAGTTAGGAGGATCCAATTCCTTTATATATATAAGGTTGATCTAATGTTCTGACCAAAAAGTGCCACACATCCTAGGAAGTCTAGCATATAGTATGACCTAATTGTACTTTCATTTATCGCAATTTGAGTCACTGTCTCCTAGACATCATACAAGAGGTGCTAACCTCTCTGGTAATTCTCTTGCACCATAAGCAGCTTCATGGCCCCCTTCAGACAAAAAAAATCCATCCAAATATTTTCTCTTTTTTTTGCACTTCTTTTCACAATCTTTTAGAAGCAACATTGTACTCTATAAATTAAGTCATCAACTGCATTCGCAGTGATTCAGTCAAGACTAATGATGTGACTAAACAAATGAACACAATACTGCTGTGAGGAAACAAGTGGTGATGGGCCTGTAGCCATTCGCACTAAGTCATCAAACCAAATTTTGTCAATATCCGTTTCAGACCTGATTGATTCAGACTCGAACTGAATCGAGCTGAATTGGTCATTTTTTTAATTTAAAAAATTCATTGAAAATTATAAAATTAAAGAAAATATTAAAAAAAGGCCAGAACCAGCTCTTTCAACCCTGATTCAGCCCAAATCAGCCGATTTAGTCTGAATCGGGGATGAATACTCCGATTCGATGTGAATCATACAGATAACATTGATCAAACGAACTTTGGCTCCGTTACCTTTAAATTGTTGTTTCACTTTTCCTTTTTATTCTAATCTGAAAATATCATCAATGTCGATCAAATGAAACAACATGGAGTGGGTGATATGACCTCAATAAGAACAATAGCACTTTCCAAATTTCAACTATGGCAGGCCCAAGGTGAAAACGTGATATCTTCTAAATCAGCCACGATCATAAACAAATTTCACATACTAAATGCTCTATATTGAGTTATAACTCTGTGATTTACTCAATTTGAGATTTGAATTCACATAAGAAACTCTCAATGTTCCAATTAAAAACTTTGTAAATTAAATCATAGTTTAAACCATAAAACACCTCCATCAACAAACATAGAGCATCTAAACTCATAATTTCAAACTACATTGGGATCAATTCCTCGTGTTCTGGTCAAATAAGGTAGAATGTATCCAAAACGATGGCCATAAAAGCAGGAATCTGTGAAATTTCAAGAATTCTGTAGCGATTACACTTGAAATGGGAAGCAGTTTCGACACTAATTCACGGATGTCATAAAAATCCTTCGATCCATGAATCTCAAATCCAGGTAGAAAAGTAACAAAAACTTCAAATCCAGAAAGGAAAACGAGTAATTCTGCAAAACAGATAGGGCTTGGAAAACTCACTCGGCAAGATCGCCTAGCTGCCGGAGGACCCCGATGAGTCCGGCTACGGCGACGCCCTCGAGGAGAGCCCTCGGGTCATCTTTCTGCGCCGTCCTGTAGACGTCAGGATCTCCCAATCCGTACTCGTTCCTCACCTCGAACCGGACCAGAGGCATGGCGTCTCCTTCTCAGCAAACACTAAGAGACAGAGCGCGACGCAAGACTGCTCTTCCTTCTCCCTTACGAGCACATCCTACTTCTCTCAGCGAGCTCCAGAGAGGCTCACTCTGCGAAAACCTAGCGAGAGTCGGCTTCTTCTCTTCTCCTCCTCCTTCTTGCGAGCTTTTTGCCTTCTGCGAGCTCGGAATTGAGTCTTCACCGAAATCAACACGTCCGAGAGCTCGAAATCGAACTCTCATGGAGATCGACGCTTTCAGAGAGCTCGGAATCGAGTCTTAAGGAGATTCATGCTCTCAGAGAGCCTGGAATCGGACGCTCGAGGAGATCGATGCTTTCTGAGAGCTCCAAATCGACACTTCACGGAGAGTCTTGCCTTGAGAGAGCTCGGAATCGAGCCTTCTTGGAGATTGATGCTGCGGGAGAGCTCAGAATCGAGTCTTCTTGGAGATTGATGCGCTGAGAGAGCTAAGAATCGCGGATTCACGGAGAGTGCTGCTTCAAGAGGGCTCAGAATGGAGCCTTCTTGGAGATTGATGCTCTCAGAGAGCTCGGAATCGAATCCTCGTGGAGTCAAGTGGTTGCACAGAACTTTGAGTCCAGTGTTAATGGGGAATCGAACCCTGTCCCTCTCCCTCGCTCTCTGCCTGTATTTGTGCAACTGAACTTGGTCGTCTGTTCTAGAGAGATCGGGAGAGAGCTTTCATGGCGGGTGGAGATTTGGCGATCGACGCTCTCACCGCACCTAATCCCGCACTCACTCACTCTCTCTCTCTCTGTGAAACACACCGTTGCCAGCTCTTCAAGTAAACTCCAGAAAGGTAATTATCAACAGAGCATGTTTTACTTTCTCATTAACGAAAATGCCCCTCACTTGTAGCAAAATACCGTGCGCTCAGCGGTCTAGTGGATTTTTTTTTTTAAAGGCAAGCTGGGGTGAGGCTAGGCGGATCCCACCAGTTATTATTCAACGTACCACTGGGTTGAACCTGCAACGTCCCACCACGAAGAGACGTGCACTGACAGCCCCTACCAACCACGGGGAGCCCCGTTGGTAGCCATCTAGCGGGTTTGGCAAAAAGAAACTTACCATTATGGCCGTGAGTGAGTTCGTAGTCGAGGAAGCTCACCATGATGGTTTGGTAACCTTGGTTCTGTTCTCGTACGGATATCAAACGGTTCGGGTTTGGGTGACTATCCGATTTGTTAAGAGCAAAGAAGCATCTAATTACCAATCTGAATCGGATTCAGTTTACATCTGGATTGAAATATGAACCTAAGGGATATTCGAATCCAGATTTTTTTATGCAAAAGTTGTATTCTAGCTGCTATTTTGACCTGGTAAGATACGGATTTAGTGATACTTTTTTCATCTAGATTTGAATCAGATCCAATTTGAGACCTTGTAAGATAGTGGTGCTGGTCGGATGTAGCCAATACCAAACCCGGCTGGTCCTTAAACCAAGTTTCCAACTTGGGGTGGGGGAGAGGGTTTTTTCAATTAACTAAGTTTTGGCAAACAAAAATAGTTTTAAAACCAGGTTTTAGTGTCACCCAAACGACACCAAAACTTGGGCTTTTTGTTCAAAACCTAATTTAAAACTGGCTTTTGGGTATCGTCCAAACCTTACCTAAAGGCCTGCCAATATGTAGTGGGTGAATGGGGTTTTTCTTTATATAAAAATATATACATTGTTTACATGTGTATAATATATATTTTAAATATAATATATTAAAAAATGCATAAAATATATATACAAAGAAAACGATGCATAGAAAATACACAAAATATGAACGATTATGTCTAATATATATATATATATATTTTATGTATAAATAACATGGATTGTTTTTACATGAGCCAGCTCGTGTTCAGTTAGTCTCTTTTAAGGTGAGAGCCAATATCAGCTCGGCTAAACATGAACACTAACCGAGTCACGACCTCAATCCATTGGTAAATAAAACTGAGTCCAAACATGCCCTGTTCGGTTCATCCAAT